>NC_138894.1:38504335-39104335 GCF_965194825.1 Balaenoptera physalus
GAGCAGCCAAGCAGAGAGCGGTATCATTTACCCAGATGGGGAAAGCTGGAGGACTACCAGATTTGGGATGGCAGTGGGAAGTGGGATTTAGAAGTTCTATTTTCAAAATGTTAAGTTTGGGATGTCCATTAAACATCCAAGTGGAGTTGTCAAAAGGATGGTTGGTTATACAACGTAAATCTAGAGGGCAAGTCTAGAGTAATAAATTCAGGACACATCAGCGTTTGAATGGTATTGGACGAAATGACCTAGGGAGAAAGTGAAGAACGGGTCCTAGGACAAGCCTGGGCCTCTCCAGCAGAGAAGGACCGGAATGGGTAACCAAGAAGGACTGGTCCTTGATGTATAAAGAAAACCAGGAGCGTGTGTTGTCCAGAGGCTGATGAAAGAGGAAGATGTCAGTGCCTGCTAAGGTAGGTGTGAGTAGAGGACACAGAAGGGATGGTCAGATGGGGCAACACGGAAGGTCCTGGTGATCCTGACAAAGGCTTCTGCAGTGGAATGGAGGGGACAGAAGCCTGACCAAGTGGCAGAGGGAAGGATGGGAAGTCATGAGGAGAAGACCACAGTCTAGACACTGGAGATGAGGTCTAGCATCACCGGAAACGACCAGCATGCCTTAAAGTGAGACATACTCTGATGTGTACAAGGGACAAAAAGTTAGTGAATGTGACCCTCTGCAAATACAGACTACAAATTAAAAACATCAACAAGCAAAACATGGATTGGTAACCAGTAGGTACCATTCAGTTGACTTATGACTTAGAGATAATGTACTGATTAAGATCAAGGTGCCCTGAGTATTTCTAATGTATTTACTAATTTATTAATGTTATTTATGTACGTGAGGCAGCAAAGAGAAACATATAATTCAATACAAAAGATAAATAAATAGATGAAGAAATTCAGTGACAGGACACAGAGCATAGAAAATTACGGTAAAGAAGGGGGTGGAAAGGAAACAGAAACAGAGACCTTAAGGGCCTGTGTAATTATTCGACATGAGCCACAGATTTCTCTGTCTAGAAGCCAAACAAGAGGGAACTGTAATCAATAATGAGACTCACAGTGTCCATGAGAGGCAAAGAGATCAATTGCACCGAATTGCATCCCCAAAGAAAGATATGTTGAAGTCCTAACCCCCAGTACCTCAGAATGTGCCCTTATTTGGAAATACTGTCATTACAATGAATGAATTAATTGTAATTAATTAAAGCAAGATGAGATCCTACTGGAGTAGGGTGAGCCGCTAATTCAACATGGCTGGTGTCCTTCTTAGAAAACAGCACGTGAAAACAAAGACAATCAGGGAGAACACCCCATGATAATGTGTTGTTGACTCCAATGTCTGCCAAAAAATGCCTAAGATTGCCAGCAAACCACCAGAAGCTAGAAAGAGACAAGGAAGAATTCCCCTACGGATTTCAGAGGGACCATGGCCCTGCCAACATCTTGATTTTGGATTTCTAGCCTCCAGAAATACAAGATAACATATTTCTGTTATTTTGAACCACCCAGTTTGTGGTGCTTTGTTACGGCAGCCTCAGGAAATTAATGCAGGCATTTTACTTGTTTTCTTCTACTATATATCTGTAGTAATAAGCAAGCTGGTGATTCGCTGTCAGAATTTCAAATGGCCTAGCTCAGCCCTTGACCCCACCAAGACAGCTTTCTGAATCAAACGTTTCACAAGGTTCTTCTGGAACTCCAGTATTGAAAAAATTTTGGATGGTACTTAAACACTGCATTTGACTTTTAAAGCAAATTGCATTGCTGAGCGACACTAGTATGGGATTAAAATTAATATCTAACAAGATGAATCGATAGAGAAATGTGCAAAGATAATTCAGCTTATCTATCAGCATCTTTTTTCTGGAACAAGATAAGCCCGGAAAATTTGTTCCTGTTAGCTCTAAAGTATCCATATTGACTAAATTCCAGGGAATAATGTATCATTATCTGTTCCAGGAAGGCAGGGGATTCCACCCCAGGAAGGCTTCTTGTGGCAGCAGGCAAAGGAAACAGGCAGAGGATGTAGGGAAGAATGATGAAAACAAATAGCTAGAAATCAGTGATATATCACAATCAATGAAATGTCATTCAGTTATTAAAATAATAAATAATGATAAAGATAAATGTCAAAAGATGGGAATACGATACGATGAAATATTTAGCAATAAAAAGGAACAGAGGAACAAACTGCTGATACAGCACCAGGGATGGATTGCAAAAAATATAACGCTGACAATAAAAGAGCACACGATCTATGATTCCATTTATAGGATGTTCTCGAACAGGCAAAACTAATCTATGGTGAAAACAATCAGAACAGTGGTTCCATTTCTGGAGTGGAGTGGAGCGCAGGGTGGGGACTGATCTGGAAGGGGCATGGAGGAACTTCCTGGAGCGATGAAATGTTCTATCTTGATAAGAGGGGTAGGTTACACGGTACATACCTTTGTCAAAACTCATCTACCAGTAACCTTAAGAGCTGTGCATTTCACTGTATGTAAATTATACCTCTAAAATTTTTTGGTAAATATTTGAATACAATGGCTTTTAAAACATATTTTCCTTTTAGAAATGTGTCATATGGTCATTGTAGAGATTTGGAAAAAAAGTTTTTTAAAGAATTAAGAAGAAAATCTGGGGGGTAGGGGGAGGGATAAATTAGGAGGCTGGGCTTAACATATACAAACTACTATGTATAAAATAGATAACCAACAAGGACCTAATGTATAGCACAGGGAACTATACTCAGTATTATGTAATAACCTATAAGGGAAAAGAATCTGAAAAAGAATATATATATAAGATACATATAACTGAATTGCTATGCTGTACACCTGAAATTTACATATTGTAAATCAACTATACTTCAATAAAATTTTTTTAAAGAATTAAGAAGAAAAATACAACACCCATAACTCCACCATCGAGAGTAAATAATTTTAATATGCTATAAGATGTAAAATAAACGTGTTAGCATAGCAAAGGCTAGAGTGAATACATTTACTGTTCTTTATGTTCGTATTACTACTGTTTCAAAACCACTATCATACGAGTAGGGTCTAAAATAAAGTGATGGAAAATAATTGGGAATTACAGTATTGTGATTACATTGTATGGTTTTCCTTTCCTTTAAAGATGCCCTTTATCTGTCCAATAAATAACAGTCATAATGGAAAAACAGGTTCTAGGAGGAAAGATGAGAGCAACTGAGGTAATTTTCCTCAGTGGAAAGCTCACTAAAGGGTCACTTGGTTACAGTCTTCACATGTAGAAAGGCTGCGAGCTTGTTCAGAACAGGAAGAGCGTCCCATTAATTATGGGTCCCCAGAGCCAAATACCATGCACAAAGTAGGGGCACTGTAAACATCTCTGAATAAATGTTGTACATGTCCAGGGAGAATCCATCAAGAACAAATGGATTTTAAGGCCTTTTTTTTTTTTTTTTTAAAGATTTATTGATTGATTGATTGCTATGTTGGGTCTTCGTTTCTGTGCGAGGGCTTTCTCTAGTTGCGGCGAGCGGGGGCCACTCTTCATCGCGGTGCGCGGGCCTCTCACTATCGTGGCCTCTCTTGTTGCGGAGCACAGGCTCCAGACGCGCAGGCTCAGCAGTTGTGGCTCACGGGCCTAGTCGCTCCGCGGCATGTGGGATCTTCCCAGACCAGGGCTCGAACCCGTGTCCCCTGCATTAGCAGGCAGATTCTCAACCACTGCGCCACCAGGGAAGCCCAAGAACAAATGGATTTTAAAGGACAGCATAAGAGATTTGGTGCAGACACGAGTAAGCCCTTGACTGTCAGAGATGACGATGAAAATTCTAGAATGTCTAATGTTAAAAAAAAAAGACGTTAAGAGTATATTACTCTTTGTTCAGGATAGTTTACACATCCATCTTCCTAAAGGAAAGTGTCTAGAGTTGGCGGAATGTCTAGTTCCTCTCCAAGTATGAGATTCTACTTCTATTATTTCTTCCTAGAAGACCAGGGATCAAGCGTCACCTGCCTATTCAGAAACTTTATTTGGGCAGGAGAAGGAGAGCAGGTGGCCAGCTTCAGGTACAGCCATGTTTGCAGCTGAAAGGCTCAGCTTCCACAGCAGCAGTGAGCTTTATGGAACTCTCAAAGGGATCCAATTCCCTGCCTGTCCCTGAGATCAGATAACCAAGCTCTGAGGAGTCCAGTCACAGCCAACAGCAGGAGGCAGATAACAAGTGTTTCTTAGCTGATGAGCCTTCTTGATGAGCCTGAAATGATGGGGTTCCACAAAGTGTGGACAGCGGTCATCTCCTAGTGGAGGAAGCTGCAGGATTTTGAGTTTTTCCTTTTTATTTGCCTACAATTTCTAAAATGGACATGTAGTGCTTCTGCAGAGAGAAAACTATAACTTGTTTCTGTATCTCAGGATGTTAGAAGGATTCAAAGGAGTCCCTCTTTGAATTAATTTTCAGGGTCAGGTTACTCACCACCCCTGAAAGAAGTTAAAATGGCGTTTTCGAAAAAAGAAACTGCCTTTCCATTTCCTCGTCCCTCTCCTCTGATGAGCAAACAACCCTTTGTATAAGGCAACAGCCCCTGAGTACACATCCTGTACCTGTCTGCAGCTGGCACCAGGGAGGGTGAGGCACGTCTCCAACTTACCATGACTTTGACTCTATGTCAGGATCAGAGTTCAGTCAGCCAAGCAGAAGTTTCTCTGTGATAAAAGCAGAAGGGACATTACTGTGATAAGAGAAGTGTCCTTAGAATCATTAATCAGGATAACGTACAATTTGCACAAAGTTAAGCCACAGGGAAATAACACCCAATTTCATCAGAAGGCCAGCTATTGATTAGCCAAAGAGACAAGGGCCAGGCTAATCATTAAAGAGAAACTGTTCTAAGGGGAGAGTTAACTACGCCAGCAAAATACTGTGCTACCTGCTCTTCTATTTGGAGATAACACATTACAGAAATGGTTCCTCTTGCTTAGTTAGGGTGAGGTACATTGCTTGTACTCAAGCCAAACCTAGATTCTGAACTGGGAGCTCTAGTGGATCAGAAGAGATGCCTCTTGGAGAGAAAAGAGAATCCGACTGCATCAGGGAAAAGCACTGCACTCCAGCCTTTACCCTAAATGAGGGTGTGTGTGTGTGTGTGTGTGCGCACGCGCATTTGTGTATAATGACAGGCCACTGGCCCAACCAACATTAGACTTTTCATTTCCCAATGACCACTTTCACTGCCACCATCTCAGGACATAAAGGTGCTTCTTCCCTTTAAGCTGCAGCCTTACACGCTCAGCTTGGCCCTTAGTTCTCTTCAACACCCCCTCCTTCAGCAAGAAGACTGGAGTCATCACACATTCATTCAGTCGTTTAGAATGCAAGAAATGTCTTTATTGAAGGCGGGCCTCTGAGGAACAGGCCAACTGGCTTCCTGTTTCCACATCCAGGTCTTATGGAAAAGGCTCCTTTCCTGAGCACGTAGTTAGATCCTTGATACTCAGAGAATCATCCCAGAACCAGAAGCATGGGCATCACGTGGGAGCTTCTTAAAAGTGCAGAATCCCAGGCCCCCACTCCAGACCTACTGCCAGAATCTGCATTTTAACAAGATTCCCCGAATATCTGTCCACACAGTGGTTTGAAAAGCACTGGCCTAGATAACCCTGCCAGGCAGCCCTTTTCAATCGTTCTCCCAGAATAACTACATCCTTCTTGCCCCACTTTATCACCAACTGAATCATGTTTGGCCACGTTCATTCTTCATCTTCCACTATCTGAGGCTTAGCTCATTCCTCCTTGTTTCCCATCACTCGCTACAGACTTATCTCCTATGACCTAGGGGTCAATCCCTTCCTATGGGGAGTGTCCACTGGCTCTGGGGCACAGCCGGAGCAAAGGTGCAGAGGTGGGAATGAGCAGTGGCTTCAGGGACAACAAGGCGACGAGGCTGCTGGAGCAGAGGGCTCCTTACAGGGAAGGCTCAGAGATACGGGTGGAAAAGCAGGTGGGGGACTGATTACCAAGGGCCCCTTATGTGCACCTGAGGAGTCTGACTTATACTGTAGGAATGGGAAAACAGTGAAAAGGTTTGGGTTTTGCAGAGAAATGATGTAAGACAAAATATACTTCAGCAAGTTACTATACTAGAGGGTAGACTAGAGTCAGAGACAAGGGGTCAGGAAGGCTCGAGGTATTAGTACAGGAACAAAGATCTGTACTGAAACAGAGGCAAAGATCTGGGTAGGATGTGGCCCCTGGAATAGGATATACACGTGAGATATTTGGAGGGAAGACTTTATTGGATTTAGTGGCTCCTAAACTATATGGATTTATTCATTCAATCACTAAATATTCATAACACACCTCTATATCCCAGACACTGTTCTAGTTGGTAGAGATAATACAGTGAATAAGACAAAGAACCTGCCTTCGTGGAGCTTACAATGTACCAGGAAAGAAAGACAACAAACAAACAAATGAATATGTAAGATAATTTCAGATACCAGTAAGATGAAGATATAACAGGATAATGGTATAGAAGAGGGATTGGCAAACTTCAGCTCAGGGGCCAAATTCTATTTTTCTACAGTCTACAAGCTAAGCATGGTTTTTTACATTTTCAACAGTTGATCAAAAATCAAAAGAATAATATTTTATGACACATTAACATTACATAAAATTCAAATTTCAGTGGCGGCTTGAGCAAAGCTTTCTGGAAATACTGAGAGTCATTATTCAATGAGCTAGAAATATTTTACTAAAGGAAAAAACTGTATCACACTTGAACACAGGGTGCTTTTAGCCAGACAATTTATTTTAAAACTTGGACAGCACACAGCATAAGTCCATGTATATAAAGACAGCTGCTGTATATTTATTATTTACTAGTACCAACTGAGTTTCTAAATAGATTTGAGAAATGAATGCAGTAAATGGCACCCTTTGATTCCTTCATTAGATGTCAGGTAATACGTGTAAAGTGAACCCACACACAGGCTTACTAGCACAGTATCTGGCACCTCAATAACTCTTGGCAAGAATGGGGGAAGGAATCGAACACCCCCTCCCCCAATACAGAATCGCTGTAGGCCTCTTCTTAACTGCGCAGAATAATCAGCCTCCAGAGGATGAAAGGCCCTTCTACCTGAAACTCCATCCCTACAAGGCCGCCCGCACGTCCGCAGGCCTGCAGAGCCAAGGATTCTTTATAGGAATTCTTTTCTGCCTCAGCCTCCTTGATTCATTTGCTCTTTCTCTCTGAAGGCCAGCCTACAATCACATAAACTGACCAGTATGACCAAGTTCACAATGACTCAGACTTTGTATTGGGGTTGTACAAGCTCCTTTGTGGCTCACAAGGGGGCAAATAATTAGCAACTGTGCCTCAGTCTTTACATCTGTGAAATGCAGACACACTCGGTTTTGGGTGTCGCTCAAATGACCTTAAAAGCATCAGGACTCTTCAAGATGAAAAGATGAAGGCTGAAGGGACCATATGTTTGCGATGCCTTTTTAAAAAAACCTGTGGGTTATGCTGTGGGTGGGAAACTGCATCTCCTTTATAATATGGGAACTCCTCACCTAGGGCTCAGGATAGGATTCCTGAAGATTTTAGGACATAGTTTTAGAGCAACTGAAAGAAAGCTGGGAACTAAATGTAAGAGACTTATCCCAATGGCAGTTACATAAGGGAATAATAAGTTATAAATAAGTTCAACCTATTTCATGTAAGATTACATACACTTTCAGAAATAATTTATGATGAATTCATAAAGAAAAATTAGGTATGTCAAGAACACATCCCTACTGTTTTCCTCTAGGATGTCCAGAAGGATAATTACTACACTACCCTCCATTCTGCCCTATTGTATCACTGCCCAAAATTAGCAAGCCAGGTACTGACTCAAGCATAAAGTTTCTCCTGTCCTTACGGCAGACTGCAGGTATGTGAACAAGGCCCTGACTCCTGGTAATATTTCAGTAGGCCATATAGGCAGCAGTGTGGTGCATTCCTCCCCACTCACCCAAAATTTGGAAAGCAGGCGAATTAGACTGACTAGTAAAATCAGTAAATAATCATCAAAACAAAGATATGCAAACTCATCTCAAGGAGAAAGGATGGCTCCCGAGATGAAGCTAGCTTGCTGAAGGGTATTAGACATATTTAAAGAAAAATTGTGTCCATCAACAATGCAAGCTCAACCCAAAACCATCAGAGAAGAGTACTGTGAAATATTTATCAAAACCCTGGCCTCAAGAAAGGGTGGCTTGGCCCCAGGATCAACGGTTCAGGCGTCAGACATTTCCCCACTATGAAGATGAATTTTATCCATCTAAAACTCTTTGTTTTGAGTCCTTGGTTGCCAAGCAACCTCTGGACTAGAGTTTGGCTTCCCATGTGGGCCTGTCTACAAAGCACTGGAATACGAGGATTTTTGTCTAAGTAACAGTTATATTTCTCAACATAAATAAATAAATTAGCGTGCGCAAGCACGTGAGTGCATATGTGTGATAAGCCTATAAATATGAACCCGTCCCTGAGAGGTGAACCCCTTCCTGATGTGCTAACAAATACAGTTTCTCTGGTGCTGCTGGATGCGGCACCATGATGAATTCACCCCAGTACCAGATGCTCTCCTTGAGACCCCGACATAACTTGGCAGCCTCCATTCAGATTCATAACATTGACTCACATCCCAGGACAGGCAACCTCAACCTTCATTGTGAAGGGATCTGATGTCCTTGTGACACATTCTTACTGAATCCTTCTCCTCCCTGGAAGATCACATGGGAGTGAGTCATTCACCATTTTTCTTTGGTACATGGTTTCATTTTACATCCCACAGGATGACAAATTTAAACATTTAGTCTGTGGATCTGTGGAGTGCGAGTGGGCCCCACCCAGGCACTAAAGGTTTTTAAAACTGTCTATGAAATGGGAACATGAAAGCAACTCTTTTTCCTTGGAACTTAGATTCTTCTAAAGGTAAAGGACGGACTTCCCTGGTGGCACAGTGGATAAGACTCTGCGCTCCCAATGCAGGGGGCCTGGGTTTGATCCCTGGTCAGGGAACTAGATCTCACATGCATGCCGCAACTAAGAGTTCTCATGCCACAACTAAGGAGCCAGCGAGCCACAACTAAGGAGCACATGTGCCACAACTAAGGAGCAGGCGAGCCGCAACTAAGGAGCCTGCCTGCCACAACTAAGACCCGGCGCAACCAAATAAATAAATAAATAATAAAAACAAAGGAAATTTTGTTGCCGGGATGGCGTTTTCACTTTCAAACATTTAATCCAAGGCAAAGTGTGCAAGCTAAATGAATGGAAAGTTGGAAACCTATTTTCTAAGCAATTACAGGGAAGACTCTATTCCAACCCATCATCTGGCAAGTAACTTATTAACAGTCTTTTGTCCAAATTTTAGCCACTTATTCATAGCATTGTTGGGAACAGTAATAATAATTTCAATCCACAAATAATTAAAAAACACAGGTTTTACATATAATTTAAAACATCCCCACTACTTCTCTACCATTCCCACATCATGCCAAAGTCTATTAAAGTTTTCTACTCTGATTCCTTTGTCCAAAAGGCAGGGAAAAGGAGGGAAGGAACATTTATTAAACACTCCTCTACATGATCTTAATCTACCCAGTAACCTTTGGAGTCATGATATTATCTCCACTTTACAAACCAACTGGGTGATATAATAATGAAAGCTGGCTATGGTGAGTTCTATATTGTATTAAGAGATAAGATTAGAAAAATAAAAAGAGCAATGAGGTGGCCTTAATGATTGCTGGAGAGCTGGTTGGGCCCTGCACTCTTAGTTCAATGCTTGCTTTGCCACATGTCTTTTCTACTTCACATAATACCTCAGTGTCCCCAGGCACAAGCTTCAAGCAGGGCACAAATCAACGCATAGTCTAATAAATTTTATGAGTGTTTCTCTGGGTACTGTATTCATCTTCCATAGTATAAGGCTTCACATTTTCCTAAGTAATTTTCTTTCGTTATCTGAGTGACTCCAAATGCTTCCTGTGGACTGGGGATCTTTGGAATTCTGGTTGGCTGTTTTTTGTTGTTGGTGGTGGTGTTTTTAAATTATTCTGCCTTTTAATTGCAGACAAACTGTTTGGATTCCCCTCGTCCTCTCAGGCTAGTGACCGTAGAAACAAGAAGCTGATGCACTGGTAACACCAATTATTGCTCTCAATCGTGGAACTGATAGGATAGTTTCACTGATGTTTCGTGCTCATTCATTCAACAAATATGATCTGAATGCCTGCCCCAGGCCAGGTACCATTCTAGGTGCTAAAAGGCACATCTTCATCACCCCATCTATTCCCTTCATACAGAAAATTATCCCCTGTGCCTTGTCTGTTCAAGAGTAGCCTATGAGTAAAAAAAATCCTGGAGGTGGTTGGCGAGAACTCTGCTGAACTTCCTTCCCATTGCAAGGACTCTACAACCTTTCTGAAGCCTCATCTCCCAGCCTTTAATCTCCTCCCTCTGGTCCTGGGGCTCACTCCTCCGTGGGACAGCCTCTGCCACTGCTCAGTGGCTCAGCAGCAGGAAAGCTGGCCTTGTATTCCTTGCCATGTGTGCTAGAGCTGGAGGGACTTTATTTTCAAATAAATATTTATTGACCATTTAGTTATACTGAGTGCCTGGGTCCTTTATCAATAGTCTACCTTTTCGCCTTCTCATTGTCCAGTGAACTGGGCATGATAACTTAAATTTTAGAAAAGTTAAGCATGATGCCCAAAGTCACTCATGTAGTGGGTGGTAGGAGCTGTGTTTTCAGTCACAGCCGTGACCCTAGAGACCTTTAGACTATACCATGTTAAATGCAGGCATGTGTACACAAGTGTACCATTATGCATTAGGCCAGGCGTAATGCTAGAAGCTTTTAGAGTAATAATGGAATCAAAACTTTAAATTGTCACATCTTTTGCTGAGCTAAATGCTTTCTCCTTCTTCATGTCTTTAACAAACTGGATGTAAAACAAAACAACAACAAAAACATTCCTCTCCCAGACTTATCCCCTGGAAACTAGACCACACTCTGACTGGCAGACAGCTCCCAGTCAACAGTGTTGATTACAAGACTGCTGGCTATTTGAAGAGACCACATTTCTAACCCCACACGCCCCTGCCCTAGTTCAGCCGTCCAGCCTTTCCAGTGGGAGAACAAGGCAACGTGGCTCTGTGACAGTGTCTCTTGGAGCTGACACGTGGCCAGAGTTGTGCCATTTCCAGCTGAGAGGGACATAAGGAGTCCATCCAGGCACATTCTGTGCCGCTCCCCCCCATAACAGGGCCCAGAATCCTGTACTCAGTGCAGGGGTTCCAACCACGATATGAAAGTACCCCAAGTGCAGCCTGCTTCAGAGACTGACTGATGCATCACACCCTTGGGATAGCCTGAGTCCAGTGTCAAAGGTTTGAAATAATGGACCCATTTGGTTATGTTTATCCTAATGCCAGCAATATTTAGACTCTCCAGCGTACACCACTAGGGAGAGAAAGAAGGGATGCTAGAAATAGCTCTTCCGGCTTATGCTACGAACCGAAAACAGCATGGGCTTTCATTCAAAGTCTAACATGGGTTTGGCGCAGCTCTGACATGTTTTCTCAAGCCCCAGATGGCAGTTTACTTACGCTATTAGAGGCAGCGCCCCTCCAGAATTAAATCACAACTATTCTTTTGATCTCCCAGAATTGATTTTCCCCCGTCTCAGATCAAAACGTCTAGCAAACCACAGGTGAGAGAGCAATCCAAGGTCATGACGGAAGTACACAAAGAAAGCGGGAGTAGAAATGGAGCGGAAATGCCGGCCCCAGAAAGAGCTCATTTCCACCAGTGTTGGATTTTAAGGGTAGAGAAGACTACAGAGAGCGCCCAGCCTACCCCTTCATGTGGACGTGAGATAGCCCTGTCTACAGGTAAGTGGTGGGTTTGCCTCTGGGTACCATGCGTGGTAATAACGTGTTGGATTCATTCACTGACCCAAGGTCTGGCAGGTGCTGGCAGCATGGGTGGGACAGGTTCACACTAGTACAGGAGAATCCGTGCCATCCTTCTGATGGGAAACAGCCATGGGAAGGTCCAAATCTGAGGGTGGTGCAGCCAACGCCACAGCCCCACTGGGGTTTATTTCTCACCCACATAGGAGAATATATTCTCCACCCTGAAGTAGGCAGAGATTCCTTAGATAGGACGCAAAAAAAGCACTAGCCATAAAAGCCAATATTGACAAGATTCATCAAAATAAAAAAGGTTTGCTCAATAAAAGACACTATTAAGAAAATTAACAGAAGAGCCATAGATTGGGGAAAAATATTCACTGCACATACATCTGACAAAGGACTTGAATCAAGAATATATAAAGAACTAAAAATCATAACACAAGGATGAACAAGGCAATTTTTTAAATGGGCAAAAGACTTGAACAGACACTTCACAAAAGATATATGAATGATCAATAAGTATACGAAAACATGCCTGTTATTGGTTATGCAGAAAATACAAATTAAAACCACAGTGAGATACCATTTCACATCCCCTAAAATGGTTAAAAAAAAAAAAAAGGAAAACAAAAACCGGACACCATTAAATGTTAGAGAAGATATAGAGCAACTGAAACTTTCAAACACTGCAAACTTGAGAGAACTATTCGGCAGTTTCTAATAAGGTTAAACATGAATCTACCCTTTGACTCAGGATTCCATCTCTTATTTACCCAAGATAAGTGAAAACCCATATCCACAAAAAAACTTGGGCAAGAGTGTTCACATGAGCCCTATTCACAACTGCTCCAAACTGGAGACAGCTCAAATGTCCATCAACAGATAAATGGATAAACAAATTGCAGAATATTCATGCAATGGAATACTATTCAGTAAACTATTGATATAGTGATAACATGGATGAATCTCTAAAATATTATTCTGAGTGAATGAAGCCAAATAAAGTGTTTATATGAAATTTATATGAAATTCTAGAAAAAACAAAGCTAATGTATAATGCCAGAAAGCACAAAAATGGTTGCCTAGGGTCAGGGGTTGGTGGGTGGTGGTGAGGCGGAGGGGATATACCTGCCCAGGAACATGAGGAAAGGAACTTTAGGGGGTGACTGAAATGTTCCTTATCTTGACTGGGGCAGTGGTACCCAGCTGCATACATTTGTCAAAACTCATTGAACTCACCTCACACCCATTAGGATGGCTACTATTAAAACAAAACAAAATGGGACTTCCCTGGCAGTCCAGTGGTTAAGACTCTGTGCTTCCACTGCAGAGGGCGCGGGTTCGATCCCTGGTCAGGGAACTAAGATCCCGCGTGTTGCAGCCAAAAAACAAAAACAAAAACAAAACAAAACAGAAAATAACAAGCGTCAGTGAAGATGTGGAGAAACCGGATCCCTTGTGTACTGCTGGCAGGAGTGTAAAATAGTACAGCCACTTTGGAAAACAGCATGGTGGTTCCTTGAAAAGTTAAAAATAGCGTAATTACTATGTGATCCAGCAATTCCACTTATGGGTATATGTATTTTAGGTATATACAATCTGGATATATATATGTATCTTTCAAAAACATTGAAAGCAGGGACTGAAAGAGATATTTGTATATCCATGTTCACAGCAGCATTATTCAAAATAGACAAAAGATGGAAGCAACCCATGTGTCAACTGACAGATGAATGGATAAACACAATGTGGTACGTACACACAATGGACTATTATTCAGCCTTAAAAAGAAAGGAAATTTGACATATGCCACAACATGGATGGACCTTGAGGACATTACGCTAAGTGAAATAAGCCAGACACAAAAAGATCAATACTGTATGTTTCCACTTATACTAGGTACTTAGTCAAACTCATAAAACAGAAGGTAGAATGGTAGTGCCAGGGGGTGAGAGAAAGGGAGGAAAAGGAGTTATGGTTTAGCGGGTACAGAGTTGCAGTTCCTCAAGATGAAAAGAGTGGTGGTGATAGTTGCAAAACAATGTAAATGCGCTGAATGCCACTGAACTGAACCCTTAAAAATAGTTAGGATGGTAACTTTTACCTTACGTGTACTTTACCACAATTTTTTAAAAATAATTTTTTTCCAATAAAAATTGAATTTTATTTTTTTATACAGCAGGTTCTTATTAGTTATCTATTTTATACATATTAGTGTATATATGTCAATCCCCATCTCCCAATTCATCCCACCACCACCCCACCCTGCTTTCCCCACTTGGTGTCCATATGTTTGTTCTCTGCATCTGTGTCTCTATTTCTGCCCTGCAAACCAGTTCATCTGTACCATTTTTCTAGGCTCCACATATATGCGTTAATATACGATATTTGTTTTTCTCTTTCTGACTTACTTCACTCTGTATGACAGTCTCTAGATCTGTCCACGTCTCTACAAATGACCCAATTTCGTTTCTTTTTATGGCTGAGTAATATTCCATTGTATATATGTACCACATCTTCTTTATCTTACGTGTATTTTACCACAATTTTTAAAAAATAATTTTTTAAAAGTGAACTCCGTAAAAAAAAAAAAACCTCCTTGAACTAAGCACTTAAGATCTGTGCATTTTATTGTATGTAAATTATACTTCAATAAGATAGTAAACATGTCTACAGACAAAAGTATATGATTAAGATAACACACACCTATACAGCTTTGTAGGCTGACAGTGGCCTCTCGGGGGAAGCCTGCTGCTGTTCTCTTTCATTTAGCAATACCCACTCAAAGGCAAAGTCCAACTCAGTGGAATCCAAAAATCTATACGGCTTTTGCACAGCATCACGGGTAAAACCATGGCTCCTCAGGGATAACAACTATTCAAAGAGAAAAATCTGTTCTGCATAGTTAAGCTTTGCCACAGGTTATACTGTTTTCCCGATCCATTTTCCGAGTTATTTTAGAATTAGAGGCCCTCAAGGAAATGTGAAAGGTCACTTAATTCCATGTTCCCCTTCAGAAATACCATAAGTAAACTATTCCAGGCAAGTAAGACTCTTAAGACAGGAACGCCACTAGCTGTTCACCTAGGATGATCACAAGTTACTGGTGCTGATCTCCAGTTCTTGTCTCTTCTATCACCAGAGCTTCTGTATGTCCATCTGCACCTGGGTTACCCGGACCCCTCCTTATGAATCACAAACAACAGGCCGCATATCCTGAGACCCAAATTTCAAGGTTGACCAGTACTCTTGATCTCCTGTCTTGTCTCAGCCATCATAAGTCTTAAGGGTAAACAAGGGGAGCACCTCAACAGAAAAAAGAACCCTGAATCTAACATCTGGCCTTTCTCTTACAATCTTTCCCAGAGAAACTAAAATCCACTCCATCGTTCTTTACAAAATTCTTGTGATGAAGGAAGGGAGGAGACAGACGGGACCCGAATGAGAAACTATAGTACTGGAGGGGAGTGACCGGTAAAGAGGCTGTGAGAAAGCCTGACGTGGCCAGGCGTCCTCTTGTCCTGCTAGGGTTTGTTTGCCTGTAGGTAGGAAAACAGGTATTATGCAGCCCAGGCCTCTCCTTACCAATACCACCACTTCTGTTCGCCACGAGGGAAGAAAACACTCTTCCTAAATGAACAGGAAAAGCAACTAGGTTTTCCTTCACAGATTTACACTGCTTCAACCTTGTAGATCTGGAAGCGAGCAGAGAATAAACACTGCTCTCTTAAATGTCACATTTTCTTCTGGCACCTCCACGCCCTGCAAATATGCAAGATCTAGCTCTGTGGGCAATTCCACTCCCCCCTGGATCAGACACTCCCTCAGTGGGCCAGCGCAGGGTTCTATTTCCAAATCTTTCCAGAGTTCAGGCTGACTCTGAAAGAAGAATACAAAAACAGAACTGTTAAAATTCTCCCACAGTGGATGCCTGATTCACACAGGGAACTTGCTATTTCTGATGCCGCCTCTCCCAGTTTTTTCATTAAAAACCTCACGAAGGGGGGGCGGTGGTAGGATGAATTGGGAGATTGGGATTGACATATATACACTAATATGTATAAAATAGGTAACTAATAAGAACCTGCTGTATTAAAAAAAATTAAATTAAATTAAAAAATAAAAACTCATGAAGGCACGGGGAGGCAATGGAAGAAACTCCGTGACAAATCCCAAAGCTCTAGGACTGACATGAGACAATGTCAGAAGCTGAGAGGAACTGAAACTAACTTGAGGCAGATGGAGTGAATGTGTGTGTGTGTGTGTGTGTGTGTGTGTGTGTGTGTGTGTGTGTGTGTGTGTGTGAGAGAGAGAGAGAGAGAGACACAGAGAGGGAGATAGTGGGGAGACGGGTTACACGCCTCCATCAGCTGTCTGATGTGGGGATCCATCCAGAAAAGCCCAGCCCAGCCACCTGAGTTGAGAAGCTGTGAGGTGGACCCTTAACTGACCCTACTCACCCCCAAACCAGACAAGAGGCAGAGTAGATGCAGGGAAAGGTGACCAGTGAAAAGAACCCTGGCGGAAATGCATCATTTATATATCAGAGAACCGGGCATTGGGGGTAGGAAAAGATGCTACCTCGGAGACGCAGAAAGAAACAAAGAGAAAACCAGCTAGAGGTGGGAATTCGATCAGGCACTGTACAAACAACCTTCTCTCCTGCTTAAAGCTGATGCCAACACAAAAAGGTGCACAGGATGGGACCAAAGTGTCCCGTCCACCCTATCCTTGACAGACACAGTCTATACCTGTGCCGTGCAACGCCACAGCCACAAGCCACAAGCGGTTATGAGTAACTGAAATGCAGCTAGTGTGACAGAGAAAATAACTTTAAATTTTGTTTAATTTTAATTAAGTTTAAAGTTTTAAATTGAGGCAGTATAAGATATTTTTCCATAACACACAGCTGCAATGTTTTGGTGGGGTCACACTTCACTTTAACCATTGCACTGTGCAGTGCGCATGTCAGGCACGTTGCATCTGTTCTAGTTTTACATCTAATCACACTGCCAATCCACTTGGTGTCAACGGATGGATTCACTTTGACTGATACTATCTATGGATTGATGCAACATTTTTAATGTGTTTATTTGAATATGTCTTGCAGACAGCATGAATTACAGTGATATCTATGTAAATTGTAATTTGTAATCACATTTAAATACTTATTTTAATTATAACACTTTCTAGTGTGAAAAAATAACCATGGACACATTTAAAAATTTTAAATGAAGGCAGCTTACTGATGTGGAATTGAGAGGAGAGGCAGAAGCATTATGACTGGCACAGTAAGGAAAAAGAGATTCAATTGGCATAAGAGTTAGTGAATTAACTGGGACAGGTGCAGTTTTAAAAGTGATATGCTTTTCATTTTAAAGTCAAATCAATTCTAAAAAAGAGGAACCAGTTTTTTCAATGTGGATGCAAATAGTAAAGGAAAATTATTTTTTGGTACTTAAGTTTTTTGGAAAACTTTTATGTGTGGTTGAAATAATGTGAGTATGTGAATCTACATGAAAACTAAATTTTATTAAATCTAAATACAGATCAAGTATTTCTGATGAAACTTCAGCAATAGAATTCATATGTTCTGTCAGTATAAAATACACACCGGTTTCTTAAGACTTAGTACGAAAAGAATACTGTAAAATATCTCATTAATCATTTCTTACACTGATTATACATTGAAATGATAATACTTTGAATCTATTGGGTAAGATAATTGATATTATTAATTTCACCTGTATCTTTTTATTTTTTAAAATGTGGCTACTAGATAATTCAAACCTACATTTGTGGCTCACTTTATATTTCTATTACATACCTTGTGTAATAATAATTATGATAGCTATTGTTGAGCACTTATAATGTGTCAGACACTGTTCTAAACACTTTACGTGAATGATTATCTCAGATTATCTCTTTTAGATCTCACCAAGAAAATTATTTATCTTCTTGGTGCCTTAATTTCCCCATTTGTTAAAAAAAGAAAGAAAAACACATTATGGGTCTATGACAAAAGAACAAAAGCCTCACAATATTTAAAGGCAAAGCTTATCCCTGAAAATAACCCACTTAATTATTCATAAGAAACATTCAGGGAACCATTGGCAGAAGAATACATTCTAAATAGGAGGAGAAAATGATTAGCATAATAACATCAAGAAATCCTTTGAGACTGAAGATTTTGGCTTAAATATTCTGTATTCAGCACATCAAGGCCGACATTAATTTTCTATGATCACCCTTTTCCTCCCTCCCGAGTGGCAAGAGATTTTTTTTTTTTTTTTTGGTTTAATTTTATAAGAAATTTACTTTTGAAAAACAGTGACTTTTTTTTTTAAATTTATTTTTGGCTGCGTTTGGTCTTCATTGCTGCGCGCCGGCTTTCTCTAGTTGTGGCGAGCGGGGGCTACTCGTCGTTGCGGTGCGTGGGCTTCTCATTGCAGTGGCTTCTCTTGTTGCAGAGCAAGGCCTCTAGGTGCGCAGGCTTCAGTACTTGCGGCTCGCGGGCTCAGTAGTTGTGGCGCACGGGGTTAGTTGCTCCGCAGCATGTGGGATCTTCCCAGACCAGGGCTCGAACCCGTGTCCCCTGCATTGGCAGGCGGATTCTTAACCACTGCTCCACCTGGGAAGTCCCATGGCAAGAGATTTTATTTTTAAGACACTCATGTGTATTTAAGAGGGCTTTCCAAATCATATCTAAATAATATTCTTTTCACTACTGTTTGGATTCAACTATTTTTTTCCCCCATAAAAATAAATCCTCCAGCAGGAGTCCTTCTAAAAAACATGGAGACTATCTGCAGAGATCATAAAAAATCTCATATTAACACCTTAAGAGGGACTTCCCTGGTGGTCCAGTGGCAAAGAATCCACCTTACAATGCAGGGGACGCGGGTTTGATCCCTGGTCGGGGAACTAAGATCCCACATGCCGCGGGGCAACTAAGCCCATGCGCCACAACTACTGAGCCCACAGCACCTCAACTAGAGAGCCCACGAGCTGCAAACTACAGAGCCCACGCACTCTGGAGCCCATGCACCACAATTTGAGAAGAGAAAACCCCCGCACCACAACTAGAGAGAAGCCCGGGAGCTGCAATGAAAGACCCCGCGTGCATCAACAACAACCCCAGAGCATGCTGCAACTAAGACCCAACGAAGCCAAAAAAATAAATAATAAAAACAAAATAATAAAAAAACACCTTAAGAGATCACAGAAAAGATAAAACAGAAAATACTGGGTAGCTTTTAAAAAATAACCTTTATTTACTATAAAATGTACATGGCAGAAAATTCATTTTTTGGTTTTATTTCTGTTTTAGCAACCTCAGGATTTTGTAATTGGAACAATGACGTATGGACCCAGGATAGTTAGCATTAATTTTATTTGTTACCTCTCTTTCCCTCCAGTTGTTATTATTTAAGTTGCCTGCATGGTCTGAAAAACTTGTTTCCCAAACCCAGTGAGAACGTGGGCAGAGGTAGAATCTTCCAGTGCAGTGCTAAAAATTATGGATCTTTCCTACAAATGGAAAAGATCAACTTTCATAGAATTTTAGAGACTATAAGGTCTTAAGTAATCACATCTATTTCCCCCTTTGATTTTATTTTGTAAATTATTAAGTCAACTTTAAGCATTGAAAAGGTCATTTAAAGAAAATGTAAACTTACCATCAACTTTCACTTACTGTTTGTTCCAATCTTTTAGCACAGTTGTAATCACAGTATGTATATCATTTTATGTTCTACTCTCTCCTCTTAATTTTCCTAATTCTACACAATCATATTTATTATTTTACTAAATTTATATTCTTCCACTGTATTGATATAATTTATTCAATGTCCCTCTACTATTGGTTGTTCAGGTTTTTGGTTTTTTTAAAATAAATTTATTTATTTTATTTATTTATTTTTGGCTGCACTTGGGCTCAGTAGTTGGGCTCTAGAGTGCAGGCTTCAGTAGTTGTGGCACACGGGCTTAGTTGCTCTGAGGCATGTGGGATCTTCCTGGACCAGGGATCGAACCCGTGTCCCCTGTATTGGCAGGCGGATTCTTAACCACTGCACCACCAGGGAAGTCCCTGTTCAGGTTTTTTTTATGCTATGACTACAATCTTTAGAGTTAGCATTGTAGATTTTATTCTTCTTTGGACCTATTCCTTGTGATATCTGATAATTATATTTCCAGTTATCCTCCAAATTTAAAAGGATATCCAAATCCCAGCCAGCC
Source organism: Balaenoptera physalus (assembly GCF_965194825.1). Lineage (NCBI taxonomy): Eukaryota > Metazoa > Chordata > Mammalia > Artiodactyla > Balaenopteridae > Balaenoptera > Balaenoptera physalus. The sequence goes on from NC_138894.1 coordinate 38,524,546, forward strand.
ATAAGCTTGTTTGCTTGCTTTATTTATTTATTTACTATTTATTTATAATTTAATATTTAGGAGGTGTAGTATTGAACCTTATCGTTGGTTTAACTTGCTTTTTTTTTTTAATTTGCAATTTTTTAATAATTCTTTATTTTATTTATTTATTTTTGGCTGTGTTGGGTCTTCGTTTCCGTGTGAGGGCTTTCTCTAGTTGTGGCAAGCGGGGGCCATTCCTCATCGTGGTGCGCGGGCCTCTCACTATCGCGGCCTTTCTTGTTGCAGAGCACAGGCTCCAGACGCGCAGGCTCAGTAGTTGTGGCTCACGGGCCTAGTTGCTCCGCAGCATGTGGGATCTTCCCAGACGAGGGCTCGAACCCCTGTCCCCTGCATTGGCAGGCAGACTCTCAACCACTGCGGCACCAGGGAAGCCCTAACTTGCTTTTTTGAATGAGCAGCAGGAACACTCTCTTCTCTTTTTCCACTTGTATCCTTCTTTGTGAATTATTTGTTTGCATTTTTTGCCCATTTTGGGGATCTTGGTGCTTCACTAACACATTTCTAGAAATTACAAATATATTATAAAGTTTAATATTTTATATCAAGAATTTATTATGTATCTTTCCAATTTCATATTCTCCTTTTAGTACAGTCAAATTCGGAAGAAAAATTGTAAATCATACCTTTGCACTTTGTACTCTTCCCGTCTTTTCCTTCGTACTCTTCCCTCTTATTATTACTTCAATGGTTAGAAAAGTCTCTTTTTTGGTGAAATGTTGATAATTGTTGAGCTGTGTGAGGAACAGGTATATGGGGCTTCATTTTACTGTTCCCCCACTTTGGGTATATGTGGGGAAAAGTCCATAATGAAAACTTTTTTAAAAAGTCTCTCTTCCCCATTGCTAGAATAAGTGCTTTATTCTATTTCTACTCGTTTTTCTCCCACCCCTTTCATGTTCCAGTTGAGGAAACTCTTGCCCAGGAGGTTAAAGTCACTCACTTACTATATGACTCATCCGGTTTCCTACCCACTAAACTTAGCCATCACGTCTTCTTTTTTAGGCATGGGGAAAACACCCAATGACATGGCTATTTGGAAAGAGCTAGAATTCAATTCAGGAAAGTCTGGCTGGAAGATCCCAAGTAGCTGATGCCTACAAGCTTACTCCAACCCTGCTCCACCAGCGAGACATGAGGAGGCCAGGGGTGTGCTAATAAACTAACAGCCGGCTCTCCAGGGAAAGAAAACCTGGTTTGTCTCCATTTCTTTGGTGTAAATATTTCCAACATGACCAATTTCAACTTACTTACGTGGTGTCACTGAACTTGGAGCTGGGAATAAGTAGGCAGTAGTACACCATTATATAGTATTTCCACCACACAGACATAAGAGACCACATATAATAGTAAAATGTAGTAAAATAATTGGAAAGTGATGGGTTGTTTTAAATAAAACTTATTTAAAAATAAATAAATAAATACATAAAACTTATTTATAAATATGTCTATTTTAATGTAATGTATTTACGCCTAAGTTGATTTAACTGATTTTTTTTAATCGATTTATTTTATTTATTTATTTTTGGCTGCGTTGGGTCTTCGTTGCTGTGCACCGGGTTTCTCTAGTTGTGGCGAGCGGGGGCTACTCTTCGTTGCGGTGCGTGGGTTTCTCATTGCAGTGGCTTCTCTTGTTGCAGAGCACAGGCACTAGGAGCGCAGTCTTCAGTAGCTGTGGCACGCAGTCTCAGTAGTTGTGTCTTGCGGGCTCTAGAGCGCAGGCTCAGTAGTTGTGGCCCACGGGCTTAGTTGCTCCATGGCATGTGGGATCTTCCCGGACCAGGACTTGAACCCGTGTCTCCTGCATTGGCAGGCAGACTCTTAATCACTGCGCCACCAGGGAAGCCCTAACTGAATTTTAAATAGTGGCTATATTTAACAATCAGCTTGCAAAACCCCTGAACACTTAACAACCATCTCTGATGGATTGATACAAGAACGCTCCAGCACACCACTGGGAGAACAGAGATGAAGGATGATTTTCTATTTAATTGTGGTAAAATATGCATAACAAAACTTACTATTTTAACAATTTTTAAGTGTACAATTCAGTGGCATTAATTACATTCCCAATATCATGCAACCATCACCACATCCCAAACAGAAACCCTGTACCCATTAAATAATAACTCGATATTCCCCCCTCACCCCAGCCTCGGCTAACCATCATTCTACTTCCTGTCTCTATGAATTTGAATTTGGCTTTTCTAGGCATCTCCTATATGTGGAATCATATTTGTTCTTTTGTGTCTGGATTATTTCACCTGGCATAATGCTCTCAAAGTTCTTCTATCAATATGTTTGAGCACATATCAGAAATTCCTTTCTTCTTAAGGTAAAAGCAGGAGTTTAACTAAGACCAATATTTAAGGCCACCTTTAGTGCCCAGACAACTGTGCTTGGCCTGGAGGGAGGGCGTGTGGATGCCACTTCATCTTCTCACTTCTGAGGAATAAGCCTTCCCCAGATTCAATGAAGTACAGAAAACCCTGGGAATCCAGTCCACCCAAAGCATGGCCCTGGTGGGGAGGTCACAGGGCAGCTTTAATAGGGAGCACAGAAGAACCTGAAAAAGGTAGAAGGCGCCATGTGCATGATTAAAATCCCACTATGTTTATCTTTTCAATAAATCCAGACCAGTATTTCAACCTAAAAGAAGTTCATACAACCTAGTGGCTGTGAAAGTGTCGTTCCCAGACCAAGAACGTCACCATCAACTGAGAATTTGTTAAAAGTGTAAATTCTCAGGCCCGACCCCAGACCTACAGAATCCAAAACTCTGGGGCTGGGGCCCAGCAATTCAGTTTTTAAGAAGCCCACCAGGTGATTCTGATGCATTCTCAAATTTGAGAACCACTGCTTTAGAGTAATGATTCTAGATTCCAACTACTGATGCCTAAAATGGTCCCCAAACCACCCCATGGGCATTTTATAAGTGTAGATTCCCACTCATGATCTTACATCAAGAATAAGGTAATGGGGGGAAAAAACAGGCAAAATTTTATTAATGGAAGGGGGGGTATCATAACATTAACACCGTTTAATATATACAAGCATAGCTATGCATAAATATGACTCAGGAAATATGTTTGCCAAAGATTATTTAAACAGTAGAGTTCTCAAAACCACCCACTGCAAACATGCTTTACTTCTGGCAGGCCTGCTCTGTTAATTTATAAGATCTGTGAAACTCCAAATTCAAGTCTCTTCCTGCATGTGAGTGCTGGCCTAGGCTATAAAGGAGGACATTCAGCGCTGGAGGTAGGAGGCTGGGAATCCAGAACAAGGGCGGCGCTCCAGTCCCTGCTCCAAGATTCAAACCCACTATGAGAGCCAGTTTATTCTGGCATAAATCTGAGATAGTTGTGTCTATTGTGCAGGATTTCTGCCAGGATTAGCAATAATGTCAATCCCCATTATACCCTCCTTCCTCATTAAGAGAACCTTCATGAGTTGACAGACTGGGTTTGGTAAACCAGGAAGGTGGGACTCCCCAGGAAGAAATAATGACTGGTCCAAGGCAAGCCCATTCCAACCGCCACAATGGTCTATGAGTGGCCATGTGACACACTCTGGCCAATGAGAAATAAAGGCAAGCCTGCCAAGAGGTTTGGAGACAGAGTGTCCCCCAGGCTAAAAGAGATAGCGTCAGCCTACCAACTTCCTCCTTCCTTCTGGCCTTGGATGATGTCAGGACTTGGCGTCTGGAGCTATGGCTTGAAAAGGATTCTAATTAGTACAGAGAGTAAAGCACCTAGCACGGTACCTGGGAAAAGTCCTCAAACTTTAGTGTGCACAAAAATCACTCAGGGAGTGTTTAGAAAAATGGATTTGGGGGATGCTAGACTCTAGAGCTTGAGTCAGTAAATCTTGGGTGGGGCTCAAAGACCTTATGTAATCAAGTTCCAATAAGCACCCCTGCTTACTCTCCTCACACCCAGTTCCAGGCCCTGATTCTCATTTAGGTAGTCCCTGCATGAGACCCCCCATTCCAAAACTGCCACTTGCTGTGTGGGCAGGCACTCATCGTCTTTACTTAAATAGTTATTTTGCCCCAATCAGGTACTAGGCATTGTGAGAGAAACAGAGATGAAGATGATCTTTCTCTCAAGGAGCATGTAAGCTAGTAAGAGAAACAAAACAGGTATATAACCAATCCAATGACAAAGCAGTGCTCGGCAACTGTTATAAGACCTTCAGGGTAACGAGAGACTACAGACTAAGTCGTCCCGCCACCACCCAAGAGAGTCAAAAAGCTCTCATTTGATTAAAGCTTAGAAAGACAGAGAGCAAAGACGTCTGTAGGCAAAGACAGTAAAAACGAAGCCTCAGCTCTGATTATGAATGGTAAGACTTATTTGGAAAAGAGTATAGTTGACCCTTGAACAATACAGGTTTGAACTTCCCCAGGGCCACTTATACCTGAGTTTTTTTCCACTAAATTCTACTGCACCAGTACACCATCCATAGATGGTTGAATCTGCGGGTGTAGAACCAAGGATACTGAGGAACCAAGGATAAGCGGATGGACTGTAAAGTGATACGTGGATTTTCAACTGTGCAGGAAGTGAACAACCCCCAAGTTGTTCAAGGGTCAAGTGCATTAAGTGTGGAGTTGGGCTGGTTTAAGGACATGAAGAGAGTAGAGATAAAGGCTGGAACAGTCATTTTCAAAAATGGGTCATTCTGTGGGGCTTGGAGGTTGGACTGAATTTTCCAGGCCATGAAAAATAGCACATTCATTCAGCATCCCTTTGGTGAGCACCTACTGTGCACTGGGCCAGAGGACTGGGGGCACATGGCCCTGCCCTCAGAGGAGCTCAGAGCTGAGGGGAGGGCACAGGCCTGTCATCAGGCACAAAAGTGTGAACATTCCTGTGGCAGGGGAATCACAGGGAGACAGGAGCAGCCAGGGGAGAACCCTTACCCAGATTAAGCCAATCGGGATGAAGACTATGTCCAAGCCAAACCTTAAAGAGTTGGCCTAGTGTAGGGCAGGGAGGCAGGGAGTCTTGTTTTTCCAAGGCTGAATCTCTGCCTTGATTTCCTTCCTGGTACCCAGAGCTTCCTTTTTATTTAAAAACATTTATCACATAACTGTGCTAAGCACTGGAGCAGATGCAAAAGAAAACAGGGATTTATAACCTAGGCCAGCAGTTTGTAGTATGGGATCCCTGGACTCTCTAAGGCCTATCCATCCCCCAATAATTGGTCCTGTCTCCCATGGGCCTACAGAATGGCCTTAATTTCTGAGGGCCCTCCCGCTTTGGCCACTGGGACTAGTCTTCCTCTGGCTGACGTGCCACTCCTCCACTGTGCCTGGTCTTGCTTTCTCATCCCCATGCCTGTGCATAAGCCCTTCTTCTCCTAGCCCACCTCCAGGATGGTTCCTCCTCCAGGAAGCCTCCTCTGATCACCCAGGATGGAGTTAGGTACACCCCCTCAGTTCTATGGCAGTCTGTGCATAGGGTATCAAATAATTTATCATGCAGTCCTGTGATTTTTTTAATTGTTGATTTGCTCGTTTGTCTCCCTAAGGATGGGGTCTGGGTATTTTATCCTTGAATATCTAGCATATGTCACATTGTATAATAAATGAATGAACCTTTTTCCATTTGGCGGCGGCCACTGACATCCTGCCTACCACCTGAAGACCCTTCTCTGAGGTGCTGAGCTGCCTCTCCTGCCCCTAGATGCTGCCCCAAGTCTTGCTCCCATAGGGATGCACCACCAGCATCATGACACAGCACATCATCCTCGTTTGGTGTCTGCTCCACTCCTCACCTAACAGCTGGGACTCCCTGCCTACTTAGAATGACCCAGGCGACATCAAATCCATCTTGGACCAGTGGTTTGGACATAGCCTCTACCTCTTTACCTCTGAAAAACTCCAACCCTGTAGTCAGCTTAGTCTACCAGCCCTGCCTTCTCACGCTGATTCCCCACTTTTAACCCATTATATAGTATAACAGAGTAGTAAGCACAGGAGATAGAATCAGACTGCCAAGTTCAAATCTTGGCTCTACCACTTGCTAGTATGTGATGTCGAGCAAATTCCTCAATCCCTTTGTGCCTCAGTTTCTGCATCAGTATAATGGAGACGACATTAGCAGGACCCACCTAACATAGGTGAAAATTTTTTAAAAAATAACATGCCAGGTGTTTGGCACAGGGTCAGGCTCAGAGGGAACACTAGGTTTCAGCCTACAGAGAGGCACAGACCTCACAGACTGAGCCACAGAAGGAGGTCCAGGCTCTGAAGCCAAAGCCAGGTCTCTGAGTGCCCATGACCTGATACCACTGTGAGGACTTTCTCTGACAAAGCGCCCTGCCCCAGCAGGTCTATCTAGTCTACAAGCTGTGACTTATTCCATTTACCTCCTCTCTCTGCTTCTGCAGCTAAAAACACATGGAACCATCGGATCATTTAAATGCAGAACTTTCCCCACCATGCAAGTCAAGGCACCTTACAATATTTTTGCAACCAGGTAAAGTATAGCCAAATGAAATGTATGAGCGATTCTACTTCATCTCATTGGAAACCAAAGCACATCCCATGCTAGCTCTTTGTATACAAATAAGAAAGTATATGACCATATATTAATTTTAAGGTTGGAAAACTTGATTAATTGTACATTCTTCATTTCTGTTTCATTCTCCCTCTTCACAAGCAGTGTTAAATGGACAGGTGCTATCTGTAACTCTCCGTTTTAAAAGCTGACAATACATGAACATGATAAAAAAAAAAAAACTCAAATAGTACCAAAAAGTATACGTTGATAAGTCTGTAAGAACTTCACCTCCCTCCAACTACAGTGGCAGTCATAATTTTCCTGTGTATCCTTTCAGAAGTACTTATGCATTAACAAGTACCTAAGAATATAAATAGCCTCCACGATTCTTATATACAGAAATGTTAGCATATCTTGTAAACCTGTATTTTGCTTTAAATATATATATATATATATATATATATATATATATATATATATCATTCTATATCCGTTCCTATCAACCTGCACCACTTTTTTTTTTTTACAAGTACTGACTTTGAATTTTTTATTTATTTATTTTTATTTTTGCTGCGTTGGGTCTTCGTTTCTGTGCGAGGGCTTTCTCCAGCTGCGGCGAGCGGGGGCCTCTCTTCATCGCGGTGCGCGGGCCTCTCACCATCGCGGCCTCTCTTGTTGCGGAGCACAGGCTCCAGATGCGCAGGCTCAGTAATTGTGGCTCACGGGCCCAGTCGCTCCGTGGCATGTGGGATCTTCCCAGACCAGGGCTCGAACCCGTGTACCCTGCATTGGCAGGCAGATTCTCAACCGCTGCGCCACCGGGGAAGCCCCTGCACCACTTTCTAACAGCTGCATTGTATTGTATGGCATGGATGCTCCATAACTTAAGCAGCCCCTTTACTGATAGATATTTAGGTCGCCTCCAAACTTGCGGTGCTACAGACAATGCTGCAATGTATATATCCTTGTACACATGTCTCCACACACATGCCCAAGTATATCTTTAAGATAAATTCCCAGTATTCAAATTGATGGAACAAAAGTAAACGGATTTTAAAATTTTGAGAAACGTTGCCAAATTTCAGGGCAATTCTGAACACGATGTCTAGGCATCCATGGTTGGGATTAGAAGGGTGTCCGTAAACCCCTTGAGACTGTATGGGAAAATGTCAAAGGCATGTTTATTCTTCTCAAGAGAAGATTCGTGGCTTTAATCAGATTCTCAGGGACTTCCCTGGTGGTCCAGTGGTTAAGACTCTGCGTTTCCACTGCAGGGGGCACGGGTTCAGTTCCTGGTCGGGGAACTAAGATCCCACATGCTGTGTGGCACGGCCAAAAAATAAAAATAAATAAATAAAACGAGAAAAGATTTTCAAAGGGGCCTGTGACTCTAACAAGGTTGAGAACCAGTGAGTCCTTGTACAGCATCAAAAAGCAGCAATAACAGAAGCTGAAGCTAAGCAGGATCCAGAAAATGCCTTCCTGAGCCTCTTGGAGAGGAGTGAGAAGGCAGGTGCTGGGGGCTGTTGATACCACCGGGCTTGTGTCCACAAAGGACCTCCTCCAGAGATGGCTCCACTACACATGAATCAGGAGAACGTGTTCCCATTCGCCACAGGGCCCCTCTAGACTAGCTCCTGGTAATAACTTAACGTTACCTGTTGGGTGGGGGGAGGTGAGTGCCTTAACCCAGAGGATTGAATCCACAGTGACTGGGCAGGGAGGTCTTTCTGATGACTTGACAAAAGTCCACTCATGTGGTCTCCTGATCTGTTTCAAGTCAGGCTGTTCATGCTGTGTTATATCCAGGCCTTAAAGGGTTAATGATGTTGCGGGTGGGGGGGGGGGGGAAAGGTGAAGGTCTTTTCCAGAGTAATTTACAGTCTGGCCTTTGGCTGCAATTTATCCTTGCTGCTGATTGTGGATAAAATGTTCCACATGGGTTTTATGTCTAGCAGTCCGGACCAAGAAGCAGAATGGCAATTTACTGACCTCAAGCATCTTGAACCTTTAAAATAAATTCTTCACAGGTGGTGGTGCAGGTTCCCACAGCAAAGCTCTCTGTCCAGTTCAAACATAACTGAACACTAACAAGTTATTACCAATAAAACCAATGACAGGCAGGTTCCTGGGTCCCACCCTGTCACAATGATCAGAACTTTTGGGGCAAGAATCTGTGTGCTGTGCAAGCTTCCGGAGGGATGTACCTGAAGTTTGGAAACTACGGCTTTACAAGTCATCTTAGTTTAACCTTGTCCCCTTTCCAGCTCCATCAGAAAGGGGCTGTTCGGCCTCTGCCCAGATATCTCCAGATATCTCTGGTGAGAGACTCGCGCCAGCTCCAAAGCCACCCAGCCTATGGGTTTCACAAGCCACTTTCTTAAGTCCAACCAGAACCTGCCATCCAAAAATTCCTGCCCAGCTCTGCCCAGTGCCACAAAGAGTGAGTCTATTCCCGCATCCACAAGCCAAGCCCTTCCCGAATTTAGGGCCATTAACCTGTATCCCCACACTACTGCCAGGTCCAGTTCTTCCCACCATGGTTTACATATCAGCTTGACCAGAAGAAAGTTGAAAAGGCAAAGAAAAACAGTGATCAAGATTTAGTTAATAAGCCAGGAAGCCACAAATCCAAATGCCAAATCACTCTGAACCAAGCACTGACAGAGCCACAGTAGGACAGGGAGAATAACAGAACAGGCTTTAGTATCCAGCAGCTGGATTTAAATCTGTTTGCGAGGGGTCTGACCTTGACTAAGGACCACCACTTGGAGCCTCGGGATCCTCTTCTGTAAAACAAGCTTAATAACCCCGCCTCAGGTTGAAATAAAGATTAAACGAGTAACCTAGCACAGCTGTTACTCAAAGTCCCTCCAGGGAGGATACTGCAGCATCCACCAAACTGCCTCCATAAGTAGCCCTAACTGCAGTAAAAGCAAACTCCCAAAGGTTAGGTTTGGGTCAAATTGCAGCCCAAAGCCCGAGCAAAAAGTTTAGAAGTGTCTTGTTTTATACGAAGAAGGTATCTAAATCGTACTACAAAGTATATCTGTAATTGTTTTTGTAAGAAAAGTGTTTTTATCCTCAAATACCTGGAAAAATTGACACCCAAGGAAAACTACCCCTCTTGTTTATTCTGAAGCTACAGGTACTCCCTGGCACAAGGGCTGTTATCCTGGTGCTGCCCCTCACCCCCATCTCCCTTGGAGAAGAGCAGGCTTAGTCTACAAGCAGATGAGCAAGGCTGGGAAACAAATGAGCGGCTAAACATAAGCAAAGAAATGGGCCGCAAGATACAGTCTGAGGATGACCAAGCGGCTTCTCACCCTACAGATACTGAGGGCTGGTGTGCTCGGACTTGACTGCAAACGTTACCCTCTAAATAGCTTTCAGAGAAAAATTATCCCTAACCAAATGCAAGAACATCTAGGAGGGAAATTCACAGACACCTTTGATCCAGTAGTTGTGTGTATGTCTGTGCCCGCACGTGTACCTCCAAAGCAATAGAAATCTGATCTAAGCTGATGTAGGGGATCCGGCCTTGGCCAGAAAGGACTCTGGGTAGTCAGCTGGTCCTGGGCGGCTATGGTTACCCACTTCCTCATCCCTGTCCCCTTCCTCTGCTGCTTGCTCTTCCACCTCTGTCATCTGAGAATTCCCTGGCAACTAAAGAGCGAGGGCTTCCCTATCAAGAGAGTTACTTGCAATGTAAGGAGGAGGTGGAGGGTTCTAGAACTGATGGACAATGGGATGGATCATTTAGAGGGGGGGGGACCCTGTTCATTCTTCCCACTGGCAGCTGGAGAGAGCAGAAGCCCACTTTTCATGAAAGCTGTGGGTTACTCAGGACCCACATGCTCCCAACAGCTTACAGAAGACTTGCATCAGTTTGGGAAGCACTTAAAGTTGGGCAGATTGTTGAAAAGCGATAACCTCTTTGGTCCCAAAGTCTCCAGCTGGTTAAAACCATGACTAAAGAGTGAGGCTGTGCCATCGGCAGACTCAGGTCATGGATCTCATAATAATATCAGATTCTCATGTGCCAGGCGTTGTGCTGAGGACGTTAGGTACACACGGAGAGAAAGGGTAAGAGACTAGGAGAAAGGAGTACGTTTCTTAAACGGATTAAAGAAAGAATTAAAAAAGCAAAACTTGGGTGTTGGACTGAGTCAGCTCCAGGGAATACTACTCAATCCTTTGTTTGTAATGCCTAAATCCAGCACCGTGCTTGGCACATGAACTCAATAAATAACTGCGGTGGTCTCTAACTGGTGTACATCCTGAGCTGCATAAACTGCTCTGGAGGTCCTCCTGGAAGGTGCCGGTGGACAAGGGCGGTGTTTGCCTCTCCCTTGCCCACCCGGAGCGAGTCCGGCCCGTTCCACCCTGTGCCTGCCCGGGCGGGCCCACAGGCCGGCCGCGGGCACCCCCTCCTAGGAGCGGCGCGGCGCCGGACCCGCCACCCCCGCGAGGCTTTCCCGGGCTGTCGCGACCCTTCCGGAGCCCGGGACCCCCTTACCGCTGGGGCCGAGACGGGACGGCGCTCCTTCTCTGCGGTCACCGAGATCACACCCTGGCGGGGCCGGACAGCGGGTCTTATCGCAGGCGGACCCGCCCCGCTTCGGGGTGGAGACTGAGCCCGAGTTCCTGGTTGTCCCTCTCTGCCCACGAGACCGGAAAAGCCTACGCGGGCGAAGCGCACCTGGACGCCGGGGCCGGGACCGCCGGGCCTGGCACCCGGGGAGGGGCTGCACCGGCTTCGAAGCCGCGCGTCGCGCTCTCGGCTTTGTCCCCAGCCTGGATCCCAGGCTTCCGGCCCCGCCCGGCCCCGCTCGAGCTCCCTCGAGTCGGAGCAGTCGGACTCTCAGGTCTCCGGTGCCCGGGCGCCCCCACACCCTCGGAGGGCCGCGCCGCGGGACCTCTCCCGCACACGCCCTGCGCCCGCCGCGGCCGGAATTCCTGCCGAGAGTCAAAGCTTCCTCCGCGAGACACTGCACTTTCTCACGCCGGAAAAGTGGAAAGTGAAATCAGAACGGCACATTTCGTTTCCCTCTCAGCACTAGACATACCCCAAAGTTCCCAGTAGTTCCACTTCTCCCTTGAGAAAACACGAGTTCCCTTTCCTTGGGGAAGCCTTTGGAAATGGGAGTTCAGAGCAGTTCCAGATCTTTCTCTCTACCATTACCTGGGTTCGCTGCTGGTCAAGTAGCTCCCGGGTTCGGCCTTGATGCAGCGCTCTCCCCTTATTATACAGTGTTTGTTCGTATCTGCCTCCCCGATTGGACTCAAACAAGGCACTGACTGGGTCTAAGTGGTCTTTGCACTCACACCCAGTACCGTTCTGGCACATGGCAGGTACTCGGTGAATGCTCGCATAAAGAACCCATTGGGTATATCGGCAAATTCGGATTTCATTTAACAGAGGGTAGGTAGCTTTGGGGAGTGGAGGTGTGTGTGTGTGTGTGTGTTTTAAGAATCGATTTTATTTATTTATTTTTAATTTTTGGTTGCGTTGGGTCTTCGTTGCAGCAAGCGGGGGCTACTCTGCATTGCGGTGCGCAGGCTTCGCAGTGCGGTGGCTTCTCTTGTTGAGGAGCACCGGCTCTAGGAGCGTGGGCTTCAGGAGTTGTGGCTCGCGGGCTCCAGAGTGCAGGCTCAGTAGTTGTGGCACAGGGGCTTAGTTGCTCTGCAGCCTGTGGGATCTACCCGGAGCGGGGATCGATCCCCTGATTTGGCAGGCGGATTCTTAACCACTGCGCCACCAGGGAAGTCCCTGGGGAGTGTGTTTTATATCCAACAGATCAACATGCGAGTGACTGTTAGCACCTTTAAAGCTGGAGAGGTGAGCCTCCCTGGTGGCTCAGTGGTTAAGAATCCGCCTGCCAATACAGGGGACACAGGTTTGAGCCCTGGTCCGGGAAGATCCCACATGCCGCGGAGCAACTAAGCTGGTGTGCCACAGTTACTGAGCCTGTGCTGTAGAGCCGTGAGCCACAACTACTGAAGCCCACAGGCCTAGAGCCTGTGCTCCGCAACAAGAGAAGCCACTGCAGTGAGAAGCATGCGCACAGCAATGAAGAGTAGCCCCCGCTCACAGCAACAAAGACCCAACGCAGCCAGAAATAAATGAATAAATAAATTTATATTTTTTTTAAAAAGCTGGAGAAGTAACATTAAATTATTTCATTAAGATGCAACTAAAGGAGGTGGTTTAATATGGTTAAGAGCGTGGGTTTTGGGATCAGACTGATTTGGATTCTACACCTGGTCAGCCCCTTTTCTCTGCTTGATACCTTTAAGTTTCTGAGCTTCAGTTTATGAACTAACGTGGAGTAAACTAAAGAAGACAAACAGTGGGGAAAAAAAATGAAATAAGGATAATTCATTTCCTCAGAGGGATTAGACACACTATTTAATCCTTAAAAAATTAATAAAATAAAAAAGAAAAGGTTAGAAATGGAGCAGATGCACCCTGCCAAGATCACCTTTACTAGGCGGGTGTGCCCAGCTCACAGCGCTCCTTTTCTTCCCATAACTTCCCTCACGCTAGGTTGGGAAGTCACAGTCAATGCTAACCTTACAGGGTACAAAAGGCCAAGAATTAATCTATGATATCCTTCCTATTCCAGAGCTCCCATGGGCTTAGGCTGAGGCTAAATTTCAGCAGAAACCACCTCTGTGCTTTGCTTCTTCCTCTGCGTTGTCCTGCTTGACTCACAGGTTCTCCTGAGAACACCCCCTCACTAAGACACTTACACAAGAATCCCTAACTCAGGCTTTGCTTCTAGGCAACCTGATCTGTGAGTATTTTATTTCATTTAATGTTTTAAGTTTTTTTACGAGTATTTAAAAAATTAATATAGGGACTTCCCTGGCTGTCCAGTGGTTAAGACTTTGCCTTCCAGTGCAGGGGGTGAGGGTTCCATCCCTGGTCAGGGAACTAAGATCCCACATGACTCTCAGCCAAAAAACCAAAATATAAAACAGAAGCAATATTGTAACAAATTCAATAAAGACTTGAAAAAAATGGACCCCATCCAAAAAAAAAAAAAAGAAAGTAAACAAATCAACAGCCTCTGAGCAGTTAAAAAAAATAAATAAATAAAAAATTAATATAACAGTTGAAATTAAAGACTCAAAGGAGACTTTAAATTAAAGATAGCAGAATGAACACATGCATTTGCCTTGCTCCCTCTTGAAATCTGACTAAAGCAGTAGTAGATTTTTTAAAAGAATGAAATAGGGCAAATTTGTAGCAACATGATGGACCTAGAGATTATCATACAAAGAGAAGTAAGTCAGAAAGTGAAAGATCAAATACCATATAATATCACTTATATGCGGAATCTAAAATATGACGCAAATGAATATATCTACAAAACAGAAACACTCACAGACAGAGAACAGACTTGTGGACTTGTGGTTGCCAAGGGGGAGGGGGGTGGGAGAGGGAAGGATTGGGAGTTTGGGATTAGCAGATGCAAACTATTATTTATAAATACGATGGATAAACAACAAAGTCCTACTGTCTAGCACAAGGAACTATATTCAATATCCTGTGATAAACCATAATGGAAAAGAATATGAAAAAGAACATACATATGTGTAACTGAATCACTTTGCTTTACACCAGAAATTAACATAACACTGTAAATCAACTATACTTCAGTAAAAATTTTTTTTAAATAGCAGATTAACAAAAACTCTCAAGAGGGACTTCTCGGGTGGTCCAGCGGTTAAGACCCCACGCTCCCAATGCAGGGGGCCAGGGTTCAATCCCTGGTCAGGGAACTAGATCCCACATGCCTCAGCTAAGAGCCTGCATACCACAACTAAAAGATCCTGCATGCCGCAACTGAAGATCCTACATGCTGCAGATCCCGTACGCCTCAACGATAATCCCGCATGCCGCAACTAAGACCTGACACAGCCAAAAAACAAACGAACAACAACAACAAGAAACTAACCCCCTCCCCCCCAAAAAAACCTCACAAGAACAAGAGAGGAAAAATAACAAAATTTTGGAAACCTGAAAGCAGATGGGTGATAATTGACATAGCAGACATGAGAAAACTGACTCCTAAGCCAGGAGTAGGGAAAGCCAAGAAGCAACATGATATTGTAGAATTTTCCAGGGTAACGCAGGTATTGCTTGCTGCACCAAGTGCTTCTAAGAGTGGGTATAAAATTAAAACTAAAAACAGGAGGATTTTTTGTAGTTCTGTACTGGAAGCAGCCAATCTCCTCCATCTCCTTCCCAATAGTACACAGCTGCCACTGCCCTCTCCCACTTGGGCAGCAAATCAGAAACATAGTCTCTGAAGGGGATAAAGCAGAGGATCTCTGGAATGGGGCATACCAAGCGTAGTCAAGATGTTCTGGTTATCTAAGGCTGACTAACAAACTAGCCCAGAACTTGGTGACTAAAAACAATGACCATTTTATTATATCTCCTGATTTTTTAGGTCTGAATTTGGACAGGGCTTGGCTGGGCATTTCTCCTGTTCCACGTGACATCAACAAAAGTCACTTGGTCTCACACAGGTCAGCATGGCTATTATCAGAAAGACAACAGATAACAAGTTGTTGGTGAAGGTGTGGAGAAAAGGGACCCCTCGTGCACCGTGGGAGGGAATGTAAATCGGTGCAGCCGCTATGGAAAGCAGTATGGAGATTCCTCAAAAAATTAAAAATAGAACTACCATACCATCCAGCAATTCCACTTCTGGCTATTTATCCAAAGAAAACAAAAGCACTAATTAGAAAAGATATGTGCACCCCTATGTTCATTGAAGTGTTATTTACAATAGCCAAGATTTGGAAGCAACCCAAGTGCCCATCAATAGATGAATGGACAAATAAGAGATATATATATATCACTCAGCCATAGTAAAGAATGAAATTTTGCCATTTGGGACAACATGGATGGACCTAGAGTATATTCTGCTAAGTAAAATAAGTCAGACAGAGAAAGACAAGTACTGTATGATTTCACTCACTTGTAGAATCTAAAAGACAAAACAAATGAAAAAACATAACCAAACAGAAACAGAGCCATAGATAAAGAGAACAAACAGGTGGTTGCCTGAGGGGAGGGAGGTGAGGGAAGGAGAGAAATAGGTGAGGGAGATTAAAAGGTAGAAACTTCCAGTTACAAAATAAATAAGTCACAGGTATGAAATGTGCAGTGTGCAGAATATAGTCAATAATATGTAATATGTAATAATATGTAATAATGTGTAATATGTATGGTGACAGAGGACAACTAGACTTATGGTGATTATTTTGAAATGTATAGAAATATCAAATCACTATGTTGTATACCAGGAACTAAAAAAAAAATATATATATATATATATATATATATATATGTATATATACATGTGTATATATATATATATGTATGTATGTTAAAAATATACACCAGTCAAGACTTTAAAAAAAAAGTCACTTGGTGGTATTCAGCTGGCAGATGGGCCAGTCTGGAGGATTCACTCACATGTCTGCCACCATGGTAAGGTGAGCTGGAAGGCTGATCTCAGCAGGCACTGTCCACCAGAGCACCTACACATGCCCTCTCCACATGGCAGTTTCAGGGTAGTCGGATTTCCTGTGGAGGCTCAGGGCACCCAAAAAGGATACTCCAAGAGATCCAAGCAAAAGTTACTAGGCTTCTTATTATCTAGGCTTGGCAGCCCCTGGACGTTATTTCTGTTGCATTCTATAGGTCATGGAAGTCATTAAGGCCAGCCCAGACTCAAGGAAGTGGCATTAGGCTCCATCCCTCAATTGGGAGACTAGCAAAAAATTTGCAGCCACATTTAATGTACCACACAAGGCTGGGGGAGTGGCTCTGAAATTGAAGATCTATATGAAACTTAATATAATGAATGTTGAGCTGCTCAGTATTCCTCCTTCACTTGACTCCTACAACCCTGGCAACCAAGATGAGGAGTTTGGAATACTCTCCTCTGGGGAAGAGAAAAGACCTAAAGAGACTGTCATCGGTTACTCAATGAAACCGGAGCAATCCTTTAGTGACTTCACCATAGTCAAGCCCCACCCCTTACCCAGGCATACAGAGCTTCCAGGCAGCATTTTATTTTAATTTTTAAATTTTTGTATTTTATTTTATTTTTTCTTCCAGTTTTATTAAGATATAATTGACATACAACACTGTATAAGTTTAAGGTGTACAGCATAGTGATTTGACGCACATACATCATGAAATGATGACCACAATAAGTTTAGTGAGCATCCTTCATCTCATATCGATACAAAATTAAAGAAATAGAAAAAAATTTTGTGTGTGATGAGACCGCTTAGGATTTACTCTCTTAACGACTTTCCTGTATAACATACAGCAGTATCAATTATATTTATCATGGTGTACATTACATCCTTACTACTTATTTAATCTTATAACTGGAAGTTTGTAGTACCTTTTTTTTTTTTTTTTTTTAAAGGAATTCCTTTATTTTTATTATTTATTTATTTTTATTTTTGGCTGTGTTGGGTCTTCGTTTCTGTGCGAGGGCTTTCTCTAGTTGTGGCAAGCGGGGGCCACTCTTCATCGCAGTGCGCGGGCCTCTCACTATCGTGGCCTCTCTTGTTGCGGAGCACAGGCTCCAGACGCGCTGGCTCAGTAGTTGTGGCTCACGGGCCCAGCTGCTCTGTGGCATATGGGATCTTCCCAGACCAGGGCTCGAACCCGTGTCCCCTGCATTGGCAGGCAGATTCTCAACCACTGTGCCACCAGGGAAGCCCCTGTAGTACCTTTTGACTGCCTTCATCCAATTACCCCTCCCGGCCCACCGCCCAACCTCTGGTAACCACAAATCTGATCTTTTTTCCTATGAATTTGTTTGTATGTTTGTTTGTTTGTTTTTGAAGTATAATTGACCCACAACACTATGTTAGTTCCTGTTACTCAACATTGTGATTTTTTTCCATACGTTTCAAAATGATCACCATGATAAGTCTAGTTACGACCTGTTGCTATACAAAGATATTACTTAGTTATTGACTATATTCCCCAAGCCTTCATACCCATGACTCATTTATTTTGCAACTGGAAGTCTGTACCTTTTAATCTCCCTCATCTATTTCTTTCTTCTCTCCAGACCCCTTCCTTCTGGTAACCACCTGTTTGTTCTCTATATCTATAACTCTGTTTCCATTTTGTTATGTTTGTTCATTTGTTTTGTTTTTTAGATTCCACATGTAAGTGAAATCATACAGTATTTGTCTTTCTCTGTCTGACTTATTTCACTTAGCATAATACCTTCTAGGTCCATCCATGTTGTCCCAAATGGCAAGATTTCATTCTTTTCTTTTTAATTTTATTTTTTTTAACACAGCAAGTTCTTATTAGTTATCTATTTTATACATATTAGTGTATATAAGTTAATCCCAATCTCCCAATTCATCCCACTCTTTTTTATTCCAGGCAGCATTTTAGATCTCAGTCTTAAGGTTGCTAGATAAAATACAAGACACTTAAAGTGGAATTTCAAATAAACAACAAATAATTTTTTACTAAATTATAAAATTCTTATATACAGTATGTCCTAAATATTGCATAAGTATATTTATACTAAAAATTATTTATTGTTTATCTAAAATGAAAAGTTAAGTGTCCTGTTTTGTTTGTTTTGCTAAGTTTGACACTACTAAGTAAGAACAAACAGCCAAAGGTCATTGGAATTTAAGGGAAGGATCTGATATGAAACAGAGCAGAAGAAAAGAAACTTGGAAGAAACAGACTATATGGAGAGATGAAAACTCTGAAAAATCTTTCATTGATCTCCTTTGAGAAATAAAAATAGAATAAAATAGAATAGAAATACAATAGATTCTCTAAAAAATGAACACTCAGAGAACCAAACAGAGCTCTTTTAAATTAAAACTATGATAGCAAAAATGAAAAACTCAGTAGAATGGTAGGAAGATAAAGTTGAGGAAATATCCTAGAATGTGTAGACAAGAGACCAAAAAAAAAGAGAAGGATGTAAGAAAGGAGAAGAAAATTCAAGTCAGCCCAGGATATCTGGGAAACAGAGTGGAAGAAATCAATTAAATAATTCAATCATATATTTTTAGAACTAAAGGACATGAGTTTCCACATTGAAAGGGCTCACTGAGCCCAACAAAATGGACAAAAACAGAACCACACCAAGGCACATCATGATAAAATTTCAGAACACTGGGGACATAGAGTAGATCGTAAGCACTCAGAGGGAAAAATGAGGTTCCACACAAAGGATCAAGAAGGATCAGAGTGGCATCACATTTCTCCATAGCAACACATGAAGCTGGAAGACAATGGAATAATGTCTTTACAATTCTGGGAGAAAATTATTTCCAATACAGGTTCTTATACCCAGCCAAAGTATCAGTCAAATGTGGGGGTAAATAAAGATATTTTCAGACATGCAAGATTAAAAAAAAATTTTAATCTTCCAAGAATCTTTTCTTAAGAAGCTTTCAGATGGTATGTTCCACCAAAACAAGGAAGTAAACCAAGAATGTTTAAAAAAAAAAGTGAATAGTGGAATGGACAACTGAAAATTGAATGGCAGGGAAGGGTGGTTAGTTAACACTATAGTTATTGAGACTAATTTCCTTAACTGTAGAGTATAGCTAACATTTATATAAGCACTTACCATGTGCCAGTCACTATTCTAAGTAATTTAGATATACCATTTTAATCAGTTAATCCTCACAACAGTTCTATGAGTTAGATACTTACATGGAGTATGTGTCAGTAAGTATTACTATTGATGGTATACAGTCATTTACTAATTGAACAAAATTGTATTAAACTTCCTGTGGCAGATTGTATTTTTCAAAGTTGGTCGTAATAATATATTCAGTCTCTCATGCTGTTCCAACACCACCCTCCCCACCCCAGTCAAGAGATGGCATCTCTGTCCCTACTCTTTGGACCTGAGTGGACTTCTTGGGTGAGCTTCCGTGATTGCATAACAATAGTAATGCTTTTGAAGCTGGGTCTTAAAAGATGATACAGCTTCTATCTAGTTCTCTCACTCAGAGCATATGCCTGTGGAGCCCTGAAGTACAGCTGCCCTGAAGCCACCATGCTGTGGAGACTACATGGACAGACCACATGAAGACAAAGAGAGTCAGAGGAGTCCCAGCTGTTTCAGCCCCAGCAGTTTGAACTTTCCCAGACCCAGTGGCAGACAAGCTAATGAAGAAGCCAGATGACCCCAGCATCATTCCTGTCTCACAGTAGCCAGATGAGAGACCCTGAGTGAGAACCACTTAGCTGAGCTCAGCCAATCCCCAGACTCCTGAGAGATGACAATAGTAAATGATTATCATTGTTTCATACCATGAACTTTGGGGTGTTATTTTATGGCACAACAGATTACCAGAACACTTCTAAATAGGAATGGGGGTGTCTAGCCCAGACTTCTGAATCTCCCTTCCCAGTACTCACTGAAATGGCCCACAGCATGTAGGGGGGTAATTTTTACCCTGAGTGGCAAGCTCCTCTCTGATATTCATTCTGGCTGCTGGCTGAGAAGGAGGTGAGGACAAAGGCCAGATAACCTTCAGCCCTTTGGGACAGTGGCTTTGCAAAACATTGAGAAGAAACCTTACAGGGGTGACATTCCTTGCCAGATGGCTCTCTTCACAATCCTTACAGGCTGCTGGAAGGTAATCAATCCTTCAGCCTAAGATATGAAGAAGATTCTAACAGCATCCAAATAGACAGGCAGGGAGCCAAGAAGCATTAGCTCATCCTGTTTGGGAACAAATGCAAAGCATGGTTAAATTCAAGGATGAGTAAGCGTAAAAAAGGTTAAAAAACCATGAAAAAATTCTGGAACAAAGAAAAGAAAACAGCATCTAAGAGGCAGAAGAAGAAACTAGCTTTCCAAGTTTTACAATATGAAACAGAAGTAAGTTTTAAACTGTCTCTGCTATGACTTTGATATACCAAAAAGACCAAAAAACATACAAGTGATTGGAATAATATTATTTATGAGTTAGAATGAATAGCTATGAACTGGACTGGACTCCATGTTCTACAGAGAAAGCAGCTTCTTTTCAATCATCTACTGAATATTCACAAAAACTGACAAAATTTTTATTGCAAAGAAAATCTCATAAAATTCCAAAATAAAAATAGGGTTTGAATCCCAGCTATACCATTTCTTAGTTGATGACCTTAAGAGAGTCACTTATCTTTTCTGTGCCTTAGTTTTCTCATTTGTAGAATGGGGATAATGATAGTACCTACATTATAGGTGCTATGTTATAATAATTAAATGACATATTTTTTGAATAGTTTGTTGTAACTCTATAATAGTGTTAGCTATTTTTCTGATCACAGTTAATAAAATTAAAATTCAATAACAAAACTTTTAACCAGTCTCTCCCTTTTAAAATCAATAGTATTTGCTACCACCTAATTATATTAAATACCATGTTTGGAGGCTCATAAGGAAACTAAATTTGACACCGTCCTTCAAGATATCTCTCCATTGTCTCCTAGAATCCACTGGTATCAAAGAAAAATTTGATACCCAACTGGTTCTTGTTCCTTAGTTGATAATCTAGTTTTTCTCACAAGAAAAACTTAAGATTTCCTCTTTCCCTTGAAGAATGTGTTTAGGAGTGGACCTGTTTTGCTTGTCCTGGTTGGCACTCTTAGGTTGTTCACTAAGAAGACTGAAATACTTTCCAAACTCAGAAAAGTTCACCTATATTATACTCTCTTCCATTATTTCCATTCTTTTGTTCTGGAATTTCTATTTGATGCTGTGGGAACTTTTGACTTTATCCTCCATGTTACTTAACCTTTCTTTCATTGGTTGTTTTTGTTTTATTTTGGCTTTGTTTTAGTCCTTTAGCTCTGAGTTTGAGAGAATTCTTAGTATTAATCTTAATTAAGTTCGTTAATTCTATTTTTAGTTGTGTCCATTTTATTCAGCCCATCTACCAATTTTTTTTAATATACAGCTTTGATTTTTATCATAGTTGCAAATGCACATAGTTTTAAAAGACAAATAGTTCTACAAGATTTGTTACAAAAAGAACAGCAGTTTTCCATCTCCTCTCTCTCTCCTCCATCTTTCCGCCAGGCAACTAGTGCTGCTTTAGGCACAAACCCATCTGGGGCCATAGAATCCTTTGATTCCTGAGATTATATAATAGGCTATCCCAATCACAAGTCACAGCAGTGTATAAGGCTTGCTAAAATAAAGTCTGTGAAAGGTTTGCAAGAGGGATTCTCATGAAGAAAACCTGTGTTTCCCAATTTGAAAAGATACATTCACCACCACCTTCCATGTAGCATTATTTACAATTGCCAAGATATGGAAACAACCTAAGTGTTCATTAGTGGATGAAGAGATAAAGAAGATGTATATACACACAATGGAATATTACTCCTCCATAAAAAAGAATGAAATCTTGCCATTTGCTACAACATAGATGGACCTCGAAGGCATTATGCTAAGTGAAATAAATCAAAGATAAATACCATATGATCTCACTTATAGGTGGAATCTGAAAAACAAAACAAACAACAGCAACAAAAACCAAGCTCATAGATACAGAGAACAGATTGGTGGTTGCCAGAGGGAAGTGTGTGTGTCGGGCGGGTCAAAATGGGCGAAGGGTGTCAAAAGCTACAAATATCCGGCTATAAAATAAAATCATGGGCATGTAATGTACAGCATGGTGATTGTAGTTAATAATACTATAGTACATATTGGAAAGCTGCTAAGAGAGTAGATTTTTTTTTAAATTTTTTTAATTTATATATTTATTTATGACGTGTTGGGTCTTCGTTTCTGTGCGAGGGCTTTCTCTAGTTGCGGCAAGTGGGGGGCACTCTTTATCGCGGTGTGCGGGCCTCTCACTATCGCGGCCTCTCTTGTTGCGGAGCACAGGCTCCAGACGCGCAGGCTCAGTAATTGTGGCTCACGGGCCCAGTTGCTCCACGGCATGTGGGATCTTCCCAGACCAGGGCTCGAACCCGTGTCCCCTGCATTGGCAGGCAGATTCTCAACCACTGCACCACCAGGGAAGCCTGAGAGTAGATCTTAAAAGTCCTCATCACAAGGAAAAAAAAAAAGAAAAGAAAATTTCTGTAACTGTGTGGTGATGGATGTTAACTAGACTTATTGTGGTGATTATGTCACAATGTATATAAATACTGAATTATTATGCTGTATGCCTGAAAGTATTGATAATATAATGTCATATGTCAATTATACCTCACTTTAAAAACAAAATAAAATTTTAAAAATTAAGAAGGTCTCTGTTTCCAACCTGCTAAATTGAGAGTAAGGGAAAGAACAGTGATAAGGAGACAGACAGGAAAACAAGTCTGCTTGGGGACACTCCTGCCCAATGGTAGTGACAGTTCTACCTTCAGTGATTAGCATTGGACTTCCCTTTTCCCCACCTCCTCAAACCTGAGCCAGGAGATCACTGCCTCCATGGAGAAGGTGACACCACAACTTGCTTCACTTCCAGTCTGGGCTCCTTCAAGAAATTTAAGGCACAACATGGCAGCAGATGAGCAACATGCCTACATTAGTACAAACTTTGGATTAGGTCCTCTTTTGGTACTGTAATAATATTTATTCAGTGAATTGGTGTTTGGAAAGAGGAATTGCCCAATTTATCTCACTTTTAGATATTAGGATCTCAGAAATTTATGTCTGCCTAACAGACAGACATCGTAAGCAGTGGTGATGAATCCTCTATGAACCCCATTCCCCAACAGGAGACGGTCTAATTCTACCAGAAATGTATCAAAGAAAAACCTGCAGCACTTGCTGTTTTCCGTTTTCCATGACCCAAAAGAGGAATGTCTTTTTTTTCTTCTTCTCCAAAACCTATTTTGGCTACTGTAAGATGCTGCAGCTCAACCAAAACAGAAAGCTGATTTGACCACAGAGAGGTTAATCATTTGCATTACAACAGTACAAACTTTAGCAAAGTTTGACAATCAAATAACAATGCATTTGTAGATCACTGGCTCCAGGGAAGTGCCCATTTCCACCTTTCACCCCACTCAGAAGCCTGGCAGCTGATGAGGAAGGTAATTTTCTTTCAAGATTGTTGACCTTTTTTTTTTTTTTTTTTAAGCGTCTGCTCTTCTAGGTTGTACTTTTCCTGCTGCTGTCCTGCAGCTCACATATGTGCCTCACAAAATCAAACCATCATTATGAAAATTAGCTCTGGTCATAGGAGTCATCATGGTCTCATTTGTTTTTGCAAATACCCCAGGTGAACGTGGACAGCCCTGAAGTGACTACAGGTAAGTCAGCTATCACAAAAACACAGCAACTGCAAATAGTGTAGGGTGAGAGTTAGCATGATAATCCATTTTTCTATACAGTTGTCCCTTGGTATCCATGGGGAATTGGTACCAAGACCCCCCCCACCCCCCGTGACACCAAAATCCCTGGGTGCTTAAGTTCCTTACATAAAATGGCATAGTACAACCTACAAGACTCAGAGTGGCCAAGATGGCAGAGTAGGAAGACCCTGAGCTCACTTCCTCCAACGAGCACACCAAAATTACTATTTACAGAGCACCTGTTGATGAGAAAGACTGGAATCTACCAGAAAAGATCTTCTAAAACTAAAGATACAAAGAAGGAACCACAATAAGATGAGTAGGAGGGGCGGAAACATGGTATAGTCAAGCCCCACACCCCCAGGTGGACAAGCCACAAATGGGAAGATAATTACAACTGCAGAGGTTCTCTCCAAGAAGTGAGTGGTCTGAGCTCCACATAGGGCTCCCCAGCCCGGGGGTCCTGCACCAGCAAGATGAGCCCCCAGAACATTTGGCTTTGAAGGCAAAGGGGCTCACTTTCAGGAGAGCCAGAGGGCTGTGGGAAATAGAGACTCCACTCTTAAAGGATGCACACAAAATCTCACATGCTCTGAGACCCAGGGCAGAAGCAGTAATTCAAAACGAGCCTGGGTCAGACTTACATACTGATCTTGGAGAGCCTCCCAGAGAGGCAGGAGGCAACTGGGGCTCACCCTGGGGTCATAGACATTGGTGACAGCCATTTTTTTTTTTTTTTTTTTTTTCACACACACACACTGTATTTTATTTTTACAAGAGATAAATAGACTGACACCAAGCATTGTACATGGATGACCACAACAAAAGCAACAATGATTGCCATTACCAAACATGAAACACACTCATACTATGTCATAATATTGACATTCAGTCCAGTAATCCTCCACTGTAACAGCTCCTTTACTTTGCCGTGAAAATTGATTTGTATATTCTTTGCCTCTGAGTCCTTGTGGGATTTTTTTTCTTTTTTAATTCAGACAGGAAGTCACAAAAATTATACTCATCCTCATCAGTTCACTCAGTCCCATGTAATTAATTGGTTTTTTTCATCTTGATCTTTTGTTAGCACTTTTATGAGTTCATCAGTTTTTCATCAGAGTTCTGAAAATGCTTATTCATTCAGTTCAGCAGTACAGTCAGTTACCAGAAACCTGTACATGTCAGAGTCTTTTCCATGAATTTCTTGAAGATGAAACCCTTTTATAGGAACATATTTGCAAAATCATCAGAGTACACCCAGAACTGTCTGTAAATGACAAAAGACTTAAAAATGACCACGGTAAAAGATTTGATGAAAGTTCATAATAATGCAGTTGACAAGAAAATTAGTTATTTCTGAGATATACATTTTAAAGTAATAACTAGGATTATTACTTATAACATTATACCAGAACATATAAGATTTTGAGAAATTTCATGTAATGTCTGAAACATTAATATTAACATATTTCCATACAAATACAAATATAAGATTTTTAGAAATTTCATGTAATGTCTGAAACATTTATATTAACATATTTCCATACATATTTCCATACAAATACAAATATAAGATTTTTAGAAATTTCATGTAATGTCTGAAACATTTATATTAACATATTTCCATACAAATAACCCAATGAAAGTTTAGTATTAGTTGTTTTGTTTGCTTTACTATACTGCAGGTTCTTATTAGGCATCAATTTTATACACATCAGTGTATACATGTCAATCCCAATCGCCCAATTCAGCACACCACCATCCCCACCCCACCGCAGTTTTCCCCCCTTGGTGTCCATATGTCCGTTCTCTACATCTGTGGTGACAGCCATTTTTGAGAACTCCTTCTACCAGGTGGACACTGGTGTTAGTAAGCACCATTTTAGAATCCTCACTGTTAATTAGCATCAGGACCAGGCCTCACCCACTAGCCTGCTGGCACAAGTACTGGGACACTTAGGGCCAAGCAACTAGCAGTGTGGAGATACAGCCCCATCCACCAGCAAGCCTGCTGCCTTAAGACTCCATGAGCCCACAGTACCAGCTGGCCCTGGCCGTGAACACCAGTGCACCAGCACTACCCCCTGGACACGTAGGGACCTGTAGCCAGGGACCCTGGGACAGGCTCTGCCCACCAGTGAGCTGACACTAGCCCCAGGACCCAGCCCTGCCCACCAGCAGGCAGACACCAGCTCCAAGACACCTTGGACCCCACAGCCAGCCACATCAGGAAGCGATCCCAACCACCAGCAGGCTGACACTAGGTCTGGGACTCCTGGCCTTGCAACCACCCACTCACGAACCTGGCTATGCCCAACCGTGGGCCAGCACTACACCCCTAGGGCCCACAGCCAGCAGGCTTGTAACCCAGCCCCCACCCATCAATGGTCGGCAGCCTCCACACAAAGCCGGGCCTGAAAGCCAACTAGACCAGCGGCAAGTCACACCTACCAGGCTGCCCACAGTAGTCAGCTTGTCACAAGAGAAGGACACACACAGCCCAAATAGAGGACACTCTTAGAGTAACAGCTCTGGTGACCAGAAGGGAGTGCCCTCCTGGGATGCGTAGGATGTCTTCTACAAAAGGGCACTTCTCCAAGGTCAGGAAAAATAACCAACCCACCAAATACATAGAAATAAAAACAGCAAATTAGCCAAAATGAGGTGACAGAGAAATATTTTCCAAAGGAACAAAATTAAGTCCCTGAAGAAGAACGAAGTGAGGTGGAGATAGGCAATCTACCTGATAAAGGGTTCAAGGTTATGATCATAAAGATGTCCAAAGAACTCAGGAAAAGATTGGGTGATCAGAATGAGAAGTTATAAGCTTTTAACCAAGAGTTAGAAAATATAAAGAACAACCAAACAGGGCTTCCCCGGTGGCGCAGTGGTTAAGAATCTGCCTGCCAATGCAGGGGACACGGGTTCAAGCCCTGGTCTGGGAAGATCCCACATGCCACGGAGCAACTAAGCCAGTGTGCTGCAACTACTGAGCCCACATGCCACAACTACTGAAGCCTGCACGCCTAGAGCCCATGCTCCGCAACAAGAGAAGCCACCACAATGAGAAGCCCGCGCACCGCAACAAAGAGTAGCCCCCACTCGCTGCAACTAGAGAAAGCCCGCACACAGCCACAAAGACCCACCGCAGCCAATAAATAAATAAATATAAATAAATAAATAAATAAAATACATTTAAAAAAAAAAGAACAACCAAACAGAGATGAAGAATACAATAACTGAAATGGAAAAAACACGTGAAAGAATCAATAGTAGATTCAATGATACAGGGGAATGGATCAGTGAGCTGGAAGACAGAGTGGTGGAAATCACTGAAGCTGAACAGGAAAAAGAAAAAAGAATAAAAATAAATGAGGAGATCACTGAGATTTAAGAGATCTCTGAGACAATATTAGGCCTACTAACATTCTCACTGTAGAGGTCTCAGAAGGAGAAGAGACAGAGCAAGAGGCAAAGAATATATTTGAGGACATAATAGCTGAAAACTTCCCTAACTTGGGAAAGGAAACAGACAACCAGGTCCAGGAAGAACAGAGTCCCAAACAGGATCAACACAAAGAGGACCACACCAAGATACATTGTAATTAAAATGACAAAAGTTAAAGATAAATAGAGAATATTAAAAGTAACAAGGGAAAAGCAATAAGTTATACACAAGAGAATGCCCATAAGGCTATGATCTGACTTTTCAGCAGAAACTTTGCAGGCCAGAAAGGAGTGGGATGATATATTTCAAGTGATGAAGGAGAAAAGCCTACCACCAAGAATACCTGGCAAGTCTTTCATTAGATTTGATTTAGAAATCAAAAGTTTTACATAAGGGCAAAAGCTAAAAGATTTCAGCACCACCAAACCAGCTTTACAAGAAATGTTAAAGGGACTTCTCTACGAGAAAAAGAAAAGACAGGTCACACAAAAGGAAAAAGCTCATTGGTAAAGGCAAATATACAGTAAAGGCAGTAAATCAGACACAGCTAACACCACACTCAAT
This sequence comes from Balaenoptera physalus, assembly GCF_965194825.1. NCBI lineage: Eukaryota > Metazoa > Chordata > Mammalia > Artiodactyla > Balaenopteridae > Balaenoptera > Balaenoptera physalus. The sequence goes on from NC_138894.1 coordinate 38,552,459, forward strand.
GGTGAAAAGCTGAAAGCATTTCCTTTAAGATCAGGAACAAGACAAAGATGCCCACTCTCACCACTTTTATTCAACATAGTATTGGAAGTTCTAGCCACAGCAATCAGACAAGAAAAAATAAATAAAAGGAATCAAAATTGGAAAGGAAGAAATAAAACTGTCACTGTTTGCAGATGACATGATACTATATATAGAAAGTCCTCGATACACTACCAGAAAACTAGTAGAGCTCATCAATGAATTTGGTAAAGCCACAGGATACAAAATTAATATACAGAAATCTGTTGTGTTTCTATACATTAACAATGAAATATTGAAAGAGAAATTAAGGAAGCAATCCCATTTACAATCATATCAAATAAATAAAATACCTAGGAATAAATCTAACTAAGGAGGTAAAAGACCTGTACTCAGAAAACTATAAGACATTGATGAAAGAAACTGAGGATGACACAAATAGATGGAAAGATATATCGTGTTCTTGGATTGGAAGAATTAATATTCTTAAAATGTCCATACTACCCAAGGCAATATACAGATGCAGTGCAATCCCTGTTAAAATACCAATGACATTTTTGACAGATCTGGAACAAAATAATTCTAAACTTCGCATGAAAACACAAAAGACCACAAATAGTCAAAACAATCTTGAGAAAGGAGAACAAAGCTGGAGGTGTCATGTTCCCTGATTTCAGACTATACTGTATTACAAAGATACTGTCATCAAAACGGCACAAAAACATACACATAGATCCATGGAACTGAATAGAAAGCCCAGAAACTGACCCACACTTATATGGGCAATTAATCTATGACAAAGAGGCAAGAATATACAATGGGGAAAAGACAGCTTCTTCAATAAGTGGTGATGGGAAAACTGGACAGCTATATGCAAAAGAATCAAACTGGACTACTCTCTCACACCATGCACAAAAATAAATTCAGAATGAATTAAGGGGGCTTCCCGGGTGGCGCAGTGCTTAAGAATCTGCCTGCCAATGAGGGGGACACGGGTTCGAGCCCTGGTCCGGAAGATCCCACATGCTGGGGAGCAACTATGCCCGTGTGCTACAACTGAGCCTGTACTCTAGAGCCTGAGAGCCACAACTACTAAAGCCCTCGAGCCTAGAGCCCGTGCTCCGCAACAAGAGAAGTCACTGCAATGAGAAGCCTGTGCAACCCAACGAAGACCCAATGCAGCCAAAAGTAAATAAATAAATAAATTTTTTAAAAAATGAATTAAGGACTTAATGTAAAACCTGAAACCAGAAAACATCTACAAGGAAACATAGGCAGTGCACTCTTTGACATCAGTCTTAGTAATATTTTTTTGGATATGCCTCCTCATGCAAGGGAAACAAAAGCAAAAATAAACAAATGGGACTATATCAAACTGAAATCTTTTGCACAGCGAAGGAAACTATCAACAAAATGAAAAGGCCACATACTGAATAGGAGAAGATATTTGCAAGCAATATATCTGATAAGGGGTTAATACGCAAAATATACAAAGAACTCATACAACTCAGTATCAAAAAAACAACAACAATCCAATTAAAAAATAGGCAGAGGATCTGAACAGACACTTTTCCAAAGAAGAAATACAGATGGCCAACGAGCACATGAAAAGATGCTCAACATGGCTAATCACCTGGGAAATGCATATCAAAACCACAGTGAGAAATCACCTCACACCTGTCAGAATGGTTATTATCAAAAGGACAACAAATAACAAGTAACAAGTGTTGCCGAGGATGTGGAGAAAAAAGATCCCTCATGTACTGTTGGTGGGAATGTCAATTGGTGCAGCCACTACGGAAAATAGTATGGAGAGTCCTCAAAAAATTAAAACTAGAACTACCATATGACCCAGTAATTCCACTCCTGGGTATTTATCCAAAGAAAACAAAAACACTAATTAGAAAAGATATATGCATTCTTATGTTTATTGCAGCATTAGTTACAATAGGCAAGATATGAAAGCAACCCAAGAGCCCATTAATAGATGAATGGATAAAGAAATGATATGTGTATACACACACACACACACACACATAAATGGAATATTACTCTGCCATAAGAAAGAATGAAATCTTGTGACAGTATGGATGGATCTAGAGGGTATAATATTAAGTGAAATAGATCAGACAGAGAAAGACAAATACTGTATGATTTCACTTATATGTGGAATCTAAAAAACAAAACAAATGAACAAACATAACAAAATGGAAACAGAGTTACAGAGACAGAAAACAAACAGGTTTTTGCCAGAAGGGAGAGAGGTGGGGGGCGGAAAGAAATAGGTGAAGGAGATTAAGAGGTACAAACTTCCAGTTGCAAAATAAATGAATCATGGGTATGAAATGTACAGTGTGGGAGATAGAGTCAATAACTAAGTAATATCTTTGTATGGTGACATCATAACTAGACTATTGTGGTGATGATTTTAAAATGTATGGAAAAATCATTATGCTGAGTAACAGGAACTAACATAGTGTTGTAGGTCAATTATACTTCGAAAACAAAAAAACAAAATAAGGGCATAATTCAGTCGGCCCTCCATATCTGCAGGGGTGATTCAACCGACTGCAAATGGAATACCTTGGGGGCAGTACCTGCGGACACAGAGGGCCAACTGTATACATATTTGTAGAGGGGCTTTTAGCTTGAATTGAGGTTGTGGCCACTGCTAGGTTCAGGCAAGCTTGGGTAAGTCCAGCAAGTTGGTGGGAAAGGTTCACCAGACGTCTGAGGAACCTCATGCAAGAGGGGAAAAAGAGCCAGGTCTGCTGGACCTAGTGAAGTAACAACGACTTGGTCATTGCAAGGGACCCAGGACCCCAGGAACAGAACTGGGACCCTGACTCCAGGAAATAAGTCTCAAATATTGAGTGGGCGTGAGCCCAGCCTTGTGTTGTTACCTTGGGGCATGCCCAAGACACAGGTAGAGCCTTTGATGATTACAACTAAGTCCTGAATTTGAATATAGACAGTGTCATGGTGGCTGTTGGCTCCTCTGAACATCTCAGGGCCAGCACCTCAAACCCACCTACCTAAAAGGCAGGTATTGGGAACCCTGATGGAGACACAATTGTGCCTTCCCCATCATCACTACAGGGTAGAGAAACAAACCTGTGACATTAGTGGTGCCTCCTCTCCTTCCAACACTGGTGGCAGAGCTTGCTAATGAGTCATTGTCAAGCAATCTCTAGGCAGCAGCGATCATCACAGCTGCTAAGTTAGCTTAACAGACTTCTAGAGATTCAGTCACTAAGAAGACAACAAGCCCAAATAGATTTAGACACTCTATTGTTCACAGTGCAGCAGGTAGCATGGGTTCCCTCTTGCTTCCAAATCCCATGGGGATGATGCAGGGGCAGCCCAGGTGCATACTGGGCATACTGTGGATCTGTGTCACTGCGGAAACAGTGAACCCAGGAAACTCCTAATATTATAATAAGGGGACTGCTAACAAACCTTCCTGTCTCCCCAGAGAGGGATACGATCTTTTATTACCCTAGAATATAAGCAAATCTTCTCCAGGGAAGTAAGAGAAAGGTCTCTAGGTTTATTACCCTGGAATATCCTGGGGCTGGGGGGATGTCTCCAAGTCTCTCTACAGGGAGTCTCTGCTTTATCTTTCCAAGGCTGTCTGTTATGCAAACATCCTTGAACAAAATTATCAACGTCATTTGTTCAGAAGACATGCAGAAATCCAAAACCAATGGAGAGTCATCTCCTAATAATTATAACATCTTTTTTTTTATAAACTTCTGAAAATGCCAAGTTTTATTCACAACCTAATAAGGAAAAGTAACTTTAATATGATGAAAATGTCACTGTAAATCACGATGTCCCATGAAACACAAAAATTCATAATCCATGAATAAAAAAGTGAGTATTAAGTGACATATTTCTGGAAATTCTTAACTCTGTACTGAAGTTTCTTGAGAGTGGCATTATTGACATTTTGGACTGGATAATTCTTCGTTGTCGGAAACTTTCCTGTGCATTGTAAGATGTTTAGCAGCATCCCTGGCCTTTACCCACTAGATACCAGTAGGACTATCCCCGGTGTGATAACCAAAGATGTCTCCAGACACCGCCAAGGTTGTCCTGGGAGCAAAGTCACTTCTCATTGGGAACCACCGCTCTATGGTATTCATGTAGTCATATTTAAAAAATAAATTGTCAAGCATCAAATACTTAGAATAAATCAATGAAAGCTGTGCAAGACCACTACCTGAAAACTATAAAACATTACTGAGAGAAATAAAGATCTAAATAAATGGATGGAAGTACTATGTTCATAATTCGAAGATTCAATATTGTAAATATGTAATGCTCCCAAATTCATCTACAGGTTCAACACAATTCAAACTATCCCATTAGGGGTTTATGGTGTGCAGGTGGAAATTGACAAAAGGATTCTAAAATTTAGACTGAAACGCAAAGGGCCAAAACTAAAGTCTATGCTGAAGAAGATGAAATCTAGAAATATAAAGATATCAAGACTTAATAATAAGGTCCTGTGACTTCCCTGGTGGCGCAGTGGTTAAGAATTCACCTGCCAATGCAGGGGACACGGGTTCGATCCCTGGTCTGGGTAGACCACACATGCTGTGGAACAACTAAGCCCGTGAGCCACAACTACTGAGCCCGTGTGCCTAGAGCCTGTGCTCTGCAACAGGAGAAGCCACTGCAATGAGAGGCCCATGCACCCCTGCTCACCGCAACTAGAGAAAGCCTGCGCGCAGCAACAAAGATCCAACGCAGCCAAAAATAAATAAATAAATAAATAAATAAATTTAAAAATTAAAAAAATAATAATATGGTCCTTAGGTCAGTGTGGCACTCACACAAAGATAGACAAATAGATACATGGAACAGAAGAGAGAGGGCAAAAACAGACCTTCACCCACACAGTCACCTAATTTATAACCAAGGTAGCAGTGCAGTGGGGAAAGGATAGACTTTTCCATGAATGGTGATGGGTCAATTTATAGCATATGAAAAAATAATGAATCTTGCTAGTTACCTAAAAGAGAGTCAATTGCAGATGGAGTGTAGATCCAAACATGAAAGAAAAAAAACAATAAAGTTTTCAGAAGAAGACAAGTCAATGTTTTAGAATAGGTAAAGATTTCTTAAGTAGGATACAAATAATTCTAATCATACAGGGAAAATGATCAATTTAATTATATTAATCTTAAGAACTTCTGTTCATCAAAAGACATGAAGAGCAAGAAAAGGCAAGTCTTAGAGTAGAGTAAGATATTTACAATACACATATCAAAAAAAGGACTAAGAACAAGTATATATAAATAATGCTATAAATTTAAAGCATTTTAGAGTAAAAGAATGGCCAGAAACAGAATATTTATGTACTACCTTACTAGATATTTACTAACTACAAAGGGAAAAATGGTAACTTTATGGTAGAGACACCTGACAGATACCACCTTAAACCAAGTGATCAAAGTTGACCTCACCCCGGAGAAGACATATTGACATCATGTTCCTCCTGCTCTTATGCACTGAGAAGGATACAACATCACTCCTTCAAAGATGCATGACCTGAATTTAATCTTGAGGAAACATTAGACAAATACAAATGGAGGGCATTTTACAGAATAACTGACCAGTACTCTTCGAAAGTGTTAAGGTCATAAAAGACAAAGTAAGACTAAAGAATGATCCCAGATTAATGGGGACTAAGGAGACATGTCAACTAAAGGCTATGGGTAATCCTGGATTGAATCCTGGTCCAGAAAAAATCATTAGTGACACAACTGATGAAATTGTAATAAGGTCTGTAGTTGAGTACCAATGTTAATTTATTGGTTTTGATAACCAGACCATAGTTATGCAAGATATCAAGATATGAAGCTGGGTGAAGGGAAAATGGGATTTGGGGGTACTATTTTGAAATTATTTCAAAATGAAAAGTTAAAAATAAAGAAAAAAATAACAACTTTGGTAAATTACCTGTTCAAGTATTTTGCAGAAAATTGGCACTTTACAAAAAGGGATATTCAAATAGCCAATGTAACATGATAAGAAGTGCTCATCTTTATTAGTCATAAGAGCAATGCAAGTTAAAGCCCTGGTGAGATACCACTGCACACACCAGAATGTCTAAAATGAAAAAGACTAATTCTATCAAATGTTGCCAGATCAGAGCACTACTACTCTCCTACACTGCTGATGGGAGTGTAATTAGTACACCCATACTGAGAAACAGTTTGACAGCATCAATTTAAGCTGAACAAATGCAGATCCTATGACCCAGCAATGTGTAGGTAATGTGCATCAATAGATATTTTCAAAAATTTTTATAGCAGCATTATTTGTAATAGACAGTAACTGGAAACAATATGTATGTCCATCAGTGGTGGAATAGATAAATAAATTGTGGTATGGTGACACAACACAATACTCTACAGCAAGAGCAAGAACAAATTACAGCACAACAGCATGAATGTCTTCTCAAATAAAACATTGAGTGAGACCAAATGTAAAATAGATAGCTAGTGGGAAGCAGCCACATGGCACAGGGAGATCAGCTCAGTGCTTTGTGTCCACCTAGAGAGGTGGGATAGGGAGGGTGGGAGAGAGACGCAAGAGGGAGGAGATATGGGGATATATGTATATGTATAGCTGATTCACTTTGTTATACAGCAGAAACTAACACACCATTGTAAAGCAATTACACTCCAATAAAGATGTTAAAAAAAAAAAATTGAGTGAGGACTTCCCTGGCGGTGCAGTGGTTGAGAATTCGCCTGCCAATGCAGGGGACACTGGTTCAATGCCTGGTCCAGGAAGAGCCCACATGCCGTGGAGCACCTAAGCCCGTGTGCCACAACTACTGAGCCTGCGCACCACAACTACTGAAGTCTGAGTACCCTAGAGCCCACACGCTGCAACTATTGAAGCCACCACAACAAGGAGCCCGTGCACCACAACAAAGAGTAGCCCCTGCTTGCTGCAACTAAAGAAAGCCCGCACGCAGCAATGAAGACCCAATGCAGCCAAATATAAAGAGAAAAAAATTGAGTGATACAGACATAGAGAACAGACTGTGGTTGTCAAAGGGGTGGGGGTTGGGGGAGGGATGGATTGGGAGCTTGGGGTTAGCAGCTGCAAACTATTATATATAGAATGGATAAACAACAGAGTCCTACCATACAGCACAGAGAACTATATGCAATATCCTATGATAAACTATAATGGAAAAGAATAAGAAAAACAATGTGTATATATATATATATATATAAAATTAAAAATAAAACATTGGGTAATAGAAGCCAGGCACAAAGCAGCACCTAATATACGATTCTATTTTGGTGGAAAGTCCAAAAGCAGGTAAAATCCATCTATGTTCTTAAAAGTCAGGGTAATGGTTACCTTTGTAGAGACTAGAAGGGCTTGTGGGGTTCTGGTAACTGTTAATTGATCTGGGTGCTGATTACATGGTGTGTTTACTTTGTGTAAATTCATTGAGCTGTGCACTTTCCCATATGTATGCTTTGCATTTCTCTAGCAGAGTAATAAAGGCACAGCCAGTGCAGACTGACAAGTGAATTAAAACTCTTGGGCTGATGAATGCTTTGATTGGTTCTTCAGGAAAAATTAATTTCAAAACAAATCAGTGGTCTCATTAAACAGTTGTGATAATTTTCTCAGCTGCAGCCCAACAATTGCATACTAAAAGAACTTTATGAGAACCAATGACTTTACAAAGCAAGGACTAAACACATTTTAGAGAATTTCATATTCCATGTCATATCTGGAAGAAAATTATGTTACTAAAACGCTGGGTAAAATGAAATGGTTCTTAAATGCCATTTCTTTCTTAACAATAAACGGTTGTTTGAAAACCAAAAAACATAAGGTTGTGAGTAATTAAGAATTCTATTTAGTTTCTTCCATAGCAAAGATCAATAAAACTAAAAGCTGGTTCTTTGAGAAGATAAACAAAATTGATAAACCATTAGCCAGACTCATCAAGAAAAAAAGGGAGAAGACTCAAATCAATAGAATTAGAAATGAAAAAGGAGAAGTAACAACTGACACTGCAGAAATACAAAGGATCATGAGAGATTACTACAAGCAACTATATGCCAACAAAATGGACAACCTGGAAGAAATGGACAAATTCTTAGAAAAGCACAACCTTCCAAGACTGAACCAGGAAGAAATAGAAAATATAAACAGACCAATCACGAGCACTGAAATTGAAACTGTGATTAAAAATCTTCCAACAAACAAAAGCCCAGGACCAGATGGCTTCACAGGCGAATTCTATCAAACATTTAGAGAAGAGCTAACACTTATTCTTCTCAAACTCTTCCAAAATAAGCAGAGGGAGCAACACTCCCAAACTCATTCTATGAGGCCACCATCACCCTGATACCAAAACCAAACAAAGATGTCACAAAGAAACAAAACTACAGGCCAATATCACTGACGAACACAGATGCAAAAATCCTGAACAAAATACTAGCAAACAGAATCCAACAGCACATTAAAAGGATCATACACCATGATCAGGTGGGGTTTATCCCAGGAATGCAAGGATTCTTCAATATACGCAAATCAATCAATGTGATACACCATATTAACAAATTGAAGAATAAAAACCATATGATCATCTCAATAGCTGCAGGAAAAGCTTTCTACAAAATTCAACACCCATTTACGATAAAAACCCTGTAGAAAGTAGGCATAGAGGGAACTTTCCTCAACATGATAAAGGCCATATATGACAAACACACAGCCAACATTGTTCTCAATGGTGAAAAACTGAAACCATTTCTACTAAGATCAGGAACGAGACAAGGTTGCCCACTCTCACCACTATTATTCAACATAGGTTTGGAAGTTTTAGTCACGGCAATCAGAGAAGAAAAAGAAATAAAAGGAATCCAAATCAGAAAATAAGAAGTAAAACTGTCACTGTTTGCAGATGACATGATACTATACATAGAGAATCCTAAAGATGCCACCAGAAAACTACTAGAGCTAATCAATGAATTTGGTAAAGTAGCAGGATACAAAATTAATGCACAGAAATCTCTAGCATTCTTATACACTAATGATGAAAAGTCTGAAAGAGAAATTAAGGAAACACTCCCATTTACCACTGCAACAAAAAGAATAAAATACCCAGGAATAAACCTACTCAAGGAGACAAAAGACCTGTATGCAGAAAACTATAAGACACTGATGAAAAAAATTAAAGATGATACAAACAAATGGAGAGATATACCATGTTCCTGGATTGGAAGAATCCATATTGTGAAAATGACTATACTACCCAAAGCAATCTACAGATTCAATGCAATCCCTATCAAACTACCACTGACATTTTTCACAGAACTAGAACAAAAAATTTCACAGTTTCTATGGAAATGCAAAAGACCCTGAATAGCCAAAGCAATCTTGAGAAAGAAAAATGGCGCTGGAGGAAACAGGCTCCCTGACTTCAGACTATACTACAAAGCTACAGTAATCAAGACAATATGGTACTGGCACAAAAACAGAAACTTAGATCCATGGAACAAGATAGAAAGCCCAGAGATAAACCCATGCACCTATGGTCAACTAATCTATGACAAAGGAGGCAAGAATATACAATGGAGAAAAGACAGTCTCTTCAATAAGTGGTGCTGGGAAAACTGGACAGCTACATGTAAAAGAATGAAATTAGAACACTCTCTAACACCATACACAAAAATAACCTCAAAATGGATTAAAGACCTAAATGTAAGGCCAGACACGATAAAACTCTTAGAGGGAAACATAGGCTGAACACTCTATGACATAAATCACAGCAAGATCCTTTTTGACCCACCTCCTAGAGAGTGGAAATAAAAACAGAAATTAACAAATGGGACCAAATGAAATTTAAAAGCTTTTGCACAGCAAAGGAAACCATAAACAAGACAAAAAGACAACCCTCAGAATGGGAGAAAATATTTGCAAACGAAGCAACTGACAAAGGATTAATCTTCAAAATATACAAGCAGGTCATGCAGCTCAATATCAAAAAAACAAACAACTCAATCCAAAAATGGGCAGAAGATCTAAACAGGCATTTCTCCAAAGAAGATATACAGATTGCCAGGAAGCACATGAAAAGCTGCTCAACACCACTAATTATTAGAGAAATGCAAATGAAAACTACAATGAGGTATCACCTCACACCAGTCAGAATGGCCATCATCAAAAAATCTACAAACGATAAATGCTGGAGAGGGTATGGAGAAAAGGGAACCCTCCTACACTGTTGGTGGGAATGTAAATTGATACAGCCACTATGGAGAACAGTATGGAGGTTCCCTAAAAAACTAAAAATAGAACTACCATATGACCCAGCAATCCCACTACTGGGCATATACCCTGAGAAAATCATAATTCAAAAAGAGTCGTGTACCACAATGTTCATTGCAGCTCCATTTACAATATCCAGGACATGGAAGCAACCTAAGTGTCCATTGACAGATGAATGGATAAAGATGTGGCCCATATATACAATGGAATATTACTCAGCCATAAAAAGAAATGAAATTGAGTTATTTGTAATGTGGTGGATGGACCTAGAGTCTGTCATACAGAGTGAAGTAAGTTAGAAAGAGAAAAACAAATACCGTATGCTAACACATATATATGGAATTCCCCCCCCAAAAAAAAGCTTCTGAAGAACTTAGAGGCAGGACAGGAATGAAGACGCAGATGTAGAGAATGGACCTGAGAACACGGGAAGGGTAAGCTGGGATGAAGTGAGAGAGTAGCATGGAGATATATACACTACCAAATGTAAAATAGCTAGCTAGTGGGAAGCAGCCGCATAGCACAGGGATATCAGCTCGGTGTTTTGTGACCACCTAGAGGGATGGGATAGGGAGGGTAGGAGGGAGGTGCAAGAGGGAGGGGATATGGGGATATATGTATACTTATAGCTGAATCACTTTGCTATATAGCAGAAACTAACACAACATTGTAAAACAATTATACTCCAATAAAGATGTTTAAAAAAAAAAGAATTCTATTTAATTTCTTATAATGCACGTTATCCTCAAGGCCACATACTCCCTGCTCAACCCACTGTTTGCACTCCCCTGGGCCTTAAGTCTTCTTCAGGTCTTGGGGGTTGACTTTGAAGGCAGACAAGAGACCTTACCATCATGATGGATACGTTCTATATCCTAATTGGGGTGGTGGTTACACTGGCATATATATTTATTAAAACACAGTGAACATTACACTTAAAAATTTTGCCTTTAAGCAGGGATGGGGGGGATAAATTAAGAGTTTAGGATTAACATATACACACTACTTTATATAAAATAGGTAAACAAGCACAGGGAACTATATTCAATGTCATATAATAACTTATAATGGAAAAGAATCTGAAATATATATATGTATAACTGAATCACTTTGCTGTACACTTGAAACTAACACAATATTGTAAATTAACTATAGTTCAATGAAAAATCATAATCAAAATTTGACTAAAAAAATCTTCTCCTTAAAAAAATTGTACTTTTAAATATAATGTAAATTATGCACCAATTAAAAAAGAATGCTAAAATGATTAATAGCTATTGGTTGCCTGGAATCAGAATTTATGAAACCAACACCCCATGATGTTATCAGTAAGGCCTTGTAGTAGTTCCCAGAAATACTAGTTTTCAGGGAACTGGGTTCCCTGTGGCTTGACCTGTGTCTCCTGGATTTAAACATCTGTGGATTGAAACATATCCAAATGAACAAGAAAAAGAGAAGAGGCTGTATATGAGCTTGGTGAGTGCTGTGAAACTGTTATTCCATTTAATAAAATTACATGACAGGATGATAAGGTATTTTCCAAATCACATAATAAAAAAAAAAAGCTGGTATCAAACTAAAGTCCTTTCTACACAGGCAGACCCTGCATCCCCACTTCCTCTGTCTCCCCACTTCAGTCCTCGGTGAAGTCTCTTTATAGTACCTGGGGGAGGTTGCCATCTGGTGGCAGGAGAAGCAACTGCAGGGCTACAAGAAGCATGGGGGAAATGAGCTTATCTTTGCCTTTTTAAAGAACTCAGAAGGTCTCCTGGCAGAGGATAATTCTCCATCTGTGGATTGCCAGTGATGCGTTAGTCATCCACCAAAGGGCTTGAGAAGATCCTCTGAAAAGCTACTTTGAAGCTGAAGAGAATTGAGGGAGCTCTTTTGAAAAGAAGACTCTCAGGGACAGGGAGACTCTCAGGCGTGACTCTTCTCCCAGCTGGAACAGCACAGTGATGACAGCCAAGGACACAGGGCTGCAAGTAGCCCCTACTCACTGATGCATTTGTGCCAGATTAAAAAAGGGTTCTTTCACCTGGGTGGACAAAGCCCCAGGGTGCACAGCTTGGTAAGTGGAACACAGGCTGTATCTCAGCCCTCCTCACCACCTCTGCCAGGAGCTCTTGTGCAGTGGACAACCTGCACAACCATGACTGCAGCCCCGAGGCAGCCATAGAACCTTCTCTTGGCACCTAAAATGCCCACAGCAAACACCAATGCCCAAAAGCTGGGGCAGAAGATGGGCACATCCCACCCTCATATGTATGCTTAAGGTAGTTGGGCAGCCACTGTTACACGTGAATTTCAGTTTTCTTTCCAACAGGCACTGCCATTTCTATTCAGGCCAAGGTGTTTCCAGGTGAAACAGAAAAACTGTTGTGAGCCTCTAACATAGGGTCTTTAGGAAAATAGCATCACACTGCTTTGCCATGAAAGACTGTAGTATGGACAAATTTGAAAGTTATAGGTAAGGGGCTAAGGAAATTTTACATTTTAAATTCCCTGGGCAGACAAAAGACACATTAGAGAATAAGACAGAGAAGATGTTTATTCATTTAGCAAACATTCCTTAAGCACCCTGATTTGAGGTGCTGGGCTAGGAAGGGGTTACAATGATGTTTAGAACAAGAGTCTCTCTGCCTGGCAGACACACACAGACACACAGACACACACAGAAACACACACACACACTCTGTGCCTTAGAAAACTTCTCTCCCAAGTTCACAGTTCAAAAAGCATGTCTTTGTGAAGACCTCTACTTCCCTTTGCATTTAGGAGTTTCTTCATAGCATTTTTATGAGTGCATCACTTTTAGCACTTATCAGATTTTGTTATAATTACTTCCTTTTATTTGGTTGTTTATATTTATTGTTTTATTAGCTTTCCTCTTCCACCGTATCGGCTTTTGGCTGATTTGATATTCTCTATTGTTTCTTTGTTTTCTATTTCATTAATTTCTGCTTTTATTCTTACTATTTTTATTATACTTTCTTTAGGTTTGCTCTGTTGTTCGTCTTCTGCTGTCTTTCGTTGAACTCGAACCAATTTGTTTATTTATTTTTAATTTTATTTTATTCTATTTTTATTTATTTATTTTTGGTTGTGTTGGGTCCTCGTTGCTGCGTGCGGGCTTTCTCTAGTTGCGTTGAGTGGGGGCTACTCTTTGTTGCGGTGCACAGGCTTCTCATTGCGGTGGCTTCTCTTATTTATTTTCTATTTTTTTTAATGTGGTCCATTTTTTAAAGTCTTTATTGAATTTGTTACAATATTGCTTCTGTTTTATGGCCAATAGGCATGTGGAATCTTAGCTCCCTGATCGGAGATCGAACCCGCACCCCCTGCATTGAAAGGCGAAATCTTAACCACTGGACTGCCAGGGAAGTCCTTTGGTGGCTTCTCTTGTTGTGGAGCACAGGCTCTAGGTGCATGGGCTTCAGTAGTTGTGGCACACAGGCTCAGTAGTTGTGGCTTGTGGGCTTAGTTGCTCCGCGGCATGTGGAATCTTCCTGGACCAGGGATCGAACCTGAGTCCCCTGCATTGGCAGGCGGATTCTTAACCACTGCGCCTCCAGGGGAGCCGCCCATTTATTTATTTATTCGTTTTTATTATGGTCAAATATATAACACAAAACTTGCCATCTTAACCATTTTTAAGTGTACAATTCAGTGGCATTAATTAAGTACACAGTGTTGTGCAACCATCACCACTATTTCCAAAATTTTTCACCATCCCAAACAGAAATTCTGTACCCATTAAGCAACAACTCCTCGATCTTAACCTCATCTCCAGCCTCTGGTACCCTCCAACCTACTTGATGTCTCTGTGAATTTGCCTATTTTAGAAGTTTCATGTAAGCAGAATCATACAGTTTTTGTTTTTTTGTGTCTGGCTGATTTCACTTAGCATAATGTGTTCAAAGTTTATCCATGTATCAGAACTTCATTCCTCTTCTTGGCAGAATAATGTTCCATTTTATGTACATACCACATTTTGATCATCCATTCATCTGTTGATGGACACTTGAGTTTTTTCCACCTCTTGGCTGCTGTGAATAATGCCTCTATGAACATTGGCATATAAGTATGTGTTCAAGTCTCTGTTTATAATTACAGTATTTTGGGTATATACCTTATATTTATCTCTTTATATCACTGGTACTTGGAATAGACTATAGACCCCTAGGGCTTGTCTTATTCATTTTACATCCCCAAGCCAAACACAGTAGGAATGGGTATGAGTGGGGGGAAATAACTGAATAATGATAGTTCTTTACATCTATGAATCACTTTGAAGTTTATAAAGCATTTATCATATATATATATATTTAACATCTTTATTGGAGTATAGTTGCTTTACAATGGTGTGTTAGTTTCTGCTTTATAACAAAGTGAATCTGTTATACATATACATATGTTCCCATATCTCTTCCCTCTTGCTTCTCCCTCCCTATCCCACCCCTCTAGGCGGTCACAAAGCACTGAGCTGATCTCCCTGTGCTATGCAGCTGCTTCCCACTAGCCATCTATTTTACGTTTGGTAGTGTATATATGTCCATGCCACTCTCTCACTTTGTCCCAGCTTACCCTTCCCCCTCCCCCTCCCCGTGTCCTCGAGTCCATTCTCTAGTAGGTCTGCATCTTGATTCCCATCCTGCCCCTAGGTTCTTCAGAACCATTTTTTATTCTTAGATTCCATATATCTGTGTTAGCATACAGTATTTGTTTTTCTCTTTCTGACTTACTTCACTCTGTATGACAGACTCTAGGTCCATCCACCTCACTACAAATAACTCGATTTCGCTTCTTTTTATGGCTGAGTAATATTCCATTGTAAGTATGTGCCACATCTTCTTTATCCTTTCATCTGTCGCTGGGCACTTAGGTTGCTTCCATGTCCTGGCTATTGTAAATAGAGCTGCAGTGAACATTGTGGTACATGACTCTTTTTGAATTATGGTTTTCTCAGGGCATATGCCCAGTAGTGGGATTGCTGGGTCGTATGGTAGTTCTATTTTTAGTTTTTTAGGGAACCTCCATACTGTTCTCCATAGTGGCTGTATCAATTTACATTCCCACCAACAGTGTAGGAGGGTTCCCTTTTCTCCACACTCTCTCCAGCATTTATTGTTTGCAGATTTTTTTATGATGGTCATTCTGACCAGTGTGAGATGACATCTCATTGTAGTTTTGATTTGCATTTCTCTAATGATTAATGATGTTGAGCATTCTTTTATGTGTTTGTTGGCAATATGTATATCTTCTTTGGAGAAATGTCTATTTAAGTCTTCTGCCCATTTTTGGATTGGGTTGTTTGTTTTTTTGATATTGAGCTGCATGAGCTGCTTGTAAATTTTGGAGATTAATCCTCTGTCAGTTGCTTCATTTGCAAATATTTTCTCCCATTCTGAGGGTTGTCTTTTGGTCTTGTTTATGGTTTCCTTTGCTGTGCAAAAACTTTTAAATTTCATTAGGTCCCATTTGTTTATTTTTGTTTTTATTTCCATTTCTCTAGGAGGTGGGTCAAAAAGGATCTTGCTGTGATTTATGTCATAGAGTGTTCTGCCTATGTTTTCCTCTAAGAGTTTTATCGTGTCTGGCCTTACATTTAGGTCTTTAATCCATTTTGAGTTTATTTTTGTGTATGGTGTTAGGGAGTGTTCTGGTTTCATACTTTTACATGTACCTGTCCAGTTTTCCCAGCACCACTTATTGAAGAGGCTGTCTTTTCTCCACTGTATATTCTGGCCTCCTTTATCAAAGATCAGGTGACCATATGTGCATGGGTTTATCTCTGGGCTTTCTATCCTGTTCCATTGATCTATATTTCTGTTTTTGTGCCAGTACCATACTGTCTTGATTACTGTAGCTTTGTAGTATAGTCTGAAGTCAGGGAGCCTGTTTCCTCCAGCTCCGTTTTTCTTTCTCAAGATTGCATTGGCTATTCGGGGTCTTTTGCATTTCCATACAAACTGTGAAATTTTTTGTTCTAGTTCTGTGAAAAATGTCAGTGGTAGTTTGATAGGGATTGCATTGAATCTGTAGATTGCTTTGGGTAGTAGAGTCATTTTCACAATGTTGATTCTTCCAATCCAAGAACATGGTATATCTCTCCATCTATTTGTATCATCTTTAATTTCTTTCATCAGTGTCTTATAATTTTCTGCATACAGGTCTTTTGTCTCCTTAGGTAGATTTATTCCTAGATATTTTATTCTTTTTGTTGCAGTGGTAAATGGGAGTGTCTTCTTAATTTCACTTTCAGATTTTTCATCATTAGTGTATAAGAATGCTAGAGATTTCTGTGCATTAATTTTGTATCCTGCTACTTTATCAAATTCATTGATTAGCTCTAGTAGTTTTCTGGTAGCATCTTTAGGATTCTCTATGTATAGTATCATGTCATCTGCAAACAGTGACAGCTTTACTGCTTTTTTTCCGATTTGGATTCCTTTTATTTCTTTTTCTTCTCTGATTGCTGTGGCTAAAACCTCCAAAACTATGTTGAATAATAGTGGTGAGAGTGGGCAACCTTGTCTCGTTCCTGATCTTAGTGGAATAGGTCTCAGTTTTTCACCATTGAGGACGATGTTGGCTGTGTGTTTGTCATATATGGCCATTATTATGTTGAGGAAAGTTCCCTCTATGCCTACTTTCTACAGGGTTTTTATCATAAATGGGTGTTGAATTTTGTGGAAAGCTTTCTCTGCATCTATTGAGATAATCATATGGTTTTTGTCCTTCAATTTGTTAATATGGTGTATCACATTGATTGATTTGCGTATATTGAAGAATCCTTGCATTCCTGGGATAAACCCCACCTGATCATGGTGTATGATCCTTTTAATGTGCTGTTGGATTCTGTTTGCTAGTATTTTGTTGAGGATTTTTGCATCTATGTTCATCAGTGATATTGGCCTGTAGTTTTCTTTCTTTGTGACATCTTTGTCTGGTTTTGGTATCAGGGTGATGGTGGCCTCGTAGAATGAGTTTGGGAGTGTTTCTCCCTCTGCTATATTTTGGAAGAGTTTGAGAAGGATAGGTGTTAGCTCTTCTCCAAATGTTTGATAGAATTCGCCTGTGAGGCCATCTGGTCCTTGGCTTTTGTTTGTTGGAAGATTTTTAATCAGTTTCAATTTCATTGCTCGTGATTGGCCTGTTCATATTTTCTATTTTTTTCCTGGTTCAGTCTCGGAAGGTTGTGCTTTTCTAAGAATTTGTCCATCTCTTCCAGGTTTTATTGGCATAGAGTTGCTTGTAGTAATCTCTCATGATCCTTTGTATTTCTGCAGTGTCAGTTGTTACTTCTCCTTTTTCATTTCTAATTCTATTGATTTGAGTCTTCTCCCTTTTTTTCTTGATGAGTCTGGCTAATGGTTTATCAATTTTGTTTATCTTCTCAAAGAACCAGCTTTTAGTTTTATAGATCTTTGTTATCGTTTCCTTCATTTCTTTTTCATTTATTTCTGATCTGATTTTTATGATTTCTTTCCTTCTGCTAACTTTGGGGTTTTTTGTTCTTCTTTCTCTAATTCCTTTAGGTGTAAGGTTAGGTTTTTATGTGAGATGTTTCTTGTTTCTTAAGGTAGGATTGTATTGCTATAAACTTCCCTCTTAGAACCGCTTTTGCTACATCCCATAGGTTTTGGGTCTTCGTGTTTTCATTGTCATTTGTTTATAGGTATTTTTTGATTTCCTCTTTGATTTCTTTAGTGATCTCTTGGTTATTAAGTAGTGTATTGTTTAGCCTCCATGTGCTTGTATTTTTTACAGATTTTTTCCTGTAATTGATATCTAGTCTCATAGCATTGTGGTCGGAAAAGATATTTGATACGATTTCAATTTTCTTAAATTTACCAAGGCTTGATTTGTGACCCAAGATATGATCTATCCTGGAGAATGTTCCATGAGCACTTGAGAAGAATGTGTATTCTGTTGTTTTTGGATGGAATGTCCTATAAATATCAATTAAGTCCATCTTGTTTAATGTATCATTTAAAGCTTGTGTTTCCTTATTTATTTTCATTTTGGATGATCTGTCCATTGGTGAAAGTGGGGTGTTAAAGTCCCCTACTATGATTGTGTTACTGTCGATTTCCCCTTTTATGGCTGTTAGTATTTGTCTTATGTATCGAGGTGCTCCTATGTTGGGTGCATAAATATTTACAATTGTTATATCTTCTTCTTGGATCAATCCCTTGATCATTATGTAGTGTCCTTCTTTGTCTCTTGTAATAGTCTTTGTTTTAAAGTCTATTTTGTCTGATATGAGAATTGCTACTCCAGCTTTCTTTTGATTTCCATTTGCATGGGATATCCTTTTCCATCCCCTCACTTTCAGTCTGTATGTGTCCCTAGGTCTGAAGTGGGTCTCTTGTAGACAGTGTATATATGGGTCTTGTTTTTGTATCCATTCAGCCAGTCTATGTCTTTTGGTGGGAGCATTTAATCTATTTACATTTAAGGTAATTATTGATATGTATGTTCATATTCCCATTTTCTTAATTGTTTTGGATTTGTTATTGTAGGTCTTTTCCTTCTCTTGTGTTTCCTGCCTAGAAAAGTTCCTTTAGCATTTGTTGTAAAGCTGGTTTGGTGGTGCTGAATTCTCTTAGCTTTTGCCTGTCTGTAAAGGTTTTAATTTCTCCATCAAATCTGAATGAGATCCTTGCTGGGTAGAGTAATCTTGGTTGTAGGTTTTTCTCCTTCATCACTTTAAATATGTCCTGCCACTCCCTTCTGGCTTGCAGAGTTTCTGCTGAAAGATCAGCTGTTAACCTTATGGGGATTCCCTTGTATGTTATTTGTTGTTTTTCCCTTGCTGCTTTTAATATGTTTTCTTTGTATTTAATTTTTGATAGTTTGATTAATATGTGTCTTGGTGTGTTTCTCCTTGGATTTATCCTGTATGGGATTCTCTGTGCTTCCTGGACTTGATTAACTATTTCCTTTCCCATATTAGGGAAGTTTTCAACTATAATCTCTTCAAATATTTTCTCAGTCCCTTTCTTTTTCTCTTCTTCTTCTGGGACCCCTATAATTCGAATGTTGGTGCATTTAATCTTGTCCCAGAGGTCTCTGAGACTGTTCTCAATTATTTTCATTCTTTTTTCTTTATTCTGCTCTGTGGTAGTTATTTCCACGATTTTATCTTCCAGGTCACTTATCCGTTCTTCTGCCTTAGTTATTCTGCTCTTGATCCCTTCTAGAGAATTTTAAATTTCATTTATTGTGTTGTTCATCATTGTTTGTTTGCTCTTTAGTTCTTCTAGGTCCTTGTTAAACCTTTGTTGTATTTTCTCTATTCTATTTCCAAGATTTTGGATCATCTTTACTCTCATTATTGTGAATTCTTTTTCAGGTGGACTGACTATTTCCTCTTCATTTGTTAGGTCTGGTGGGTTTTTACCTTGCTCCTTCATCTGCTGTGTGTTTTTCTGTCTTCTCATTTTGCTTAACTTACTGTGTTTGGGGTCTCCTTTTCACAGGCTGCAGGTTCGTAGTTCCCGTTGTTTTTGGTGTCTGTCCCCAGTGGCTAAGGTTGGTTCAGTGGGTTGTGTAGGCTTAGTGGTGGAGAGGACTAGTGCCTTTGTTCTGGTGGATGAGGCTGCATCTTGTCTTTCTGGTGGGCAGGTCCACATCTGGTGGTGTGTTTTAGGGTGTCTGTGGCCTTATTATGATTTTAGGCAGCCTCTCTGCTAATGGATGGGGTTGTGTTCCTGTCTTGCTAGTTGTTTGGCATAGGGTGTCCAGCACTATAGCTTGCTGGTCGTTGAGTGAAGCTGGGTCTTGGCGTTGAGATGGAGATCTCTGGGAGATTTTTGCCGTTTGATATTACATGGAGCTTGGAGGTCTCTTGTGGACCAGTGTCCTGAACTTGGCTCTCCCACCTCAGAGGCACAGCCCTAATGCCTGGCTGGAGCACCAAGAGCCTGTCATCCACACGGCTCAGAATAAAATGGAGTGCCTGGCTGGCGCACCAAGAGCCTGTCATCCACACGGCTCAGAATAAAAGGGAGAAAAGAAAGAAAGAAAGAAAGAAAGAAGAAGATAAAATAAAATAAAGTAAAATAAAAGAAAATAAAGTTATTAAAATAAAAAATTAAAAATATTATTAAGAAAAAAATTTTAAAAAGTAAAAAAAAAAACAACAAAAAAAACCCCAGATGGACAGATCCCTAGGACAAATGGTGAAAGTAAAGCTATACAGACAAAATCACACACAGAAGCATACACATACACACTCACAAAAAGAGAAAAAGGGGAAAAAAATATATCTTTGCTCCCAAAGTCCACCTCCTCAATTTGGTATGGTTCGTTGTCTATTCAGGTATTCCACAGATGCAGGTACATCAAGTTGATTGTGGAGATTTAATCCGCTGCTTCTGAGGCTGCTGGGAGAAATTTCCCTTTCTCTTCTTTGTTCGCACAGCTCCCGGAGTTCAGCTTTGGATTTGGCCCCGCCTCTGCGTGTAGGTCGCCTGAGGGCGTCTGTTCTTCGCTCACACAGGACGGGGTTAAAGGAGCAGCTGCTTCGGGGGCTCTGGCTCACTCAGGCCGCGGGGAGGGAGGGATACGGATGCGGGGCGAGCCTGTGGCGGCAGAGGCTGGCGGGAATTTGCAGCAGCCTGAGGCGCGCCGTGCATTCTCCTGGGGAAGTTGTTCCTGGATCACGGGACCCTGACAGTGGCAGGCTGCACAGGCTCCTAGGAGGGAAGGTGTGGATAGTGACCTGTGCTGGCACACAGGTTTCTTGGTGGCGGCAGCAGCAGCCTTAGCGTCTCATGCCCGTCTCTGGGGTCCGCGCTGATAACCACGGCTCGTGCCCGTCTCTGGAGCTCGTTTAGGCAGCGCTCTGAATCCCCTCTCCTCGCGCACCAGGAAACAAAGAGGCAAGAAAAAGTCTCTTGTCTCTTCGGCAGGTCCAGACTTTTTCCCGTACTCCCTCCCGGCTAGCTGTGGCGCACTAGCCCCTTCAGGCTGTGTTACGCAGCCAACCCCAGTCCTCTCCCTGGGATCCGACTGAAGCCCGAGCCTCAGCTCCCAGCCCCTGCCCGCCCCGGCGGGTGAGCAGACAAGCCTCTCGGGCTGGTGAGTGCTGCTCGGCGCCGATCCTCTGTGCGGGAATCTCTCCGCTTTGCCCTCTGCACCCCTGTGGCTGTGCTCTCCTCCGTGGCTCCGAAGCTTCCCCCCCTCCACCACCCAATGTTTCCGCCCATGAAGGGGCTCCCTAGTGTGTGGAAACATTTCCTCCTTCACAGCTCCCTCCCACTGGTGCAGGCCCGGTCCCTATTCCTTTGTCTCTGTTTTTTCTTTTGCCTTACCCAGGTACATGGGGATTTTCTTGCCTTTTGGGAAGTCTGAGGTCTTCTGCCAGCGTTCAGTAGGTGTTCTATAGGAGCTGTTCCACATGTAGATGTATTTCTGATGTATTTGTGGAGAGGAAGGTGATCTCCACGTCTTACTCTTCCGCCATCTTGAAGCTCCTCCTTTCATTTATTTTATTTGATCTTCACAATGACCCTGTGAGGCATGTAGGAGAATCTGATATTATTTCCACTTTACAAAGGAGGGCAGCAAATGTAAGGGGATCAGAGTCAAAGTCTCTTAAAATTTCCAGATATTTTGCCTTCTAATTCAATTCTATTGTCATCCTATCTTGTTATTTTGCTATTATTTCTGAAAAATTATTGGTGAAAAGTATCCATTCTTAAAAAATTGATTACAAGAATGTAATTGATTACAGGAATGTAAAAGAGCTGTAGGAGGCTGAGGGGTCTTGATTTGTCTTCATTATCTCATACAGTAGTTCCTGTACTTGGAATATAAACAATCCAGGCTGATCATTTTACATCACAGATTTGATTATATTATTGCTCTGTATGAAACCTTTCAATGGCTTCACACTGCTTCCAAGGTCAAAAACAAAATCCTTAACAAGGCTCCCACCCTGTAGAGTTTAGCTCTTGACTTCCAAACTCTAATCCTGATAAGGACCAGGCAATTAACTTAAATGAGTGAGCTGGCTGGGTGTAAGATGAAATAGCAACTGGCCTTAGCTGCAGTGGTGGAAATTGATAGAAAGTGGTGGTGACTGCAATTGCCCGGGGAGTGTTGACAGTGGACAGTCAGTATTTGGTTTGTTGCCATGCAGTCATGCAGACCCAGTGTGGCCAGATCTTACAACTTTCTTAGAGAAGCAGAAATTTGGATATTTTGTGTGAATTTTATTTATTTTTTAATATTGGCAATTAATTCACACTTTTAATAGGCTATTTTTTAGAGCGGTTTTAGGTTCACAACAAAATTGAGAGGAAAGTACAGAGATTTCTCATATACCTACTGTCCCCACTCATGCATAGCCTTGCCCCACTGTCAACATCAGTCACCGGAGTGGTGTATTTGTTACAATCCATGAACCTACATTGACAGGTCGTAATCACCCAAAGCGCATAGTTTACATAGGAGTCCACTCTTGGTGTTTTACATTCTATGGGTTTGGACAAATGTATAATGACATGTATCCACCATTATAGTATCATACAGAATGGTTTCACTGGCCTAACACCCTCTGAACAACGAATTCAAATTTAAAAACCAGTTGGGCCAAAATTAGTGTGAATCAGAGAAAACAGAACAGGTTGATCACTACCCTAGGGAACAGGGACTCCCTGCGTGTTTCTCCTGCCTTACCCTATGTCCCTCTATACTCCAGCTGTACTGAACATCTTCCAGTACCTCTAATGGCATGGCTGTCAACCCTGGTTGCACATGAGAATTACTGATGAATTGGAAGAAAAAAAAATGATGTGTGGTTTCCACCTCTACATGTTTCTTTATGGGTCCCCAGGTGATTCTCATGTGCAGCCAGGATTGAGAACATGTAATTGCCAACTGAACTTCCTGCCTCCAGCTTTGCCCTCCTCTGGGCAATTTTCCACACTATTACAAGAGGAAGCTTCTAAAAACAAATCTGATCAAGTCGCTCCCCTGTTCAAACCCTCCTTTGGTTGCTCCTTGCCATCAGGATACATTCTTTTGCATAATTGGGAAGTCCTTCAAGAGCTGGCTCCTGTCAAGAGCCTTCCAGCCTCATCCCTTCCCATCACTGCCTCTGCTCCTTTCCACATGAATGCACTTTGTTTCAGCTACCCTGGATTTCTTGATTCTGGATTTTCCGTGGATTTCCACGCATGCGCTATACTCTTTCACCCATGAGCCTTTGAACACGTGCAACTGGAGGGGCTTGAATGAAAGTGGTCACCAGGGCACTGCTGGAGAGGGAGTTGGGGCTTGAGAGGGTCTGATGCGGTGCAGGGAGGTGACCAACACTAGTACCATCCTCAAAAAGATGGAAAACTCCTTAAAGGCAGAGATTACAGTTAGTACTGCCAGTTTCCCTTTCTCCTATCCCTCAGGGCCAAGCCTTGAGGATATGAAGCAAATTCTAATTAGAATTACATTCTCTGGAAATATTCCCTAGTTTGTTTAGTTATTTTGGAAGGGAGCAGCAGGTCTAAAGTATTAGAATTAAAGGAAACTGTGGCAGGTTCTGGAAAGTACAAGTAATTCTACAAGTCTGAACCTGAATGATTCTGTGACCTCTTCCAGGGATCTCGGGTTCTGGCTTCACATAGCTGAAACAGCATCTAACTGAGAAAGTTAAATATAATTTTGTTTATGGTTAGTGAATTACATCCCCTAAGAATCTCTTAAGAGACTGTAGGAAAGAGAAGAAGGAAGGGTGAAATGACAAACATCCAGAGGATGGGGGTGACCTTTATATTGCAATTTATAGCCTTCTTTGGGAATTCTAACCATCAGGGAGGCCCTTTGCCCAACAGTTCAAGCTTTTATTCAGCAAATGTGGAGTCCTTGCTTCTGTTATGTAGATGAAAAGCAAGGTTCTCCTGGGGTCACACAGCAGGAGCTTGACATTTGGGGAATGTGATTGATGAGTTCTGTCCTCCCGCAGAGGAGTTCCATGGTGAGAGAGGACTCCAGAAGCCAAATAGCCAAGGGACATTCCAAACCAAACATCTGCAATGAAATGCAGAAACTGTTGAGCTGTGCCAGACCCAGCTAGACACACAGCCCTGTGTTCCCATGAGAACATCTCCCAGCCAGACTTTCCACCATTAAAACAGCTGTTTTTAATTCCAGCTTTCTCCCTAGAAGACTCCTTTGATAACATCCGAGGCGGAAGGGATCAGATAAATTGTGTAAGTTTCTCAGCTTTCCTGTCACCTGGTAGAAATCCAAGCCCCAAGGGCATGCACTGTAGAAGTCCAGGCAAATTCAGAGTTTAGGCATCACCTGAGATGAGTGAATCAGATGAGGTACCATTCCAGGGCATCATGAGGGCCCAGGCTACCAGATGTTGAGGCAAGTCTTTGGCAGGGAGGGGCCACAGGGGATAAGATATTCCAAAGAATAAAAGAGCATGGGCAGGGGAGTTCCTTAAAGGCACCTAGCCTACGTCCCAATTTTCTCTAGGACTGGCCAACACTCAGAGTCATTATCAAATCCATTATCTTTGTCCCTCCTCTATTCTTCTCTTAGGACCCTATAGAAAAAAATATTAACAGCAAAGATTAGGCCCAACAGACATCAGCAGAACACTAAATTTCACCCTGATTTTTTTTTTTCATCAATGAATTGTTTAGATTGTCTAAATTGTTAAATTTTTGTTTTAAACCTTTAAAAATTAAAGTGTGACATGCATACAGTAAAGGGAATAAATTGTAAGTTTGAGAAATAGATATAAGGGCACAAATTATCATTAAATGAACCCATCCAAATAACCACCTACCACCCAGGCCAAGAAAAAGAATATTACCTTTATCCCAAAGCTTCCTTGTGTACATTTCTTTTTCTTTTTTGGCCACGCTACGTGGCATGCAGGATCTTAGTTCCCCAACCAGGGATCCAACCTGTGCCCCCTGCAGTGGAAGCACAGAGTCCTAACCACTGGATGGCCAGGGAAGTCCCTCTTTGTTTGTTTGTTTGTTTTAATTTGTTTTTGTTTCTTGTCAACAGTTCATTGACTTTAAGTACATGTATACTGTTGTGCAACCTTCACCACAATCCAGTTTTAGAACACTCCTATTGGAAGTTCCCTCCTGCCCGTCCGCAGTCATTGTCTACTCTTGCCTTCAACCCAGGCAACCACTGATCTGCTCTCTCTCTATGGTTCTGCCATTTCTAGAAATTTCATATAAATGGAATCATATAATACACAGTCTCCTTTCCTTAGCATAATATTTTTGAAGTTCATCCTTTTATTTTTTGCATGCACCAATAATTTGTTCCTTTTATTGCTAATAAATACTACATTGTATAGATATACCACAACCATTTATCTCTTCACTAGTTGGTGGACATTTGGATTGTTTCCAATTTGGGGCTCCTAAGGATAATGCCAGGACTTCTCTGGTAGCGCAGTGGTTAAGAATCCACCTCCCAACGCAGGGGACACAGGTTCGATCCCTGGTCTGGGAAGATCCCACATGCCGCAGAGCAACCAAGCCCGTGCACCACAACTACTCAGCCCACGTGCCGCAACTACTAAAGCCCACGCGCCTAGAGCCCGTGCTCCACAACAACAGAAGCCACCGCAATGAGAAGCCTGCGCACAGCAACGAAGAGTAGCCCCCGCTCGCCACAACTAGGGAAAGCCCACGTGCAGCAACGAAGACCCAACACAGCCAATAAATAAATACATTTAAAAAAAAAAAGAATAATGCCATTTGGAATACTTGTGAGCAAGTATTTGTGTAGACATATATTTTCATTTCTCATGGATACATAGGTAGGAGTGGAATTGCTAGGTTGTAAAGTATATTTAACTTAAGAAACTGCTAAGCTTTTCCAAAGTAACTATCATTGTACACTTTCACCAGCAATGTATGAGGGTTCCAATTTCCCCATAACCTCAACAACACTTGTTATATTCTGTCTTTTTGCTTATAGGCATTCTAGTGAGTCTCTTGTGGATTCTCTGTAGTATTAACTTGCATTTCCCTAATGATTAACGATGTTGAGCATCTCTGAGTGTGATTATTAGCCACTTGAATATTTTCTTTGATGAAATGTTTACTCAAGTCTTTTGCCTATTTTTTATTAGATTTTTTTGTCTGATTAAGTTGTAAGCGTTCTTTCTGTGCTCTGGATACAAGTCCTTTATCAGATATATGATTTACAAATATTTTGTCCTACTCTATACCTTAATCATTTTCTTAATGATGTCTTTTGAAGTGAAAAACTTGAATTTTTATTGATATACAATTCACAGACCATAAAATTTACCCTCTTTAAGTGTAAAATGAAGTGGTTTTTAGTATAGTCAAAGGTTGTGCAACCACTCCCACTATCCAATTCCAGAACATTTCTGTCATCCCTCTGAAGAAACCCTGTTCTCATTAGCAGTCACCCCCATTCCTACCTCTTCCCACACCCTGAACCACTAATTTATATTCTGTATCCATGGATTTGCTCATTCTAGACATTTCATATAAATGGAGTGGGATAATATGTGGCCTTCTGTTTCTGGCTTCTTTCATTTAGCGTAATGTTTTCAAGGTTGTAGCATGTATCATTACTTCATTCCTTTTTATGGCTGAATAATACTCCATTGTATGGGTATGCCACATTTTATTTATCCATTCCTCAAAGTATAAGTATTTGGGTTGTTTCCACTTTTTGGCTATTGTGAATGCTTCTGTGAACACTTATGGGCAAGTTTTTGCATGGACATATGTTTTCAATTCTCTTGGATCTATACCTGGAATTACAAAGCCATGTTGTAACTCTAACTTTTTTGAGAAGTGCCAAATTTTTTTCCACAGCAGATGCAACATTTTATAGTAATAACAGCAATGTACAGGGGTTCCAATTTCTCCACATCC
Organism: Balaenoptera physalus; assembly: GCF_965194825.1. Classification (NCBI taxonomy): domain Eukaryota; kingdom Metazoa; phylum Chordata; class Mammalia; order Artiodactyla; family Balaenopteridae; genus Balaenoptera; species Balaenoptera physalus. Next base: position 38,579,704 of record NC_138894.1, read on the forward strand.
TAGCCAACATTTGTCATTTTCCATTTTTTGATTCTAGCCATTCTAAAGGGTGCGTGGTTGTATCTCATGTGGTTTTTTTGTTTGTTTGTTTGCTTTTTGTTTGTTTTTTTAAACATTTTGATTATTTTTTTAAAAAATTTATTTATTTTTATTTTTGGCTGTGTTGGGTTTTCGTTTTCTATGCGAGGGTTTCCTCTAGTTGTGGCGAGCAGGGGCCACTCTTCATCACGGTGTGCGGGCCTCTCACTGTCGTGGCCTCTCTTGTGCCGGAGCACAAGCTCCAGACATGCAGGCTCAGTAGCTGTGGCTCACGGGCCTAGTTGCTCCACGGCATGTGGGATCTTCCCAGACCAGGGCTCGAACCCATGTCCCCTGCATTGGCAGGCAGACTCTCAACCACTGCGCCACCAGGGAAGACCCTCTCATGTGTGTTTTTTTTTTTAATTAATTAATTTATTTATGGCTGTGTTGGGTCTTCGTTTCTGTGCGAGGGCTTTCTCTAGTTGTGGCAAGTGGGGGCACTCTTCATCGCGGTGCACAGGCCTCTAATTATCGCAGCCTCTCTTGTTGTGGAGCACAGGCTCCAGACACGCAGGCTCTGTAATTGTGGCTCACGGGCCCAGTTGCTCCGCGGCATGTGGTATCCTCCCAGACCAGGGCTCGAACCCGTGTCCCCTGCATTGGCAGGCAGATTCTCAACCACTGCGCCACCAGAGAAGCCCTCTCATGTGGTTTTGATTTGCATTTCCCTAATAAGTAATGATGTTGAGTTTATTGGCCATTTGTTTATCTTCTTTGGAAAAATGTTTTTTCAAATCCTTTGCCCATTTAAAAATTAGGTTATTTGTCTTTTTATTGTTGAGTTGTAAGAGTTCTTTATATATTCTGGATACTAGACTCTTATCAGTTGTATGATTGCAAATATTTTCTCTCCTGTAGTTGTCTTTTCACTTTCTTGATGGTGTCTCTTGAAGTGCAAAAGTGATTAATTTTGTTGAAGTCCAACTTATCAATTATCTCTTTTATAGATCATACTTTTTCTGTCTGAAGAAATCTGTGCCTAACCCAAGGTCATAAATATTTTCTCTTATGTTTTCTTCCAGATGTTTTTTATAGTTTTAGTTCTTACCTGTAGGTCTATGATCCATTTTAAGTTGGTTTTTGTGTATGGTATGAGGTAAGGGTCTAAATTCTTACTCTAATTCTCCTCCCCTTTCTACTCCTCCTTTTCTTTCTTTTTCTTCTTTTTCTCCTTCTCCCTCTTCTTCTTCTTCCTCCCCTTCTCCTTCTCCTTCTCCTCCTTCTTCTTCTTCTCCTTCATGCGTATGTGTGTGTGTAGATATCCAATCAGCATTACTTGTTGAAAAGAATATCCTTTCTGCATTGAATTGCCTTGGTACATTTATCAAAGATCAACTGACCATAAAGGAGGGTTTATTTCTGCACTCTTTATTCTGTTCCATTGATCTACATGTTTATCCTTATGCATTGTCATGATTATTGTAGATTTAGAATAGCTGCCTTAAAATCAGGTAATGTAAGTCTTCCAACATATTCTTTTCAAAATTGTTTTGGCTAGATGTGTTAAATACAACTGAATTGTACACTTTAAAATGGTTAAGTGTTGCATCCAAATTGGAAGGGAAGAAGTAAAACTGTCACTGTTTGCAGATGACATAATATTATATATAGAAAACCCTAAAGTCTCCACCAAAAAATTATTAGAACCAATAAATGAATTCAGGAAAATTTCAGGATACAAAATTAATATACAGAAATTTGTTGTTGTTTTTATACACTAATAATGTACTATCAGAAAGAGAAAGCAAGAAAACAATCCCATTTAAAATCACATCAAAGAGAATAAAATACCTAGGAATAAACTTAACCAAAGAGGTGAATCACTTATCCTCGGAAAACTACAAAACATTGATGAGAGAAACTTAAGATGATACAAGGAAATGGAAGGAAGTTCCATGTTCATGGATTGGCAGAATTGATCTTGTTAAAATGTCCATACTACCCAAAGCAACCTACAGATTTAATGCAATCTCTATCAAAATAGCCATAACATTTTTCACAGAACTAGAGCAAATAATCCTAAAATTTATATGGAACCACAAAAGACCCTGAATAGCCAAAGCAATCTGAGATAAAAGAGCAAAACTGGAGGTATCACATGCCCTGACTTCAGAATATACTTCAAAGCTACAGTAATCAAAACAGTATGGTACTGGCACAAAAACAGACACATTGGTTGGTGGAACAGAATAAAGAGCCCAGAAGTAAATCCACACAGAAATGGTCAATTAATCTATAACAAAGGAGGCAAAAATATACAATGGGGAAAAGATAATATCTTCAATAAGTGGTGCTGGAGAAACAAGACGGCTACATGTAAAAGAATGAAATTAGAACACATTCTCACACCATATACCAAAGTAAACTCAAAATGGGCTAAAGACCTAAATGTAAGAACTGAAACCATAAAACTCATAGAAGCAAACATAGGCAGAACACTCTCTGACATAAGTCATGGCAATAGTTTTTTTGGATCTGTCTCCTAAGGTAAAGGAAACAAAAGCAAAAAGAAATAAATGAAAAAGAAAAAGAAGAAATGGGACCTGATTAAACTTAAAAGCTTTTGCACAGCAAAGGAAACCATCAACAAAATAAAAAGACAATCTATTGAATGGGAGAAAGTATTTGCAAATGATATGTCATATATCCAAAATATATAAATAGCTCATACAACTCAATATCCAAAAAGCAAACAACCCAATTAAAAAATGGGCAGAAGACCTAAGAGACATTTTTCCAAAGAGGACATACAGATGGCCAACAGTCACATGAAAAGATGCTCAACATCAGAGAAAGACCAATACTCTATGTTATCACTTACATGTAGAATCTAAAAATTAAACAAACAAATGAATATAATAAAAACAGACTGTGATGGGAGGAGGGGCAAGATGGGGTAGGGAACTAAGTGGTACATACTACTATGTATAAAATAAGATACAAGGATATATTGCACATCACAAGGAATATAGCAAACATTTTTCTTTCTCAAGATTGCTTTGGCTATTTGGGGTCTTTTGTGTCTCCATACAAATTTTAAGATTTTTTGGTTCTAGTTCTGTAAAAAATGCCACTGGTAATTTGATAGGGATTGCATTGAATCTGTAGATTGCTTTGGGTAGTATAGTCATTTGCACAATATTGATTCTTCCAATCCAAGAATATGGTATATCTCTCCAACTGTTTGTCATCTTTGATTTCTTTCATCAGTGTCTTATAGTTTTCTGAGTACAGGTCTTGGATAAAGAAGATGTGGTACATATATACAATGGAATATTACCCAGCCATAAAAAGGAGTGAAATTGGGTCATTTGTAGAGACGTAGATGGATCTAGAGACTGTCATACAGAGTGAAGTAAGTCAGAAAGAGAAAAACAAATATTGTATATTAACACATATATGTGGAATCTAAAAAAATTGTACAGATGAACCAGTTTGCAAGGCAGAAATAGAGACACAGATGTAGAGAACAAACATATGGACACCAAGGGGGCAATGTGGTGGGATGAATTGGGAGATTGGGATTGACATATATACACTAATATGTATAAAATAGATAACTAATAAGAACCTGTTGTATAAAAAATAAATAAATAAAGTTCAAAAATTCAAAAAAACAAAACCAAAAAAACAACTCCAGGGTGGCTCCACGTTGACCTCATATAAAAACCAAATTATCTCAGCAGGGCACTAAGGCCTTGTCCATCTCTCCACCCCTCCACATGTCTCAGCTCTAGCCACACTGAGCTGTCTGCAGTTCCCCAAATGTAGCTGCTATTATGCATCTCGGCCTCTGTCTCTCTTCTCTTCTTGTCTTTCTTGTCCCTTCTTTCTTGGGTTACCTCATCTATGAAGTTTTTTTTTTTACCAATATTATATTTCTCAAAACTTGATTTTAAGTGACAGAAACCCACCACAAACTAGCTTCAGTTAAAAGGGGGGATGTATTAACTCATATAAGTGACAACTGGTTGGAGTCAGCCTCAGGAATGGCTGGATCCAAACACTTGAATGGTGCTGTTAGCACTGTCTCTGTCTCTGTCTCCACACACACACACACACACACACACACACACACACACACACTTTGGTTTCTTGTTATGAGTTTATCTCATTTTCTCTTGCTTGGGGAAAATGTGGTCACAGGGTGCTCCAGGCTTATATACAGTTTAGACATCTCAGGGGAGAGCAAAAATTTCTTTCTCCTAGTTTTAGCTTATAAAAATTATGGGAAAAACTAAGGTTAGCATGGCTGCAGACATATGCACAGTCATTGACCTGTGGATGGAGGGATAAAGTTATGATTGGCCAGGCCTTGGACCATCCCTCTGGACCTGGGGAGGGAGGATGGGTACTCCCTTTGTTGAGGAGCCATTCTCCAATAAAAGAGAAGGCGCTGTTACCAGGAAAAGAAAGTAGACCACCAATGTCTACCACGATCATCTTCTCACCCTCCCTCCTGCTCCGTTCATGTTCCCACTGCCTTCTGTGCAGAGACAGTGGGCCTAGTGGGGGATAAAACAGATTTTTGAATCAGATGAACATAGATTCAGTTATTGTCTTGATAATAACTCTATGACCTTGAGAAAGTTCTAAGCCTCTCTGTGCCTTTACTTTCTCATCTGTACAATATTTTAGGATTCTTGTGAGGATTAAAGACAACATAGGCAAAGTATCTGGCATACAGTAGGTAGCATTATTAATAACACCCATAATAATTAATTGTATTTGCCTATCTCTTCCTTCTAGGTCATGAATTCCTGAGTCAGGGCCTTGTTTTAGGTACAGTAAAATTTAGGTATAATAGCAGGGCTCAAATATATCATAGACTGATGTATCAGTTTGCTAGAGCTGCCTTAACAATTACCACTGTAAGGTTGGGCCACCCAAGATGGCTGTTCTCTTGCTCTCTGTACATCCCCTGCTTGACCAGTCCCTGCTTCACCTACACCCTACTTACATGACTGACCTTCCCCCTTAATCATAGAGCCTAATCAGTAAGTGCCTATGTACTTGCCTCTGGCCCCAGCTAGTGATTATTCTAATCTTTAAATCAGAACTATCTCCACTATGATAATTTGTCAAAGGGGTTGTGAGGGGTGCACCACTCTGCTGGTTTCCCTGGCAACCAGTGAGTGAACCAGATGTCAATTCCTCCTATAATTGGTAATCTCCCTCTTCCCCTGGGAGCGAAGACTGCCGCCACGTCCTGCCCGCCATCTGCCACAGACACAGGGGTGTCGCTCCAGGACCTTGCTTCAGATGTGTAAGCTCCCCCATCCATTAAACCACTGATGTCTCAGCCGTTAACTCCAGCCTCTTCTTCAGTTTTGAGGCTGGGTGAGTACAGGGCTTACAGGCCTGTGGGGTGCAGCCCAACACCCACAGACTAGCTGGCTTGAACAATAGAAATTTTTCTTACAGTTCTGGAGGCTCAAAGTCTGAGATCCAGACATTAGCAAGATTGGTTTCACCTGAGGCCTTTCTCTTCAGCATGTAGATGGCTGCCTTCTCTCTGTGTCTTCTCGTGGTCTTCCCTCTGTTTGTGTCTACATCTTAATTTCTTCTTCTTGTAAGGATACCAGTCATACTGAATCAGAGCCCACCCTAATGACCCCATTTTAACTTCACTACCACTTTAAAGGTCCTGTCTCCAAATACAGTCACATTATGAGGAAATGGGGGTTAGGACTTCAGCATACAAATTTGGGGGGAAAACAATTCAGTCCATTACAATTAATTTCTTTCCACTGAAATAATATGCTACTGAAAAGGTACACAGGAGAAGGCAAGTTTTGAAGACAAGGGAAGCATTTACTTCTGTCCACCTCAATCTTGGCTTTACAATAATGATCCATTGCATTTATATAGACTTCCTTTTTCAGTTCTCCAAAGCATCTTCACATCTATTATTTGACTTCACCGTGTCACTCTAGAGGGCCCTGGATTAGTTTCATGAACTGAATTGACCAGAGATCCAGAAGACACAAGGTTAACCAGAAATGGTCAGCAGGGGGCATTGTGAATAAGCCCCAGAAAATCCAAGGAGAAAACTGCTGTGGTTTTGAACTCAGACCTGGAGCAGGCCCAGCGTCCTACCAACTGACTCAAGCACCTCTGGATGTCGGTGCCTGGCTATTGGTTGGGCTCAGATTGAACCACATTTGCCTTCCAGGGCATCTCAGCACAAATTAGGTCTCAGCCCAGGGATCTGGCCCAACATAAGCACTCTCCCATGCTCAGGAACTGAGTGGACAACATAAGTTCTATGGGAGCCCAGCCAGCCTTTCAACCTTGCCTGGGTCCCAGGAAATAAAGTGCTGATGTTTGGGAAAGCCTGTATCTGCAGGGGTAGCAGTGGGCCCAGCGGTGGACACACTGTGGACAGTAGGCTGGCTGAACTGGGTTTGTACCTGGATGCAGGCTCTGAAGAAGGCTATAGTGCTTTGAGAGGTCTCAGTCACATGCCCTCACTGAAGCCCCACTGTCTGATTTTCTTGTGCTTCCCCGGCTTTGATTATTGGGAGTAGATGCTTGTATTCTATCAACTCATTTATATCTGAAGTCCTGTGGTGGATGCCTTTGGTCCTCACGTCATCCTTCTTTCCTTCTGGAAACTGTATACTCCCCTCCTTCGGAGAAAGTCAACCCCCATTCCATGGGATCTGGATGGGACTGTCAATCATGATGATTTCACGTATCCACCCTGGCCCCCAGCCCAGGGCCCCACCTCAACAGACAAGTAAGAGCCAGGGCTTGTGGGATGGCAGACCCGGCAGGAGAAGAGCCTCCAAAAGGGGGAGGTCAGAAATAGGCTCAGGGCTTCCCTGGTGGCGCAGTGGTTGAGAATCTGCCTGCCAATGCAGGGGACATGGGTTCGAGCCCTGGTCTGGGAAGATCCCACATGCCGCGGAGCAGCTGGGCCCATGAGCCACAATTACTGAGCTTGCGCGTCTGAAGCCTGTGCTCCGCAACAAGAGAGGCCGCGATAGTGAGAGAGGCCCGCGCACCGCGATGAAGAGTGGCCCCCGCTTGCCGCAACTAGAGAAAGCCCTCGCACAGAAACGAAGACCCAACACAGCCATAAGTAAGTAAATAAATAAATAAAAATTAAAAAAAAAAAAGAAATGGGCTCAGAGTCCAGGCTGGAGTCTTACAAAGATGTCACCCAGCACTGGGAACTCATTTAGGACACGGACGCAGACTGAAGACTGTCCTTGTCCCTTCCTTGTAGAGGACAGAGCAGCGGAGAGTGAAGTTTCTATGAACTGGGTTTTGTTCATGCTATATCAGATTTTTCCTTCTCCTGTTCAAGGCAGGTAGCCTGGCCTTTGTGTTCCTTCATCAGGTGAAGTCTGTGTTGTAGGGTAGAAAGCAGAAGATGCTACAAAAAACATTTCTTTCTTTTCTTTTCTTTAATTGTGTGTATGTATGTGTGTGGGTGTGAGAGAGAGAGAGAGAGAGCGAGAAGGAGAGAGAGAAAGGCTGAACTTCTCCAAGTCCCAAACTCCTTAAAGAGTTAGGTGCCCCAGGGAAACAGGTGATGCTTTTCGGGAAGAAGTGGAAGCAATGGAGCGACAGAGGAGGAGATCTGGGGTCTGTTAACAGCAGGGAGCTGAGGCCCACATAACCATGTTACGTGGGTGTCGACATGCTGGTGCCCCACATAACAGCTCATGGGAGCTGAGTGTTCAGTTTTCAGGAATTTTGCAAACTGGTTGACCTTACTTCAGTAGCTTGAAATCAGCCATGGTGGAGGTGGAGGTGTTTACACCATGGGAACTGGCCTGTGCTGCAAGTCAGGGCTCTTCCCCCATCCCAAAGCCAATTACTAAACATTTGCTGCTGCATGTAAGAGTGGCCTTTCTCCTAATCTCATCATTCTGGCAAATGGCTCCTTCCTTGGGGAGAATGAGTGACAGGGGTGGGAGATAGTGCTCTCCTCTAAAAAGCAGACTGGAAGGTTCTTCATGGAAACATATGGAAACGGAAATAGAGGGCATCCCCCTCCCTCCCTCCCTCCCTCCCTTCCCTCTCTCCCTTCTTCTTTTCTTCCTTTTTCTTTTTTACCTATAATAATACCTATACTGGAAATTTTCGAGAAGGATAGGAGGCAGCAGAGTATGATGGCTGAGAGCAAGGCTTTGCAGTTAGAATTTGGGCTCACCCCCCGGCTCGTACACTCTCTAGCCACGTGATATTGTATAAAGTGGAGTAAAGTTGGAGTGAAAAGCATCTTGATATGTGTTTGGGGCAGAAGCCAAGCCGCTCTGTTCATCGGCTCTCTCAGAAGATCTCGATGACCCCAAATAGTCCTACCCTGTCCTTCTCTGAGCCACGGCTACTAATGTGACAGCAGTCCACAAACCTGGTCCAGAGAAGGTGGATAGGATCTAGGCGCTCTCCTGACAACTCGTGGAGAACCCAGGCCTCGACAGCCCGAGAAGCTCTTGTCTGCCTTTCCTAAAAACAAAATGCCAAACTGCCCCGAACATCTGTCCTTTGGTCCTTTTTATGAGGGAGTGGGTAGATTCCATTGCTTTTCTAAATTTTAATTTCCTCAACCATAGGATGGAAATAAAAATACAGCTTCATTGCCTTTCGTGGATACAGAATGAAAGGCCCAGAACCGTGGCAAATTTGTTATTGAAAATTTCTGGAGTTTCCCAGTTGGATTCAATTAGGATCATGACTGGTGTGGTTGCCTCCCCCAGGCTGAAAGAAAAATGCCATCATTAACCTTTAATTATTCACAACAAACCCATAGGAAAAGTCCTTGGCCCAGGTCCTAATGGAGTTATTATAGCTCTTTTCCTATTCCACTGTTTAAACTTAAGGCAAATAACCTGGTACTTTTCTGTGGCTTCTCCCTGTAGAATGTGAAGGACCAATAGTGAACCCTCCCTACCAATGCACGTTAGGGCAGGGGCTAAACATCTTTAGCTTCTTGGGGTTTTTTGCTTTACTTTTTCCACCTATTGTTCTCATTTGGTTGTGTTATTGTTGGTGTATGTGTGTGGTCTGTTTAGAGGGAGACTTTGGAAGCACAGAATGGTCACACATGGTGTGTAAGAACCCCTGGGAAAAGGAAACACCAAAAGAATAAAGAGGGAAAAAAAGAAATTAAATTGAGACAAAAACAGGCAACACAAAAAAGCCTATGTACAATAATCATCTTTCCTTTTCTCAATTTTATGCTTTCTTTCTTACCGCATATGAGGTTTTTTTCCTTCTCATTTCCATATGTCTCTTTTCTCTCTCTGTGCCCTCATTAACTCAACCTTATTAACACGTCCAAAACCAGAAGTCATTATCCTGACACCATCCTCTGCATCCTTCAAGTCCTACTTCTCTTTCTGAATTTCCCCATGTGTTCTTGGGTTCTACTTCAGGTCAGCTGCCCAAGTGGAAAAAAAAAACAACTCAGAATCATTCCTTATTTTAAAAATCTGCTTATTGAGATGTAATTTACATACAAGAAAAATTTACTCATTTTAAGCACACAAATTTAATGTGTTTTAACAAATGTACAGTCATGTAACCATCACAACAATCAAGACATTTCCACTACCTCAAAAAGTTCCTTTCTGTCACTATAGTTTTGCCTTTTCTAGAATGTCATATAAATGAAATCATATAGTAGTCTTTTGTGTCTGGCTTCTTAGCATATTGCATTTGAGATTTATCTATATTGTTGCAGGTATCAATAACTCACTCATTTTTATTGCTGAGAAATATTGCATTGTATAGATATATCACAATTGTTTGTTTACCCATTTACCAGTTGATGAACATTTGCATTGTTTTGTTTTGGGTTATTATGAATTAAGTGCTATGAATATTCACATACAGGTCTTTGTGTGGACATATATTTTCCTTTTTTGGGGGAGTAGAATTTTATTTCATTTCTAGGAAGACAATTGCTGAGTTGTATGGTAAGTGTAATTTAACTTTATAAAACACTGATAAACTATTTTCCAAAGGGACTGCATCATTTTCATTCCCATCAGCAAAATATGAGAATTCCAGTTGCTCCTTATCATTGTCAACACTTTGCATTGTCAGTTAAAAAATTTTAGCCATTCAAGTAGATGTGTAGTATTACTTCATTGTCCTCTTAATTTGTGTTTCCCAGATGACTAACGTTGTTAAGTATATTTTCATGTGCTTATTTGTCTTGAGTATATCTTCTTTGGTAAATTGTCCACTTTCTTTTCCCATTAAAAATTGAGTTGTTTGCCTGTCAGAATGGCTATCATCAAAAAGAATGCAAATAAACACAGCAAAGGAAACCACAAACAAAAAGAAAAGACAACCTATAGAATGGGAGAAAATACTTGCAAATGATATAATTGACAAGGGATTAAATTCCAAAATATAGAAAGAGCTCATACAACTCAATATCAAAAAAACAAACAACCCAGTCAAAAAATGGGCACAAGATCTAAACAGACGTTTTTCCAAAGAAGACATACAGATGGCCAACAGGCACACACACAAAAATGCTCAGCATTGCTAATTAGAGAAATGCAAATCAAAACTACAGTGAGGTATCACCTCACTCCAGTCAGAATGACCATCACCAAAAAGTCTATGAATAATAAATGCTGGAGTGGGTGTGGAGAAAAAGGAGCCCTCCTACACTGTTAGTGGGAAAGTAATTTGGTGTAGACACTATGGAGAATAGTATAGAGGTTCCTTAAAAAACTAAAAATAGAGTTGCCATACGATCCTGCAATCTCACTCCTGGGCATATATCCAGAGAAAACCATAATTCAAAAAGATACCTGCACCCAGTGTTCATTGCAGCACTATTTACAATAGCCAAGACACAGAAGCATCCTAAATGTCCATTGACAGAGGAATGGATAAAGAAGATGTGGTATATATATACAATGGGATATTACTCAGCCAAAAAAAGAATGAAATAATGCCATCTGCAGCAACATGGATAGACTTAGAGATTATCATACTAAGTGAAATAAGCCAGACAGAGAAAGACAGATATCATATGATATTACTTACATGTGGAATCTAAAATATGCTATAAGTGAACTTATTTACAAAATAGAAAGATACTCACAGACATAGCAAACAAACTTATGGTTACCAAAGGGGCAAGGGTGGGGGAGGGATAAATTAGGAGTTTGGGATTAACATATACACACTACTATATATAAAATACATAACCAACAAGGACCTACTGTATAGCACAGGGAACTATACTCTATATTTGTAATAACCTATAAGGGAAAAGAATCTGAAAAAGTATATATATATCTGAATCACTGTGCTGTAAACCTGAAACTAACACGACATTGTATATCAACTATATTTCAATGAAAAAAAAAAGAACACAAGTAACAAATGTTGGCAAGTATGTGGAGAAAAGGGAGCCCTTGTACACCGTTGGTAGGAATGTAAACTGGTGCAGCCAGTGTGGAAAACAGTATGGAGGTTTCTCAAGAAACTAAAAACAGAACTACCATATGACCCAGCAATCCCATTCCAAGGGTATACATCTGAAAATACAAAAACACTAATTCGAAAAGATACATGCACCCCAAAGTTCATAGCAGCATTATTTACAATTGCCAAGATATGGAAGCAACCTAAGTATCCATCGACAGTTAAATGGATAAAAAAGATGTGGTATACATACACAATGGAATACTACTCAGTCATAAAAAGAATGAAATTTTGCCATTTGTAGCAACATGGATGGACTTGGAGGGTATTATGCTAAGTCAAATAAGTCAGACAGAGAAAGACAAATACTGTATGATGTCATTTATATGTTGAATCTAAAAACTACCACAGGGACTTCCCTGGTGGTGCAGTGGTTGAGAATCTGCCTGTCAATGCAGGGGACATGGGTTCGATCCCTGGTCCAGGAAGATCCCACATGCTGCGGAGCAGCTAAGCCTATGCCCCACAACTACTGAGCCTGCCCTCTAGAGCCCAGGAGCCATAGTTACTGAAGCCCACGCACCTAGAGCCCGTGCTCTGCAATAAGAGAAGCCACCACAAATGAGAAGCCTGCGCACCACAACGAAGAGTAGCCCCTGCTCGCCACAACTAGAGAAAGCCCGCGTGCAGCAACGAAGATCCAATGCAGCCCCCCAAAATAAAAATAAATAAATAAAAAAAGTTTATAAAAAAAAATACAACAAACTAGTGAATATAACAACAAAGAAGCAGACTCACGGATATAGAGAATGAATTAGTGGCTACCAGTAGGGAGAGGGAACGGGGAAGGGGCAATATAGGGGTAGGGGATTAAGAGGTACAAACTACTAGGTATAAAATAAGCTATAAGTGTATATATTGTGCAACATGGGGAATATAGCCAATATTTTATAATACTATAAATGGGATATAACCTTTAAAAAGTGTGAATATTGTACACCAGTAACTTATATAATATTGTACATCAACCATACTTCAATTTTTAAAAAATGGGTTGTTTGGTTTTTATTATTGATTTGTAAGAGTTTTAAAAAATATTCTGGTTAGGGAACTCCCTGGAGGTCCAGTGGTTAGGACTCGGCGCTTTCACTGCCAGGGCCTGGGTTCAATCCCTGGTCGGGGAACTAAGATCCCTCAAGCTGCATGGCACGACCAAAAATAAAAAATTCTGGATACAAGTTCTTTATCAGATACATATTTTGCCTATGGAAATAACCCAAAATACAGACAAAGAGTCATTCATGCGGTTTTTCACATCAATGTTATTTACAACTGTGATGAAATTGGAAATAAGTTACAATCTAATAAAAGGGAAACTGTTCACTTCTTTACGATTCAAAGGAATATTTTACAGCCATTTATTAATATTAAAAATGTAAAGACATAGAAACCTGCTTTTGATGTAATTTTAGGCAGAAAATAAAATTATGTATAATATCAGCTATGCATTAAGAAAGCCTGGAAGTATATGCCAAAGTAATAAGGGTAATACGGTCTAAGTGGTAAGATTATGGCTGGTGTTTAGATTCTCGATACTTTTCCATACTTTTCCAGATTGATACGGAAAGCCTTAGTTAAAAAAGAAAAAAAATCTCATAAAGAGGTAAATCGTTAACACAGTGGTTGGTGCTTCCTTTACAAGCTCACCTAGACTGAGGCATGATTTGTGATACCATTAATAACCAGGTGGGTTAGTTAATAGCATAGCAGACCAGCCAAAAGCTTTGAACTGTAATTCCAGCTCTGCCCTTGAACTTCAGGCAGTTTTTCACTCTTGTTTAAAATGGGACTCAGAACTGTGAAGTACTTAGCAAGACTGCCATGCAGCTTTCTGGGGAACTGCTTCCCAGGTATGTACTCTCAAATACGCAACAGCTCTTGAGATTTGTTCAGTGACTTGGGAAGATAATCTTGAGAAGTCAGGCATACCTTTAATATTTATTTATTTATTTATTTATTTATTTATTTTTTAAATTTTTGGCTGTGTTGGGTCTTCGTTTCTGTGCGAGGGCTTTCTCTAGTTGCGGCAAGTGGGAACCACTCTTCATCGCGGTGCGCGGGCCTCTCACCATCGCGGCCTCTCTTGTTGCGGAGCACAGGCTCCAGACGCGCAGGCTCAGTAATTGTGGTTCACGGGCTCAGTTGCTCCGTGGCATGTGGGATCTTCCCAGACCAGGGCTCGAACCCGTGTCCCCTGCATTGGCAGGCAGATTCTCAACCACTGCGCCACCAGGGAAGCCCTACCTTTAATATTTAGAAGAGAGAGTCTCTGTGCTTCTGCCGATACACAGATACAAAGAGCTGGAGGCCAAGCAATAGGGGCAGTTAAGGAGAAAAGCCTTGGGTTGAAGAAAATATTGGAGGCAAGAAAAGAAAGACAGGGTGAAAAGAGGAAATGGACGAAAGAATTGAGAACCCAAGCAAATAAGTCTCTGGACTGAGAACTGTCATACTTTGAATAAGAATTTTGTAGCTACATTTTGCACCTGTAAAGTCTTATTCTGTAAATGATTTGTATCCTTTTACTCATTTTCCTTTCTAGTTCTACAGATATTTATGTTATCCTCTGGAGACTGGAAAGAGGACAATTACTCCTGGGTTTACTGAGAGGAAGGAATTTAAGGCGCTCCTATAGGAATGACTCTCATAAGAAGGCAGTTTCCTAAGGCAACATATTTTGTGAAGATGAGTGATTCAGCTCATATCAGAGATATTTTTGAACCTGGTCAGTTACTTTACCTAAGGCAGGCACACTATATATGTTTGCTGATGTGTAACTCATGAAACCAAGAAATAATATTCAAATGATTATTTAGAAGATCAAATAGAGGGTTTTTAAAAAATTTGGTAGCCAACAAAATCTAGCCAAAATTCTTTTTTGAAACTTGATAATATGGAAATGCAAAGGGCCTAGAATAACCCACACAATCTTGAAGAAATACAAAGTGGGAGGACTTACTCTACTGTACATTACATGTATTATAAATAATTGTGTCACAAGGATGGACATACCGACCAATGAAATAAGAGTATAAATCCATAAGAAGATCCATGCATATGTGGATATTTTATTTATGACAAAAGAGACACTGCAAAGCATTAAAGAAAAGATAATCTTTTCAATAAATGGTGCTGGGAGAATTGAATAAATTATGTGGAGAAACTTGACACCTACCTCATACTATACATGAAAATTCATTCCATCCCCATGCACTTGGAGTCCATGAGCCAAAGGGATATGCAAAGATGCTTAAACATTTCAGGGCTGGTTTCTCTGTTCATATCCAATTCTGGTGCTTAGGAACAGGGACCCATGCTGATGCCCAAGGGCAAAAAGCCCCACTTCCTTTAAGGAAGGGGGCAAGCCTGACCCTGATGCCCAGTAAGGGGCAACCCTGGGCTTTTTGTTTTTCATGCTTTTCTTTTTGTTGGCCTTGTGCTGAGTTTGTTTACAAAAGATGTATTTTGTTTAACCAAATATTAAAAATGGAAAACTCCGTACATTAAAAAATTCATTCTAGATGTATCATAGACTTAAATGTAAAAGGCTAAATAAAGCTTCTAAAGGAAAATGAGCTTCATGACTTCAAGATAAGAAAAGATTTTTAATAAGTACTAATCATAAAGAAAAAGATCATTTGAGTACATTAAAATTTAAAACCTCATTAAAGGTAAGGAAAGACTTAAAATAGAAGACAAAAAGAATTGATCATAAAGAAAAAGACTGATAAATTTGAGATTAATTTAACATTGGTATTCATACTTTCCATTTATTAAAGGATACAGAATATGCAGAAAATATTTGCAACACCTATAACCTACAAAGAGCTCATGTATGAAATACATAAAGAAATCCTATAAACCAATAAGAAAATGACAGTCAACCCAGAAGAAAAATGGGCAAAAGATTTGAACAGATGCTTCTGGGGGAAAAAAAGGATATCCAATGGACAATAAACATACGAAAAGATACTTAACATCCCTAATAATTAGAGAAATGCAAATAAAAACTATAACCAGACATCTTTATATACCCACCAGAATGGCCAAAATTAAAAGACCAGCACTACCGGGTGTTGATGAGGATGTGGACAACAGATGCTCTTATATGGTGCTGGAAGAGTGCCGATTGGTACAACACTTTGGAAAATTTTTTATCGTATTTAATAAAGTTGAAGGTACATATAAATTTTTACCCAGCAATGCCATTTATAAGAATATACCCAATAAAAATATGTGCACACGTTTTTTAAAAGACATATACAAGAACATGTCTTTTATGTTCATAGCAGCTCTATTTGTAATCATCTCCAACTGGGAACTCCCTCAAAGCCCATCGACAGAAGAATGAATAAACAAATAGTGGTATATTCATACAATAAAATACTATTAAGCAGAGTAAAACAATAACAGTAGCTACACATAACAACCTGGGTGAATCTTAAAAACATATTGTTGAGTAGAAGAGGCCAGATCCACAAGAATATATATTAACTTTTTTCCCAACGGGTTTGCTGCCAGGACACGGGTGTCGTGAAAACCTAAGCAAAACCTAAGCAAAAATGGGAAAGGAGAAGACCCACATCAACATCGTTGTCATTGGACATGTAGATTCGGGGAAGTCTACCACTACTGGCCATCTGATCTACACATGTGGTGGGATAGACAAGAGAACCATTGAAAAGTTTGAGAAGGAGGCTGCCGAGAGGGGAAAGGGTTCCTTCAAGTATGCCTGGGTCTTGGACAAACTGAAAGCTGAACGCGAGCGTGGTATCACCATTGATATCTCCCTATGGAAATTCGAGACCAGCAAGTACTATGTGACCATCACTGATGCCCCACGACACAGAGACTTCATCAAAAACATGATTACAGGCACATGCCAGGCTGACTGTGCTGTCCTGATTGTTGCTGCTGGTGTTGGTGAATTTGAAGCAGGTATTTCCAAGAATGGGCAGACCTGTGAGCATGCCCTTCTGGCCTACACTCTGGCCACACTCTGGGTGTGAAACAACTAGTTGTTGGAGTTAACAAAATGGATTCCACTGAGCCACCCTACAGCCAGAAGAGATAGGAGGAAATTGTTAAGGAAGTCAGCACCTACATTAAGAAAATTGGCTACAAACCCGACACAGTAGCATTTGTGCTAATTTCTGGCTGGAATGGTGTCAACATTCAACCATTCCAACATGCTGGAGCCAAGTGCTAACATGCCTTGGTTCAAGGGATGGAAAGTCACGCGTAAAGATGGCAATGCCAGTAGAACCACACCGCTTGAAGCTCTGGATTGCATCCTGCCACCAACTTGCCCAACTGACAAGCCCTTGTGTTTGCCCCTCCAGGACGTCTACAAAATTGGTGGTATTGGCACTGTCTCTGTGGGTCAAGTGGAGACTGGTGTTCTCAAACATGGCATGGTGGTCACCTTTGCTCCAATCAAAGTGACAACTGACGTGAAGTCTGTCAAAATGCACCATGAAGCTTTGAGTGGAGCCCTTCCTGGGGACAATGTGGGCTTCAATGTCAAGAATGTGTCTGTCAAAGATGTTCGTCACGACAATGTGGCTGGTGACAGCAAAAATGACCCACCAATGGAAGCAGCTGGCTTCACAGTTCAGGTGATTATCTTGAACCATCCAGGCCAAAGCAGTGCTGGATATGCACGTGTGCTGGATTTTCACACAGCTCACATTGCTTGCAAGTTCACTGAGCTGAAGGAGAAGATTGATCGCCATTCTGGGAAAAAGCTGGAAGATGGCCCCAAATTCTTGAAATCTGGTGATGCTGGCATCATTGATATGGTTCCTGGCAAACCCATGTGTGTTGAGAGCTTCTCTGACTATCCTCCTCTGGGCCGTTGTGCTGTTCGTGACATGAGACAGACGGTTGCTGTGGGTGTCATCAAAGTAGTGGACAAGAAGGCAGCTGGAGCCGGCAAGGTCACCAAGTCTCCCCAGAAAGCTCAGAAGGCTAAATGAATATTATCCTCAATACCTGCCACCTCAGTCTTAATCAGTGGTGGAAGAACGGTCTCAGAACTGTTTGTCTCAATTGGCCATTTAAGTTTAATAGCAAAGACTGGTTAATGATAACAATGCATTGTAAAACCTTCAGAAGGAAAGGAGAATGTTTTGTGGACCATTTGTTTTGTTTGTGGCAGATTTAAGTTATTAGCTTTTAAAATCAGTACTTTTTAATGGAAACAACTTCACCAAAAATCTGTCACAGAATTTGAGACCCATTAAAAAAGTTTAATGAGAAAAAAAAAGAATATATATTATATAATTCCATTTATATAAAGTTTAAATACAGGTCAAACCAAACTATACTGCTTAGGGTTCCATGCTTAGGAGAAAAACTACAATGAGAAACAAGGAAATAATTATCACAGAAGTTAAGGTAATAATTATTTTTCAAAAGAAAAGGAGTAGTGATTAGGGGGAATCACTTTTGGGATTTCTGGAATATTGGCAATTTTGTATTTCTTGACCGGAGTGTTGCTTTGTGAAATGTCATCAAGCTGTGTCGTAAACTTCACTGTTTGTCTGTTAGACTGGCCCAAGAAGAAATAGAAAAATTGAATAAACCAATATCCATAGGAGAAACTGAAATGGTAGCCAAAGATCTACTTCCTAAAAGAAACCAGATCCTATAACGCTATGATTAGATTCTATGAAACTTTTAAGGAACAAATATTTCCTACCTTATCTAACTCTTCCTTTGCTAGCATAACCCTTATATCAGAACTAAATTTAAAAGCAGAAGAAATTTAAAATAATAAGCTCATTTATAAAAAGATACCAAGATTCTAAATAAAATACTAGCAAATTGAATCTTGCAATTCATTAAAAGAATAATTATCATGACCCAGGGTTGAAAGGATATTTCAACACCAGAATATCAAGAATTCTACTAACTAGAAGGATGATGTGGGCATGAACTTAGTAGGTGTCACAAAATCATTTATGTGTGGTATAGCCATACAATGGGATATTATTCAGCCATAAAAAAGGAATGATGTACTGATACATGGTACAACGTGGAGGAATCTTGAAAACATGCTTAGTGAAAGAAGCCATGCACAAAAGTCCACATACAGGCATACCCTGGAGATACTGCAGGTTCAGTTGCGGACTACCGCAATAAAGTGAGTCACAGGAATTTTTTGGTTTCCCAGTGCACATAAAAATTATGTTTACACAGTACTGTAGTCTAATAAGTGTGCAATAGCATTATGTCTAAACAAACAATTAAACATTGAAAAAACAGCCTTAATTAAGAAATACTGCTATTGGAAAAATGGCATCAATAGACTTGCTTGATGCAGGGTTGGCAGAGACCTTCAATTTATAAAAAACACAGTATCTGTGAAGCACAATAAAGTGAAGCACAATAAAATGAGGTATGCCTGTATCGTACAATTCCATTTGTATGAAATGTCCAGATTAGGCAGATCCATAGAGACATAATTTTTCTACCAGCTGTAACAAAAAACACACCCTGGTCAAATCAGACTCATGCCAGAAATGCAAGTAGGTACTGGGCATATACCCTGAGAAAACCATAATTCAAAAAGATACATGTACCACAGTGTTCATTGCTGCACTGTTTACAATAGCCAGGACATGGAAGCAACCTAAATCAGCATATGAATGGATAAAGAAGATGTGGCACATATATACAATGGAGTATTACTTAGCCATAAAAAGGAACGAAATTGAGTTATTAGGGATGAGGTGGATGGACCGAGAGTCTGTCATACAGAGTGAAGTAAGTCGGAAAGAGAAAAACAAATACCATATGCTAACGCATATACATGGAATCTAAAAAAATGGAACTGATGAACCTAGTGGCAGGGCAGGAATAAAGACAAAGAGGTAGAGAAAGGACTTGAGGACACGGTGGGGGAGGGGAAGCTGGGATGAAGTGAGAGAGTAGCACTGACAGATATACACTACCAAATGTAAAATGGATGACTAGTGGGAAGCAGCCGCATAGCACAGGGAGATCAGCTTGATACTTTGTGACGATCTAGAGGAGTGGGATAGGAAGGGTGGGAGGGAGGCTTAAGAGGGAGGGGATATGGGGATATATGTATACATATAGCTGATTCACGTTGTTATACAGCAGAAACTAACACAACATTGTAAAGCAATTATACTCCAATAAAGATATTTTTAAAAATGCAAGTATGGTTCATTATTTGGATTTGTATTAATATTCCACTATATTAATAAATCAAAGGAGAAAAACTATATAATCATCTCAGTAGATACTTAAATACCATTTAGCAAAATTGATTTCTGACTAAACAAAACAAAATCAAAACAAAAACCAGAAAGGCTTACTATCTCATAAATAGATAGATTTTTTTTTGCCATTATAAAGATCCAGTATCATACTTTAATTACCATTAAAGTAAGGAAGAAGATATTATACCTTAATAATGTTCTGGAAATCCTAACCAGTACAGTTAAATAAGAAAAGAATTTAAGAGGTATCTCTTAAGGTAAGAGATACCTTTCATACCTTAAGTAAGACCCTCTAAAGGTAAGAAAGGTTTATTATTTGTAATTGTATCAAAGGATAACCAGAAACCTGAAGAGTAAAAAGAACTGTTAGGAAGTTGTGGGAAATGCAAAAATGGCTACAAAATTTTGAAGCTCTTCTCAGGAGTGGAGTATATTTCTTCACACTTTGAATTTGAGTTGAACTATATGACTTTCTTTAGAACATTTGGAAATTAGCAAGTTTGAAAAGTGCTTGTGCATTGGAACTTGTCCTCTTTAACTTTTTAAGGAAATCTGAGACCACTACTCTGTGAATTAAGCCTAGGTTAGCTTGCTGGATGGTGAGACACACGTGTCAAGTCATTGATATTACCCAGACTGACACAGAACAAACTCCCAGACCCATGAGGCCATCCCAGACTACCTAGGCCAGTTGAGGTGCCAATTGACTGCAGAGATAAACTGAACTGGCTTAGACCAGAAGGACACCAGTTGATCTGCAGAGTCTTGAGGAATAACACATGCTTGTTGTTTTAAGCCACTATGTTTTGGGGTGTTTTATTATGCAGCAAAAGCTGACTGATACAGAAATTATAAGTGAATTTATTAAAGTGGTCAGCTACTTGTTTACAATTAATGTACAAAATTGACAAATGGTTAGAAAATATAATGGAGGAAAGATCCCATTTACAACAGCAACATTACCACCAATATACCTGAAAATAAACGTAACAAGAAATAGACAGGACCTATATAAAGAAAATGTAAAATCTCTATTAGGGAATATTAATTCTTGCTAAATTAATCTGTAAACTCAATGTGATCTCAATCAAAAGTCAAAAAAAATTTAAACATTAGAAAATGTTAATGGGTTCATTAGTAGAAATAAACGAAACGAAAACTATCTGAATGGAAAGATATTTGGGGGGGGCAGTCAGATTAGATATTTTATTGCATTTTGAAGTTACAAGACTTAAAAACAGTTTGGTTCCAGAAAAAATGTAGAGAGACCAATAGAATAAAATAGAGAATCCAGAACAGACTAAAATACACATGATTTTAGTAAATGGTAATGGTGACATTTCCAATTCATGAGAGGAAAGACAGATTATTTTTTAAAGTGTTGGGACTAGTTGGGGGAATAAATTCAAGCTGTATAACCCCACTTCTTTTATCAAAGTAAATTCCAGAAGGAATGTAATGTAAAATGTTAAAATGAAACTATAAAGTTACTAGTAGTAAAGAAGCCAGATACAAAAGGTCACATTTTGTATGGTTACATTTATGTGAAATGTCCTGGGAATCCATAGAGAAAGATAGTAGATTAGTTGTTGCCGGGCGCGGGGGGTGGACAGGGAAATGGGGAGTGACTGCTTAATGGATATGAGGTTTCTTTCGGGGTGATGAAAAATTTGTAAAATTAAATAGTGGCAATGGTTGCACAACTGTGAAAATACTAAAAATCACCGAATTGTATACTTTAAAAGGGTCAATTTTATGGTATATGAATTATATTTCAGTAAAACTTTTCCTTAAGAAAAAAAGAGGAAGAAGAAAATGAAAAAGCCCAGAGACTGGAGAGTCCAGGGGAGGCTCTGACCCAAGTAATGAGGTCAGGTACAGTGGAGCTGGGTCTGGAAGGGTATTTTTCGGAAGTAGATGTTTTATACCAAGAAAGGGAGCAAAAGAAATTACCTCTCTTGGCTCTGATTACTCCATCACTCAGCCTCTTCCCAGGACTTATGGACTCTGCATGCCCTGGACAATTATTTTAAACTTAATAAATGGTTTTCAGTAAAAAAAAAAAAAATTACTAGAAGAAAACATGAGTGAATTCATTTATAATCTTGTAATGAATACATTTCTAAGCATGACACCAAACCCAGAAGTCAAATGGAAAATGATTGATCCATTTGCATAGAAATCAGCAGTTTTTATATTAAAATACCACATACAGGTAATAACAGTATTATAGTTATGTTTTTTTTTTTTTTTTTTTAATTTAGTGAGAGATTTTTGAATGAAATTGAGACGGGCTAAAGTCTTTTTTTTTTTAATTATTATTTATTTATTTGTTTATTTTTTGGCTGTGTTGGGTCTTCGTTTCTGTGCGAGGGCTTCCTCTAGTTGCGGCAAGTGGGGGCCACTCTTCATCGCGGTGCGCGGGCCTCTCACTGTCGCGGCCTCTCCCGTTGCGGAGCACAGGCTCCAGACGCGCAGGCTCAGTAATTGTGGCTCACGGGCCCAGCCGCTCTGCGGCATGTGGGATCTTCCCAGACCAGGGCTCGAACCCGTGTCCCCTGCATTGGCAGGCAGATTCTCAACCACTGCGCCACCCGGGAAGCCCCTATAGTTATGTTTTTAAAAGATTTTTTTGTCTTTAGAAACATGTACTGAAACACGTGTGGATGAAATGATATGATGTCTGGGATTTGCTTCAAAATAACTTGGGATGGGAGTGAAATTTGGTAATGAGTCCATGGGATACTCTTCTCTCTAATTTTTTTAAGTTTGATTTTTTCATGACAAAAAATTAAACAATAAATAGCAAGAAAAATGTATGTACAACGTAAAAAGATAAACTGGGAACAAATATTTGCAGCATAAAACATTAAAAGGGCTTGGGACTTCCCTGGCAGTGCAGTGGTTAAGACTCCATGATCCCAATGCAGGGGACATGGGTTTGAGCCCTGGCCCGAGAAGATCCCACATGCCGCTGAGCAGCTAAGCCCGTGCACCACAACTACTGAGCCTACGCCCTAGAGCCCGTGCTCCACAACGAGAGAAGCCACCCCAATGAGAAGCCTGTGCACCACAAAGAAGAGTAGCCCCTACTCGCCACAACTAGAGAAAGCCTGCGTGCAGCAGCACAGACCCAACGTGCCCAAAAATAAAATATAAATAAATTAAAAAAAAAAAAAGTATGGCATTTATTCCCAAGCAAGAAGAACAGGTAGCTTGTGCTCAAAAGACCCAAACTCCCACGTGGCTTTCGGGGAAGGGTTTTTAAAGACAGTGTGAGGGAGAGGGTCACAGGTTTGCGTGATAAGCCCGTGCATATTTCTCTGATTTGTTGACAGTGAGATAACAGGGTGCTGTTTCGGGAATCTCAATTATCAACCTTCTGTGTCCAACTGGTCTGGGGTCTACGTGCTAATGGTCAGCATGCGGTTAACTTCCTCCACCTGGTGGGGGTTTTAGTATCTGCAAAACAACTCAAGGATATGGCTCAGGATATTATCTATAGCCCTTGAGGAAGAACTAAAGGTTCTTGACTTTGTTTTATGGCTAAACTATTATTATTTTGTCTTGCTTGACTACTTTCCTTTGTTTCTGCATTTTCTCACTTCTCTGATTAAATTTGTTCTTTGGAATGAGGGGAGGGCCTAGGAGGTTAAAACTTTTCTACAAATAAGAGGCAGGGGACACAGGGGTCTGTCCCCGAGAAAGCCTTGCATGATCCTGCTCATTTTCAGGTTGATCTCTAAGATACATTATTACGAAATCAAGGCAGTAGAGTTTCACAGAGTGTGTATTGTATGCCCCATATGTATACATTTTAAGAAATGTGTGTGTTGCATGCACGTGTGATGTTTATTATAATTTTTATATGACCATAACACATTTTTCTAGGGTTATAAATAAATTGTTAATAGTGGGGAAAGGAGTAGTGATGTTGGTGGTGAAAGTGAGATTTAATTTTAAACCTTTTTGTAGTGCTTGGATTCCCCTCCCCCCATTTGCATGTATTCATTTTAATTTTTTCTAAGTTTAAAGGAAATGGAAGCTTTTGCACTCAAAGGCTGTGAACCCTGTCATATGGTTTACAAGATATAGTTGCATTTGTATGTAGGAGCTAACCATTCTTTTTTTGTCATTTTTCCCTTGCTGCTTTCAATAATTTTTCTTTGTCTTTAATTTTTGCCAGTTTGATCACTATGTGTCTCGGCGTGTTTCTCCTTGGGTTTATCCTGTATGGGACTCTCTGCACTTCCTGGACTTGGGTGGCTATTTCCTTTCCCATGTTAGGAAAGTTTTCGACTATAATCTCTTCAAATATTTTCTTGGGTCCTTTCTCTCTCTCTTCTCCTTCTGGGACCCCTATAATGCAAATGTTATTGCGTTTAATGTTGTCCCAGAGGTCTCTTAGGCTGTCTTCATTTCTTTTCATTCTTTTTTCTTTATTCTTTTCTGCAGCAGTGAATTCCATCATTCTGTCTTCCAGGTCACTTATCCGTTCTTCTGCCTCAGTTATTCTGCTATTGATTCCTTCTAGTGTAGAAGGAATCATTTCATTTCATTTCAGTTATTTTATTGTTCATCTCTGTTTGTTTGTTCTTTAATTCTTCTAGGTCTTTGTTAAACATGTCTTGCATCTTCTTGATCTTTGCCTCCATCCTTTTTCTGAGGTCCTGGATCATCTTCACTATCGTTATTCTGAATTCTTTTTCTGGAAGGCTGCCTATCTCCACTTCATTTAGTTGTTTTTCTGGGGTTTTATCTTGTTCCTTCATCTGGTACATAGCCCTCTGCCTTTTCATCTTGTCTATCTTTCTGTGAATGTGGTTTTTGTTCCACAGGTTGCAGGATTGTAGTTCTTCTTGCTTCTGCTGTCTGCCCTCTGGTGGATGAGGCTATCTAAGAGGCTTGTGCAAGTTTCCTGATGGGAGGGACTGGTGGTGGGTAGAGTTGGATGTTACTCTGGTGGGCAGAGCTCAGTAAAACTTTAATCCGCTTGACTTCTGATGGGTGGGGCTGGGTTCCCTCCCTGTTGGTTGTTTGGCCTGAGGCAACCCAACACTGGAGCCTACCTGGGCTCTTTGGTGGGGCTAATGGCAGACTCTGGGAGGGCTCATGCCAAGGAGTACTTCCCAGAACTTCTGCTGCCAGTGTCCTTGTCCCCACGGTGAGACAGAACCACCCCTCGCCCCTGCAGGAGACCCTCCAACACTAGCAGGTAGGTCTGGTTCAGTCTCTTATGGGGTCACTGCTCCTTCCCCTGAGTCCCGATGTGCACACTACTTTGTGTGTGCCCTCCAAGAGTGGAGTCTCTGTTTCCCCCAGTCCTGTCGAAGTCCTGCAATCAAATCCCACTAGACTTCAAAGTCTGATTCTCTAGGAATTCCTCCTCCCGTTGCCGGACCCCCAGGTTGGGAAGCCTGACGTGAGGCTCAGAACCTTCACTCCAGTGGGTGGACTTCTGTGGTATAAGTGTTCTCCAGTCTGTGAGTCACCCATCCAGCAGTTATGGGATTTGATTTTATTGTGATTGTGCCCCTCGTAGCGTCTCATTGTGGCTTCTCCTTTGTCTTTGGATGTGGGGTATCTTTTTTGGTGAGTTCCAGTGTCTTCCTGTCGATGATTGTCCAGCAGCTAATTGTGATTCCGGTGTTCTTGCAAGAGGGAGTGAGAGCATGTCCTACTCTGCCATCTTGGTTCCTAATCTGCTAACCATCCTTTTTAATAGGTAAAATTTCAAACATTAAACCTTCTTTTTGCCTTTCTACACCTTTCTTCCATTCCTCCTTCTCTCCTTCCATTCCCCCTAGGTGTTCCCTTCCCTGTCTAAGCCCAAAACCACTGAGCATGTGGCTGTTACACAGGTGTTGGGATGTCTTTGGAAGTGCTGCCTCATACTTTTTCACAGCTCTCCTTGCACCTGGTACACTCACAGCATGAACTGAAAACTCAATACCTATTTGAAAACAAAAATTTTCTTGGGCACGATTGATACTCTTGCTTTGAAAGTCGCAAAGCTGTAGTGCTGAATCCTTCATTTCCAGCACGTCAATCATGCACTTCTTTTCACTCAGGACCCCTCACTTTTTAGGGATATCACGTCCACTGCAAGTGCCAAGCCCAAACCTCTCACTATGTGGGCATCCTCTAACTTTTCACAGGTGGTTTTCCATGTCTTTATAAAGGATCCTTTCACTTCCTTCTCAGGGTGGGCCAAGTAGAGAGAAGAGCCCTGGACCCTTGAGCCAATAGAACGAAGTTTAGACCCAGCTTGGCCACCAACTCTAGACCCAATGTCCTCGTCTACAAAATGCAGATGAACTCTAGAAACCCTCCCACCCCCGATCCCCGCGTTCTCACTTCTGGTGCTAGGGCTCTGCAAAGAGCATCACGCCCTCCTCTTCCCTCACCATGTATATCTTAGTTATCCCCTGCCCAGAATCTTTCCTTAAATTTACTAGCTTTTTAAGATATTAGCGTAGGGCTTCCCTGGTGGTGCAGTGGTTGAGAATCTGCCTGTCAATGCAGGGGACATGGGTTCGAGCCCTGGTCTGGGAAGATCCCACATGCCGCGGAGCAACTAGGCCCGTGAGCCACAACTACTGAGCCTGTGCATCTGGAGCTTGTGCTCCGCAACAAGAGAGGCCGCGATAGTGAGAGGCCCACGCACCGCGATGAAGAGTGGCCCCCACTCACCACAACTAGAGAAAGCCCTTGCACAGAAACGAAGACCCAACACAGCCAAAATAAATAAATGAATGAATGAATGAATAAATTAAAAAAGAAAAAAAGATATTAGCGTAGTATATTTTCCAGGCTTTGTTTAGCTTTTTCCCGTTTTCTCTCCTTATCCTCTTATTTTCTTCTGAAGGATAATGACTCCTTCACTCAATAATTCAAATCATAAATATCAATCTAGTTTGATTGCGTCTAGGTAGACACCTCTTCTTCTCCCTCTTAAATGAAATCACAACTCAAAACCACCCCCTTGTAGAGCATTTGTAGTTTATATCACAGCCTTGAGAAGCAAGGGATAAAGCTTGATAGGGCAGAAAGCATGTGAGTCTTAGAGGAACAAGGACCAGAATCAACTCCTAGCACCACTACTTCTTCTCTTAACCTGCCTGACCCTCAGTTTCTTCATCTGTATTACAGAGGCAATCATAGTTCACTCTTGCCCACCTCCCAGTCCCCCTGCCCCACCTGGTCAGAGCTGCCAACTCAGTCTGTCCTCAGGATCCGTCATCTCTATAGGTGACACCCCCGGTGCCCAGGCCTTCCAGGAGTCCTTCTCTGCTGCCGTCGTTCCCCACTCACTGCCCTCATGGCTTGCCTCACTCAGCCCATCCTCCTCAGGGAACCGGAGCCCCCTGTGTAGAAAGAGTGGGAAGAGGCAGGTGGAAGGAGGCCACAGAGGAGACAGATGGGTGGAGAGGGCTGAAGGGCAGTTCTCCAGCTCCAAAAAAATTCAGTGTGAACAGACTCCTTGTGTAGTCACTGTTCCCCCAAATGGACATTTAGAATTATCTCAGAGGTAGGACTGCTTTTTGTTTGGAGATGAATCTTAACAGGGTGAGATGACTCATGCTTTCATTCCATTGTTTGGGAGGCCAACAGCCTCCTGAAAGCAGATACCAGCTCTGCCTGCAATGGTTTCTCCTTCACTCGGTTGCTTCCATCTAATCACCGAGACCTTGCAGGTGTTGTTTTCTTTCACACTCATGGTGCGCTGTTCTGTGTTGTTTGCTACAACGCTTCCCACAACTTTCTTTTTCTCCCCCATCTCCGAAAATAGCAAATGACATTGCTGACCCGGATTTTCCACCTGAGTCTGTTTTTCATTTTGAGAGAGCTCAGCATGGGTGCTGAGTGTTGCCTCAGCACCAACTAAATACTGGTATTTAACTCTAGGACAGAGTCAGAGGTTATCCATTTCTGCTCTGCAGCTGCAAATCTGTCTTTATTCTTGGCATAAGAAGAAAGAATGTTGCTGGTGATGGAAGAACTACATATGGGAATAGCTTGGACGTGCCTGGATTTCTGCACAAAATATGTTCCTGAAACTTAATGTGTACGTAGATTTATCTTAGAGCAAAGTCAAGCTTACCCAAAATGACTGGTAAACACGGTTTCCGGGCTTCCCTGGTGGCGCAGTGGTTGAGAATCTGCCTGCCAATGCAGGGGACACGGGTTCGAGCCCTGGTCTGGGAAGATCCCACATGCCGCGGAGCAACTAGGCCCGTGAGCCACAACTACTGAGCCTGCGCGTCTGGAGCCTGTGCTCCGCAACAAGAGAGGCCACTATAGTGAGAGGCCCGCGCACCGTGATGAAGAGTGGCCCCCACTTGCTACAACTAGAGAAAGCCCTAGCACAGAAACGAAGACCCAACATAACAATCAATCAATCAATCAATAAATAAATCTTTAAAAAAAATAAAAAAAAACAAAAAAACAACAACACGGTTTCCATGATAACAAGTATCTTAAGAGAAGACCTACCCTTTATATGACACATGTGTAACTTGGTTTCTGCAGGCCACACCACCCAGGGCATTCAAATGGGGCCATAGGACCAGTGATAACTCTCTGGCAGGACCAGCTTCACGGGTGGGCAACCTATGTAGCTGCCCGGGCTCCACCCTCCGGAAGGTCCTGTGCTTGTAACGTGTTGCTGTCGCCATCATGAAATCCTGAAATTTTAAAACAAAGGGTCTACATTTTAATTTTGCCCTGGGCCCTGAAAATTATGTAGCCAACCTTGTTCCCTCACTCTTGGTCCATCTACTTTTGTTCTCCATTGCTACAGCCTCTGGTTAAATCCAACCCCAGTGATGTCCAGGAGCCCCCTGGGGGTGGGTTTCACAGAGGTTGATGAAGCCATCTGGTCACCTACTTTGTGCCCACTTCATTTCCTTCATCTCCTGCACTCACAGGCACTGTGGCCAGGATTTGTGGCAGGCCTCGGGGAGCTACAGGCAGGGTTCCGTGTCCTCTGGACTCCCTAGAGGGCTGCGTGTTCCGGCAGAAGTGTTCTCCACTCTCTTGGTAAATATATTTTACCTCTCGCCCCAAAGCCCATCTGCTTGCGCCCCAAATGCCTCACACAGCTTAATGAGAAAATGCCCCTCCAAGGTCTGCTTGCGGCCCCCTCCCTTGTCTCAGCCCCTAGACAGCAACCTCGGTCAATGCCTCTCCTCCAAACCTTCCCTTTTCCCCTTCCAGCCACCTTCCTCCCCCCTAGAGCTTCCCCATCCACCCTTTGGTTCCTGTTTTCCTTGGAAGCCGTCACTAAACATGGATGAGCACTTTTCAAAGAACCACTGCATTTACCAACTCTCTGTGTGTTTTTCAGAACACCTTTTCTGGCATATGTTAATAAATGCAACAAAACAGAGGGAGGTTCACTTATCATATGAATTGGGAAACACTGCATATTAGATGTTTTTCTCGGACATTTAACTCATCACTGTTAAGTAAGTTGAAAGTTCAGGGAAGAAACTATTTAACTTAACACAGTGTTTACCAAATTGAATTGGGCATTCAACGCTTACTGCAAACACACACACACACACAATTAAGTTAGCATTCTGCAGACAGTATACTTGGGGGATGCTCACTAAGAGTATAATAAAATTAATTTATGTAAATTCATTCTTAGCATAATTTAATCTTTCTTTGAGGACTCATAAGGTACTGGTATTTATCATTTGATCTCTGGACAAATGGAAATTAAAGACACTCTGAATCACACTTAAAACACACTAAAAGGACATTTAGCCTTATATAGAGCTAGGTACATAGATAGCACAGACTTGCTGCATTACTGAATTTAAAGAAACTCTTTGGGCCTCAGTTTCTTGTAGGGGTTGGGTAGTTGGTCTCTAAGATCACTTAATAAATGTTGAGTCTTGTATGCCAGGCACTGAGATGTGCAGAAAAGGCTCCTCCTCCAAGAGAACTCACAGTTCAGTAGAAAACAAGCAAGAAACAAATAACGATACTACAACATGATATTGTTACAAGAGATATATACTTAGTGCTATGGGACACTGAGTTGGGTCTTAAAGTGTGAGCAGGGGTTTGTTAGGATGAGAACATACGGGGAAAGGGACTTCCAAGCTAAGTGTACAGCACATGTAAATGCATGGAGGCCTAAAGCACTAAAACTTTTAGAGACACTCTAGGTCTAAACTCCTTGACTTTAGAAAGTTTTAATAAATTTTCATAAATTCCATAATGCAAATCATCATGCCCAAAATCAGAATTTGATATGTTAAGTCTCCTTACAGTGGAATATTCTGAGCTTTCCAGAATTCAGGTAATATTCTGAGGTTTTCTTAAGAAAGATATATTACTGGATAGTAACTAATCCCACACCCCTTCAAAGTCTGCATATGCCAGGAAGCCCAGCAACAGTGGCCAAATAGCTCTGGTCCTGCTAGCGGTTCCCATTCTGCAGACTTTTGTCCTTCCCGAGTGACATCTGGACGGCTCACGAGGGTCAGTCCAGAGCCTCATGTCCCAGGCTTTTTCCACTTGTGCTCCACAGCTCTCTGGGTTTCAACAGCAGCTTCTAGGGTTCTGTGGCTCGTTCCAACGAAATAGTGTGTGGGTGTGTGTGCGTGCCCGTGCACGTGTGTGTGTAAAATTACTGAGGCTTCTCATATTTGACCTTTGAGCCTATAATTTTGAATCTGGTTCCTTTTTCTCTTCTGTCTCCAGAGGAAACTCCCACCTTCATCCTGTAGTGGGGCATCTGTTTTTCAGTGCAAAGACTGCACCAGGAAGATGATGGTGCAGATCGTGGTTCTCCTGGGTAGAGTATTTGTAAAATTCGTATTTCTGTTAACTGCATAAGAAATATTAAAAGGGGGCTTCCCTGGTGGCACAGTGGTTAAGAATCCACCTGCCAATGCAGGGGACACGGGTTCGAGCCTGGTCTGGGAAGATCCCACATGCCGCAGAGCAAATAAGCCCGTGTGCCACAACTACTGAGCCTGCGCTCCAGAGCCTGCAAGCCACAACTACTGAGCCCACGTGCCACAACTACTGAAGCCCGCGCGCTTAGAGCCCGTGCTCCGCAACAAGAGAAGCCACTGCAATGAGAAGCCTGCGCACCGCAACAAAGAGTAGCCCCCGCTCGCCGCAACTAGAGAAAGCCCATGCTCAGCAACGAAGACCCAATGCAGCCAAATATAAATAAAATAAACTTAAAAAAATATTAAAAGGAAGATTAAAATATAAAGCACATCATGATAATGCTGTCAGAAAAATCTATTAGAAAAACTGCTACCACAGCCTCCGTTCCTAGCATTCATGTGTACCTATGACTTATCATTATTCTTATTTATCAGTTATTTCAGGGTGTTTCTTCCCAGCAAGGTCCCAGGATACATTTTGATTATGTTTCTTTGTTTGCTTTATAAACAATACTAAACCACTATCAACTAAAATATGGTGCTTAATAAAGCAACCAGTGATGCCCTGATATACGTGCATTTGAAGTCAAGGCCTCATGTTACTTAGGAGAGGTGACTCATTAGGTGGGTTTTTGCAGGAGTTATTTATTTATTTATTTATTTATAAATTTATTTATTTATTTATTTATGGCTGTGTTGGGTCTTCATTTCTGTGCGAGGGCCTTCTCTAGTTGTGGCAAGCGGGGGCCACTCTTCATCGCGGTGCGCGGGCCTCTCACTGTCGCGGCCTCTCCTGTTGCGGAGCACAGGCTCCAGACGCGCAGGCTCAGCAATCGTGGCTCACGGGCCCAGCCGCTCCGCGGCATGTGGGATCCCCCCAGACCAGGGCTCGAACCCGTGTCCCCTGCATTGGCAGGCAGACTCTCAACCACTGCACCACCAGGGAAGCCCGCAGCAGGAGTTATTTTTAAATGAACTCCTCAGCATGCATTGTCACCTAAAAAAAAAGAAGGGTTTTTAGAGGATGGACAAAAAAAGGGGCTAATTTAGATGCCTGAGAAAATAGCTTGAAAAATATAGGCCATTTGCTCAGGCTAGAAAGGGCGCCCCAGGGGTAAGGATATAGGAACTGGACAAACAGAGCAGAGCCACTAAATAGGAGAGAGAGACGAATTGAGGGAAAATTTTGAGAGGTGCCTAAATTTTATCTTGGTTGACCATGCTAAATGTTATAATGCTTTAAATTTTTATTGTGATTAGATGTGTCTAACATCCAAGTAACAGTATGTTCAATCCACACAACAGAGTACTACACAGCTGTAAAAACCAATGAGTACTATATGGAACAATCCTGCAAATATAGGGTTAGAGAAAACAAAGTAAGGTAGGAAAAGTGTCTATGCAACACTACTGTTTTATCTAAGAAGGGAGATTAAATACACAAAAATATTTGCTTTTCTTTTTTAAATGGAAGAATAAACCATAAAACTTTGTTTTTTAAAAAAGATTATCTCAGGGCTTCCCTGGTGGTCCAGTGGTTAAGAATCTGCCTTCCAATGCAGGGGACACGGGTTCGATCCTTGGTCGGGGAACTAGGATCCCACATGCTGCGGGGCAACTAAGCCCGTGCACTGCAACTACTGAGCCCGTGAGCCACAACTAGAGAGACTGTGTGCCACAACTAAGTCCTGATGCAGCCAAAAAAAAAAAAAAAAGATTATCTCTCTTGCGGGGGAGGGGTCAGGTGGAGGGGACTGGAGAAGAAGCCACCATCATATGAATATGTCTGGTTTGAGGACTTGACTTCAGAAGCTGGTAAACATTTTACATAATTTCATTTAAAAATATTTTTCATAAATTTTTTAAAAACTAAAATAAAAAAATCAAAATGAAACAAATGAACTAAAATGTACTTGGAGAAGTAGCAACACAAAGGAACTATTTCAAGTGACTAATTTGATTTTCATTGTTATTATATACCTTAAAAATAACTACACAGCAATCTTAAATGGATTTCAGTAATCATATTATGGGTGGAAGTGTTAGAACAGTTTTTCTAAGACAGCTGCACGTTTATTGTAAAATAAAACAAATAAATAATTGTGTTGATGTCTTTGAGGATTGGGATTTTTGAAAAGAGAGAGAGAAAATACAAACGTAACATTGGTGAAGTTAGGAAACATCCTGGGACTTCCCCGGTGGTCTAGTGGTTAAGACTCCGTCTTGTTTGAAAATGTCATATAAACTCATGACAGATCTTCTCTTAAAGAAGAAGAGTATTTCCTAACTTTCTACTGAAATGGCCCAGAAACCATGATCAACCCTGTAGCCTGACAACCCTAGAGCCCAGAGTATTGTCTCTAAATCTCATTGCCCATTAAAAGGAATCAGGGCCACTGGAGTAATGGCTGATTCCAGATCTGAGGCCAAAAATTCATGAGCTGAGACCGGATGATTCCAGATCTGAGGCCAAAAATTCATGAGCTGAGACCGGTATATAATGAATCCTGTTATACTAGAAATCAAGAAAATTACTAGGATCATGTTTAAAAGACTCAGAAGCCAACCTGAATAAACTCCCACTGGCCAAATATGGCACAAATGAATATTAATAATAATAATAATGGCAATAGATTGAAATACATAAAAAACCATGAGTTCATAATGATACTTAAAACAAAACAAAATGAAACACTCACTGGCCAGCTTTGGCAGATGCTAGGGAACCAATTCATTATTTTGAAAATTCGTGAATAGTCAGGCATTTACCTTACATTTCCTGTATAATCTGTACTTCAGGGTACAAATAATTGATGAGAGGTACTTCTTTAGAGAAGTACTCCAGCTAATAAATGAGGAAAGAATGATAGTATATCACCATTTGCAACTTCTAATTAATTAACGGACCTAGACACTTATCAGTGGCTGCTGACACAGCAGAAAGAGAGCCAGACATTCTTTGCTTCCTAATGAGAAATATACAATACCTCCCATGAAGTATTCTGCCCCCCAAAATCAAACATAGATCTGATCACAGGAAATATAGGGGACAGAGGAACATGTTAAAAACATCCTAATAATATAGTCGGAAAAATCCAGTCTGAGAAATTCTACAAGACAGATGACTCAGCACCTTCAGCAAATAAATTGCCAGGGAGAAAAAACAATGAAAAGGTAAACCTATAGATTAAAAGAAACTTAAGAAACACATCAACCAATTGCAATGGGTGGACCTTAGATTGATCCTGATTTGAGCAAATTCAAATTAAAAAATGTATGAGACAGATGGGAAAGTTTAAACATTGACTGGATATTAGATGATATTAGGGAATCAATATTAATTTCTTAAGTGTGATGAAAGTATTGTGGGTATATTTTCAAAGAATACTTGTATTTTAGAGATACATGCGGAAGTCTTTATAGATGCAGTGATATGAAGTCATGAATTTGTTTCACAATGATCTAGGGTAGGGGTATAGATGATACAAGATTAGATACAAATTGATAATTATAGAAACTTGATGATGTATTCATTGTATTATTCTTTCTACTTTTTAATTTTGAAAATTTTCCCTAATAAAAAAAAGTTTTTTCACATGCACTGTACTACGCTTCTAATTAATAAGAACCAAACAAAGCCAGGAGTAGGGGATGCCTCCTGGCATGTACCTAGAAAGAGCAGTGCATCAAAATTCAGGAACTCATAGACTTGAAGGAGATCCTATTCCCTCCTCTGTGGCTTGAACCACCTCTACATTGTTCGTAAATGTTGTTGCCCATATTCTGCAGGACCTTCATCCTGTTCCACTTGTGACAGCTTTGAAAGTTCTTCCTCATCCTGGCAGAAATCATTCTCCCTGTATCTTTCTGCCACCCATAGATTATAGGCCTAGCCCTTCCTCACACAATAGTCCCTCAAATATTTGAAAACCAGCATTCACCTGTCCCTCTCGCCCTAACTGCACGTGCAGGTCTTTTGAGCTTCAGCCCTAATTCTGTCCCCACAGGCCCAATACTTTGGTTTTCTGCCATCCTGGCTGCTCTGCTCTGATCTCAGAACAGTTTGACTTGTAAGTCATGTGCTCTGGAATGAAGTGATCTGGGTGTAGCCTGACAATTACAGAGAACAACAGGGCTATCGCCTCCCTTGTTCCAGTTACCACATCTTTTGTTGTTGTTGTTACCCCGGGCTGGAGCCTGGATGCACAAATTTCTAAGAGCTGGGTGTTAAATTTTCAAGAATTCTGTAGGCCAATTGTTAAAGGCAGTCATGATTAAAGTTTAAATTACATAAACTTACAATTACGTGTTATATTAAAAGGTAAAAAATACTTAAAATGTATCACTTCCTTATTAGTTTACTACATATTACTATTATCTCTTCCCTTGAGGTTCTTTACTTTGACTGCATTTGTGTAGTGGAAATACTGTAATGTATTGGTATGCTACTGCATATCTCTTCCAAACTGGGTTCAGTGACATCATGTTGGTAACTTGAAACTGGCCATGGTGGGAGTATTTACACTACAGAAATTGGCAGGTGCCATGAATCAAGGTGTTTTCTTCCTGCAGAGAGCTAGTTGTTAAACATTTTACCACCACACCCCTAGACACAGCCTGAAGTCTTAGGTTTTTTTTTGGCAACCACTGACTCAAATTAGGCTAAGGCTCTTAGCTTCTGCTAAAGCAAGTATAACCCATTCTTACTGATACAAATTAGTTCGTCAGACCTCATATTAATAATTTTCAAATTGCTTCCTTTTAGATTCAACTCACTAATTCTGATTTTGTCATCCAAGTATTCATTATACCTCCAACTTCAGGTTACCAATAAATTTAATGAGCACACCTTCTGTATATTTATTCTGAAAGCATTCACGAGGGGAAGGGGGACACAGCCCTTGGACTCATCATTATATATTGTACTTTCTTACAGTTTGATATCAACTTGTTAGTCAGCACCTTGTGCATATAATCAGCTGGCTACTAATTCATCAAGAATGCCAGAGTCTAGTTCGTTATTTCCCCATCTGGTCCAAAAGAAAATCATGAAAAACCTCATTAAATGTCCAACCAATGATGAAATACTCTCTCTATAAGGGCTTTCCCAGAGCTGCTGGGCAGGTAACCTTGTCAAAGAGGGAAGGAGATAATCAGCCTTGGCTGATTCTCAGTGAGCTCATTCTGAGTCAACCATTACTTCACCTAGAATCTGAAACTGTTCGTCTAGTAACACATTCTGGAGTTTTGCCTGAGATTGCAGTTACAGACAATGTTCTACCAATTTTCTGGTTCTGCCTTCTCTCTCTTTCTGAAAATTAGGATATCCCACTGTCTCCAGTCTTCTGATATCTCTCCTACTCTCAGTGATGTCCCCCAAATCACTGACAATTGGTGATCCCATACTAAGTTTTTCTCGGGGCCCTAAGATGTTATTTCTCAAAGCTGGGGATTTGAACTCACCTGGAGCAGCTCTGGGCTTTTTCACGTTCTATCACTCCATCTTGGGCTTCCATCTTCCCTTACTAAGGTTCATACTTTTCTCTATTCCTCTTCATCTTACTCCTTCCATGTGGAGAAGAAATGTCTCTGCCATGAAAGTCAGAAACAAAAGAAAATGGAAAAGCTCTATTTTCTTCGTATCGCCCACTGGCAGTGGTCCCAAGCTGAAGATCCTATCCTTTACTTGATGTTAGTCGTCAAACTTTACTAAAATGACAGCAATAACAGAACCTTGTAGTTTTAGAGTAACTTGAGTGTATTGGGAGCTTTAGCTTTTCTGATACTTATGACTGTGTCCACGAATATTCCAGCACAAAGAATGACAATTTGATGGTAGGATAGATATATGATGAGATTCCTGACCTTTCCGAAGTTGTGACATCACATCCTTGTTCGAATTTGCAACACGCTCCCTACCGTAGAGCATGGTATATATTAATTTTAAAATTTTCAATTAATTTGGTCTTGAGAATTTTTCACCTTGAAGTGTTTTAATAAAACACTGTAGATAGTTCTGATAATTACAAAATTACAATCAAGGAGAACTGCAAATACGGAAGAACTCAGTATATTTGGGAGTTTTTTTCTTTAATTTTACTTAGCTGATCTTTTATACAAAAAAACCTCTTAATATAACCAACTCTTGTTATGCAGCATTTTTTACCTGGAAGTCTGTAAGTTGCCCTTATACACAGTTCCAAAAAATGTTAACAATGTTTATGGGTTTTAACTTGGAGGCCCTGAACTAAGAGATATGAAACCTAGGTTTTCCATTTTGTTCTGCTATTAATCAGTTGTGCAATCTCGAAAAATCCTTTTGCTTTTTTTGTTCACATCTAAATATTGTTGTAAGTCCCTTCCAGATCTAAGAGCAGAGAGCAGTAAAATGCCCAGCTATCCTGTCTACGGGCTCTTGGCTGTCTCCACTCACTCTCTGTAGTTGATGTGAGTATGCGGGTATGTATGGGGGGACAGGGAAGAAAGGTTTGAGTTGGGAGTCTTGGTAGGGAAAGGAGGAAGAGGAGGAGGAAAATAGCCCACATCATTCCTCTGAGGTTTTTCACAAGAGGTAATTTCAAAACAAAACTAAGTCAACCTATCAAAACAAGATAATGACAAGGGAGAAAGTAAAAGTTTTTGGCCAAATCCATCTCACAATCATTCTTTCCTGTCCCCACAAAGCTATCTGAACTGAGATCTTGTTAGTGGACCTCCATTTCCAGTAAACATCACTCACTTAGAACAAAAACGGGAAGCTCCCACATGTAGCCACTGGAAACAGTCCCAGATGCAGGAAGAGGTTTGTATGACATCATTCAGAAAGTTATGCAGTGGGAAGGTCTGCAGATTAGAAAACTAGCTCACCTAAGAGTTCTTTTCACTAGGAATTTTTATCCAGTTTTAGAAGTCCCAAGTTTCCTGGAAAATATATTTATTGATAAGTGTGTATATTTAACCCATATGTTGAAATGTATATACCTTACTGGAAATTGCTCAAATGCTAAAGAAATGTTATTCATGTGTGTAAACATTTAATTAAGTAGTAGAAAAAAAAAGACAAATATTATTGTTCCTCTGTATGTGGAAAAGTTTTGTTCATGCTTTTAAAAATAACTCGGTTGTTTTAGTAAAAATGATATGTGTTCATTGCAAAATATTGAAACAAATCAGAAAAGCACAAAGAAGATAAAAATCTGCTGAAGTTTCATTAGTCAGAAATAAACATTGACAGAATTTTGGTAGTCTCTCCAGACATTTTTCTGTGCATATGTACGTTTAATTTTACAGGAGTGGCATGTTTTTTATTTGCTGCGTTGTATTCTTCCTTCCTCCTCAATAATGTCACTAACATCTTTATGTGTAACCAAATATAGGTATATGGTGTGACTTTTGAGGACTCCATAGTTTTTCATTTTATTTTGTTTGTTCCATATAGTCGATTCCATGTGGATGAAAATATAGGTTGTTGAGAAAGAGCTTTTTTAAGCTTCAGAAGAACAGTTATGTAAAGAATGTAAAGTTATGTTAAGTAACATATTTGCACAAGAATCTGGTTTGGTTATTCCTCCTGCAAAAGCTTGAAATATAGTAAATGAACAGTGAGTGTTATAGACCATTAAGATGTATCTTATTTATTACTGAGCCGTTAATACAATTAAGGGTTTTAAAAAGCAAGAATGAATCACAAAGTAAAACTCAACATATTTAACAACACGTTGAATAAAAGAGACTGCACAGAGCTCCCTACCCACTCCTGCCATTTGAAGATACAAGAGATCTGCGACCAGGAAGAGGGTCCTCACGCGACCACCCTGGCACCCTGATCTCTGACTTCCAGCCTCCAGGACTGTGAGAAATAAATGTCTGTTGTTTGTAAGCCATCCAGTCTCTGATATTTTGTTATAGTAGCCCAAATGGACTAAGATGGACTTTGAACAAGGTAACTAGTTACCAATTCTGGGTCTCCCACAATTCCAAAGTCTTCTTCATTTCCCATGAATCTACAAACCACATCTGTTAATTTTAATTTTAATTTCCTTTTGAGGCAAAATTCCTTTATTCATTTGTTTCTGAACCTACAATTCTGAAACCCAATGAATTTTAACATTAATGTATTTATTATTTACATATTGTCAC
The DNA here is from genome assembly GCF_965194825.1 of Balaenoptera physalus. NCBI lineage: Eukaryota > Metazoa > Chordata > Mammalia > Artiodactyla > Balaenopteridae > Balaenoptera > Balaenoptera physalus. The sequence continues at coordinate 38,618,561 of NC_138894.1, forward strand.
ATTTCAAAACAAATTTGAGGCAGTAAATGTTATTACTTAGTAATTAACAGTTTCGTTTTTTAAAGCATTTTTTATTGTGGTAAAGTACACATAACATAAAGTTTACCATTTTAATGATTTTTAAGTTCAGTGGCATTAAGTACATTCACATTTTTATACAACCATCACCACCATACATCTCCGGAACTTTTTCATCTTCCCCAACTGAAATTCCCATTAAACAATGACTCCCCAATCCCCCTTACTCCCAGCTCCTGGTAACCACCATTCTACTTTCTGTCTTTGTGATTTGACTATTATAGGTAACTCAACTTTGTTCGGATTTAAGCCTTAAATAAACCTCATCTCTATCTTGGTTGAGAACTCTGCTAGTTTGAAAGAGTCAACTTAAAAAAATCCAAATTTTTTTTACATGGAGGTGACATTTACATACCATAAAATGCTTACAGATACTTTAAAACATACAAAATTTTATCTATATGTGAATGTATATGTGATAATGTATTATCAGCATGATTATAAAGTCATGAGACTCACGTGCCATTTTATTTTGAAGTCACATCATACCCCTAAACGAAGTTGAATACAAATCTATATGCTGTGATTCCACCATGTAAAAAAGAATATCTCTGTATAGAATAAGACTGGAAGGTAAGAACATGGGAAAATAAAAATGGCTTATTTTTAGAGTGGTGCAGTTTTTGCAATGTGATTTTTAAAAAAATTATCAATAGTGTTATCAAGTTGGAGAACAGTTTTTTTTTTAAATTAATTAATTAATTAATTAATTTATTTATTTATTTTTGGCTGCATTGGATCTTCTTTGCTGTGCGCCGGCTTTCTCTTGTTGCAGCAATTGGGGGTTACTCTTTGTTGCCATGTGCGGGCTTTTCATTGCGGTGGCTTCTGTTGTTGCGGAGCACGGGCTCTAGGCGCGCGGGCTTCAGTAGTTGTGGCACAGGGGCTTAGTTGCTCCGCGGCATGTGGGATCTTCCCGGACCAGGGCTCGCCCCGTGTCTCCTGCATTGGCAGGCAGATTCTTAACCACTGCGTCACCAGGGAAGCCCCTAGTTTTTTATTATAAGAGGAGAGCAGAAAATAGATATTAAATTCACAGATTAATAAATGAGAAGAGAAAGGGCTGATGTTGTCTTATATTTCAACGTTTCTAGAAAATCATTTCCATGAAAACTTTTCCCAGGTCCAACCAATTTGAATGTGGAAAGCATTTTTTTTTCCCTCTCTGAAAATAGACACAGAAATCATTGAGTACACCTATAGAAAGGCTGACCCACAAAATGTCCATTATACTTCCACATATTAGGTACATTTTCCTTCATTAGCTTGCCCAGGAACAAAAGCAAATGTCAATAGTTTGCTCTTATCAATTCATAATCCTCCATTTCTATCACAGTTGGTTCCCATTGATTACACATAGGGATAAAAATAGAAAGCTCTGAGATGGTGCTTTTGCCAGTTTCTCAGATGACTTTCTAAAGAAGAAAGTTGTATATGGGTGGATAGTATACGAACTTGAAATGTTGAGAAAGCAGGAAAAGACAGCAGAGTCTGTTTCTCATTGTCATAGAGTCCGTATTATCCTGTTTAGCTGAAATTAAGCCCAAATCCTAAAAATTCTGAATACCTGCTGTCAGCTTCCTGCAAATGGGCCAGACTTCCCAGAGAATGTTAGCTAGAGTGCTGGCCGAGCTAGGGAATATGACAGATGCTGGCAAACACCATTTCACCACGTAGCTGTTTTCATGTCCTAGCAGCAGCTCATTGAAGTGCCAACAATGGCTCGGGGCGATACAACAAACACATCTTGGACACCTTCTTTGTGCCAGGTATAGTGTGAGAAACGTGGTAGAAAGCCAGCTGGGGAAGTGTGTGAAGGGACCCACTGTCGACTCCTCTGGCCCCAAAGCCCTGCCGGCTACCCTTAGGGATGACACAGAGCAAGGAACATCAAGGTGGGCCAGATTCAGTCCAGCCTCCTTTTCCTGGGGGTGCCTTAGTCTGCAGGGAGGTACAACCCCAGAGGAAGCCTCCTAGCCCACGGTCATGTTTGCGGCTAGGCCTGGGGGCCAGCTGAGCAAAGGGGAGAAATATACATTAGTCAGCTCCTGCTGAGGGACGCAGCATGTCAGTGCTTTTCTCCTTTGCATTTTTCTTTTGTCTTTGAAAAGAGTTATGTATACCAATTGATCGTATAGGAAAAAGAAAATATACTGAGTACCATATATCCACCACCAACTTCATCCCATGTTCCCATAAATGTTTCAGATTTTTAAAAAAGAAATAAAGTAATAGCATGGTTGGAACATGAATTTCTTCCCAAATCCATTTCCTTCCCTCTGTCCTCAAGGGTAACTATTATTCTGAAAGTGGTGTTATCATTCCCAGGCATGCTTTAATACTATTTCTATACGTGTAGATATCCACAAAAATATTGTTTGATTTTGCTATTTTTGAAATGTGTATATTTATATAAATGAAATTAAATCTGTTATTTTTTCTTGGAGACATTTTTTTTTCACTCTGTAGTACAATATGTTTTACATTCAACCATCTTGATCCATGTAACTGCAGTTTATGACTATTCCACAATTTATCTCCAGTCTGTAAGCTTCCCAATGCTTTTGTTTGCTATTAAAAACAATGCTTGAATATCATTTTCCACTTGTCTTTGGTACACATGAGCAAAAGTTTCTCTAGGATGTATACTCATAAGAATTGAATCACTGAGTGGTAATTGTTGTGCATCTTTAACAGAAAATATCAAACTGTTTTCCAAACGTGTACAATGTACAGTCTCAAAAACAGTGAATGAGAGTCCTACCTGCTCCACATCTTCATCAACACTTGACAGTTTCTGACATTTTAACTCTGTGCCAATCTGATAGCTGTGATAAAGATATCTTACTATGGTTTTACGTTGCTTGTCCCTGATTATGAATGAGGTCAATCACCTTTTCGTGTACTGATTGATAATTCATATTGTTTGTCCTGTTAAATGTCTTGTCATGTCTTTTTGTGCATTTTTCTATTGTGCTGTTTTTTTTCTAGTTGATTCATTGGAGGTTTTTTTACATATTCTGGATCCTAAATTTCTGTTAATTGAGTTGTAGATATTTTAATTGAGTTTGTAGCTTGTATTTTTACTCCCTTTATGGTGCCTATTTATGAACAAAAGTTATCAATTTTGTTCCCTAAATAGAATTTTGTTTTGTGCGTCTCATTTAAGGAATCCTTCCCACCCCAAAGCCATAAAGCTCTCCTACTCATTTTTTTCTAAATATTTTAAACACTGGCCCTTCACACTTAAGTCAATTCTGAATTGAATTTTTATGATTGGTGTAAGGTAAATGTACTTTTATTTAAAAGGTATAAATGTACTTTTATTTTTTTCCACATAGATAACAAAATTTCCCAGTATGAATTACTCTTTCCTCACAGGTCTGTCATGTATCAGGTTTCCATTTATTTGTTGGTCAATTCTGGTCACTCTATTCTGCCAATGGTCTGTTTGTCTATCCCTGTGCCCACAATGCATCGTCTTAATTACTACAGGTTTATAATTAGGGCAACAATACTTCAGGTTTACTGTGGTCCAACTGCCATCCATTTTGGCATTTTTCTCAGATTTGTCATTTTTTTAAAACCACATACTATTATTAATAATTGTATTACAATATGCTAGACTGGGGACTTCCCTGGTGGCACAGTGGTTAAGAATCCGCTTGCCAATGCAGGGGACATGGGTTCGATCCCTGGTCCGGGAGGATCCCACATGCCACGGTGCAACTAAACCCGTGCACCACAACTACTGAGCCCGTGTGCCACAACTACTGAAGCCCGAGTGCCTAGAGCCCGTGCTCCACAACAGGAGAAGCCACCACAATGAGAAACCCGTGCACCACAACGAAGAGTAGCCCCCGCTCGCCGCAACTAGAGAGAGCCCATGCGCAGCAATGAAGACCCAATGCAGCCAAAAATAAATAAATACATAAATAAATAAAAAGAAATATACGTGTTGCTTGGTGATGATAAATGGGGACCTTTATCTTGGTTTAAAAAAATATATATGCTGGACTGAGTTTGGTAAACCTTCACTTTGTACTTCAGCTTCTGCCAACTCTAGTGTGTGTGATGCATCTGCAGCAAACAGAATTCTCACTGTAACTCATGGTTAAAATTGAAATATAACCAGCAATATTCTGTATCTCTTTTTCCAACCCTTTCTAGAGGCAAGGTAGCTATGAATTCTCTTTCAAGAACAACATGCTGGGTACTTATTGATAAAATAAGGCAAGGACAGCGAACTCTTTGTGAACTTGGATGGTGGTGGGAGAAGTGTTAGATGTGGCAGCCCCTGATGACTATTTGGCATACCACACAGCAGTACCAGCCCTGCTAAACCACCCGTCAGTGGGAAACCTGGGAAATTCTAGGTTAGCGTATATGAATTATGTGTAGGAAATAGGGACTGAACAGTGCTGCAATAGAGTACATTGAAAGTAGACTGGACACGCTTGTCACTGTGGTTTTGTCCTTAATTGCATGGTGATAACATATAATTGTTTATTTATGCTATTATTTGGTAACACTTTTATATTGTGCAGTAAGACCTTTGACAAAAATGAGCACAAAGGAAAAAAAAGAAAGTGCGTGTTTAATAAAAATTCAATACTTTAATTTCTCAAGAAACTGTATGATGACTATATAACTTCATAAAATGTCAACGTTTAGCATCCCACAGGGCATGTAATAATACCAGTGACCACATGAATGTCAGAGATACAACTGCTGCAGAAGCAGAAGCAGAAGCATCTCATTCAAAAGGTAAAAGTTACATATAGTATAAGAAGCCTGTGCCTGAAGACAATGATTTTCCATGTGCAGGTGAGTTTTACATATCACTCTGTGAAACATGACTTTTCACTGAGACCTAATAACCGCTCTAAATTAATTTTTATATTATACATAATTTTATATATAATTTTAAAATTAATTATACAACTAATCTAGATATAATTATACATACATATATACATATATACAGAGAGGTAGAGAGAGAAAGATTGAGAAGAAGATCCATCAAGAGTGATTGTCTCAAAAAAAAAAAGAAGAGTGATTGTCTCTGTAAGTGGGGGTCATTAACATATTTCTTTATGTTCATTTTGCTTGTCTATTCTGATTTCTTTTTTTTTTTAACATCTTTATTGGAGTATAATTGCTTTACAATGGTGTGTTAGTTTCTGCTATATAACAAAGTGAATCAGCTATACATATACATATATCCCCATATCTCTTCCCTCTTGCGTTTCCCTCCCTCCCACCCTCCCTATCCCACCCCTCTAGGTGGTCACAAAGCACCGAGCTGATCTCCCTGTGCTATGCGGCTGCTTCCCACTAGCTATCTATTTTACATTTGGTAGTGTGTATATGTCCATGCCACTCTCTCACGTCGCCCCAGCTTACCCTTCTGATTTGTCTCTTATACGTCTGTAATAACAAATAACAATAGAAATTTTACTTTGAGAAGGGGAATGACAATTGAATATGAAATGAACTATATGGAGTTTATTAAACAGATAAACCTAAACTAATAATAAACACAGTTGTGTATTCTGTTAATGGCCCCCAGTAAGGACTCCTTGTCTCCATACCCTTTGCCATGTAACTCTGTAGTCCCCTCCCCCTCTGACTACGGGTTTGGCCATATAACTTACCTAGGCCAATGCAATGCTAACAGACAGCAACAAGCAGGGGTTTGAAAAGCACCTGTGTGCTTCTGCTTCCTCTCTCGTGCATTGAGCTTGCTCGCTTTTGCATCTCTGCCTCAGTGTGAGAACTTGCCCCAGCTAGTCCACTGGAGAGATATAAAGACATGTGGAGAAAAGAGAGATCATCCTAGTCCAGACAATAGCTAGCCAACCCTCACCGTGTGAGAGCCCAGCTAAGATCAGCAGCTGATTGTAGATGCTTGAGTGAGCCCAGTCAAGATCAGATAATGGCTCAGCTACCACAGACTTATGAATGAGAACAATAAGTCTTCAGGTGGTTTGTTATCAGCCTTATTGTGTCAATAGAGAACTGATGCAACAACAAAGAAATAATGTGCTCTGTGGAGAGGAGAAAGGGAGTGTCTTTCAAAGATGTTTTTAATTTTGATTTAGTCCAGTTAATCTTTCATTTCCCCTTTGGTGCTAGTGCCTTTCTACAAAGGCTTTGCCTAATCCTCTTTTACTTTTATCAGCTTCTTGTATCCCATTTCTTTCTCTGAGTTTAATTATCTTCTTCTAAAATACAACTTTTAGTAGCTCTTTAAGGGAAGGTCTTTTAGTATAAATTTTCTCAGACTTTTTTTTTTTGGTCTGAAGCTACCTTCATTTCATGTTTATGCTTGAAGGATGCTTTAGCTGGGTACAGAATTCTAGATTAATTTTTATATTTCCTTTCCCACTTTGAAGATATCATTCCATTGTTTTCTGGACAATATTATTGTTGTGAGTAGTCTTCTATCTAATTGTTGTTTCTTTGTGGTTAATCTATATTTCATCTCTTTGAGTTTTTAAATCCTTCTTTATGTCTGTTACTAAATGTAGCTATGTGTGGATTAATGTTTATTTAAACTTTTCAAGATGCATTATGATTCTGGAATCTGAGGAGTTACATCTTTTATCAGTCTTGAAAATTCTCAGCCATTATCATTTTAAATCTTGCCTCTTCCACACTCTCTTCTATTATGTGTGTCCCTTTTCTCTATATCTCAACTTCTCATTCATATTTTCTACCTTTTTTTTGCTGCCTTCTGGATAATATCCTCAGATTTAGCTTCTAGCTAATTAGTTCTTTCTCTTCAGTTGTGTCTAATCCACTGTTTAACTATTTATTTTAAATTTCAATGATTATGTCTTCCATTCCTAAAATTTCTCTTTGGTGGTTTCCCATATTCACCTGTTGTTTTCTTCATAAGGTCTTTCTTTTAATCTTAGGGTTTGGATCTCTTCTTTCATGTTTAATTATTTTATGCATACTCATTTTATATTCTCTTCTGGATTATCAGTCTAATATTTCAGGATTTTAGGGCTCTAATCCTCTTGTTTTGTGTCTCCTGACTGAGCTCATGTTTGATTTTTTCTTTGTGTGTTTTATCCTCTTTTATTATAAAAACTCTTTTTTGCCTGGATTGGTTTTATTCCATGAGAACCTCATGTGCCCTTAGGTGGAGAAGCATCCCTCCAGAATGGTTTCACATTTGCTCCTGTAAGTGCCTCAGGGTTCTCCAGTGGCCCAGGATCAATTTTTATGTTCATTTCTTAATTTAGGGATTCCTGGACTACCAGGGCAGTATTAAGCCAAAGCCAAAACCAATGTGAGAAGCAGGCCTGGGTTTTCAATGTTTCAGTGAAAATATTTTTCGTTACCCAGCATATGGGTAAAGAAATATGTATTTTCTTGTCACTTCCATGTGCTGGTGAGCAGATTTTTTTCTACTGTCCTTTCACTGAGGGTGCCACCCTTTGGTAGTTCCAGCTTCTCATAGATTTCTGTTCCAACTTCCTGACTGGAGCAGGTCCAGGACCATGTCGTTTATACATGCACAGGCCTTAAAATCCAAGTCCCTAACTTATGGTAACTCCTCCCACCTCCCCCAATACCTCTGGCATTTGCAATAGTCACTGGAGTCCTTTCCCTCAGATTTCAGCACCTCCTTCCTTTCTGTTACCTGCAGATTCCTCTCTCTTTCTCACAAGCTCAGCTATATAGTTAAAGACTTTTTCTTATATTTTATCCAGCATTTCTTTTTTTTCTATTGAGATGATCATATGGTTTTTATTCTTCAATTTGTTAATATGGTGTATCACATTGATTGATTTGCGTATATTGAAGAATCCTTGCATCCCTGGGATAAATCCCACTTGATCGTGGTGTATGATCCTTTTAATGTGTTGTTGGATTCTGTTTGCTACTATTTTGTTGAGGATTTTTGCATCTATATTCATCAGTGATATTGGTCTGTAATTTTCTTTTTTTGTAGTGTCTTTGTCTGGTTTTGGTATCAGGGTGATGGTGGCCTCATAGAATGAGTTTGGGAGTGTTCCTTCCTCTGCAATTTTTTGGAAGAGTTTGAGAAGGATGGGTGTTAGCTCTTCTCTAAATGTTTGATAGAATTCACCTGTGAAGCCATCTGGTCCTGGACTTTTGTTTGTTGGAAGATTTTTAATCACAGTTTCAATTTCATTACTTGTGATTGGTCTGTTCATATTTTCTGTTTCTTCCTGATTCAGTCTTGGAAGGTTATACCTTTCTAAGAATTTGTCCATTTCTTCCAGGTTGTCCATTTTATTGGCATAAAGTTGCTTATAGTAGTCTCTTAGGATGTTTTGTATTTCTGCAGTGTCTGTTGTAACTTCTCCTTTTTCATTTCTGATTTTATTGATTTGAGTCCTCTCCCTCTTTTTCTTGATGAGTCTGGCTAATGGTTTATCAATTTTGTTTATCTTCTCAAAGAACCAACTTTTAGTTTTATTGATCTTTGCTAATGTTTTCTTTGTTTCTATTTCATTTATTTCTGCTCTGATCTTTATGATTTCTTTCCTTCTGCTAACTTTGGGTTTTGTTTGTTCTTCTTTCTCTAGTTTCTTTAGGTGTAAGGTTAGATTGTTTACTTGAGATTTTTCTTGTTTCTTTAGGTAGGCTTGTATAGCTATAAACTTCCCTCTTAGAACCGCTTTTGCTGCATCCCATAGGTTTTGGGTCGTCGTGTTTTCATTGTCATTTGTCTCTAGGTATTTTCTTATTTCCTCTTTGATTTCTTCAGTGATCTCTTGGTTATTTAGTAACGTATTGTTTAGCCTCCATGTGTTTGTCTTTTTTACGTTTTTTTCCGTGTAATTCATTTCTAATCTCATAGCGTTGTGGTCAGAAAAGATGCTTGGTATGATTTCAATTTTCTTAAATTTACTGAGGCTTGATTTGTGACCCAAGATGTGATCTATCCTGGAGAATGTTCCGTGCGCACTTGAGAAGAACGTGTAATCTGCTGTTTTTGGATGGAATGTCCTATATATATCAATTAAATCTATCTGGTCTATTGTGTCATTTAAAGCTTCTGTTTCCTTATTTATTTTCATTTTGGATGATCTGTCCATTGGTGTAAGTGAAGTGTTAAAGTCCCCCACTATTATTGTGTTACTGTCGATTTCCTCTTTTATAGCTGTTAGCAGTTGCCTTATGTATTGAGGTGCTCCTATGTTGGGTGCATATATATTTATAATTGTTATATCTTCTTCTTGGATTGATCCCTGGATCATTATGTAGTGTCCTTCCTTGTCTCTTGTAACATTCTTTATTTTAAAGTCTATTTTATCTGATATGAGTATAGCTACTCCAGCTTTCTTTTGATTTCCATTTGCATGGAATATCTTTTTCCACCCCCTAACTTTCAGTCTGTATGTGTCCCTAGGTCTAAAGTGGGTCTCTTGTAGACAGCATATATATGGGTCTTGTTTTTGTATCCATTCAGCCAGTCTATGTCTTTTGGTTAGGGCGTTTAATCCATTCACGTTTAAGGTAATTATCGATATGTATGTTCCTATGACCATTTTCTTAATTGTTTTGGGTTTGTTTTTGTAGGTCCTTTTCTTCTCTTGTGTTTCCCACTTAGAGAAGTTCCTTTAGCATTTGTTGTAGAGCTGGTTTGGTGTTGCTGAATTCTCTAAGCTTTTGCTTGTCTGTAAAGCTTTTGATTTCTCCATCAAATCTAAATGAGATCCTTGCCGGGTAGAGTAATCTTGGTTGTAGGTTCTTCCCTTTCATCACTTTAAGTATATCATGCCACTCCCTTCTGGCTTGCAGAGTTTCTGCTGAGAAATCAGCTGTTAACCTTATGGGAGTTCCCTTGTATGTTATTTGTCGTTTTTCCCTTGCTGCTTTCAATAATTTTTCTTTGTCTTTAATTTTTGCCACTTTGATTACTATGTGTCTCGGCGTGTTTCTCCTTGGGTTTATTCTGTATGGGACTCTCTGCGCTTCCTGGACTTGGGTGGCTATTTCCTTTCCCATGTTAGGGAAGTTTTCGACTATAATCTCTTCAAATATTTTCTCTGGTCCTTTCTCTCTCTCTTCTCCTTCTGGGACCCCTATAATGCAAATGTTGTTGCGTTTAATGTTGTCCCAGAGGTCTCTTAGGCTGTCTTCATTTCTTTTCATTCTTTTTTCTTTAGTCTGTTCCGCAGCAGTGAATTCCACCATTCTGTCTTCCAGGTCACTTATCCGTTCTTCTGCCTCAGTTATTCTGCTATTGATTCCTTCTAGTGTAGTTTTCATTTCAGTTATTGTATTGGTCATCTCTGTTTGTTTGTTCTTTAATTCTTCTAAGTCTTTGTTAATCATTTCTTGCATCTTCTCGATCTTTGCCTCCATTCTTATTCCGAGGTCCTGGATCATCTTCACTATCATTATTCTGAATTCTTTCTCTGGAAGGTTGCCTATCTCCACTTCATTTAGTTGTTTTTCTGGGGTTTTTTCTTGTTCCTTCATCTGGTACATAGCCCTCTGCCTTTTCATCTTCTCTATCTTTCTGTAACTGTGGTTTTTGGTCCATAGGCTGCAGGATTGTACTTTTTCTTGCTTCTGTTGTCTGCCCTCTGGTGGTTGAGGCTATCTAAGAGGCTTGATGGGAGGCTCTGGTGGTGGGTAGAGCTGACTCTATCCAGCATTTCTAAGTATTTGTAATGGGAGTTGTCCCATTACAAATACAATTGCTTTTTAACCTATTTTAAACTTTTTGAAAAATGTCTTAGGAGCGTAAGTAACTGTGCAGGAAAGTTGGGGACCAGAGGGATGGGGAAAAAATGTGGGATGTTCTGTGAATTAGAATCTTCACTGTGTAGTAATTCAGCATTCTTCCAACAGGGGGAGGCATAAATTATAAGCCGAGGGGAATGTGGGCATATAATTTTAGGAAAATTAACTCAAGACTTTTTCCATTTTCAAATGAATTGTGTCCTAAAATTGACCTGCCTGTGGTAAAGGTACGTGCTGACTCTTTTCCACCTTTCCTTTCACAATAGTCTTTCTCCCACTTTACAAAAGGAAGGCATACCTGTCACCATTTACCTCACTGTGCAAAACCCTCCAGACAGGCAAACAAAAAGACTATGCAAAATAATTGGTCTCTGGGAAGCATCTTAATCACAAATCAAGTCACTAAACGCACACGCTAAGGCTTATACTTATTTCTGTTAAAGGAGAAGCTAGGGGTTAGAAATGGAATATTTTGTTCTTGTTGAGGTGTATCTAACTCAGTGTGAGTCTAGGACTTTTATTTAATGACTTTGCCTCTTCTATTCCTTAACTATTGTCAAAGGATGCATCATTTTTTAGGAGAAGTTCCATGAGGGGAAAGCAAAGACAGCATTGGTGAAAAGTATTGAAGTGTGTAAGCAGCTTTTTAAATACAAGCAATTCTTTTAGGCTATTCTTAACACTCATCCTTAGGCCGTATCATTAGCTGGAAAGAAAAGCATGTTCAAACTGAATAAGCAGAACAAGCCTGTGGCACTGACTCTTCAACATAATTTGAGCGTTTTCTGGGACTACTATATATGATTTTAGATGAAAATTTTACTTAATTTGTTTAAAATTCAGTGTGAATCAATAAGCTAAAATCTATTTTTTAAAGCATATAATGAAAAATTTATTCCAGCTATAGTCAATCTTCATCTTATTTCAACTAATTAAATATTTAGTATTTTCTAAATCCTAATAAAAACAAAAAATAAAAGTAGATGCCAGCTGCGAGGCCAATTAGTTTTAGTAGTATCTTTCTTTTTTATTAGATACACAAGGAAAGTTTGAACATAATATCTAAGGAGTTAACAGGGCTATTTCTGATTTTTATACATGATTCTTATTCTGAAAAGCCAAACACTTGTATTTGATACATGCCACACATATTTAACAAAAAGCATGCAGTGCCTTTTATCACATTCCTTGCTTAATAAGTAACTTACCTGTAACTGCAGCTACACATGCTAGTTCATTATTTCAAAATAAGTAATAAAGAAATAGCATATTCTTTTCATCTGGTTTTATAACATAAAAAGGAAAAAGGCCAATTATATTAGATATACATTATTTTAATCTCAAAGGCTTTCAGTAATGTTGCCAGATACTATCTATAATTTACTTCACAATGCTTTATAATCTTTCTTGAAACATATAAATATATACTGTATATGTATTAAATAAAGTTGGGGGAGGAAAGAAGCCAGACTTTTCTCACAAACTAAGCCTGATTTACATTGTTGCTTTGACCAAGAGGACTAATTTTACCAATTAGATTACACGATGTACTCATAAATTAAATGTATTCATAAATTAAATGAGCAAAATCTATCTCCACAATTTTGGCAAAAATATATTTAAATCACATTATAAAAATAGCATTTTATTAATAAATATTATACTGAAAAGGGCGCTTTGAAATTTACATTATTTCCATTACCTCAACCCTTTTTTTTCTTTTATTTTTTTATACAGCAGGTTCTTATTAGTTATCCATTTTATACATATAAGTGTATACATGTCAATCCCAATCTCCCAATTCATCACACCACCACCACCACCACCACCACCACTTTCCCCCCTTGGTGTCCATACGTTTGTTCTCTGCACCTGTGTCTCTATTTCTGCCTGGCAAACCGGTTCACCTGTACCATTTTTCTAGGTTCCACATATATGCGTTAATATACAGTATTTTTGTTTTTCTCTTTCTGACTTACTTCACTCAATATGACAGTCTCTAGATCCATCCACGTCTCTACAAATGACCCAATTTCCTTCCTTTTTATGGCTGAGTAATATTCTATTGTATATACATACCACAACTTCTTTAACCATTCGTCTGTTGATGGGCACTTAGGTTGCTTCCATGACCTGGCTATTGTAAATAGTGTAGCAATGAACATTGGGGTGCATGTGTCTTTTTGAATTATGGTTTTCTCTGGGTATATGCCCAGTAGTGGGACTGCTGGGTCATATGGTAATTCTATTTTTAGTTTTTTAAGGAACCTCCATACTCTTCTCCATAGTGGCTGTATCAATTAACATTCCCACCAACAGTGCAAGAGGGTTCCCTTTTCTCCATACTCTCTCCAGCATTTGTTGTTTGTAGATTTTCTGATGATGCCCATTCTAACTGGTGTGAGGTGATACCTCATTGTAGTTTTGATTTGCATTTCTCTAATAATTAGTGATGTTGAGCAGCTTTTCATGTGCTTCTTGGCCATGTGTATGTCTTCTTTGGAGAAAAGTCTATTTAGGTCTTCTGCCCATTTTTGGATTGGGTTGTTTGTTTTTTTAATATTGAGTTGCATGAGCTGTTTATATATTTTGGAGATTAATCCTTTGTCCATTGATTCATTTGCAAATATTTTCTCCCGTTCTGAGGGTTGTCTTTTTGTTTGTTTATGGTTTCCTTTGCTGTGCAAAAGCTTTTAAGTTTCATTAGGTCCCATTTGTTTATTTTTGTTTTTATTTCCATTACTCTAGGAGGTGGGTCAAAAGAGATCTTGCTGTGATTTATGTCAAAGAGTGTTCTTCCTATGTTTTCCTCTAAGAGTTTCATAGTGTCTGGTCCTACATTTAGGTCTCTAATCCATTTTGAGTTTATTTTTGTGTATGGTGTTAGGGAGTGTTCTAATTTTATTCTTTTACATGTAGCTGTCCAGTTTTCCCAGCACCACTTATTGAAGAGACTGTCTTTTCTCCATTGTATATCCTTGCCTCCTTTGTCATAGATTAGTTGACCATAGTTGTGTGGGTTTATCTCTGGGCTTTCTATCTTGTTCCATTGATCTGTATTTCTCTTTTTCTGCCAGTAGCACATTATCTTGATTACTGTAGCTTTGTAGTATAGTCTGAAGTCAGGGAGTCTGATTCCTCCAGCTCCGTTTTTTTTGCCTCAAGACTGCTTTGGCTATTCGGGGTCTTTTCTGTCTCTGTATAAATTTTAAGGTTTTTTGTTCTAGTTCTGTAAAACATGCCATTGGTAATTTGATAGGGATCGCACTGAATCTGTACATTGCTTTGGGTAGTAGGGTCATTTTCACAATATTGATTCTTCGTATATCTCTCCATCTGTTTGTTTCATCTTTAATTTCTTTCATCAGTGTCTTATAGTTTTCTGCATAAAGGTCTTTTGTCTCCCTAGGTAGGTTTATTTCTAGGTATTTTATTCTTTTTGTTGCAATGGTAAATGGGAGTGTTTCCTTAATTTCTCTTTCAGATTTTTCATCATTTGTGTATAGGAATGCAAGAGATTTCTGTGCATTAATTTTGTATCCTGCTACTTTACTAAATTCATTGATTAGCTCTAGTAGTTTTCTGGTAGCATCTTTAGGATTCTCTATGTATAGTATCATGCCGTCCGCAAACAGTGACAGTTTTACTTCTTCTTTTCCAATTTGGATTCCTTTTATTTTTCTTCTCTGATTGCTGTGGCTAGGACTTCCAAAATTACGTTGAATAATAGTGGTGAGAGTGGACATCCTTGTGTTGTTCCTGATCTTAGAGGAAATGCTTTCAGTTTTTCACCATTGAGAATGATGTTTGCTGTGGATTTGTCATATAAGGCCTTTATTATGTTGAGGTAGGTTCCCTCTATGCCCACTTTCTGGAGAGTTTTTATCATAAATTTGTGTTGAATTTTGTCAAAAGCATTTTCTGCATCTATTGAGATGATCATATGGTTTTTATTCTTCAATTTGTTAATGTGGTGTATCACATTGATTGATTTGCGTATATTGAAGAATCTTTGCATCCCTGGGATAAATCCCACTTGATCATGGTGTATGATCCTTTTAATGTGTTGTTGGATTCTGTTTGCTAGTATTTTGTTGAGGATTTTTGCATGTATTTTCATCAGTGATATTGGTCTGTAATTTTCTTTTTTTTAGTATCTCTGTCTGGTTTTGGTATCAGGGTGATAGTGGTTTCATAGAATGAATTGGGGAGTGTTCCTTCCTCTGCAATTTTTTGGAAGAGTTTGAGAAGGATGGGTGTTAGCTCTTCTCTAAATGTTTGATAGAATTCACCTGTGAAGCCATCTGGTCCTGGACTTTTGTTTGTTGGAAGATTTTAAATCACAGTTTCAATTTCATTATTTGTGATTGGTCTGTTCATATTTTCGATTTCTTCCTGGTTCAGTCTTGGAAGGTTATACCTTTCTAAGAATTTGTCCATTTCTTCCAGGTTGTCCATTTTATTGGCACAGAGTTGCTTGTAGTAGTCTCTTAGGATGCTTTGTATTTCTGTGTTGTCTGTTGTAACTTCTCCTTTTTCATTTCTAACTTTATTGATTTGAGTCCTCTCCCTCTTTTTCTTGATGAATCTGGCTAATGGTTTATCAATTTTGTTTATCTTCTCTAAGAACCAGGTTTAGTTTTATTGATCTTTGCTATTGTTTTCTTTGTTTGTTTTTCATTTTTTTCTGCTCTGATCTTTATGGCTTCTTTCCTTCTGCTAACTTTGGGTTTTGTTTGTTCTTCTTTCTCTAGTTCCTTTAGGTGTAAAGTTAGATTGTTTATTTGAGATTTTTCTTATTTCTTGAGGTAGGCTTGTATAGCTATAAACTTCCCTGTTAGAACTGCTTTTGCTGCATCCCATAGGTTTTCAGTCGTCGTGTTATCATGGTCATTTGTCTCTAGGTATTTTTTAATTGCTTCTTTGATTTCTTCAGTGATCTCTTGGTTATTTAGTAACGTATTGTTTAGCCTTCATGTGTTTGTGTTTTTTACGTTTTTTTCCCTGTAATTGATTTCTAATCTCATAGCATTGTGGTCAGAAAAGATGCTTGATATGATTTCAATTTTCTTAAATTTACTGAGGCTTGATTTGTGCCCCAAGACATGAGCTATCCTGGAGAATGTTCCGTGTGCACTTGAGAAGAACGTGTAATCTGCTGTTTTTGGATGGAATGTCCTATAAATATCAATTAAATCTATCTGGTCTATTGTGTCATTTAAAGCTTCTGTTTCCTTATTTATTTTCATTTTGGATGATATGTCCATTGGTGTAAGTGAGCTGTTAAAGTCCCCCACTATTATTGTGTTACTCTCGATTTCCTCTTTTATAGCTGTTAGCAGTTGCCTTATGTATTGAGGTGCTCCTATGTTGGGTGCATATATATTTATAATTGTTATATCTTCTTCTTGGATTGATCCCTTGATCATTATGCAGTGTCCTTCCTTGTCTCTTGTAACATTCTTTATTTTAAAGTCTATTTTATCTGATATGAGTATTGCTTCTCCAGCTTTCTTTTCATTTCCATTTGCATGGACTATCTTTTCCATCCCCTCACCTTCAGTCTGTATGTGTCCCTAGGTCTGAAGTGGGTCTCTTGTAGACAGCATATATATGGGTCTTGTTTTTGTATCTATTCAGCAAGCCTGTGTCTTTTGGTTGGAGCATTGAATCCTTCCAGGTTTAAGGTAATTATCGATATGTATGTTCTTATGACCATTTTCTTGTTTTGCATTTGGTTTTGTAGGTCCTTTTCGTCTCTTGTGTTTCCCACTTAGAGAAGTTCCTTTAGCATTTGTTGTAGAGCTGGTTTGGTGGTGCTGAATTCTCTTAGCTTTTGCTTGTCTGTAAAGCTTTTGATTTCTCCATCGAATCTGAATGAGATCCTTGCTGGGTAGAGTAATATTGGTTGTAGGTTCTTCCCATCACTTTAAGTATATCATGCCACTCCCTTCTGGCTTGTAGAGTTTCTGCTGAGAAATCAGCTGGTAACCTTATGGGAGTTCCCTTGTATGTTATTTGTCATTTTTCCCTTGCTGCTTTCAACAATTTTTCTTTGTCTTTAATTTTTGCCAATTTGATTACTATGTGTCTCGGTGTGTTTCTCCTTGGGTTTATCCTGTATGGGACTCTCTGTGCTTCCTGGACTTCGGTGGCTATTTCCTTTCCCATGTTAGGGAAGTTTTCGACTATAATCTCTTCAAATATTTTTTCGGGTCCTTTCTCTCTCTCTTCTCCTTCTGGGACCCCTATAATGTGAATGCTGTTGCATTTAATGCTGTCCCAGAGGTCTCTTAGGCTGTCTTCATTTCTTTTCATCCTTTTTTCTTTATTCTGTTCTGCAGCAGTGAATTCCACCATAATGTCTTCCAGGTCACTTATCCGTTCTTCTGCCTCAGTTATTCTGCTATTGATTCCTTCTAGTGTAGTTTTCATTTCAGTTATTGTATTGTTCATCTTTGTTTGTTCTTTAATTTTTCTAGATATTTGTTTAACGTTTCTTGCATCTTCTCAATCTTTACCTCCATTGTTGTTCCGAGGTTCTGGATCACCTTCACTATCATTTTCTGAATTCTTTTTCTGGGAGGTTGCCTATCTCCACTTCATTTAGTTGTTTTTCTGGGGTTTTATCTTGTTCCTTCATCTGGTACATAGCCCTCTGCCTTTTCATCTTGTCTGTCTTTCTGTGAATGTGGTTTTTGTTCCACAGGCTGCAGGATTGTAGTTCTTCTTGCTTCTGCTGTCTGCCCTCTGGTGGATGAGGCTATCTAAGAGGCTTGTGCAAGTTTCCTGATAGGAGGGACTGGTGGTGGGTAGAGCTGACTGTTGCTCTGGTGGGCAGAGCTCAGTAAAACTTTAATCCGCTTGACTTCTGATGGGTGGGGCTGGGTTCCCTCCCTGTTGGTTGTTTGGCCTGAGGCAACCCAACACTGGAGCCTACCTGGGCTCTTTGGTGGGGCTAATGGCAGACTCTGGGAGGGCTCACGCCAAGGAGTACTTCCCAGAACTTCTGCTGCCAGTGTCCTTGTCCTCACGGTGAGACAGAGCCACCCCCCGCCTCTGCAGGAGATCCTCCGACACTAGCAGGTAGGTCTGGTTCAGTCTCCTATGGGGTCACTCCTCTTTCCCCTGAGTCCCGATGTGCACACTACTTTGGGTGTGTCCTCCAGGAGTGGAGTCTCTGTTTCCCACAGTCCTGTCAAAGTCCTGCAATCAAATCCCGCTAGGCTTCAAAGTCTGATTCTCTAGGAATTCCTCCTCCCATTGCCGGACCCCCAGGTTGGGAAGCCTGACGTGGGGCTCAGAACCTTCACTCCAGTGGGTGGACTTCTGTGGTATAAGTGTTCTCCAGTCTGTGAGTCACCCACCCAGCTGTTATGGGATTTGATTTTATTGTGATTGCGCCCCTCCTACCGTCTCATTGTGGCTTCTCCTTTGTCTTTGGATGTGGGGTATCTTTTCTGGTGAGTTCCAGTGTCTTCCTGTCAATGATTGTCCAGCTGCTAGTTGTGATTCTGGTGTTCTTGCAAGAGGGGGTGAGAGCACATCTTTCTACTCTGCCATCTTGAACCAATCTCTCTACCTCAACCCTTTTTGAAAATATTGGGTTGAAAAAGGTGCCATTAAGGAAAAGAATAGCAATCTTTGGTAAGACCTTTTTTATATATTTCCCAGAAACTGAGGAAGTGAATGGCTCTAATGACTGGGTAATAAATTTCTACAAGTGGTAGTTTTCATTTTTTTTTTTGCCTTTGATAGAATTTTAAAAGGATCATTGAAGTTAAAGTTGATACATTGTTAAAAGTAATTTTTGAGACTAGATCCCTTTGTTTTTATGTGTGTTTGTTTGTTTGTTTGGCTTATATTTCAGGCATGCAAAGAAATAAGTGATGTTGCCAGAAGAAGACTTCTTCAAGTCCCTTCCATGTATGTATTGAACAAGTTTTCCCAGTGCTTACATCTATAAAAATGAAACATAGACATAGAATTGATGGAATTAATGAACTAAATTGTTAAAAGCCCCATTCATCTTGTAAAGAAATGCATTTCCTGTAAATTGGTGCAGCCACTATGGGATACAGTATGGAGGTCCCTTAAAACACTAAAAGTAGAGGTACCATATGATCTAGCAATCCCAGTCCTAGGCATATATCTAGAAAAGATGAAAACACTAATTTGAAAAGATACATGCACCCTGATGTTCGTAGCAGCACTATTTATAATAGCCAAGACTTGGAAGCAACCTAAGTGTCCATCCACAGATTAATGGATAAAGAAGATGTGGTATATATGTACAATGGAATATTACTCAGCCATAAAGAAAAATGAAATAATGCCATCTGCAGCAATGTGGATGGACCTAGAGATTATCATACTAAGTGAAATAAGTCAGATGGAGAAAGACAAATATCATATGATATCACATATCGGGAATTAAAAAAAAATGATACAAATGAACTTATTTACAAAACGGAAACAGACTCAGACATAGAAAACAAACTTAGGTTACTAAAGGGGAAAGGTTTGCGGGGAGGGATAAATTAGGAGTTTGGGGTTAACAGATAAAAACAACTATATATAAAATAGATAAACAACAAGGACCTATTGTATAACACAGGGAACTATATTCAATATCTTGTGATAACTTATGTAATAGAATCTGAAAAAGAATATATATAGGGCTTCCCTGGTGGCGCAGTGGTTAAGAATCTGCCTGCCAATGCAAGGGACACGGGTTCGAGCACTGGCCTCGGAAGATCCCACATGCTGCGGAGCAACTAAGCCCGTGCACCACAACTACTGAGCCTGAGCTCTAGAGCCCGCAAGCCACAACTACTGAGCCCACATGCCACAACTACTGAAGCCTGTGTGCCTAGAGCCCATGCTCCGCAACAAGAGAAGCCACGACAATGAGATGCCTGCACACCGCAACGAAGGGTAGCCCTCACTCACCACAACTAAAGAAAGCTCGTGCACAGCAACGAAGACCCTACACAGCCAAAAATAAATAAATAAATTTTTAAAAAGTATATATATATATATACATATATATATATATATATATACAGCAAATTGATTCATCATATATATATATGAATCACTTTGCTGTACACCTGAAACTAACACATTGTAAATCAACTATACTTCAAGTTTTAAAAATCCATTCCCAATATATTTTTACTTTTTGTCAATTTATCAAAATTGTGTTATTATTTATGTTGTTTTTAATTAATTGTATAAAGCTAATAATTGTCACCCGGAAGAAATTTTTTAAACACTTAGAGACTTATAGGAAATTAAAAACTAAAAATCAATTTTGTAGTGTAGAAATAAAATGATCCAATCAATGAAAGAAAATCCAAGCATATCATTATATTACTTTAGGATAAACTTCTGTGAAGAAATTAGAAATATGTGTTCTAGAAGAAAAAAGAACAGTGTGAAATTCCTAGCTGTTGGAGAAGAATTTAAGTTTTTTTAAATGGATGATGATATTTATATTCCATCAAATATATGGTATTTAGTCTACATTCCATACATTGAAAAGAGTGATGGAACACTTTTATTTTTAAATGACAGTATTTATGAGATGCCATAAATTATATCCTTTGCAATTATTTAGACTTATGATGAAAATTTTTACATGTCAACTTTAAAACATATGAGGGAATATGGTGTTTTTAAAAATGAACTTAGTGATTATATCAGTGAAAACATTTGAAGACCACTGTAAAATTCCCAAGTAATGCATGATATTTCACAGATGCTCCCAGCTGAAAGACTGTTGTTGATTTCTACTGTGGTCTAATCTCTGCCCTCTTGTTAAACGAAATCCACCAGGACTATTTGGAAAATATTTGCCAAGAAGCACTTAAACTCTGAAGTTTCTAATGAATTGAGGTCACTGCTGCCTTCAGTAGTTTATTTAATAGTCATGACCCTGGGCTTCCCTGGTGGCGCAGTGGTTAAGAATCCGCCTGACAATGCAGGGGACACGGGTTTGATCCCTGGTCTGGGAAGATCTCACATACCGTGGAGCAACTAAGCCCGTGTACCACAACTACTGAGCCTGCGCTCTAGACCCCGCGGGCCACAACTACTGAAGCCCATGGGCTTAGAGCCCGGGCTCTGCAACAAGAGAAGCCACGGCAGTGAGAAGCCCGCACACCGCAACAAAAACCCAACGCAGCCCCCCAAAAAATAAAAAAAAAAAAGAATACATGATTCACTAAGGCTGGGACAGGGACATTTCCGGAACCCCAATTTATATTTTATGTCAATTATAGCAAGTACATCTTAGTTCAATACTTTAATGTGTCAATTTCAGTGAATACAACAGATTTCCAAAATGAAAAGGCTGAGTCCCAGTTTAAGAAGGCATCTGGCTAGGTGTCCATTAGCTTCTCCCAACAACCCATTAAAATTCCTTAAATGACTTAGGAAAAGATTAAGACTGTTAACAACAGGTGGATAAGGTAAAGGGCATCTGTAAGGAAACTAAAACGCAGAATTAAAAACTACATTAGAAGCAGGAAACAGCTGAATGGTATGGAGGGCAAACTTTAGAAGCTTTCTTAGAAAACGGAGGAAATGAACAAAAGATATGAGAATGAAGAGAGATGAGATCATAGACTCAAAGGGCAGAGAATGGAGATCTGACAGCTACACAGTTGTGTCAAAGAAAATATGAGACTTTAGGGACATAAACTCACAAAGGCAAGAGAAAAAGTACAGGGGGACAATAGCACTAAACTTTTGGAAAAGGGAGAACAAATAAGAGTGGTAAATATTTAGCAGACCAGAGAAGGGTGCATCCAAAGCCACAGTGGAGAAAGCTGAAAACAAACCCAACATATACCACTGAGTCGTCAAAAGGCTCAGGAATTTGTTGCAAAAGGTACTTATGAAAGAATTGGTTGAACCTTTCAGAAGCAGTTTGATTCCCTCACCCACACTGAGTGGCCAGGTGACTATCCCCTCCAGCCCTGGCAAAAGACTGGAGGTTTGTCTCTGAAAAGCGTAAACACAGAGCAAGGCTGAGAGCCAGAGTATAGCACCGAAGCTGAGAAGATTAGGGGATGGTTGCACACTGCATGCTGTCTCCCCTAGGTCTCTTCCCTAACTGGGTCCTCCAACACTGGTGACCAGGTCTTTGCCCTCCAGGCAGGATATCAGTATCTTCTCTGGGAAAATCTGACCAGCCTAGTTCTGAAGAAATGGACTTTAGAAATTCACCTGCCCTTTGGCTTATAGTCAACAAATCCTATCTAAGCACTCAGTTTCCAATCAGCTTTTCAAATTCTCAGTCTTAAATGTGAATACACAACCAAGGATTATCAAATGTTAAGGAATGCCTTGAATATTAAATAAAGAGACCAAGTCAACCAAATAAAGAGTAAAAGGCAAATTTTTTTTGATGTGGACCATTTTTTTTAAAGTGTTTATTGAATTTGTTACAAGATTGCTTCTGTTTCATGTTTTGGTTTCTTGGTTACGAGACAGGTGGGATCCTAGCTCCCCGACCAGGGATCGAACCTGCACTCCCTGCACTGGAAGGCAAAGTCTTAACCGTTGGACCGCCACGGAAGTCCCATAAAAGACAATTTGGGGCTTCCCTCGTGGCGCAGTGGTTGAGAGTCTGCCTGCTAAAGCAGGGGACACGGGTTTGAGCCCTGGTCTGGGAAGATCCCACATGCCGTGGAGCAACTGGGCCCGTGAGCCACAACTGCTGAGCCTGCGCGTCTGGAGCCTGTGCCCTGCAACGGGAGGGGCCGTGATAGTGAGAGGCCCGCGCATCGCGATGAAGAGTGGCCCCCGCATCACGATGAAGAGTGGCCCCCGCTTGCCGCAACTAGAGAAAGCCCTCACACGAAACGAAGACCCAACACAGCTATAAATAAATAAATAAATAAATAAATAAATAAATAAATAGAGTAGCTATTAATTTAAAAAAAAAAAAGACAATTTGAAGGAAGCAGACTATGTAAGGAAAAGAAAACTTTAAAAAAGTCATTAATCCACGAGGAGATATTATGTTCATGAAATAAGAACAAGATCATATAAAAATATAAAGAACAAAAAAAAGCTCTTAAAATTAAAAATATGATAAATAAATATCTCAAATATTTAGTGGCAGAGTTGGAAGATAGAGGTGAGAAAATACTCCAGAAAGTAAACTCAAACCAAAAATCCAAAAAAAGAAAAGAAAAAAGAAAAAAAAATTAACACAAAGAGATGGAAAATAGAAGAGAAAATTTAGGAGGAGAAAACAGAGGGTTAATGTTACCAATGAAGTAATTTAAGAAAATTTTCCAGAACTGAACGATATGTATTTCTAGAATAATACTAAGGACAAATAGAATATCTGGTAAGGAGAGAGATAGAGAGAGTGAGAGAGAGACTGATTCACATACAAAGAATCAGTTACCAGAATGGGTTTATACTGCCCAACTACAAACCTGAAAGCTAGAGGAAGAGCAATACCTTAAAAATTATGGAAAAAATTATTTCTGTCTTAGAATTTCATACTAGTCAAATAATCAGTCAACTATCAGAGTAGAATAAAAGCAAGTCAGACATGGTAACTTTCAAAAAATTTACCTCTGTGCAGTGTTCTAGACAAGGTACTGGAGGTATGCTCCATAAAAATGAGAGGATAAACCAGGAAGAAGACATGGGATACAGAAAAGAAAGGCTCAAATATTGGAGGAAGGAAAAGGGAATTCCTAAGATGATGGTGAAGGGAGATCGTAGGATGTTAACTGCACATCAGGCCCAGAAGGAAACTAGGCCAAATTGAAGCAGGTCAGAAGGCTCCTAGAAAGGAAGATGAAATTGATAGAATACCTAATGTGAATAAACATCTTGACAGCTGGTTAAGAGTTTATAGTTGAATTAGTAAAAAGGAAAAGCTAAGGAAATGAAAAAAGAGGACAATTATTAACTCCAGGAAAAAAAAAAGTTATGTGAGAAAAGAAATAATCATACCACATAGCTCATCTGTGAATAGTGTTTACTTATTAATAATAATGTAAACACTGACTATTAATCTAACCAAAATTATGATATAGTTATACTGGAAGATGGACATGGGAAGCATAATTAAACTTGGAGAATGTTGGAGAAAAAAGAAAGCAAAGTTCTTTCCGTACCATAGTGGAAAATCAATAGATTAGGACAAAAAGCAAAAAAATCTAGAAGTAGGGGCTTCCCTGGTGGCACAGTGGTTGAGAATCTGCCTGCCAATGCAGGGGACACGAGTTTGAGCCCTGGTCTGGGAAGATCCCACATGCCACAGAGCAACTAGGCCCGTGAGCCACAATTACTGAGCCTGCGCGTCTGGAGCCTGTGCTCCGCAACAAGAGAGGCCGCGATGATGAGAGGCCCACGCACCGCGATGAAGAGTGGCCCCCACTTGCCGCAACTAGAGAAAGCCCTGGCACAGAAACAAAGACCCAACACAGCCATAAATAAATAAATAAATAAATAAATAAATAAATAAATAAACCCAAAAGTTAAAAAAAAAATCTAGAAGTAGCAATAAAGACATATTGTTTACATACAAAGAGTTAATAAACAAAATAATCAGCCAAGAGAGGTGAAAATAATTAATTCCTGGAAGGGAGAAATAGAGTAGGGGGTAGGAGACTGCTGTTTTTCACAACAAACTAGAGGGAACTTGTTGACTCTTTAAACTCTGTCATATACAACTTTGATATAAATGAAAACTTAAAAAGAAAATTAAAGCAAATAATCAAAAATTAAATGTTAACATATAATAGAAGACAACTTCCATTGTCTTCTATTATATGAGGTAAAGAAATACCCAAATCTGCAGGCATAATTAAAATAAACTATTACCTCTGTGCAGTGTTCTAGAGAAGCTACTAGAGGTATGTGAGTTTTGAATTTTAAGGATAAAGAATCCTACACTAAAATTTACTGCAAAGGAACAAAAACAGGGATGGTATTAGATTTTTCCTCAACAATACAAATTAGAGGACAATGGAGAAATTTCCAAAGACTTGAGGGGAAACAATTGTGTCCAGCAGCTACATGTAAAAGAATGAAATTAGAACACTTCCTAACACCATACACAAAAATAAACTCAAAATGGATTAAAGACCTAAATAAGGCCAGACACTACAAAATTCTTAGAGGAAAACTTAGGCAGAACACTCTATGACATAAATCACAGCAAGATCCTTTTTCACCCACCTCCTAGAGAAATGGAAATAAAAACAAAAATAAACAAATGGGACCTAATGAAACTTAAAAGATTTTGCAGAGCAAAGGAAGACATAAACAAGACGAAAAGACAACCCTCAGAATGGGAGAAAATATTTGTAAACGAAGCAACTGACAAAGGATTAATCTCCAAAATATACAAGCAGCTCATGTAGCTCAATATCAAGAAAACGAACAACCCAATCCAAAAATGGGCAGAAGACCTAAATAGACATTTCTCCAAAGAAGATATACAGATTGCCAACAAACACAAGAAAGGGTGCTCAACGTCACTAATCATTAGAGAAATGCAAATCAAAACTACAATGAGGGGGCTTCCCTGGTGGCGCAGTGGTTGAGAATCTGCCTGCCAATGCAGGGGATACGGGTTCGGGCCCTGGTCTGTGGGGATCCCACGTGCCGCGGAGTGACTGGGCCCGTGGGCCACAACTACTGAGCCTGCGCGTCTGGAGCCTGTGCTCCGCAACAAGAGAGACCGCGACGGTGTGAGGCCCATGCACCACGATGAGGAGTGGCCCCCACTTGCCGCAACTAGAGAAAGCCCTCGCACAGAAACGAAGACCCAACACAGCCAAAAATAAATATAAATAAATAAATTAAAAAAAAAAACAAAACTACAATGAGGTATCACCTCACACTGGTCAGAATGGCCATCATCAAAAAATCTACAAACAATAAATGCTGGAGAGGGTATGGAGAAAAGGGAACCCTCTTGCACTGTTGGTGGGAATGTAAATTGATACAGCCACTACGGAGAACAGTATGGAGGTTCCTTAAAAAACTAAAAATAGAACTACCATACGACCCAGCAATCCCACTACTGGGCATACACCCTGAGAAAACCATAATTCAAAAAGAGTCATGTACCACAATGTTCACTGCAGCTCTATTTACAATAGCCAGGACATGGAAGCAACCTAAGTGTCCATCGACAGATGAATGGATAAAGAAGATGTGGCACATATATACAATGGAATATTACTCAGCCATAAAAAGAAACAAAATTGAGTTATTTGTAGTGAGGTGGATGGACCTAGAGATTGTCATACAGAGTGAAGTAAGTCAGAAAGACAAAAACAAATACTGTATGCTAACACATATATATGGAACCTTAAAAAAAAAAAAGGTTCTGATGAACCTAGGAGCAGGACAGGAATAAAGATACAGACATAGAGAATGGACTTGAGGACACGGGGAGGGGGAAGGGTAAGCTGGGATGAAGTGAGAGAGTAGCATTGACATATATACATTACCAAATGTAAAATAGGTAGCTAGTGGGAAGCAGCTGCATAGCACAGGGAGATCAGCTCGGTGCTTTGTTTCCACCTAGAAGGGTGGGATAGGGAGGGTGGGAGGGAGATGCAAGAGGGAGAGGATATGGAGATATATGTATACGTATAGCTGATTCACTTTGTTATACAGCAGAAACTAACACAACATTGTAAAGCAATTATACTCCAATAAAGATATTAAAAAAAAATTGTGTCCAGGAATTCCATAGGAAACCAGGGTATCTTCTCTATCATTTTTAAAAGCAACAGAAGACATTCACAGATAATCTTTAAAAGCATTTCAGTCTCATATCTCTATCTGACAGATGACTCAAAAAAAACCTCAAAGATGTTATAAAAGAACTCTCTGGTGGTATTAAAATAAGGTGAACAAAGAATTTCATCAATGTATTTTTATAACTGTGGTTTCAAAACAATTCAACTGTGAAAAATTATTGAAAGACGAAACAATAATTTCATAATAGTAGCAACTAACATAAAGTGTTAGTCTCTGGTCTAAATGCTTTACACGAATTACCTCATTTAACCCTCAGAACAGCCCAATGATGGTAGATACCATAATTATGTCTATTTTACAGATGAAGAAACTGAAGCACAGGGGAGTTTAGTAATTTGCCTAAAGTCACACAACTAGTGTACTTGCTATTTAACTATTGTCTCTATGCTGTGACCCTGAGATTGGAACTCTGCTAATCATATTTCCTAGACTTCCTTGCGAACTGGCTCCCTGTGTCTGCTAATAAGAGGCACTGGAAGAAAACTGTAGGGAGAGAGTAGGAAAGAAGGCTTGTGCTTTCTGTTTTCTAGTACTGTCAGTATTGTTCCACCATCAGCAGCAGACAGTTGGCTCTAGCTCCCAACTTCTTTGCACACTTCTAGCATGAATTTTGCTTTGCCCCTCAGAGGAATCTTCAGCAGGGGAGGTTCAGGGAACCCTCTCCTCCTCTGAAATCCAAGCACCAGCTGCAGAGAGCGTCCCCTTAAAGATCTGAGCACCAAACCTACAGGGCCTCTCCTCTGAGCTCCTAGGTTCTAGAAACTTGATTTCTTCCTTTTGTTCTCACAGTCCTAAAGGTTGAAGCTTCTTCCTGCAGTTACTAATTTCTGGTTACCTTAGCTTCTTGTTTTTTCCTTTCAGCCTTCCAACACCTGTGTAACCAATTCCCTGTATTTAATATCATCTGTTTGCAATACTTAGTGTGTTTCTGTTTTTCTAATTGCACCTTGACTTACACAGTTAGTAAATGACAGGGCTGGGATTCAGATCCAGTAGCCAGACTCCAGAGCTCATACTCTTAATTGCTATTCATATTATTCTAAGCTCTTAAAAACAAAACAAAAATAAGACAAAAAAGTAAACCTGACTTTAAATAACCCTTGCGACAAAGATGGACCAAAAATTGTAAAATGTAATTGGAGTATTTAGATCTTAAATAATGATTAGAGAAAAATTAAAAATCCTGTGACACACAAAAGCTATATTTATTGAGAGTGAAGCTCTTAGCTTTAAATGGTTTTATTCTTAAACAAGAAAGAAAAAAGCAAATACACCAAATATTTGTCTAAATAATTAGAAACATAATAAACCAAGGTAGGGAATTCCCTGCCTGGCAGTCCAGTGGTTAAGACTCAGTGCTTTTACTGCCATGGGCCTGGGTTCGATCCCTGGTTGGGGAACTAAGATCCCACAAGCCACATGGTGCAGAAAATAAAATAAAATAAAATAAAATAAAATAAACCAAAGTGAAGCCAAAGGAAAAACAAAATACAACAAAAGTAGAAAATATGCAAGTCTCATGCCTACTTTTGCTTATCATTTTACCATTTTTTAAAATCCTCAGTGCCTGGCAGACCTCAGAGCTCCTTGCACATAGTGGAAAAAGTCGGTTTTAATGAAATATTTTCTCTATCAACGAAAACTATTCACACACACATACATAGGTAATATACATGCATACTGAAAATGACAGGGAGGATATCCATCTAACTGTCATAGGGTTTACTTATGAGTAATGAGATCAATTATTTTTATTCTTCTTCCTTCTGCTTTTCTTCTTCCTGCTTTTCTGTATTTCCAAATTTTACAAAATGATTATGCACATCATAACTAGAAAAAAGTTTTTAAAATAACCTTTCATCAAAAAATTTTAAAGTCCTTTGTTATAAAGCAGAAACTAACACACCATTGTAAAGCAATTATACACCAATAAAGATGTTTAAAAAATTTTTTTTAAAGGCCTAAGATCAAACTGGGGAAAAGTGTTTTCCATTTATGTGACAAGGGGTTTTAATTAATGTCATTAATATATAAAGACCTGCACATCTAATCTAAAGTAGTCACTCAGACAATTTCTATCATACCACTCTAGTCTAATTATATTATGGTATTTACCATTATCCAACATTTTTCTTGACTTGTTTGCTCATTTATTGTGTTTTCCTTACCCTGACCCTAATGTAGGCTCTCTTACAAGGAGAAACCTTGTTTATCTTGTTCCACATCAAATTGCCTATTCCTAGAACAGTGCCTAGTACTTGGGAGGAGCTCAGTATATACCGACTGAATAAATAAAAGAGTACTTTCAATCAATTCTTAAAAATGAATGCTCCAACAGAAAAGTTGTATAGCAATGTGATTTTAAAATGAAGAAATATACATATCCAATAAGTTTTTTAGACTATAAACTGTGTAAGGAAAGGAATATGTCTACCTATTTATCATTATATTTCCAGTTCCTAGCACAGTTTTTTTTTTTTTAATTAATTAATTAATTAATTTTTATTTTTGGCTGTGTTGGGTCTTTGTTTCTGTGTGAGGGCTTTCTCTAGTTGCGGCGAGTGGGGGCCACTCTTCATCGTGGTGCACGGGCCTCTCACTATCGCGGCCTCTCTTGTTGCGGAGCACAGGATCCAGACACGCAGGCTCAATAGTTGTCGCTCACGGGCCTAGTTGCTCCGCGGCATGTGGGATCTTCCCAGACCAGGGCTCGAACACGTGTCCCCTGCATTAGCAGGCAGATTCTCAACCACTGTGCCACCAGGGAAGCCCCCTAGCACAGTTTTGACATGAAATAGATACTTAATAAAACAATCAATGAATAAATGAATGAACATAATGTTAAAGAAAAAAATTTCATGACACTTGTCAAAGACAGTAAAGACTTTATTCAGGAGGGACGATTGCAAGGAGGATTTGGTGGTAGGGAAGACAGACCAAGCTCAAATCCAAATCCAATCAGGATGAGTAGAGATCTACAGCCAAAGAGCAGGGTGGATGGAAATTTACTAAGAGGAAACATCAAGGCTAGGGGGATTCTTGCTGGTCAGACTCAACAGGATTCTTGCCTTAAGGCAGCCCAAGGTGATAAGATACTGAGAGTGAAGGATAAGGAATTTGACCAGATTTCCAGAGAGATCATCTATCAAGGGTGAGGGATTTTCACTAAACTGGCCCAGCAGAATTCTTGCTAAAACTGAATTAACTGGGCCAAGGACCGAGCCCAAGGTCAAAGTCTAGTCAAAAAGAGGACTCAGAGGAGCTGATTCAGGTTTGGTCAAGAGGAGTCTTTCTCAATGAAAGTCTTTGAAAAATGTTCACTAACTTAAACAATGACAAATAAAGCTACGAGCACCATCTCTACTTATCAAAATGTAATAGACGGGACTTCCCTGGTGGCACAGTGGTTAAGAATCCACCTGCCAATGCAGGGGACACGAGTTTGAGCCCTGGTCCGGGAAGATCCCACATGCTGCAGAGCAACTAAGCCCTGTGCGCCACAACTACTGAGTCTGCGCTCTAGAGCCCACGAGCCACAAGTACTGAAGCCCATGCGCCTAGAAGCCTGTGCTCCACAACAGGAGAAGCCACCGCAATGAGAAGCCCACACACCACAAGGAAGAGTAGCCCCCTGCTCGCCACAACTAGAGAAAAGCCCACGCGCAGCAACAAAGACCCAATGCAGCCCAAAATAAATAAATTAATTAATTTTAAAAAATGTAATAGATGTCTCTCTCTCTTTTTTTTTTCTTCTTTTTTTTTTAAAGACAAGGTCACCGGTAGAGAGTGACTGGGGGCTATTTTATTGTATTTTATTTATTTATTTATTTTGGCCATGCTGTGTGGCATGAGGGATCTTAGCTCCCTGACCAGGGATTGAACCCATGCTCCCTGCATTGGGAGTGCAGAGTCTTAACCATTGGACCACCAGGGAAGTCCTAGATTTCTCTTTAAACTGTACGAACTCAGTGTTCACAAGGGTACGGAAATACTTAGGATTTAACGTCTTCTTTTAAGACCAAAAACTTCTTGAGTTGCAAGGAGTATATCTATTTTGTTCGTTGTAATAAACTTTCAAAGGCGTAGCCCATGGTGGGCGCTTTAACATTTGTTAACTGAATCACTGAGTGGGGAGCAAATCAGTATTAACTTTCCTAGAGGGTACTTTGGCTCTATAGCTGTAAAAACATTCATATCTTTTGACCCAGTTATTCCATTTAAAAAAAAATCATAGCCTTAGGAAAAAAGTCAAAGAAGCACAAATAAGGATATTCATTCTAATCATATACAGTAAGTTCCCTGCAAATCTTCAGGGTTCACAAACCTTCAAGTTGTGAACTTTCAAAGATGCAAACATGCAGTCCATCAACATCAGGTGTGAGTGAAACTGCAGCTTGCCCTCTATCTCCTATTGCTGACGAGCCTTCAGCTCTACCATCTCCCACCTCCTCTCCCTCCTCCAGTCAGTAACTCTTCTTGAGGTCAGGTTGTGATTCTGGTTCTGCCCTTTGCAGGCTGTGTGTAGCAACAGTTGACATACTTTAACCATACTCAGCCTGTTTCCACATTGATAAAATAAAAGTAACACACACCTCATAAGTGTATTGTGAAGGTTGAATGATATGATTAAATATCCAATGCAGTGCAGGCCTTAGTTAAGGTCCTTAAATAATGTTGGTCCCCTTCCCTTTGATTTCCTCTAAGGATGAACCACACATTTGCCATAACTGGGTTTACTGTGACATGGTTTAGTCACATCACAGGTCAAATCATTTCCTCCAAACCTAACAAACCATGCACATCCCTCTGCTACTAACAAAATCTTCATTGTTCATTTATAAAATTGGGGATAATAGTATAATAGTGTCTATTTTTCACAGGTGCATCCATGAGGGTTAAACAAGATACTATGTTAAGTGCCTAAATCAGTAATTGGCATGTGGAAGATGTATAGTAACTTTCCTTTCCCTTTCCCTTTAATTGGATATTTCTCCATAGTATCTCCTTGACCAAGTTCAAAATGGTCTAGAATGACTCAAAACAACTTTTCCACCCTAATCTGTTTTCTGTGTCACATTTAATTTGAAGTCAATTATTTGGTTTATTTAAATACTGGTAAGGACAGACTATATAAACTATTGTACTGGATGTTCAAGGAGATAAGTAGAAGACTGTGACCTGATTCCGAGTAGTTGGTTGAGGTGACAATATACTTGAAAAGCTGCAAGGCCAGGTAGGACAAATCATACAGAAATAAGTGTGGTAGGAGTTTTGAGATTACAGTGGTTGATCTGATTATTTTACACTAAGATCTAGAGAATTACCGAGTTGTAAGAGAGCTATGGCTTTATGGCTGAGAAAATAGGTCCAGAGAGCTAAGTGGTCTAGGGGCACAGCTATGGAGTGGCAGGGGTTTCCTGTCTCCTGGTCTTGTGCTGCTTATAGATGTTTCTTACTTTAAGTAGGCAGTTTGGTGTAGCTAGTTAAGCACTGGGTTCTGAAGCTAAAATGCTTGGATTTGAGTCCTGGTTTTTCCAGTTACTATCTGTGTGACTTTGGGCAAGTCACTTATCTCTATGCTTCAGTTCCTCCATCTATAAAGTGAAAACAATAATAGTACCTTACTTCATAGGGTTGTTGTGAGGATTCACTAACTTAATATATGTAAAGCATTAAAAACTGTAGTTTTGACATTATAACTGCCATTAGTCTCTAAGAGAATGGAAGACAAGAAGTCCAGTCTTCTGTTTTTTCCTTCTTTTTCTTCTTCTTTTTAAAACTTCCTCCCTCAGATTCTGATCAAAGCATCCAAATGAGTGCTCAATAAATACATGTTAGCTACCTTAATCTTATAGGATAAAAACACATTTTTGTATCTCAGAAGTAAGACTTGGGATTTGCATAAGTCAGGCCTAGTTTAGTAACAGGGAAGTCTAGAAAAGTAAAAATTGAGATAGCAACAGATTCTAGGATCCAACAGGGTTTCTTTAAAAAAGCCAGGCAAGGGACTTCCCTGGTGGCGCAGTGGTTAAGAATCCACCTGCCAGTGCAGGAGACACGGGTTCAATCCCTGGTCCGGGAAGATCCCACATGCCAAGACGCAACTAAACCCATCTGCCCCAACTACTTAGTCTGTACTCTAGAGCCTGTGCGCTGCAACTACTGAGCCTCCGTGCTGCAACTACTGAAGCCCCCGCGCCTAGAGCCCGTGCTCTGCAACAAGAGAAGCCACCGCAATGAGAAGCCCGCACACCGCAGCGAAGAGTAGCCCCCGCTCTCCACAACTAGAGAAAGCCCATGCGCAGCAACGAAGACCCAACGCAGCCAAAAAAATAAAAGAAATTAAAAAAAGGAAAATAAAAAAGCCAGGTAAGATCAATAGATGCAGAGAAAGATGGAGGTCAATGAATCTAATTTCAAATATGCTTTCCCATCTATCTTAAGATCTATTCCAAACTTCCTTGGAGAAAATCTAGACTTTTAAGGAAAGTGCAGAGAACATGCCTCCCGTGGGCTTGCTTTGAGGGAATGTTTCAGCAGGTGCTGCATTCCGCCCTGGAGGTGGCTGCATGGATTTGTGAATTGAGGTGACAACATTGACTCCCCCCTGAAGAAAAGATGCTGTCTCTACATAGGAACTTTAACTGATAGTTTAACTACAATGATACTACTTGAAACATGAGGAAGAAAGAGGAAGAGGAGGAGGCGAAAAGGGAGAAGGAAAAGAGGGAGGAGAAAAAAGAGGAGGAGGAAGAAGAGGACGAAGCAGCAGAAACCGCTGTCAAGCCAGTCACAACTCAGTTCAATAGTCATTTTAGAAAAAGCAAGAACCATCCCCCTGACCCCCCTCCGCCCTGGAGCACCTTTCTCTACGCTCCTCAAATGCCTGCTGAAAAAATTCTGGGACTAATTTACAAGCCAAGAAGGCTGTCGCAGAATTAGGGAGAGCAGGTGGAGGTGAGAAATAACCTATATTGAGGGACTTGAAAAATCATGGATTTGGGGAGGAGGGATGGGCAGGGATTTGTCACTACCTTCAGCATCATCTATCAGGAAATCTAGGGATGGAAGAAGGCTCCAAGACGGGTCCCAAATCTTCTGCATTTTGCAGATGCAAATCACATCGTCCACCTTCACTCTCGGCACTCGGGCGGTATCAGGATAAAATAAGCATCAAAAGGGGTACCTTGAAGTGAAAACAAATAGCAGAAGGTCAGCCTGGAGTTCTTGTGTGGGAGGGGCTTAACAAAGGTCAGCACAGCCACAGCATCAGAAAAGGTGGAAGAATTAAGGGTCACCGACAGACGAGCCCCAAAGTTTGGGGTTTGGGTCTCCTGGTACCCTACGATTTGCCCCGCACACACACCCTTTAAGTTTCTCAGTTTGAGTCTCGCCTGTAGACTTCCTGAAAAGACACGGTCTTATTAAGCGTTCTCACAGCGCCTAGCTCAGAGCTGACCCGTGAGCCGGTTCTCAATAACATCTGGGAGCAAAAGTGGCTTTTGAAGTTGGAGGAGGAAGGGCTCTGGGTTTATTTATGTTAAGGTTGGCTTTCGGGTGTGGCCTGGCACCAACTGCCGGCAAAAATTTCCCGATCACCTCCCGTCTTCCACCTCTGCCCAGGTGACGTCGGTAAGCCCCGCAGGACCAGCTAGGGGCTAAGCGGCTAAGCCGCGTCCTTCAGGTGTCAGTCTCGATCCGTTCGGAAACCACAATCCCCAGAGTCCCTTGTGCAGGGAGGTCAAGTCGCAAATAAGATGGCTCCAGAAGGGTGGGACATGCAGCAGGGTGGAAACCCTGGTCCCTGGTAGTTTCTTTACCGGATATGTTTAAATAACTGAATCCCCACAAATGCACCACTCCACTAACCACCTTCGTGGCCGAGGAGGACACCGCAGCCGCCTCTCTCGGTCGTCCAGGGGCATCCTGGGAGTTGCAGTCCAGCCGCTGGGCTGCGCCGAACAACCTTTCCCATAGTGCCCTACGGGTCGGGCAATTTCAACATTCTTTTCCAAAACTCTCTCCGCACTGAGATCCCCTTTCCCCGGTCCCCTTCTCTCCGACAACTCCTTCCCGTCTGTGGCGACAGAGCAGCGGCCGCCGGTGGCCTGGGCCCCTGGCCGGGTCGCCCCGAGAGGCACTTCCGGCGGCGGTTCACTTCCTGGTTGGGTGGATGGAGCCGAGCGGGAGCGCGCGCGGGGGAGGGGCGGCGGGTTAGTCTCCGCCGGGCGCTCCGGGGATCAGCTGGCGGGCGGGCGGGCGCCGAACGCGGCCCCGGCTCTCGCTGCAGCGCCGCCTCCTCTCCTTGTCGCAGGCCGGCCCGGCGGCCGTGACAATGTTGCGGCGCTGGTAGCTGGGCGCCGGCCGCCAAGCCATCTCAAGTGGGTGCCGCTGGGATGCTGCCTCGCGGGGCGGCGGGGAGACCGGGGAGGAGGGGAAGCAGTGCCGGGTTGGGTCAGCGCTGCCCGAGGCGGCCCGAATCCCTCCTTTTTCAGACCCCGGGGCACGGGGTCCCGGGTTCTGGGGCCGGGGACGCGTTTTCAGCCCCAGGGTTTTTCTAAGAAAATGCATGAAGCGTTTCCCCAGGATGGTGGCTTTTGCTCCCCCTAGGACTCAGCAGTTGAATTTTTAAGTGTGTTACTGATTCATCCTCTCTCTCTTCCTCTGTCATCACAGGTTTAAACTTACACGAATCGCTCTCTTGAGGAGGAGGGGACCGCCGCGCGATTGACACGCATATTCCTATAGGCATCCTCCCTCAGCCCCCACCCCCTCGGCCGGATTCGGGTGGCTCCTCTCCTAGCTGAAATCCGAGAAGAAATCCTTGGATCGTTTGTTTAAAAAAAAAAAAAAAATCTAGAAACCGTCGGTATTTTGCTTTACTGCTTCCTTTTCGCAAGATGAAGAAGTTTTTCGACTCCCGGCGAGAGCAGGGCGGCTCTGGCCTGGGCTCCGGCTCCAGCGGAGGAGGGGGCAGCACCTCGGGCCTGGGCAGTGGCTACATCGGAAGGGTCTTTGGCATTGGGCGACAGCAGGTCACTGTGGACGAGGTGTTGGCGGAAGGTATGGTGGGACTCTTTCAGTGCGCCGTAAATTAAAATCTTGTGCTGATGCAGCAAGACGTTGAATGTATGAATGGGTTTTGACCAGTTGACCCTCCCTTCCCCCTCCCCTTGCCCTGTGAATCATTGTCCTTGAGAAATTTGAAACTGAGATTTCAAAGTGACAGAGCTTTATGGGGTGGGGGGAATTTGCCAGAAATTGTTTACCTCGATGACCTTTTATTTAAAAAAAAAAAAATTGACAAGCCAATTCTTGCCTGCCTCACCGAATTATGAGGATCAGACGAGAAAACGTATGTGTGAAAGTGTAAAGCTTCACATCAAATGTAGGGTGTGGGGCTTGTCATCCTCCTAAAACTTGAAATACTGATGTGAGGGCTGAGCGGTGGGGCTGGAGGACCTTTAAGAGGGGTTTCTTCTCCTACCCAACTTTCCCACTCCCTTGAGCAGGCACTGGAAGGAAGAGAGGATTTTCAGAGAATCAGAGTGTGTTTTTCTAAGAACCAAGGCTCTTGGTGGATTTGACTAGGTTTGTTTCCTGACCCAACTGTAATCAGGTCCCCAGGATGCAGCTAAGATAACAAATTACATGAAATGAATGTGGTTATTTTGAAATCAGTCCAGTAGGCCCCTCTTTCTCCTGTTCTTGTTTTTTGGTATTTGGGTGTGTGTGTGTGTGTTTGTGTTTGTGTTTTGCCCAAAGAATTATTTGAGAGTGGCCTCCGATTTTTGCTTTTTCTCTTTTGGAGAGGATGTTATTTAGATCTGCTGTATAAATTCCCTACACGTGTGTTCATCTGTGTATCTATAGACATGTAGATATATATCTTTATCCCCCAGGCTGTCCTGAAACCTTTGCATGTCTCTTTTGGTAACCTTAACGTCGACCTTCATAATTATGCCAGACTCATAATTTTCACAGCCCATTGCCTGCCTAGTGTGCTTTTACTTTTAATAAAACCAGCAATTTCCTTGGCATGAAGCTATTCAAACTAATTGGATGGGGCCAACCTGCCGTAGGTTGTTTTATCAGCCGAGAGGGGATGGGGGAAGGGGAGGCCTCTATTACTGCAGCATGGTGGGAGAACAGTTTATTAGCAGGAGAAGAAGCCTTCTTGCAAGCTAAGGCTGGAGCAAGGGCCCCAACCTGGGCCTGGGACATGCCTGACACGGTGAGTGTTGCTCGTGGTGGGTTTGGAGAAGGAGCTGTTTGGCTCTCAGCGTGTGTCAGCATGGGATTCAGCTGGGCCCAGTGTTCTGGGGTTACGGTTGAAGCCTCTTTAAAAACACTGGTTTAAAAAAGATCTGGCAGTTGATGTCCTTATGAAGTTGTTGCTCTTTTCCCTTTTCAGTGCTGCTCTAGCTGGACTTAATCCGGGGCCTGAGTCACTGTCCCTCCGGATCCTTCCTTGTGGGCTTTGGTGCAGGATGGGAGACGCTTCTGTGCCCGCTGCCAGATCCACACCCTTGAGTCTGGTCTGTCTGTTTCATCCCTGTGCCAAAGCCCTTGACTGCAGTGGGATGGAGAAATGGAGAAGGGGTGTGTGAGAGAGAAATCAAGAGGAACGAGGGGGCACAGAGCTCTTTCCTTCCCTCTCAACGGCCTCTGCTCAACTTAGAGCCCAGAAACATTTTGTTCAGCTAGGATATTGTCTCATTAGAGATGATGCTACCCTAAGCAGTGCCTTTTCTCGGAGTCTGAGTCAATGGGGAGGAGAAAAGGCAAAATTGGTCTTTTTTATCTAGGCTGCCCTTCTCTTCCCCAGAATTCATCCCTGAGAACTGCACATCATGCATTATGGTATTTTTAAATGGAACTGAGGGCTTGCAGCTCTGTATTCATTCATTTATTCATTCAACAAACAGTTATGGAGTGTCTGTGATGTGCCAGGCACTGTGCTAGGCTCTGGGGAATATGATTTAAAACTAGATGCTGGAATTTACAAACTACTTTGAGAGATGGAAAACAGCCACTTAAAACAGAGCAATATGTGCTGTCATGGAGATAAGCTTAGGGTACAGTGGCCTCCAGTTTTAGAGAGCCAAGAACTGCTTGCTGCAGGAAGTGACTGACTGAAGCACGAGCAGGCGTTATCCAGGTACGGTGACGGCATAGGCAGAGACTCAGCTAGGTCTGGCAGTGTTGCCCTCTTTATGTTCTTTGACTATAACTGAATTTGAATATGTGGTTCTTAGAAGCATGTAGTTGTGTAGGAGCCAGTATACAAAGTACCTGTGAAGAACCCACCAAGTACAAAGGCACTGCTAGTTTCTGGGAAGGATATAGGGAGGTTTAAAGTGTGATGCCTGCGTTTAAGGAGCTGTCAGTGAATTTATGAAAACAAGGCAAACATTCACCCCTACAGCAGCATGGTTACCGGGGCTGTCTGTGGAATCAGGCAGATCTACGTTCAAATTCTGGATCTGTTCTTTACCAGCTGTGAAACGTTGGGTAAGACATTTCAAGCCTCTCTTGAATCTCTGTTTCCCTATGGCGCTCTCAAAGTGTGGAGCCTGGGTCCAGGGCATCAGCATCACGTGGGAGCTTGTTAGAAATGCACATTCAGGCCTCGCCCCATAAACTTGGCTGTGGGGCTTTAACATGTTCCTGGAGAGATTCTGCTGCAAGCTAAAGTTTCAGAACCACTGTCCTACGGAGCAGTCTTGAATATTAACTGAGGCAACGTATGTAAACTATTTAACATTTTTCAGATGTTCAATAATTGGTAGCCATTATTTCTCAGCCAGGAGGAATGGGGGGCAATGTGAAGGCTAGTTTGACTGCAGCAATCTGCAGCTTTCCTTTCCCCCAGTGTGGGTAGACACAGCCCAATGTTCTTTGCAGAGGCGTCAGCAGCTCCTTAAAGGGTCAACAGATGTTTTGGGTAGCCATGCTCCTTCCTGAACCCTCTTCTCTTTGAGTCCCCAGGTGCTGACCTAGCCACCAGTCCTAGCCAGTGTTGTCTTAGGATGATGAGAGTCATGCATCAAAGTGCCCAGGGCAGTGGCCAGGCAGTTCAGGGAGGGATGATGTGCTGGGCTTCAAGCTCAGACCCTGTTCCCACCTCATCTCACTGACCGTCCCTTTTTCCCTCATGTGGGTTTGGTCTGTACTTTACAGTGAGGAATCGCAGGAGCCCCAAGGAGGAGGTGCTGGAGTGCAAGGCAGGAGAGCGCCTGGGCTGCCATCTTTCCATCAGCGGCATCAGCCCCAGTCGCCTGGTTTCCCTAACTAGTCCAGTGGGGGTTTGTCTGTCTGCGGGAAGTGAAGGTTCTAAGTCACGAGTTCAGAGGGGTCTGGCTTTGTGTAGGCTGGTGCAGGGGAGGATATTTTCTCTCTAGCTTCCTCAGCGAAGATGCCATGATGAGATGCTAAATCATGTGTGAGGTAACGGGTGTGTGATGTCAAGGGAAGATCTGGTTTAAGCTTCCAGAATGAGCTCAATGGGAAAAGTGGAGCAATGCTCAAAGGAGGACTGAGAGGCTATGCTTTTGTCATATCCCCTCAGCTATATGAGGCCTTACGTCTAAGCTCCAGACAATACGTAAATGTTGGCTACCTGCTGTGTCCAAGACAGCATTCCTCAACATTCTATATAAGGTGGAGCAGGGGGCCCTTCAGGAAAGTTTTCTGACCTACAGTAAAGGAATTCAGGTCTAGGGCTAATGAGAACTACTCAGTAAGTCTCCATATCAGTAAACTTTGACAGTTTCTCCTACCTACAGTGCAAAGTAGTGAGGCTTAAAAAATATGTGTGAAATCACCTAAACCAAACAAATGTGTGTGTGTGTGTGTGTGTGTGTGTGTGTGTGTGTATGGCATAAATAGGTATTGGTGGTATCAATATGACGCATGCATGTATTCGTTTAGTGAACGTTTGTTGGTGCCTTCTCTGCGGCAGGTGCTGTATTAGGCTCCAGAGCTACTGGGATGAATGGGACTTGGGCCCGGCTCTTAAGGAGCTCATAGACCAGCAAATAATGCTAAGATAAGTATGCAGCACTTAGCATGGTCCTGGGTGTGGAGTAGGTGGTAAAAAGATGTTATGAGATGATAATGGGCCTGGGGCTGAGGGTTTCCAGATGAAGTGTCGTTTGAACAGGAATGGAAATTACCCAGCATATGTTCCAGATGAGAGTTACTCAAGCCTCTGTAAGCAGAGAGAATAGCACATGCAAAAGTGCAGAGAGGGGAGACAGTATGGTGAGTTCTGGGAAAACTGGCTAGTCTGGTGTTATCATTTTGGTTAGTAGAAGTTTCCCTTCCAGAGTCGAGGAAAGTAGGGCATGGCATGGTAGAAGGAAATTCTTTGACATTTGCTCCCTGGCTGTGCTGGCTGCTTGCTTTCCCCAGTGGCCCTGGGCCTTCTGAGTAACCATTGGCTAGCTGTCCAGTGTGCACCGCTTCCCTCTGTGCCTCAGCCCTTTGCCAGTAGTGGGGGCGAGGAGGTGGCTGGTGTCTGGGGAAGGAGCGGTCCCGAAGGTTCGAAGAGAGGCAAGAAGCTTGAACCAGAAGCAGGCGGGGGAGTGAGAAGACCAGTGTTACAGGAAGGAGTGGACAGGGGAGATAATGAGGGTGTTTGACCCAAGCAGAAGGTATGTTGGAGAGAAAAGAAAAGGAAATAAGGCCACGGAGAGCTTCAGTGCCAGGCAGGGAGGTTGGCTATAAGCATGTGAGGTCTTGATGCAAACACCCAATTTGACCCCTCCCACTTCAGATGTCTTTGCCTGCTGGGAAGTCTGATTTTTTAGCGGCAACTGCAGATTTTCAGGGGGTGGCTTGTGAATGGTGTCTTCTTCCTGGCTTCGGGCATGATGACGGTTATAGCTGTGCTAAATATAGCCAAATCTCGAATTCAGAAATGAAATCTAGAATAAGTCATTGCGTGGTCAAAGCCTTTCCTTTGGTCTTTCTAACAAAGTCACGCTCATTTAATGAGAGGTCATGAAGAGAGAGAAAGAGTTTCATATGGGTTTCGAGAGGGAGGATATGGGGGGAGGCATGCACTTGTACCTCAGTAGCTAAAACTGCATGTAGAGTACACAGGAAAAGCTTGGTAAATAACAAAGAATACATGAAAACATACTACGGCATCAGAGCAGTCATTTTACCTTGCAGTATTTGAAAGTTGACACTTCAGACAGAAAGGGGACTCACCCCACCGTCCACCTTCATCTTGTCCTCTTCAAAGGATAGATGCTTTCTGAGCTGCTTAAGAAATCCCTGTGCCATCTGCATCTTTAAGAGCCAAACAATGATAATCATAGAACTGAAATTGTCTATTGAAGTAGCATCCAGCACTTGAAGTAGCAGAGCATAGCCTTCAGCCTACTTTTCTGGAGCCATCTTTTGGTGTGTTTGGTGTGGTGGCGGGAGCACTGCAGTGTGATTGGAAGACCCAGGTGTGCTGGTTCATTCTTTGCCGTGTTCAGTAACCGTGCCTGTGCTGGACGTCATGCAGTGATTAAATAAGACACGGCTCTGCCTTGTGGAGCTCACTATCATAGAACTCCAGACACACGAGCAAATAGCTCTACATGCTGTGATGAGGGATGTACAAGGGCTAGGGGACAGACATGAGGGAGCCATTAATCTTGTGGGGTGAGGAGTAGTCAGGGAAAGCTAAAGAAAGTGATACTTGAAATGTGTCTTCGAAAATAACTTAGTACTAGATGGACAGGGTCAAGAGAACATTCTAGACAGAGAGAATAACCAAAGACACAAAAGCAGGAAAGTGCACTGCTTGCTGAGAGCTGTATGTTTTGAGACAGTAGTGATCTACTAGTGTCCAGGGCTGTGCAGGCCAATAAAGTAGCCACTAGCCACATATGGGTATTTAAATTTAAATTATCTGATGTTAGATAAAAATTTAATTTGTCAGACACAGTAGCCACATTTCAGTTGATAAATAGCCATGTGTGGCTAAGGCCTACAATTTTGGACAACACAGACGGAGAAAATTTCATCATCAGAGAAAGTGCTTTGGGCAGTGTTGGTTTAGAACAATAGTCTTCTAAACTTTTTGGGTAGAATAACACTCAGTTTACAGACATGCTCTCCCTTGTTTATTTACATTATATTCATGGCCTGCTGTCATTAGCTAACAATCTGAAGGCGTAGTATGTACTTACAGTGAAGTTCATCATTTATGATAGTGGTTGCAAATCCAGACTTTAAATAATCTCAGCAAGGTTTCGGTGAACTTCTTGTCATATCTTATTAGACTGTGATTGTTTCTACGTTGTAGTGTGACTGATGAAGAAGACACCGGGATAGAAATCAGGCCCTGCCCTTCTCTTGTTGCTCACCTATGCTTGTGTTATCTTTATCCAAGCTTTCTTTGCAGGAATCTTTTTAATCCCCTTGTTTGTTTTATGAGGGCTAATCCATTTAAAACAAATGTAATCAGTAAACGCACTTAACCAAGCACATGGACTGCAGTACCTCTCAGTACATCTCAGCCTTTGCTACGGAGCTTCCGCTCTCCCCCAGGATTCCATCAGATTTGTCTGAGATGCGTGACTGACATTCGGACTTGATGGAAACATTAGAGATGGACCATATATTAAATATTAGTAAAGATAAAAATCTTATTTTTTAAGATGACAGTTAATATAAATAGTCTCATATTTTCTTTCTAAACCCAGTGGATTGCTTTGTGTACCTCTGTTTGGAGACCACTGGTCTAGAGCAATGGTTCTTAACCAGGGGCGATTATACCCAGGTGACATTTAGCAACATCTGGAGACATTTTTGATTGTCACAGGATGGGGTAAAACTGGCAGCTAGTGAGTTTAGGCCAGGGCTCCTGCTAAACGTCCTACAGTGTATACGATTTCCCCACCCCCAACAGAGAATCATCCAGACCCAAATGTCAGCAGTGCCAAGGTGGTACAGCATGATGTGTCAGCCAGTATGAGGACAGAGAGGAGTCAGGGGTGGCTCAGAAGGGTCTAATTTGATGTGTGACTTCAGGCAAATCACTTAATTTTTAAATTCATTTTCTCAGAATCAGCAAGCCAGCAATCTTTCTTAACCTATTATGCTTAAAAATCTTTACGTCATTTTCTGTGTAAAACAGCTACTTCCAGAGTAAACCGGTAAACCAACGGAGATCGAACGGCAAGTCTGTGTGGGTCCTGGCTGAGAGAAGTTATAACAGTACTCTCCACTGACTGCATGTGAATTATGAGCTTTAAAAAGTTCTCCCCATAATCCCATATCTGAGCAACCCCAAAATGTGGTGGAAGCATTTTCTGACTTGAATTACTCAGAGCGAGGTTCAGTTGGGAAGGGATATTAAAGGTCAGAATGTTATGAGAGAAGATGTTGGTAATTCTTTGTGTAAGGAAGAGTCTAGCACTTGCAGCTAAGGCTCTTGGGTTCAAGTTCGTTCACATCTGCTACTTGTCAGCTTTGGGGAAGTCATTTAACTCTTGTGAGCCTTTGCTTCCTCACTGTAGTAAACGTCCTTCCTACCTCTGTAGGGATGCTGTGATCATGAAGTGAGAGGCTGGAGGTATAATGCAGAGAGCATAAGAGACAGCTTGCCTCTCCAGCCAGGAGGAGCAAGGTTTACTGAGCATCTAGCATATTCTTTACCAGCTCTGTTTGAGGTGCTATGGCAGAGAGAAGTAATGGAAAGCTTGGCTCCTGCCCTCCCAGTTGACGTGACGTGACCAACACGCAGGAAACAAGTGCACCCCACAAGACAATAGCTATTGAAATGCTGGCGTGTGTGGTGTACTCTCTAAATTCTGGAGGGGTTGAGGGGAAGGAGGGCAATAAGGACTGAGATGGTTAGGCAAGATTTCCTGGAGTGGGATTGTTCTCAACTGTGAGTCTTTTCTCTGGAACCCCTTCTTCGAGGAACCTTGTTTTAGGGAACATATCTAGTTCAGCACCTTTGCACATGTTATATTCTTAGTAAAGTTGAAGTATTGCAACATTTTTAGTCTCTTTCGAGGAACAGAGTTGCCTACATAAATAAATCATGTGTTCTGTGTTTATACCCAAAGCAAAAAAGCTTTTTCATTCTATGTGATTCTGAATCAGGAATAATGAGTATCAGCATGTTAAGGCAATACTGGCTACAAGATTTTGTGCTTACTTTCTTCCTCCATTATTATCTTTATTATTATGTCTGTTATTTTTATTATCATTTAGTCTATTATGTATAAACAATCTCAGTTCTTCTATTGAGTTATGGACAGTTGTTAGGAAGGAGGAGTCCTTCTTATGAGTGAGACTTCTACCTTGGCAGAGGGTGAGTTCCCCAAGTTGGAACAAAGTTAAAAGAGTAAAACTTCGGAGTTTCATTTGAGATGTGCTGTGAGTGAATCAGCTTGAGCTGGTCAGTTTTCTCCTCGGGCTCTGAGTGAACCTTGGCAGACAGTGGAAGGCAATGCCAATTGAAGCTTTGTTATTTATGATTTCTGAAGAGCCAAGAGATTGTTGGATGAAAGAGTTTATGGCATCCCTATATTATTATAATAGAAGGCCAAGTGAAGCATTGATGTTGGATTATCATTTGTAATTATAATGATCTTAAATAATGATGCCTTTCATCTAGGACTTGAATCCTGGAGAAAGCAGTATAATGCCAATGTAATTTGTTTGGCGCCTGTTTTTAAGGACTTATAGCTATTGTACCGGGACCTTTAGAGTAAGAGAAAGATTATTGTCCCTCTGGTACTGAGCACGACTTTGAGAACAAAATGGAGACTTTATTACCCGGGGACAGGAAGAAAGAAGAGGACTCAGGCCTCATCAGTTGGGCCCTTCCGGCTTTGCAGAGGTGCCATGTCTCCCGCTAGTACCCTCGACTCATCATTTTCCCTGGT
This sequence comes from Balaenoptera physalus, assembly GCF_965194825.1. Classification (NCBI taxonomy): domain Eukaryota; kingdom Metazoa; phylum Chordata; class Mammalia; order Artiodactyla; family Balaenopteridae; genus Balaenoptera; species Balaenoptera physalus. The sequence continues at coordinate 38,663,101 of NC_138894.1, forward strand.
CAGTGGATTTTGTTGGTTCCGGAAGTGCTGATTATCTTACAGGTTTGTTAGACTCGTTTAATTTCCCCTGGGGATAGCCTAGCCCTGTTCCTCAGACCTTTGTCCTCTACTATTTTTAGAAGCCTGGGAATCTTGGTGGCGGGGGAGTGGGCAGTGTTGGAAGAAATAATTCCGTCTGGCTTTTTGGCTATGGGAAAATCTCGGTTTGACCGGAAGGTGTAACTCAGTAGTGATTGGGGAAAACCTGATGTTCAGTACTGTCTTTCCTCCCTGACTCCCTAGGTCAAAGGGAACACGATGATGTTCTCCTTAGGAGAGGATTTTCAGGGTTAGCATCACACGTGGTGGTTTAAAAGCATGGGACTTGGAGGTGGGCAGCCCTTGGCTTGAATCCTGACCAGGTCCCTGTGATGTTGGGCAACTTACTAAGATCCTGGCTTATCATTGGTAAAATACAGAGAATACTCTGGGTGGTTGTGAGACTAGATGAAGTTATGCAAAGCACTTAACATAGTGCCAAGCGTGTAGTTAGTAGTCTGCAAACAGTAACTCTTAGTATTTAGGTGCATGAATTTTGTTTTTATCAGGCAGTATTTGGTTTGCTGTATGTAAAACCTGGTGGAGCTAGAGTCTTGCAGATAGATGAATAGATAATATTTATAGATAGAGAGATATCTATCTCTGTATCTTTCACAGTATCTGTTACAAACCCCAGGATGAGTAAGGAGGAGAGAATCTCAGATTTTATTTTATTTTATTTTTCTCTGCTTGAAAGCCACCTGTGTTAGGATAATTCCCCCAGCCTGTCAAGTCGCTGTTAGTATGATGGCCCTCTCCGCCTGAGGAACTCCTGCCCCTAGCCGTGTATCCATCTTCAAATCCTTGTGCTCTAACACAGATCTCCTGTTTCATTCAGGCCTGTGCCCCCCTCATCTCCTGTGAACCGTGGATTTAGCTCTTTCCGGTGCTCTACTGATAGTGTTCACCGCACCTGGGATCCCTTCCCCCTCCCCACCCACCTACCTTAATCCCACCTAACCTTTTCCTACCTAGCCTCAGTACTCACCACAGCTGTCAAAGTGACCAGTCCTTGCTCCTGTCCTCTGGATGCCTCCTCACTCTGACCTGCAAACCACTGCAAGAACTTGCACCTCCCTTCACCTCAGCCAGCATGCTTTTTAGTCACAGCAGTGATTCCTCTTTACCTTTTTTGAGCATTTAACACTGTCTCCTCTTTATTGTCTTAGGCATGGGTGGTCCCTTTGCTTGGGATGTTTTTCCTCATCTTTCCATGGCTGGCTGTTTCTTGCCATTCAGATCTCACTGAAATCTCACCTCAGAGAGGCCTTTTTTGACTATCCAATATAAGGAACCCACCATGTTTTATTTTGCCACGTAGCATATGTCAACTGATTTTTCTTGCTCATTGTTTATCTTCCCCAACTAGAATTTCACCTCCATGAAAGCGGAGCCTTGGCTGACTTGTTCGTTGCTCTATCCCCAGTGCCCGTGTAGTGCCCGGCACATCTGCGGAGCTCAGTAAAAGCCAGTTGAATGAATGAGTGAGCACATGAAGGAGGCAGAAGGAATGGCTGAAGATATGGATGGAGAATCAGGAGAGAGTGAGTGGGGAAAATGAATACTAAGTAGATTTAAAAGAAGCAGGGTGTGGCTATGTCAAGGTGTAAGAAGTCAGAAAGGTCACGGTGAGGGTGGAAGAGTGTTTCTTGGATTTGGAAATGTGGAGTTCGTTCATGAGCTTTGTTAAGAGCATTGGAAGTGGAGCAGTGGAGTGGAGTCCAGGTGGCAGTGAAATGAGTGAATGGGAAGTGAGGTGGGTGCTGAGTCAGGGAGGAATGTATTATTATTTTTAAATGGTGGAAGAGTCTTGAGTACATTAAGCAGAAAAGAAGTGGCCAATCGGGAGGAAGTTGGAAATGAAGTACAGGGGGCATTACTGATGGAATGGGGCTGAGGAGGTGATGGCAGGTCATGGGTGGAATCATCAACTCAGGTGGAGGAGATGACCTTGGACAGGAGAAAGGGCACTTTATTCACTGACCTGGAAGGAAGAGGAGTAAGAATGGGAACAGAGGAGAAGAAATTGGTAAGGTTTGGCAAGTTGAGGGAGTTCTTGCCTCATGTCTTCTGTTTTCTATTGGATGCTGTGGGGTGGGAGTTGAGTTGGGGGGTTCAAGAGAGTAAGGAAGGAGGTGGAGGAGTTCCCTAGGTTTATGGAGAGAAGGAATGACAAAGAATAAGTAGAAGAATGGCCTGGTCATATGGAGAGCCCATTCGAGGTGACTCATCATAGGAACACATGCTTTCTGACCCTTGGGGGTCTATCAGTTTTGAAAAATGTACTATTTTGGATTGGGCATTTTCTGAAATACATTATTTCCTGTCTTCTAAATTATATGCCACAGAGGCAGCATAATATACGTGGAAAGTACTCCTGATCTGAAACTGTCTGGTGACCACCAGGCCCTGTACTCTGGACAAAAGCCTTCCCAGCTCTGTCCATCATCAGGTTCTTGTCTGTAAAATGAGGACGAGATGACAGTGAAGTTGCTTTTCAACTCTAACATCTTACCGTTCTCTTATTTCTCAAATGCATTGTTATTAGAATGTTACTGTTTTGTTATAGATCTGTTAGGGTCTTTGCTTGCTATGGGTGAGAGAGTTTGCTCCTGAATAAAATGGCCCTGGGTTGCTATGCTTTTTGAATTTCATGTTGTGCATTATGGTTCCCTTCTTATGAGATTGTCAGCCGTCGCTTCTTACCGCTACCCGAGTGTCTTCCTGAATTAGCGCCTCTCTAATTTGCCGCCTTTAATCTGCCGTGGACTTGGAAACTAGATGACTAAGCTTGTTAGACCCGTGTGTAACAGTAAAGAGGCTCTTAGTGAGCATTTGAGGGTCTTGTCTGTGATTAAAGTGCATGAACTGCTGAGCGTGGGCTTCACGTCTCTTGTTGGCACAGGAACCAGTTTTTTATGTCTCTTCTGCTAGAAACGTTGAGTTCTGAAGACATAACGAGTTACCATTTGGTATTTATTATTAATTAAATGTGTTTAAAGCCTTTTGTCTGAAAAGTTGAGTGTCAGTGCCGTAGGGCCTTAACCCATTTCCATTTTCCTTTTCACTTACTATCCCTTCTCCTGCTGTCTCCTCAGTCCCTTCTCCACACTTTCAGTGTAAGGCAGTGTTCTATGCACCATTATAATATTATTTTAGTCATTCAGTTTTGATTTCTTTGAAACCACAGAGAAGTTTCCAGGATTATAATCCACTGTTCAATGCTGTATCTGTTTATATCTCGATAAGCGCCCTGCTGGAGACCCTCAGATGGTATTTGGGGTTGGACCTGGAAGACGGGAAAGAATGAAATGAATGCTAGTTCCATATATAATCTTTGGGAGATATGGAAGAAAGCAATCCAGAAGTCTTAAAAAAATTTTATGACAAAAATTAATCCATAGTATAGTAGAATAATTAGAAGATAAAGCCAGACAAAAAGAGAAAATATTATCCATAATCCCATAAATTACCTTTGTTAACATTTTGGTGTGTACCTTCCAGACTTGTGCATTTTTTAAGAATGAGAATATGCTTTGTCTGTAGTTTGCTTTCTCACATAGCAGTATATCCTAACTATCTTTTTGTGTTAAGCGTCTGCATCAACAGTTTTAGTCCATTGTGTGAATATTTTGTGATTTGTTTAACCAATCTCCTATTAGTCATTAAGGTTATTTATAGCTATTACAAAACAACCGCAACGAGTATTTTTTAAAGCCTTTGGGTACTTGTTCTATTACTTCCTTAGAATAAATTTCTGAATGTGAAATGGCTGGATCAAAAGATATGCATATTTTAGCTTTCAGTACATATTATAAAATAGCCTCCAGAAAGATAAAACCAATATATACTTCCACCAGAAGTGTTATCTTTTTATGAGGTTGGACATGTTTTCTTTCTTTTTCTTTCTTCCTTCCTCTGTTTCTCTCTCTTTCTTCCTTCCTTTCCCTCTTTCTTTCTCTTTCTTTCTTTCTTCTCTTTCTTTCTTTCTTTCCTTTCCTCCTTTCTAACTTTCTTTTCTTTTTTCCTTCTTTCTTTTCTTTCTTTTCTTCCTTTCTTTCCTTCCTTTCTAACTTTTTCTTCTTTCTTTCTTCCTCTTCCTTTCTTTCCTTTCTAACTTTCTTTTCTTTTTTCCTTCTCTTTCTTTCTTTCTTTTCTTGCTTTCTTTCCTTTCTTCCTTTCTTTCTTTTCTTTTTTCCTCCTTCCTTTCTTTCTTTCTTTCTTTCTTTCTTTCTTTCTTTCTTTCTTTCTTTCTTTCTTTCTTTCTTTCTTTCTTTCTTTCTTTCTCCCTCCCTTTCTTTCTTTCTTTCTTTCTTTCTTTCTTTCTTTCTTTCTTTCTTTCTTTCTTTCTTTCTTTCTTTCTTTCCTTTATATTTCTTCTGTGGTGAATTTTTTGTTTCTTTACTCATTTCTGTTAGGGCATTCATCTTAATGATTTATAGAAGTGCTTTACCTATTTAACATATTAATACTTTGTGGGTGTGTGTGTACACATATCAGTTTTTTGTTTTTTCTATTTTGTCATTTACCTTCTGTTAAGATGGGGCCTTTGCAGATATTTAAAATTTTTGTGCAACCAAATATGTAAATCTTTTTCTTTATGATTTTGTCTGCAGTCATACTTGGAAAGGCCTGAGAAGAAAGATAGGGCCTAGATCACAGAGATCTTGTGAGTTTGAACTTTATCTTTGAGCAATAAGGAAGCCATTCAGACTTTTAAGAGGGGGATAGCATGATCAGATTTGCAGTGTAGTTAGATTTGTGGAGGATGACATGAGGTAGTGGAGTCTAGAGCATTTAGGAGGCTGTTGCCGTGATCCAGGTGAAAGGCAGTGAGGGCTCAAGTGGCAGAGTGGTGATAGAAACAAAGAAGAGTACAGGTGAATATTAAGAGGTCATATCATCAAGACTTGGTGCTTGACTGGATTTAGAGGTTGAAGGAGAGAGATGGAATCAAGAATGATTCTAGGTTTCCAGTTTGAGAGCCCAGGTACGTGAGATAGAAGTGACACTAACTGGGACTTCCCTGGTGGTCCAGTGGTTAAGATCCCACGCTTCCACTGCAGGGGGCGCAGGTTTGATCCCTGGTCAGAGAACTAAGATCCCACATGCCACATGGTGCAGCCAAGAAATTAAAAAAAAAAAAAAGAAGTGACACTAACTGAGCTGTATTATTCAGGAAGAGAGGAAAGATTGAAAGAGGGAAGACCCAGGTTTAATTTGGGAAGATAATGAGTTTGACCTGATCAGTTTGTAGTGTGTTTGGGTTACCTATTGCTGTGTAACAAACTACCCTGCAACCCAGTGGCTTAAAACAGCAACAGTTTATTATTTCTCATGATTCTGTAGGTTGACTGGGGGCTAAGCTAGACTTCTTGCTGGGGCTTCAGCTCATCTCATTTAGGGTCTGTTAAAATTGTCTTTTCTCCTTACACTCTATTATATACCTGAATTCAGAACACCCCAACATGCACCAATATATCACATTTCTAACACCGTGCTTTATTCTTAGCAGAAATATATATGTCAGAGAAATATAGGAAACCCTATGGGTTTATACACAGAGCTTTGGTGTTTTTTTACACCCTGGGGGATGTAGTGAGAATTGGGTGAAGGGTGTGCCTTTTACAAAATTTACTTATTTATTTATGGGAAAGTGAGATAACGGCTTGGGGGAACTCGGGCAAGTCATTTTTAGGAAAGAGTACCTAGGGAAGTTGAATGATGTGAAATTGATTTGTTTGGGGCTGTCCATGCAGAGATGCTTGTACTGGCGTTTGAGAAGTCAAGAGTAAGAAGAGCAATGGGCTGAGGACGGAGTTGAGTTTTAGCAACATTTAAGGGCTAGTTTAGTAAGGAAAGCCCTTAAAGGAGACAGGGGAAGACTATCCGGAGGTATGAGGAGGATCAGTAGACTGCAGTGTCTCACACGCGTGGTGCTCTGCAGAGTTAATAAGTCGGAGTAGAGAGGATCAGGTGCCTTCTGACTGGTCAAGTTGGATAAAGACTGGAAAAAGGCCTCTGGTTTGGACAATGGAATGGCCCTAGCCTCTGGAAGAGCAGTTTTAGAAGAGTGGTGAGCTGGTGAATGGGAGAAGCAAGACTCGACTATTTCTTTAAGGAATGTGACTAGAAAAGAAAAGGAGAGATCGTATGGTAGCTGATAGGAAGACACACAGAGAAAGAGAGAGATCTAAAACAAGAATGAGGGCAGTTGTAAGGCTCCTGAGGAGACTGGAGAAGATGGACCCTTCGTCTTTTTGAATTGCAGCTTCATTCTTTCAGTTACTCAGGCCAAAAACCTTTCCTCCAGTCATCCAATTGGGAAAATCCTCCTTGCTCTACATTCACAATAGATCCAAAATCCAGCCACTTCTAACTTCCTCCTCTGCTGTCTCCCTGGGCCCAGCTGTCGTTGGCCTGGATTACACTGGCAATTTCTTCACCGGTCTCTCTACTTCTGTCCAGGCTTCCTCAGTCTGCCCTCAACGCGGTGGCCAGAGGGATCCTTTTAAATGCAGCTCATTTCCTGTTACTTCTGTGTTGGGAACCATCCAGTGACTCCCCATCTCCCTGAAAGTTAAACTGCAAACTCTGGTGTGGGCCTAGAAAGTACTATGCTCTGGCTCGCAATGACTTCTCTTCTGTCCTGTGTTACTAGGTTCCTCTTTGGTTATTGCACTCTCTCCACACTGGCTCCCTTGGGGTTCCTTAAAGCAAGGGAGGTTCACACCTCCCCCTTGGGGTTTTTGGGCTTTCCCCTCTGTCTGCAGTACTCTTCTCTAGGTAGCCCCAAAGCTTGCTCTCCCTTGCCTGTTTTGCTTAAATGTCACCTTCTCAGAGAGTCCTTCTCTGACCATTCTGATAAACATTGCAAGCTCTCCTTCCCACAGTCTCCCTTTTTCTCCTCCCTGCTTCTGATATGCTCTATAATTAACCTATTTATTTATGTATTGTCTCCCTTCTTTAGAATGTAAGCTTCCTGAACTTGTCTGTTTTGTTCACAGGCCTAGACCACTTAGTAAATATTTGTTGATTAAATGGGTAAATGAATGAATGAATGGGATCAAGGCTGATCCTTGGAGAAGAAGAAGGAAATTTCACCCTCTGAGATAGGAGGAGAAAAATGAATCAGTATGGATAGAATTAAGCTTGTATTGGGAGGGCTGGACGTGTTGGGGACATAGGAATTTGAAGGTAGACATGGAAGATGCCCTCGTTTTTCTGGAATGAGGAAACAAGGTTGTCTGCTGAGGGTAGTGGTGAGTATGGGGCTGAGGAGACTCCTGAGGGTTTAGGTTAATCACTGAGAGGAATGGGAGAGGGGGCTGTCCAAGGACAAGTACAGGACTCAGGCAGGATGAAGACCATGAATTGACAGTGATGCAGTTTTGCAAGCCTGTGTGATTTTTCTCTGGTAGAACTCAGGAACCTGAGACTAGGAGCAGAATAGGTGGATTTAGCATTGATCCAGGGCTTAGATGTTTTGGGAGGCCAGGGGTACAGAGGAATCAAAGGAGTGGTCCAGGTTGTCAACCGTGGGGCCAGAATGGGGGAGAGAGGACTGTTTAACGAGAGGGTTGTTTGATTGGGAGAAAATGGAAAAGAGCCAGAGCTAGGTGATGGATGAGTTTGAAGAACAGTTCAGCCCAGAGTGAAGACCTGAGAGGCTGGAGGCTTGGAGAGTGTGTCAGAAAGTGAACAATTGTCATTCAGGGTTTGTGTTGACAAGGTCCAAGGTGTGGCTGTGTGTGTAGGTGGTTGAGAAGACCAAAGGTCATTGTAATGAAGGCATTTGGAGGCTGAAGTATAGGAATAAATCATCCTCATGGATCTTGAAACCTCCCAGGATGATGGCAGGAGTTGTGGAGAGGAAGCCAGGTGCCAAAGCCTTCAGTGAATGTTGGGAAATGAGTCAGAGGGTGGAGGGACAAAGGCAAGGCAGGGTGGAAGCCACCCGAGCCAGGTGGCTCAAGCTCGGAGGGACAGGAACCTTTACATGAGGGTTGAAGGTGGAAGGAGTAATGCTCTGGAATCAGCTTAGGAGAACAAGGAAAAATCTGACCTCCTGCCCTGAAGTTCTTGAGGTGTAGGAAGATCTGGCATCAGCAGGCTGGTGATGCAAGTGATGTTGGCTGGCTCAAGAGCAGGCCAGGGCAACTTGGATGACACATCTTTGGCCAGAGTTTGGAGCTAAATTGTTGTTATTGTTACATTTATATAATTTACGGTATTTGACAGCTTTGTGTTTCCTCTTATTAGAAGGAAGAAACTTTCCTTTTACTTATATTTACCTATATATTTACATATCATGTTTATTTATGTTTAAATACATAAATATAAATATATTATTTATTTATTTATTTTTAAAATTTATTTATTTTATTTATTTATTTTTGGCTGCATTGGGTCTTCGTTGCTGTGCGTGGGCTTTCTTTAGTTGCGGCAAGCGAGGGCTACTCTTGGTTGCGGTGCGTGGGCTTCTCATTGCGGTGGCTTCTCTTGTTGTGGAGCACAGGCTCTAGGCACACGAGCTTCAGTAGTTGTGGCGCACGGGCTCTGTAGTTGTGGCTCGCGGGCTCTAGAGTGCAGGCTCAGTTGTTGTGGTGCTCAGGCTTAGTTGCTCCGTGGCATGTGGGATCTTCCGGGACCAGGGATCAAATCCATGTCCCCTGCATTGGCAGGCGGATTCTTAACCACTGCGCCACCAGGGAAGCCCTAAATATATATTTTAAATTCTCCCTTGGGGCTTGGCTTTGAGAAGAAAGAGGCAAGAGACCTTGCATGGTCACTGTACAGACATTCTCAGTACGTGGTTTTGAATTTGCCTTTTGCATTTTGTTGCTGGGGGTTTCTGCTCACCTTTAACTTTTAGGCCCTCCTGGTCAGGTTGGTTGCCTCTTGGCTGTCTTTTGTCACACTGAACTAGTGATTAACTCTTATGGAAGCCCTTTACCTCAGGGGTTGCTGAGAGATGAAGGACCACTTCCCTGGGTTTTTACTCAGCCTTTAGATAAAGGAAAAGGTCTGACTGTGTCAGCAAAATTGCTCAATCTGTGAGTTAGAAATGGTATCTTGCATATTTCCAGTTATTCAAGAACGCACATAGTTAGTTGGGAAGTCTCCATTAAACGCGGCCTCCTCCAACACCGCTAATACTTCAAACTCCTCGCTTCCCCTGCTGCACAGATATAGGGTGCTGTGGGCAGTATCTGTTGACTTGCTTTACATGCGATTGGTTGTTCCTGATGTTTGTTCTCTCACACACAGTCAAAAGCACTTGGCACATACCTCTTTAGTTTTTGTTCCATCTTATTGTCTCTCTCTCTCTCTCTCTGTCTGTCTTCTAAGCTATTCTTCACCTACCTCTGACCCAACTTGTACTCCTTGAGGGCATGGTTAGGTTTCTGCTTATCTTTCTCTATGATCCTAATAAGTAGATACTTAGGAAGTAGGTATTGAATGAATGCATTAAATTTAGAATTCAAACAGCCTAAACCACACATCTTGTGAAGGAGAAAAGTCTGCCCAGAGGATTCAATGACCTGTCCAAGGCTACATGGGTTCAGATGGGAATAGAATCCATTTGTCTTCTCAAGGTTTGAGGACTTTTTGAAAGATTAATGTCAAAACAACGAAGCCTGAATTGACTGTGTTCCCCAAAGTTAGAGATCACTGAAGTTCTTGAAAGTTTAGTCATATCTTCTAGGAATAGGGACCTTGCACCTCTCATTTCAGCTGTCACCCTGCTTGGGGGTGAACTGATGGAGGGGGGGAGCTTCTTTTGTTCTTTAATTAACTACTGAGATCCGGGAACGAGGGCCTAGGTACACGAAGGCTCTGCCCTACTTGTAAAACTGGTAGGTTGGGTTTTTCCTTGACCTGTACCTTGAGGATGTCCTTTCGTCTCTTGGGTGCTAATGGAGACATGGAGCCATGCGCTGGGGACAAGGTGAATGGTACTGAATAATCTCTGGCCTGGCAGGCAGAAAGCAGCCTATCCAGGGCACTTGTGAGTGGTTTGGGGGAATTGAGAGTAGAAGAAAGGACATTATAATCAGGTGCCAGAAGTCATAGATAGGTCATTTGTGGCTGGTAGGGTTGGCAGGACACAGTGAGTCACACTGCCAGGTTGACAAGGGATTGAACAAGAACAAATTCTTAGTAATTGCTGGGAGAGCCCTTTTTTCATTTAGACCAGTGGCTCTTAACTGGGGGCGATTTCGCCCACCAAGGGATGTTTGGCAGTGTCTGGAGATAGTGTTAGTTGTCACAACTCAGGAGTGTGTGTGTGTGTGTGTGTGTGTGTGTGTTACTGGCATCAAATGGGTATTGGCCAGGGATGCTGCTGAACCCCCTACAGTGCACAGGACAGCCCCTCACTACAGAGAATTAATTATCCAGCTCGAAGTCAATAGTGCTCAGGTTGAGAAACCCTGATTTAGACCCTGATGATTCGTTAAGTCATTAAAAATGTTTTATATGTATTCTTTGAATTCTAATGGCAAAGTTGGATTTATTTTACCTTTTTCAATTGAGGTGAAATTCACATAATTGTTTTAAAGTGAACAGTCCAGTTGCATTTAGTACATTCATAATGTGCAGCCATCACCTCTATCTTGTTCTAAAACATTTTCATCATTCCCAAGAGGAAACCTGTACCTGTTAAGCAGTTACTCCCCATTTCCTCCTTCCCCAGCCCCTGGAACTACCAATTTGCTTTCTGTCTCTATGGATTTACCTATTCTGGATATTTCATATAAATGGAATCATATAGTATATGATTGCCTTTTGTGGCTGGTTTGTTTCACTTAGCTTAATATTTTTGAGGTTTATTCATGTTGTGGCATATGTCAGTACTCCATCCCTTTTTATGGCTGAATAATATTCCATTGTATAGATATACCACAGTTTGTTTATCCATTCATCCATTGATGGATATTTGGGTTGTTTTCTACCTTTGGCTATTGTGAATAATGTAGTTATGAACATTTGTGTACAAGTTTTGGTTTGAAAAAAAAATTCTTTTTGAGTTTTTTTGAGTATATTCCCAGGAGTGTAATTGCTGGGTTATATGGTAATTCTGTGTTTAGCTTTTTGAGGAACTGCCAAACTGTTTTCCACAGTGGCTGTACTATTTTTACATTCCCACCATCAAGGTATGAAGGTTCCAGTTTCTCCACATCCTTGGCAACACTTATTTTTATTTATTTATTTATTTATAAAAATTTATTTATTTATTCATTTATTTAATTTTTGGCTGCATTGGGTCTTCGCTGCTGCACGCAGGCTTTCTCTAGTCGCAGTGAGCAGGAGCTACTCTTTGTTGCGGGGCGCAGGCTTCTCATTGTGGTGGCTTCTCTTGTTGCAGAGCACAGACTCTAGGTGCGCGGGCTTCAGTAGTTATGGCACACGGGCTTCAGTAGTTGTGGCTCGTGGGCTCTAGAGCGCAGGCTCAGTAGCTGTGGCGCACGGGCTTAGTTGCTCCGCGGCATGTGGGATCTTCCCGGACCAGGGCTCGAACCCGTGTCCCCTGCATTGGCAGGCGGATTCTTAACCACTGCGCCACCAGGGAAGCCCCCTTATTTTTATTTTTGATAATAGCCTTCCTAGTAGGTACAAAGTAGTATCTCATTGTGGTTTTTAACAAAACAAAAACTTTTTTTTCATTGTGGTAAAAAAATGTGTATAACATAAAATTTACCATGGTAGTATTTTATCTTTTTATATACAGACTGGTCATTCAGCAAATATATTTTGAGACCCTACTCATGAGGACACTGTTGAAAGCACTGTGTAGACTGTGATGAGCAGAACAGGTATAGGCACTGAGGAGGTGAACACCCGCCACTCAGTTGTCAAGTCCTAGAAGTGATTTAGCAGAAAGTATAGGGGGTGTAGCTGTTGCAGCAGAGTTGACTGTCACAATTTTTTGATTTCTGTGTGTGTGTGTGTGTGTGTGTGTGTGTGTGTGTGTGTGTGTGTAGTTCCTTTCATGTAAGGGCTAATTCATAGTTTAAAAGACACAGGGTAAAAATAAATGAAGAGAAACATAAGACGAAACAGTGAAGAGGAGAGGACTGGTGCTGTGGCATCTGTCCCTGCCCCGTAGTCCACTGAGGAAATCCTGTGTTTCAGGTTCCTTTAGAAACTCCTGGGACTTCCCTGGTGGCACAGTGGTTAAGAATCTGCCTGCCAAAGTGGGGGACACGGGTTTGAGCCCTGGTCCAGGAAGATCCCACATGCTGCGGAGTGACTAAGCCCGTGCGCCACAGCTGCTGAGCCTGCGCTCTAGAGCCCGTGAGCCACAACTACTGAGCCCATATGCCACAACTACTGAAGCCCACGCGCCTAGAGCCCTTGTTCTGCAACAAAGAGAAGCCACCACAATGAGAAGCCTGCGCACTGCAACAAAGAATAGCCCTTGCTCGCTGCAACTAGAAAAAGCCCGCGTGCAGCAACGAAGACCCAATGCAGCCAAAAAATAAATAAATTTATAAAAAAAAAAAAAGAAACTCCCCAAGCAGCTCCCTAGCTGGTTCTTAAAATATCTTCTATTGTGATCTGTCCTTATCTTTTGAGCCATATAGGTGGGACAGTCGTATTTCCTTTCGAATTGGTTAAAAAGCAAAATGACGTACCTAGCTGCTCACTGTGTCTTCTGTAAGGATCAGAGCGTGAGATGAGGTGGGGTAGGTGGGCTGGGTGCCCGGCAGGGCTGAACTGTTCTGGCCTGCAGAGCCCCTTTCTCTGTGAAGACCCTGAAACGTGGGCTAAGCCGAGGTCCAAGTCCACATGAAAAGCACAACACCAGTGGATGTGAAGTTTCCTTGGTATACTATGTAAGTGATGATTCCCCAGAAGGAAGGTCTTTGAAAGTGCCCATGAAGGAGTACAGCAAAGTGTTTGTTTTTTTTTTCCTGCCATGGTGGGGGTCGTATTATTTTCTTAGGTCTGCTCTGACAAATGACCATAAACTGGGTGGCTTACAATGACAGAGATTTATCTGCTCACTGTTTTGGAGGCCAGGAGTCTGAAACTAGGGTGTCAACAGGGCCACACTCCCTTCAATGGCTCTTGGGGAGAATCCTTCCTTGCCTCTTGCAGCCTCTGGTGGCTCCAAGGGTTCCTTGGCTCGTGCCTACATCACTCCGATCTCTGCCCTTGTCTTCACGTGACCTTCTCCTATTCTTTTTGTGTCTCTCCTGTGAGTGTCTTGGTCTAGGGACACTTGTCATTGGATTTGGGGCCTACCAGTATAATTAATGCAGGATGACCTCATTTTGAGATCCTTAACTTAATTACATCTGCAAAGACCCTTTTTCCCAATAAGGTCACGTTTACAGGTTTCTGAGGTTAGGACATGGACTACCCATTCAGGTCATTACAGGGGTGAAGGAGACAAGGTGCTGGGGTTACAGGAAAACCTTTTTTTTCCTGACAGGGAAAGGAAACGAGGTGCTGTGGAGAAAAGCCTGGCTAAAACCCTTACCTGGGCACCTGCAATATTGCTGTCACCCTCCCTGGTAGCTCTTAGCTTGAAATGCTAGCTCCACAGGGAAAGGACTGAGGTGGCCTGACCAGGCCCGGCTTCACCAGAGGTAGTTGACTAGACCTCATCTCAGACCTGTCAAATGCGTCCCTGTGTGACGCCACATATGTTTTCCTTCCATGAGTCCCTCCTCTTCCCTCTCTCCTTCCTTGCCAGATGTTTTCTCTCCAGTGCCTTGTTTTCCTTTGGTACTGTTCTGTCCCCATCACAGACAGTAAATGAAGCAGAAGTGTGTATTTTAGTAATCTTAATGTTTATCACGTAACTCTTTTTTGCTTGTCTTCCGAGCTGACTCAGCAGATGGTAGTGCTGGAGCCCTGCAGTGACCTTCCCCCTTCCTAGGCTCTTGATCTTTGGCCACATGGTTTGGGATGTGATTCTAGGAGCTGTTGGGACTGCACAAAGCATGTGCCTTCAAATGCTCGCATCTCCTTTTCCTTAACAAGAGCACCTGTCTTGCAGGGGGCCATTGGACTTGGGGAGAAGATAGGCCTCCTGAGACCTTGAATCACCCACTTTCATTGGATTTTCCTGGTTTCCCCCCAGATTTAGAGCTTGAGCCATCATAAATGGTTAAATTACTTTGTTAAAATGCAAATCTCCCCTAAGGATAAGAATACTTCTGAAGGACCAGAAGCCTAGTCAGCACTTCTCAAATAACACTTTGAGATTGACAGACGCCTTGGCACATCTATACAGTTGACATCATAGGTAGGGTGGAGGACAGAAAGGCTCTGGAAGCTTTGCTGAGCTTGGAGATCATCCTTGAGATGCTTTTTATAAACTGGGTCATATCTTCTACCTTGGTATGAATATAGTAGTTCTTAATTTTTCCAAGGAATGTCCTGTCTCCTTGGACATCATTGAGACTTGCTGGGTAAAAATTATACAGCATGGAGTTCAGTCCTAGAAGTGTTGAGTGGTGAACCGGCAAGGGCCATTAAGAGAATAGAAAGGACTTTATCAATAAAATACCAAACAAAAATGATAGTGATTCAAAAATACAGTTATGGTCCTTTCCTGATCCAATGCCTGGTAGTCAGCTGTGCCATTCTCATAGTCATCTTCATCATAATATTAAGAGCTAACTTTTAGTGCTTATGTGGTGAGTGCTTTACTGGAATCATCCCGTTTATCTCAACAGCCCTCAGCAGTGAAGTAGGTATGTACCGTCATTACCTCATTTTACAGCTGAGAGAGGTTAAGCAACTTGCCAGAGGCCACAGAGTTATCTAATAGTAGGTAGAGGGACTGCTGACCCTAAACCCAAGCCTTTTTTTTCCTATTGTGGTGAAAAATACTTACTGTAAAATTAACCATTTAAACCATTTTTAAGTGTACATACACTTCTGTGGCATTAGGTACATTCACATTGTTATATAATCATGACTAGCATCCAGCTCCACAACTTTTCATTTTCCTCAACTGAAACTCTCTACCCATTAACTACTAACTTCCTGTTTCCCTCCCCAGCTCCTGGCAACCACTTTCTATCTCTATGAAATTGGCCTTTTTGTCCGTTTGTGATTGGCTTATTTTACTTAGCCAAGATTCATCCAAGTTGTAGCAGGTGTCAGAATTTCCTCTATAAAGCTGAGTAATATTTAATTGTATGTGTATATACCACATTTTGTTTATCCATTAACCTGTTGATGGACACTTAGCTTGCTTCTGCCTTTTGGCTATTATGAATAGCCAAAGTAATAGCTGTTACGAAACTGAGTGCACAAATACCTATACAGCTTCCTGCTTTCACTTCTTTTGGGTAAATACTCAAAAGTGGGATTGCTGAATCAAATGATAATTCTATGTTTAATTTTATGAGAAATCACCATACCATTTTCCATAGCAGCTGCATCATTTTGCATTCCTACCAGCAATGCACAAGGGTTCCAGTTTCTCCACATCCTTGCCAATACATTCTCTGTGTGTGTGTGTGTTTTATAATGGCCATCCTACTGAGTGTGAAGTGGTATGTCATTGTGGTTTTGATTTGCATTTCTCAAAAGACTAGTGATGTTGAGGATCTTTCCATGTGCTTGTAAGCCATTTGTGTATCTTCTTTGGAGAGAGAGCTATTCAAGCCTTGTGTCCATTTTTAAATAGGGTTGTTTTTTTTGCTGTTGTTGAATTGTAGGAGTACTTTATATATTCTGGATTTTAACGTCTTATCAGTTATATGATTTACAAATATTTTCTCCCATCCTTTGGGTTGCCTTTTGGTTTTAGCCTTTGGTTTTAGCTCTTATGTTTAGATCTTTGTTCCATTTTAAGTTAATTTTTGTATATGTTGTAAGGTGAGGGTCCTCATTTTTTGTCATGTGGATACCACTTTTCCCAACACCATTTGTTGAAAAGACTGCCCTTCCCCCTTGAATTGTCTTGACACCCTTGTTGAAAAATTATTTGACTATATATGTGAGGGTTTATTTCTGGGCTGTCTGTTCTATCCACTGGTCTATATGTCTGTCTTTATGCCAGTACCACATTGTTTTGATTACCATAGTTTTGTAGTAAATTTGAAATCAGAAAGTGAGACCTCCAACTTTGTTCTTTTTGAAGACTGTTTTATCTATTCAGGATCTCTTGAGATTTCATATAAATTGTAGGATGGATATTTCTATTTTATTGGGATTTTGATAGAGATTGCATTAAGTCTGTAGGTTGCTTTGGGTAGTATTGACATCTTAAGAAGATGTCCAATTTTTAAGCCTTCCAATCCACATACATGGATGTCTTTCCATTTATTTGTGTCTTCTCTGATTTCTTTCAGAATTGTTTTGTACTCTAGTTTTCGCCATCCAAGTCTTTCACCCCCTTGGTTTAGTTTATGCCTAATTATTTTATTCTTTTTGATGCTATCATAAATGGGATTGTTTTAATATACTTTTTGGATTGTTTATTATTAGTGTATAGATATGTGACTGATTTTTGCATGTTGATTTTGTGTCCTGCAACTTTGCTGAATTTATTGGTTCTGGCAGTTTTTTGGTAAGCCCAAGCTATAAACATGGTGTACTTTTTCCTCTATCCTGTACTTTAAAAATTAATCCCTACTTCATTTGTATCTTTTTTAACTTCTCCTCTGAGTTCTTGAGGGTTTTAAGTTTTACTTTACTAATCTGATTTCTATAACCCTCAATTTAGTATTCCTTTTCTCCATTACTATTTCAGTCGGCATTCAGAGTTTTAATTTCCATTCAGTCTTTCCTGGTTTAGAAATCCCTTTTTAAATAACATGAGTATCATAGTTACATTGATTTCTTAAATCTTATTCTGGACAGAGTTTTGCAGCCTTCACTATAATCTCATGAGAGATGGATTCTTACAGAGGTAATTGTGAGTATCTGTCTTAACTTTTCCATATCCAAGTAAAGGAACAAGGGGAAATTTTAGGTTGACTGAATTTACATTGGGGCTGCCTGTGCCAGGACCCAGCCCTTTGGTGCCACTCCCTCTGCCAGGCATGGTGGCCTGGGCGAGGGGTTGGGTGGGATAATGCCTGTCCAAGGCTCTGAGGGAGGCCCTTCGGCGTGGGCCTTGACCTATGGTGTAGCAGTTCTGTGTGTGCCCTCTCCCTCTTGTGTATTCTGCTGGTGCTACATTTATTGCAAGAACACATTGCTTCTTTAGAGAAAGAATATCTAGCAGAAATTCCTCAAAGTTCTGGGCAGATGGGATGGCATCCTTCTTAGTTTTCAGCTCAGATGCAGGTTTTTCTCTATTTGTATGTTCCTTTAGTTTATTTTAAAGGAAACTGGGGGCAGGAGACACCTGTCCTCCTGTTACCATCTTACCCAGATGTCCTATAAGATAGACATTCTCTTAACCAAGTCCACGTGATGAGATTCACAGGCTCCTTCTGTAAAACACTCAGGCTGAGTGGTCATGGCTAGGCTCTGCTGTACCCACACCCTTGATGATTCCAACCACTGGCCTGATTGATTGGGTTGAAGAAAAGAGAGCTTCTCCTATATTACTCTTATCATTCAGGGAAAAATCAATTTTTTTTTCTTTAAAGTGTAAGTGATTTTTAAAAATTTATTTATTTTTGGCTGTGGTGGGTCATTGTTGCTCAATTTTTTTTTAAAAAGAATTACTTAGTTTAGAAATGGGTTGATTTAGTGTGAGTCTAATGTAGGAGGCTTTGATGACCCATTCCCACTTCTTGACGGCCATGCCCAGTAGGTTTTGTATACTAGCTGGCAGTAGTTGTTATCTGTACTTGATAAATTATTTCACTCCTGAATGCTATTTTGGGTGCTGTGGGAATGGGAAAGAGTAGCCAAATAACATGGGAAAGGCAGATAGGTGGAAAAGGATAAAGAGTTAAAGTGTCAACAGTAATCAAGGCAAAGTCCTTCTTGTGTCCCTCAAGGCCCTATATGATCCACCCCCCCAACCCTACCCCCCACCCCAACCCTCCACCTTTCTGAGCTCATTTCTTTTTTTTTTTTTAATTTAAAATAATTAATTAATTAATTTATTTTTGGCTGCGTTGGGTCTTCATTGCTGCACACAGGCTTTCTCTAGTTGCGACGAGCGGTGGGGCTACTCTTCATTGCAGTGTGAGGGCTTCTCATTGCGGTGGCTTCTCTTGTCGCGGAGCACAGGCACTAGGCACGTGGGCTTCAGTAGTTGTGGCTCGGGGGCTCTAGAGCACAGACTCAGAAGTTGTGGCGCACGGGCTTAGTTGCTCTGCGGCATGTGGGATCTTCCCAGACCACGGATCGAACCCCTGTCCCCTGCATTGGCAGGCGGATTCTTAACCACTGCGCCACCAGGGAAGTCCTCTGAGCTCATTTCTTAACACTCACCAGGCTTCTTGCTAGTCCTTGAATATGCCTCATGTGCTCCTGCCTGCTTTTCCCTCTGCCTCAGTCAGTCTTCCTCCAACTAACCCCATGGCATGATCCTTCACCTCCTTCATGATTTTGTTCAAATGTCACCTTCTCAGGGACCATTGATTTAAAATTGTCCACCTTCTCCCTAACATATATAACTCCTTATCACCCTTCTTGCTTTCTTTTTTTAACTCCACAGCACTTATCTCAATCTAACTTACTTTTAAATTTATGTATATATTTTATTTCTTATCTCCCTGCACTTGAACAAAAGCTCCATGACGGCAGGGGTTTTTGTCAGTGTTGTTCACTGCTGTGTCCGAGTACCTAGAAAATTACCTGACATTTAGTAGTCACTCAGTGAGCATTTGTTGAATGATCAAAGATTGATGTCACTCTGCAACATCAGGATCATGGATGATGTATGTCTACCCTAGATCATTGAGTCTTAAAAATCTTTTCAGAGAATCCACAGATTTTCAGGATTCCTTCCTTCCTTCCTTCATTCAAGAAGTTTCTGTTGTGTATCTTCAGTGAGACAGGCACTGAGGTACCAGCTCATAAGCCCCTTATGAGCATATTTATTTTTGCATTTCCAGCACTAAGTGCAGCTAATGAGAGGTAACACAGAGGAAGGATTTGTGAAAGGCTATTGAACCAAACCACTGGGTCTTATGAAGACAGAAGTGAATAATACGTATCCCTGTGTTCAGTTGGATCATGGTAAAATGGAGAAGACCTGGGTACATAACAGTTCTGTGATCTGAGTGGTGTAAGAAAGGGATCACAGAGGAGGGAAAAACCAATTGCTTGGGGATGTTAGAGGTCAGGAAGAGCGTTTTATAAATATGATATTTGAGCTGAGCCTTTTGAAGATGGTTTTTCTGAGTGAAAAAACCAGGGAGGGAATATAATAGTCATAGGAACAATGCAAGTAAAGATGCAAAGGCAGGAAAGTGCAAAGTATGTTCCTAGAGCACTGACTTGTCTTGTATTTCTGGAATAGTGAGTTGATGGGCGTGGAGGTGAGGAATGAGCTGGGGCTGTAGATCCAGACCACATCACAAAGGCCTTGAATGCCATGCTGAGATCTGTGAACTTTATTCTGTTGGCGGCAGTGGGACACTGTTAAACGTGTCTGTTATAGAGGCAGAAAACACATTAGTGGTTTCCAAGAGTTAAGGATGGTGGGGAGGTAGGGAAAAGGTAGGGAGGAGGATGAGTTAACTGTAAAGAGGCAGTACAAGGGATGTTTGTGGTGATGGAACAGTTCTATATTTTGATTGTGGTGGTGGTTACACAAGTCTGTACATGTGATAAGTTTGCATAGAACTATACCTGCCTACACATACATACAAGTGCATATAAAATAGGTAAAATGTGAGTAAGGTCTGAAGATTGTGCCAATGTCAATTTCCTGGTTTTGATATTGTACTAGAGTTATGTAAGACGTTACCATTGGGGGAAACTGGGTGAAGGGTACATGGGTCCTCTCTGTACTATTTTTCGAACTTCCTATGAATCTATAATTATTTCAAAATAAAAAGTTAGAAAAAAAGTATAAGAAGGAAAACTTGGTGAAGGAGAAGCTGGAGCAGGCCACTTATTAGGATTTTCATTTATTTAACAATATTTTAGGGACTTCCCTTGTGGCGCAGTGGTTAAGAATCCGCCTGCCAATGCAGGGGACATGGGTTCAATCCCTGGTCCAGGAAGATCCCACATGCCGTGGAGCAACTAAGTCCGTGCACCACAGCTACTGAGCCTGTGCTCTAGAGCCCATGAACCCACAACTACTGAACCCATGTGCCACAGCTACTGAAGCCTGCGCACCTAGAGCCCGTGCTCCGCAACAAGAGAAGCCACCGCAGTGAGAAGCCCGCGGAAGCCACTGCAGTGAGAAGCCTGTGCACCGCAATGAAGAGTAGCCCGCGCACGCGGCAACTGGAGAAAGCCCGAGCCCAGCAGTGAAGACCCAACACAGCCAAAAAAACCCACAAAAAAACACCAACATTTTATTGTGAAATGTTATGTTCAGATACTGTATAAGATGCTTGGAAAGTTATCAAATATGGTTCATATCCTTGAGAATTTTGTTTTTGTTTTTGAGTGGAGGAGACAGACATGTTTTAAATAATGATCGTACTGTGTGCGGGTTTTTTACTGGTAAAGATAGGTACACAGCACTATGAGAGCAAGGAAGAGGGGGGACAAACTTCAGGGGGTGGGGAAGGCTTCATAATGATACAGTGATTAAGCTGACTCTGAGGGAAGAGTGGGAGTTTGGGTCGCGTACAGCAGGGTTCTGCAACAGTCCAGGTGAAAGGTACAGCTAAAATTAGTGGTGGTAGGAATGGAGAGTGGGGAATGGATTCAGGACCATTTTGGAATAGTATTGATGCAAATTGTTGGTGTGTTTGGACAACGAGTTTAGACAGAGAGGGAAGAGTGTGAGATGACAGAGGTTTTAAGCTTGACTGACTGCATGGTGACTCTGTTAGCCAAAATTTAGGGTGTAGGAGGAGAAAGGTTTTGTCTATAATGTTAGGTTTCAGGTATCCGAAGAATGCCCTGTGGGGAGCCTAGTGTGCGGTCGGTGTGCGGAGCTCGGCAGAGGCAGAACGTAGATACAGAGACGTGTTGGAAAGCTGCACCCACACTGGACCACTTGCCCCTTCCTCAGTCATCCATCTTCAGCCTGCTTTTTGAGTCTGTACCTTAGTCTGGAATGTCCCTCTCTTCCTCCCCTGTCTAGTGAAATCCCACTCCCGTCAGTGTCTATTTCAGAATAGAGGTGATGGCTGGGGCTTTGCTAGTATGTGAATTTTGTCCATGGGTACTGGAGTAAGGCAGGAAGCGAAGAAGGTGGGTTAGCAACCTGTGTTCGGAGGTGGCAGGCCCTGGGGAAGAAGGTGAAGAGTAGAAGAACCAAGAAAGTAGTGAGGCCAAATGGAAGTTGGTCGCTCAGCCATAGCAGAGCTGACCAACCAGAATTAGACATACTAGGAGAAGAAATAGTCCATGATGTAGATTGTAGAAGTTCATGGCTACAGAAGATGAGCATTCAGTTTAAGTCCACCCAGAGCTCCATCTCATACATAGAGCTGCCCGACATTGAATGGTCCTTGCCAGCCTGATTAATTTTTTTTCAATAAATTTATTTATTTATTTTTTGCTGCGTTGGGTCTTCGCTGCTGCATGCGGGCTTTCTCTAGTTGTGGCGAGCAGGGGCTACTCTTTGTTGCAGTGTGCAGGCTTCTCATTGCAGTGGCTTGTCTTGTTGCAGAGCACGGGCTCTAGGCGCACAGGCTACAGTAGTTGTGGCACGTGGGCTCAGTAGTTGTGGCTCTCGGGCTCTAGAGTGCTGGCTCATTAGTTGTGGTGCAAACCGCTTAGTTGCTCCACAGCATGTGGGATCTTCCTGGGCCAGGGATCGAACCCGTGTCCCTTCCATTGGCAGGCGGATTCTTAACCACTGTGCCACCAGAGAAGTCCCCTGATTAATTTTTAATATACAATTCTCTGGTGAAGTGGCTGGGCATTGAAGTGCATCAAAGGCAGCTTTTGTTTTTATGAAGTTGGTCAAAATAATACTGGGGAGTCGGGTTACTGTAACCTTGAGCTCTGGTTGTTATGAAGGGATGACATCAGACTCTGTAACTTCCCTGGTTTCAGAAGGCTCTTTACCTTTTGCAGGGCAAGTTCTTTGGAATCAGGAGAGGGTGTGCTTCCTGTTGGATTCTGTGCCCTTTATTATTGGAAAATGCCTAGTTTCCTGCCACAGATAGAGAGTGGCATCAGTGAGTGAGGCTCCCACTTCCCTGCTGGCTTTCTCTTCTGTCCATTTCTTGAGTGATACTGTCTGTCATCTGAGTTCTGAAAAACTATTGCCAACCCCCTAAAACACCAGAGATTTTAAATACAAGTGTACAGTAAATAATATGCTTTTTAGTCCTCAAAGCAGATGGTGATGATGATGATTTTAACCTGGGTTCTTCTTCATGTGATCTCCTTAATTCTTTTAATTTCCCCATCTTTAAAATTTTATTCTTAAATGCTTTCTCTTTTACAGTGTCTTCTTTTTCTTTTTATCCTCCTATTTTTGTACACAGAAACCACTGATAACTGAGGATAGATAGTATCTGAGTGGCAAGGAGAGCTTCTTTATACGTAATGAGAACTTCTTTGAAGTGACTCACAGGTAGATGTGCTACCTTCTGGATGAATGGTGACTGGTTAGGCAGAAAAGGGGGAGGATAATAGAAAGAGAAACTCCTATGTGGATCCATTTTATCAGTGGTGTATGTTTTGAGAGCCCTCAGTTCTAATAGAGTAATTGGTGGGGTGGAACCCTCCTTTTGTTCTCAGAATGGGGTTTTCTCTCTTTTCTGCTCACTGGCTGGCTATCTTTCTACCTAAAATATACTTTCACAAACTGGAAAGACTTATTCCACATTATCATGGGCTATTCAGGAAACTTTCACTCTACCCAATTTTGCATTATTTGAAAAATTTCTCAGTAATCATAATTACTTTTATAATAGAAAAGTTATAAATATCCCACTGGAAAAATAAACACCTAAAAATCAGGAAAAGATGTTCAGCTATTGAAAAATCTCTCTTTATTGAATTTATAATTTTTTTCTTTTTTGACTTCCATAACTGATGAATTATTTTAATCGATTTCTTGATATTCATCCATTCATCCATCCTTACCTTTCTGAACTAACTTGAGTTTGCAGTGGTCTGTTATTCCTTTAACATACTGCCAGATTCAATTTGCTAGTATTTTATTGAGTATCTCTGCGTCTTTATTCCTAAATGGAGAAATCTGTAGTTTTCTTTTTTTCCTGTATTGAATGGTGTTAGGGCTGTACTTTCTTGCTCTATAAAATTGCTTACTTGCTCTCATAAAATAAATATGAAAGCCTTCCATACTTTTGGTTTCTTAAAATTTTGGACTAATAAATATCATTTATTGTGAGCTTAGTTTGATCAAGGGTCAGTGATTAGAACCCAGATCTGCATGGCTCCTGAGTCCACGCTTATCATTGCAGGCCACGTCAAAGGAGAAAGGCCAATCTTAGAACCCTGGGTCTCCATAGTCAGCAGGCCTGGGCTTTAACTCACCTTGTCTTTTTTTTTTAACATTTTAAATTTTGAAATAATTCAGAGTTACAGAAACAGTTCAAAAACAGTACAAAAATTCCTGTAAACCCTTTCCCAGATTCACCAAAGGCTAACATTTTTCTACATTTGCTTTTCATTCTTTCTATCTATACATATTTTTTTTCCTGAGCCATTTGACAGTTACAGCTATAACGTCCCTTTTCCTCTCAGTACTTCAATGTGTATTTCCTTAAAAAAAAAAAAAAAACCCAAAACCACTGTACAGTTTTCAAAATCAGGGGATTAACTTTGATGTAATGCTGTGATGTATTTATTCACATTTTACCAACTGTCCCACCAGTGTCCTTTATAGCAAAAGAAAAACATTTTTTCCCAGCCCAGGATCTAATCCAGTGTCAAACATTGTATTTAGTTGTCATGTCTCTTAAATCTCCTTTAATCTGGAACAGCTTCTTAATCTTGCTCTGCCTTTGATGACCTTGACATGTTAAAGAGTACAGACCAGTTCCTTTTTGTAAGATGTCCCTTAATTTAGTGACTCTGATTTTCCTATGATTAGGTACAGGTCATGTGTTTTGGCTGGACTGCCACAGTGATGGTGTGTTCTTCTCAGTGGATGTATCGAGAGGCATGTGACATCTTTTTGTCCTGTCACTGGTGATTAACTTTAACCACCTAGTTAAATGGTATCTGCCAGGCTTCTCCACTGTGAAGTTACTATTTTTTACTTTGTAATTAATAAGTATTTTGTAGGAAAACACTTTGAGACTCTATAAATATCCTGTTCCTCATCAAACTTTCACTCACTAATTTTAGCACGCATCATATCTTTTGAGGCAACAAGCAAGGATGCTCAAAGTGAATACAGATTTTTGCTCCCCTTGGGGCTAAAGTGAAGGCAAGAGAGAGTGAGACAGTCTATTAGGCAGATCAGCCACATTTTTTTTTTACACTGCCTATGGTCTTTGAGTTTGTTTTTAAGTATGTTAATTTAACTTTAGTCACACTTGAGAATAGTGATTGGCTGTAACCTGTAACCTTTGGGATCCTGGTTTGGTCACCCAGGGCCAAAGATCCATCCAGCCAGTTTATTCTGGTCACAAGAGCCCTTTTGGGTCTTTGGCCTATGGCTCCTTTTTTTCTTTGACCCCTTATCTTTGCTTCTGATTAAGGTGCTGTCAGTTGGAAGCCAGAGTAAACTGCCTCTGTGTTGAATCACTTGTGAACAAGCATTGCTTCTGGCTACCAGGCCCATCTAATGAGACAGCTGTCCCCTGAGCCCCAGTTACGTATCCTGTGCTGTGCTAAGGCTGCAGTTGTATGAGTCACAGAAGCCAGTTTTTATATGTTAGAGTCAGAATTATGCATAATTGAAGAAATTTTTAAAATACCAGGTGGTATATAATCAATTGCCAGTTCTTACAATTAGATGCTATAGAAGTTAAAGAAAGGAGAAATGAGTGAAGAAAAAAAAAATCAAGGAAGACTTTTTGGGGCAACTGAGCCTTGATTGATAGGTTGGTAGGGATGCCGTGAGAAAAGGCACACAGGTAAGAATGTGCAGAGAGTAGGAAGGTGAGGCAGAATGGTAGGACTTCCCTTTGGATGACTTCTTATCTAACACCAGGAGCATTAGATAAGCTACATGCTAGCTGTCTCTGTGCTAGTCTGCAGGCATTCTTAAAAGCCATGTGTCTGCTTCTGGTCTCTGATTACAGTGCTATCCAGTTTTTTAGTTGAACTAGAGGTTAGATGGCAAGTTGGAACAAAGAAAGTTGGTCTCTTTGGGTCAGTATGGGTACAGGGAAGCTGCTCTCCCCTCCCTCTTATTCAGCAAGTTACCTTATCCTTTTTTAGAGCACAGTTTCTCAACATTTCTAAGTTTTTGACCTCACCAGCATCCTTCTGGGGAAAGCTGGTGACTTCTGTTTATGAGACATTAGGAGGTCAGATATGATAGTAATTGGACATGGTAATGTCCCTCTTACTCAGCACATTCCTGATAGCCATAACCCTGAAAGCACAGCTCTTTGCTGTGGTGTCATGCTGTTAAATAAAAAACACTGAATTTTATTTTATTTTATTATTATTATTTTTTAACATCTTTATTGTAGTATAATTGCTTTACAATGGTGTGTTAGTTTCTGCTTTATAACAAAGTGAATCAGCTATATGTATACATATATCCCCACATCTCCTCCCTCTTGTGTCTCCCTCCCACCGTCCCTATCCCACCCCTCTAGGTGGTCACAAAGCACTGAGCTGATCTCCCTGTGCTATGCGGCTGCTTCCCATCAGCTATCCATTTTACATTTGGTAGTGTATATATGTCCATGCCACTCTCTCACTTCGTCCCAGCTTACCCTTCCCCCTCCCTGTGTCCTCAAGTCCATTCTCTACATCTGCGTCTTTATTCCTGTCCTGCCCCTAGGTTCTTCAGAACCATTGTGGTTTTTTTTAGATTTCATATATATGTGTTAGCATATGGTATTTGTTTTTCTCTTTCTGACTTACTTCACTCTGTATGACAGACTCTAGGTCCATCCACCTCACTACAAATAACTCAATTTCGTTTCTTTTTATGGCTGAGTGATATTCCATTGTATATATGTGCCACATCTTCTTTATCCATTCATTGGTCGATGGACACTTAGGTTGGTTCCATGTCCTGGCTATTATAGAGCTGCAACGAACATTGTAGTACGTTTTGGGTTATGAAAAACAGTGAATTTTAAATCAATTATTTTGATATACATTCATATGTAAACACATGAATAAATTCAAATTTATCTCCACAATAACCTGACTCTCCCTCAGATTTGGACTTTTCTTGGTTGCCAAGGGGTGGTGTGGAGGTACAGCTCTTACCTCTCAGGAGTTACGCAGCCAACAGGATGCTCCTGCTTGAACTAGCTCTTGTGTGAGCCCCCTGAATGTCCAGGGGCGTGTGTCTGTTCTGTGAATGTCATTGGGCATGTGTGTCATGGTGGAGAGCAGTTGAATGGCTTAGATTGGAATTTAGAAATATACCACTGCCCCACCTCCCTTCCCCAAAGGAAAGTTTTTGGGTGGCAGAAATCTCTCACAGAAAAGCCCACTCTCATTTGTACCTTAGGACAGACTCTATGACCTCCCTCAATCGTTTTATTTTTTCTCTTTTTTAAATTAATGAGTTCCTTATACTTTTGGCTCACTACTAAAACCAATAAATTAAAATGGAGAAAGACACCATTCCGACAGTAGTGAGAGATGACAGGAGCCACTGAGTAAAAGACAAAAGCATGAAAGCTGACAGAGAGTAAAAGCATTTCAGCCTGGAGCTGCTTAGTGAGTGAGGGAAGTAGCAGTACACACGCCCCGTAGCTTCCGAGGGCATCCCAGTGTTGAGTAAGGAGCAAGTGGTTAGTATTTGTAATGATTTCTCTAGTTAAGGATAAAAGGTAAAGTTTTATCTAGTGTACAATTTGGGAACAGCAAGATGTGAATAATAGCTTATCTTGAAAACTTTTACTACATCTAATCCACATTAATTGTAAATATTCAGAAACAAAAGAAAAAATACAGAAAACAGCCCATATCTTAGGACCCATAGATTTAACTACTCTTGGTATGTTAGTATTTAGTGCTCTAGCCTTTTCCTATGTATAACTAGAAATATATATTTCTATAATTAAGAAATATATATTATATGATATGTATTTATGCCAGATTTCTGTGTGAGAACATGAAGCCTGCTTTTTCCCCCTTTTTTTCAATTTAAAAAATTCTAGTAAAAAACATAAAATTCACCCTCTTAACTGTTTGAAGTGTACAGTTCAGTAGTCTTAACTATATTCACTGTGAAGGCTGCTTTTTTTATTCAGCAATATAGTGTGAATATTTTCCCATATATGAGTATAGCTATTCATTTTTGAGGGTGCATGGATATACCATATTCTAGTTAATCAGTTCCCTATTGTTGGATATATAGGTTTCCAGTTTTGGTTGTTATTAACACTGCATAAAGCCTCTTTAACTATACATACCTCCACATTTCATGAGGATACACTTCCGGGAGAATTGTTAGATTAATGAGCGTGTACTTTCTAAAGGCTTCCAGTGTATATTGTCAAATTCTATCACTTCTGTCACCATATTTAAGTGCCCCTTTCACTGTATTCTGGCCAGTATTTGATGTTATAATTCTTTTAAATCAACATTTATGTAATTCAATCTTTAATGCAAAAAAAAAAAAAGTAAACAGCAGTTAAAGCTAAAGAAGTCAATGAGAAAAAAATGTATTTTAGGGAATGTAATGCATGAGATTATTATGGTTTAAAACTAGCAAACTATTGGTTCTTTATGAGAAGAACTTTAGCACATTAACTATTCAGTGCACAAGCATGGTAACTCTTGTCTTAAGACATTCAGTCCTCATAATTTGAAGAAGAGGTGTTACATGAGTCTGATTCTCATAACCCAAATGGGTGAATCTCAGGATAGGACTGTACTGATTTTTGTGTAACTTTTTTTGTAGTAAAACTTTTTTCAGTCGTCTTTAACTTTTTTTTTTTTAAATTATTAGCACCTTTAATTATTATTTATTTATTTTTTTTTAAATTTTTTTGGCTGTGTTGGGTCTTCATTTCTGTGCGAGGGCTTCCTCTAGCTGTGGCAGGCGGGGGCCACTCTTCATCGCGGTGCGCGGGCCTCTCACTATCATGGCCTCTCTTGTTGCGGAGCACAGGCTCCAGATGCGCAGGCTCAGTAGTTGTGGCTCACGGGCCCAGTTGCTCCGCGGCATGTGGGATCTTCCCAGACCAGGGCTCGAACCCGTGTCCCCTGCATTAGCAGGCGGATTCTCAACCACTGCACCACCAGGGAAGCTCGTCTTTAACTTTTTTGTGGGTTTTGTTCACCACACAGAAGTTTCAAATTTTTTAAATTTTTATTTTATATTGGCACACAGTTTATTAACAATTCAACTTTTAATGAAGGAAAATCAGTAAAAATATTGGTTACTCCTTTCATTTTTGTAGAAAACCTTCCTTACCTTAATTTTCTTTTAGTAGTTTTATAGTTTTAGTTTCTGCATTTAACTCAGAAATTGCAAACATTTTTATCTCATAGGCTGCATTCCACCTGCTAGAGGAGGTGGGTTTTTTGGTTGTTTTTTCCCCAGTATGGTATTTTTAACAATTGGAACTTAAATGCCTTTTAGGAAAGGCATGTATCCTCTAATTTGTCTCATTCCTCACAACTCCCAATTGTCTCTGCTTCACATATTTAGATGTGAACATTTAATTTTACCTACATGATCCTTATGGGCATTTGAGTTTGTGACCCCTAATTAGCCAACCTAGAGTTTATTTTGGTATTTGGATGATAGAGGGAATTGATGTGAGTTTTTTT
The DNA here is from genome assembly GCF_965194825.1 of Balaenoptera physalus. Lineage (NCBI taxonomy): Eukaryota > Metazoa > Chordata > Mammalia > Artiodactyla > Balaenopteridae > Balaenoptera > Balaenoptera physalus. Next base: position 38,692,096 of record NC_138894.1, read on the forward strand.
CCCCAAATGACTTAGTTAGCAGTACCAACAATTTTTATTGGATAATTCCAATACAGGCATACCTCACAGATAACGCAGGTTCAGTTCCAGAGCACCACAATAAAGCAAATATTGCAACAAAGTGAGTCACACAAATTTTTTGGTCTCCCAATGCATGTAAAAGTCATGTTTATAACTATACTGTAGTCTATTGAGTGTGCAATAGCATTATGTCTTTAAAAATGTATATACCTTAATTAAAAAACACTTCATTACTAAAAAAAAATGCTAACCATCATCTGAGCCTTCAGTAAGTCATAGTAGTCACATCAAAGATCACTGATCACAGATCACCATAACAAATATAATAATGAAAAAGCTTGAAGCACTGCGAGATTTACCAAAACGTGACTTAGACACATGAAGTGAGCAAATGCTGTTGTAAAAATGGCGCCGATAGATTTGCTTGACTCAGGGTTGCCACAAACCTTCAATTTTTATAAAAAGGCAATATTTGTTAAGTACAATAAAGCAAAGTATGACCATGTATATTGAATTCTTACATGTTCTTGAGGTCTTTGCATTTTTCTCTTTGTTTTTATAACAAAACATTTTATAATGTTATGTCTAAATTATATGTTTTTAAATTTTGATGTCTGGTAGAACTGGCTTCTCCATCACCCCTTCAAACCGCAGCCACCCTCATCTTGACTGTTCCAGTACGCCAGTGCATCTTTTTTTTCCTTGATGAAATTGGGAATAATTTCATCTAAAACCAAAAGCAACCTGTTGAAATTTTAGCAGCATGTTATGTTTTCATTCTCATTGAGTTCAAAATACTTTCTAATTTACCTTTTGATTTTGCATATGACCCGTGGGTTATTTAGAAGTGTTTCATTTAGTTTCCAAATATTTGCAGATTTCCCCAGAGAGCTTTCTGTTACTGATTTCTAATGTAGTTCCATTTAAGATTATAGTCAGAGAACATACTTTGATTTAAATCCTTTTAATTTTATTAAGAATTGTTTTATGGCTTAGAACATGACATATCTTGGTCTTCTGTGGGCACTTGAAAAGAATGTATTCTGCTGTTGTTAACTGGAGTGTTCTATAAATGTCGATTAGGTCAAGTTGGTTGGTGGTGTTCAAGTCTTCTATTTCTTTATTGATTTTTCTGTTTACTTGTTCTATCAATTATTGAGAAAGGGGTATTAAAATCATCAATAATTACTATGGGTTTGTCCATTTCTCCTTGCAGCTCTATCAGTTTTTGCCTCATGTATTTCGAAGCTCTGTTGTTAAGTATGTAGACATTTAAGAGTGTTATGTCGTCTTGATGAATTGACCCCTTTATTGAAATGACCCTGTAATATTCTTTGCTCTGAAGTCTACTTTGTCTTATATTAATATAGTCACTTCGACTTTCTTTTGATTAGTGTTAGCATGATATATCTTTTTTCCATCTTTTAACTTTAAGGTATTTGTATCTTTACATTTAAAGTGGCTTTCTTATAGGCAACATATAGTTGGATCTGTATTTTTTGTCCTGTCTGACAATCTCTGCATTTTAATTGGGTGTTTAGTATGTACGTTTTTTTTTTTTTCCTCTCTCCCTGGCTGCTTTTACACAACATTATATTTTTGAGATTCATCCATGTTGATTGTATCAGTATGAAGGTAGTTCATTCATACCTTCTTATTTCTGCATAGTATTCCATTTTATAGATAGCCCATAATTTGTTTATGCATTCATCTTTTGAAGGACAGTTGAATTTTTCTGGTTTTGGCTGTTAACATTCTCGTGCAAGTCTGCATGTAGATATTTGCTTCACTTCTCTAGCAGTAGAATTGCTGGTTCATATGGTAAGTGTATGTTTAACTTTGGAAAATTAGTTTCTTATAAATTTGTTGAGCAATTTTACATTCCTGCCATCAATGTATGAAAGTTTTTGTTGCTCTACATTCCTGTCAAGCTCTTGGATTGTCAGCCTTTTAATTTTGGAAAGCTTTCAATTTTTGTGTGTTGACTTTATAACTAGCTTTCCTACTGAACTTTTATTAGTTATTTTTTAGCTAATTATCTTGAGTTTTCCAAGTAGACAATTACATCATCTGTAAGTAATGAAAATTTGGTCTGAACATTTTCAGTATTTCTCTCTTTATTTTGTTTTCTGGCTGAACTTCATTGGCTTAAACTTCCAAAATAGAATACATTTGAAAAATAATTTCGTCAAAGTAATTAAAATATGTTGGCATTCTTTGAAAGGGCCAAGTGAAAAACTCAAAACAACTCATTCTTAGTGATGTAGTATGAATGAGCTGTTACTAAGTTAAGTACCTGTATGCTCATTATTAATCAGACGGTATCACAGTTTATTAATGTTTTTCGTTATAAACAGTTCACAGTTTGTTTTCATACACACCACTTTATGAATACAGTGTTCCAACTCTTTTTTTTTAATTTAATTTTTTTTATTTTTGGCTGCATTGGGTCTTAGTTGTGGGATCTTCATTGCAGCACGCAGGCTTCTCTCTAGTTGCAGTACGTGGGCTCTCTAGTTGTGGCACTCAGGCTCAGTAGTTGTGGCGTGTGGACTTACTTGCCCCACATTATGTGGGATCTTAGTTCCCCGGCCAGGGATTGAACCTGCATCCCATGCATTGGAAGGCGGATTCTTAACCACTGGACCAGCAGGGAAGTCCCCAGTGCTCCACCTCTTGAGAGAGCAATACATAGGCTATCCATAATTAAATATAAACTTTTGAAGGATAAATTCTGTCAAATGTGTCCCCATGACACGTTCAGAAGTGCATATAATCCTTAAAAGCACTTTAATACACCTACTTATGTTACATGTTGTAGAAATTCTATGGTGGATTTTTTAAAAAGGTATATGTTCAGTTCTTTTTAAAAAATTTTATTAGATTATAGTTGATTTACAATATTGTGTTTTAGGTGTACAGCAAAGTGATTCAGTTATACATATACATATATTCATTCTTTTTCAGATTCTTTTCTCATATAGGTTATCACAGAATATTGAGTAGAGTTCCCTGTGCTATAGTAGGTCCTTGTTGGTTATCTATCTTATATACAGTAGTGTGTGTATGTTCATCCCAAGCTCCTGATTTATCCCTGCCTGCCATGCCACGTTTACCCTTTGGTAACCATAAGTTTGTTTTCGATATCTGTAGGTCTGTTTCTGTTTTGTAAATAAGTTCATTTGTATCATTTTTAAAAATCAGATTCCACATATGAGTGATATATTTGTCTTTCTCTGACTTAACTTCAGTTAATATGATAATCTCTAGGTCCATCCATATTGCTGCAAATAGCATTATTTCATTCTCTTTTATGGCTAATATCCCACTGTATATATGTACTGCATCTTCTTCATCCATTCCTCTGTCGGTGGACATTTAGGTTGCTTCCCTGTCTTGGCTATTGTAAATAGTGCTGCAATGAACGTTGGGGTGCATGTATCTTTCCTAATTAGGGTTTTCTCTGGATATATGCCCAGGAGTGGTATTGCTGGATCATATGGTAGTTCTATTTTTAGTTTTTTAAGGAATCTCCATACTGTTCTTCATAGTGGCTGTATCAATTTAGATTCCCACCAGCAGTGCAAGAGGGTTCCCTTTTCTCCACACCCTCTCCAGCATTTATTGTTTGTAGATTTTTTTGATGATGGCCATTCTGACTGGTGTGAGGTGATACCTCATTGTAGGTTTGATTTGCATTTCTCTGATAATTAGTGATGTTGAACATCTTTTCATGTGTTTGTTGGCCATCTGTATGTCTTCTTTGGAGAAATGTCTATTTAGATCTTCTGGTAATTTTTTGACTGGGTTGCTTGTATTTTTGACATAGAGCTGCATGAGCTGTTTACATATTTTGGAGATTAATCCCCTGTCAGTTGCTTTATTTGCAAATATTTTCTCTCATTCTGTGGGCTTTTTCATTTTGTTTATGGTTTCCTTTGCTGTGTCCAGTTCTTACAAATAGGTACCACATGCCTGTCACAGTCATTGTCAACATTTGTGAGTTAGCAGGTATGGCTGTGTGTGATCCTGGGCTATGTGATAGATTATTGCCTAGAGCAGGGTTTTTCAACCTTGACACTATTGACATATAGGGCTGGGTAATTTTTGTTGTGGAGATGCTGTCCTGTGCATTGTAGGATATTAGCAATATCCCTGGCCTGTACCCAGCTGATGCCAGGAGGCATTAAGTTGTGACAACCAAAAATGTCTCCACATCTCTGGGGGGCAACATCGCCCTCTCTTAAGAAGCAGTGGTGTGGCAGATCTTGAAGTGGGCTTAGGTACTACCCAGTAGGAACCAGTGGCAGGACACAAGACCGGTTCATTGGTGGAATACCCTGGTGTATTGTTTCTTGAGAATTGGATCCTAGTCTAGAGATTGGAGAAACTGGGAATTTGAAGAAAGTTCTCGTGTTTGTGTGTGTGTGTGTGTGTGTGTGTGTGTGTATTCCAGGAATCAGTTCCTCTGCCTTACTTCCTCATCTTCTCTTTTTGACCCCTCTATGGAATAGGAGAACCAGGGGCAGGTAACTGGGAGTTATAAATAAAATGTTAGGAAAATTGTCAGCAGATCCCTTGATGACATCTTGCCCCAACTTTCCTATTTAAGCTCCATGAGACTGGCCGTTGTGGTTTGAAATACAGAACTGACTCTAATGCTCTTGGTTCCAGGAAAAAAGGATTTATAAGTCATTTACAGAGACTTCTTTATTAAACATGGTCTTATTTCTCCTGTCTTGATTCACTGTGAATTGTAGGAATGATACTTCTGTACCTTGGTGGCACGTGACAAAATCTCTTAGGTGGGATCAAAGTGTGTTGTGGATGATCAGTAGACCTTACTAGTTTTGACTGATTTTCAATTATTTCATGCCCTAATTGAGCCAGGTAACATAGGGTGCTACATTGGATTTCATTTTTTGCTTTGCTGCTGTGACCTTTTGAATTGAGTTCTTTATCCACTTTATGCTTTAAATCTACCTATTTCTCAAAGTCATTGAGAGTAATAAAATTGCAGTGATATTAATAATGTTAACTTCCTAACCATAAATATGCTAACTACAGCTTAAGTAAATGCTCTATAAAATCTAGACCTGCAAAATGGATTTGTCTTTCCAAATCACCAGTCCTTTGGAATCCATCCAAAGTTCCATTTGTCTCGAGAAACTTTTCCTAGCAATTTCAGCTAACATTTGTTTTTCCATAGACTTACATTTTTTCCTTATTGTTTCATGTCTTATCTCTCCAACAAAATTCTGTTTTTTTCAAGGAGGTAGGTGTAGGGATTGCAAAGGACGTCACATTTTTTATACTACGTTAAATCCCTTATGCTTTATCTCATTTGATCTTCCCACTAACTTTAAGGTTGTTAGGATAGATATAATTATTCCCATTTTACAACCGTGAAAATGGAGCTTTAGAGAAGTCGAAACTTGTCAGTGTTATCCGGTTAATGGGTGGTTAAGCTTAGGACCCATTAGGTATTGGGATTTCTAAATAGACAAATCATGCAAACCTAAAAACTGGTTTTGATTTGCCATTGTATTTGCAATGTGCAGAATCTTAGTGTTGCCAGTTGAAGTATTGAGACCTCTAAGCGTGCTGTGTTAAGTAGGCTGTGTGCAAGGTTAGCGGGGATGGCTTATGCTGAATCACTCCTGCCCTGCTTCTGTCCTTCAGGAAGGACAGGCACTGCGGAATAGCAACCTGGGGGTGGGTATACAGACTCTGAGCATACAGCAGTTTCTCTATATAGTCTTCTTGGAATGTGTGCTCTTTCCTGTTCTAAGACTCTAATGTCCTCTGCTTTCATCCTTAGCATTTCTGCTGCAACTGATAGAGCTTTGTGATAAGACCATCTAAAACTGAGTGTTTGAGAGAGAGGCTCCAGTATGCCCTGAAGTGACCAGGAAGTTAGTATACCTTGTCCAGCACGGAAACTGCAGAGAATGACTCTCTGGTATAAGAGGACAGAACCTTGTTTTTGGCTCAGTTCAGAGAATGGGGAATGAAGCTCCCAGCTCATCTGCATGTCTGACCTCCGTTGTTGGTTGTCCCACGCATTGAGCAGAGTCGTAGAGAGCTTTTTGACTCACTCCCCTGGCCTGGCAGAGCTAGCTTCTGTAGATTATTTTATTAGAACCATCTGGAGCGTGTTTTCTTTTAATCATGTTGCTTGGCTTTCTTCCGTGGGGTGAAATGGAAGCTGCCTTGAAACAGACCAGGAGCTGCTATAACTTCCTGTGCTCGAACAACCCAGTCCAGAGCTCTGTTACCTGTACCTGAGTGCTTGGGGCAGGTCATGCCTAGGGATTGCTCTCTGCTTCAAGGACGCTTATCTCAGCTTCTCAGACCCAACACGCCTTTGCATTCTTTTAGTTGGAATATTTATTGCATCTCTCCTGTTCATATCCCCTAGGTCTCTTTTTTCTGCTGACCTTCTTTCTAAGCCTTGACTTTGTACCTCAGTGCTTGACGACTAGCCAGTTTCACAGTCCAATAATTGTATTCTCCACTCTGTCCAGTGTACAATCCGCTGTTTGTCTGGGCTCTATCTGGTTTATTTCCTGACTCTGATGCACCTTTGCCTAGTGTTAACTTGTGCCTGGTCTAAGGACTAGTCAAGTCCTGTCCAATCTGATACATCTGTGCTCCCCCACCCCCTCCCCGGCTCTGACCGAGGTTTCTCAGTGAAAACCCTGCTTTCTCATCTGTACTCTGACCCTTAACCCCAGATGACGCTAGTGATGGTTTTGTGATGAGGCTACTAAAGAAGACTGCCTTCACGTGTGCCATATGAGCATATTGTTTATATGGCTCTCAAGATTGATTCCACCTTTTCTAAAAGACATCTAAAAAGCAATGAAAGTGATTTTGAAAATCAGAGGCTGCCTTTTTGGTAGCAGTTCTTTCATTGATTCTGTTGGAGGATCCAGATCGAGCTCTTTATAAAATATTCTCCCACATAATGTACTAGGGTATTCCTAACAATAGTAAACCTTGATCCAGAGATCAGATGTGCCATTTGATAAAAATAATGTAGAAGAACTCAATAAAACCGGCCTGTTTAATGGAAACATCATAAAAACCTAGGTGGAAAAAAAAAGCATATAGCTGTGGCAGCAAGTATAAAACAAATGGCAGAACTGGGGAGTCACAAAATGACACAGTTGAGCACCAAGGATGGTTTCATATTTGCTCAGATGCCACAGGCACCCAGGACTAGGTCTCGCTTTGACCATCCAGAAGGTAGGATTTCTGGACACCTGCATCATCTGAAGCCATCTTGCTGACAACAAACCCTTATAATATAGAGAGAGTCATTAGCTAAGAAGAGGGTGGGTTTAGTCTCCCCTCTTAATTTAAGGGATGGAGAAGCTCTTGCTCATGACAAATACTGAAAATGGAGTAAATTTTACATCAGCAAAAGTTCCTGTAGCCAGTGTTGCTGAGGGCTGCAGGTGGTATCAGACACCCACCTAATGGACATTAGTTAGGAAGGAAGGGGTGAGGGGAGATGGGGGTGAACGTTTGTTGACTGTCTCTGAGGTTAGACGTGTGCCACGTGCTACAGGATGCTATCTTATGTGATATTCAGGACACTCTGTGCAGTAGCCCATGGTTCCTCATTTCATAAATGAGCTGAGGTTTCATGACTATGGATTGTTTGACCTGGGCTTTGAACTCAGATCTAACTCCAAAGCCTTGCAAATCTTCAGAATGAGGTAGGCTTGCTTTAGAAAATGGAAACTGCTGATTTTGGCAGAAAGGCAGGAGATATGGAAGGACTCGGCCTCAATTCCCTCGTCTCATAAAGATTGCTGCATTTGAAAGTATGGTGCATTGGGTCTCACCGCCAGCTGTCAACCTGTGGAGATTAAAAAAAAAAAAGCAAATACAAACCTACCATCCCGAGGATTTTGAATCTTAGTGGGTTCCAGCTGTGGGGTCTGGGACTTCCAGGATGATTGTAATATGCTACTAGAATTGAGAAACTGTCTATGTATGAGAACGATGGAATGGATGCGAGCCCCGAGTGGCCCTGGAGATAATATTTCCGACCCTCTTGGAGAGGAAACTGAGGCCCAGCGAGCTCAAAGCCAGATGGTCCTTCATTCAGTCCAGCACTTACCCTGCACTGACTATTTGTTATCCTAGGTGAGTCAGAAAATGCAAAGAAAAAATACTTTCCCTGCCTTTGAAGAGATTTTAGGTAAAGGCTACATAGTTGGTTAATGCAAAACCATGGTTGGAACCCAGGTTTCTCGACTTCTTTGGTGCTATAAAGCCTTGTGAATATTATCATTTCCAGGCCCTCTTTCAGATCCTCCAAGCTGTGTAAACGGTTCCTGTTAACACTGCGGTGAGTGGCTTTCAAAGCCCCTGGCTTCCAGAAGTCTCCTGCCTGCCTTTCTGCCTCATTACCAGCGTGGTATTCAGCCACCCATTTTGCCTTAGGTTCATAGGCCCACAGCTTTTCAGTTGACTGCTTTGTTCTCAGTTCATTTTCAAGTGTCTCACCTGGAAAAGGCCTGAAAAGCTGCAGAATGATTATTTTGGAAACGCAGTGCTTGGACAAAACCTGCCCTTCTGGTGGTCACCCTCATCTCTTTGCTGTGCTTCCTAATTAGTTCACAGTCCTCTGATTCATCCTACAGTGTTTTTGTGGGCTGCATATTTTCTGGAGTTTTTCCCAGACCCCTCAGGGCAGTGAATGCAGCAGAGGGCAGGGAGCACGTCCCGCCAATCACCGAGAAGGGAAGGAGGAGGACCGTGTGTGTGCCCAGCTCTGTACTAGGCCCTTTTTCAACTATTTTTTTCTTTAATGCTTCCTAATAGCCTTGGGGGAGAAAGAGTCCAGGTCTGCAAAATATGAATAATAACTTTCTCGAGGTTACATAATCACGTACATTTTGTTGCTAGAAATTCAGTCACAAAACCTTCTGACCTGAAGGCCATGCCCTTTTCTTTGTACCACATGCCACATCATATGTAAAGCTTTTGATCTAATCCAAACCTACTTTTTGAATTAGTGACTCTTAAATTTGATTTCTGATCTTCTCATTAGGTTTTGGAAATCAAGGCTTTGATTTAACAATCCAGGAGAGATATAGGACTTGGGACATGGCTCTAGAGAGGGAGCGTAAGGTGTCACAGTCTGAGATGTGCGGTGAGGGTGCGCACTGAGCCCCTAGGCCAGCCCGTTGGGACCAGGGGCCAACACAGCCGGTGTCCCAGGCCAGTGTCAGAACTTGGGAAACTCAGGGTGACCAAAGCATAAATGCTAAGCTAAGGTCCTTGGGGAACCAGAAGTGGGAGGGAGGGAGGGAGGGAGGGATGGACCTCCAGCTCAGAAATATCTCCCATTGTACATCATGTCAACTGGAGATCACTAGTCTCTTCTTTTAATAGAATAGTCTTTTCTTTTAAAATTAAGAAATAGCTTGAATTTTTATGTACTTTCCTTTTTTGGTAATACTTATCTGGGCTTCAGTTTTTGAATGCACAGAATGATAATTCAGGTTTATTGTAATGAGGAAATGAGAACACATATGTGAATTACTTTTGCCAACTGTAGACTATCCATACAAATACCAGGCATGAGACCCCAGCTTCCCCCCAAACTAACAGATTAGTAAGAATGGCAGTTTTGTTGTTGGGCGAAGGCAGCAGTGATTTCTGGAGCATAGGTAACTCCAGGAGAAGCAAAACCAGAGTGGGAAGCTGCATTGGGAGTGGGGTGGAGGGGCTGTAAATGAGACCTCTGGGTGCCTGGAGGTGGAGGTCGAGGGAGATGCAAGGCCAGACCTGATTTCTTGCCGACCTGGGATCTTACTGAGAGCAGCAGCTGCCCGCGTGCATGTGGACACCACCTTGTGCAATCTTTAGCTCAGCGAGGAGTTGCCGAGAGCCTGACATGACAGCTAAATGCGATGGAGTATCCTATAGAAATTGAATCACATGAGGGACTTCCCTGGTGGTCCCGTGGTTAAGACTCTGCGCTTCCACTGCAGGGGGCACGGAATGATCCCTGGTCAGGGGGCTAAGATCCCGCATGTTGTGCGGTATAGTAAAAAAAAAAAAAAAAAAAAAAAAAATAGTCTTCACATGATATAACATTTATATGTGAGGCCTGTAATGGAACCGATGGAACCAGGGATTGGCACGCATCTCCGTGACAGGGTGGGAATCCGAGGCACCAAGAGAGAAGGTTGCTTGTTCAAATCCAGGCTACTCAAAACTGAAGCTAACAGCAACCTCCTGACTCTTACTTCTCCCTCTCTCTCCCACCGTCTTTCTTTGCTTCTATCAAAACATGGTATTAGTGTGTTTTCAAGAGCGAGTTACAATGGAAGTTACCACAGTGTAAAGCTCGTCAGCGCAGGGTCTTTGAGGGAAGTGTGGGGAAGCTGGTTAGAGAAGAGGTATTACGTAATGACCCAATTATGAGGCCTGCCATCTGCTTAGGAGTCACGCCTGCTTGGTTAGGATTTCCCGATTGTGTTTTTCAAGGAGCATGCTAGATCATTAAGGGAGCTGCGTGTGCATGTGTGTGTGTGTGTGTGTGTGTGGTAGGTAAATGACATTAGAAACACAAGTGCCTTTCTTGAAGGAGGTTGGTACGTTGTGGGAGGAGGGAGATGAAGCAGCTTTTGAGGGTTCCTAAGCAGATGCTACCCACCGGCATAGAGAGCAGTGGTAGAAGGTGAATTATTCTGTAGAAGAGGCTCCGAGTGTTCGGGGAGGAGTGGTCAGGTAAAGGTGGCTGTCAGAACATGGCCAGAAACTCCAAGTCTACCTGGAGATGCAAGTGAGACATTTTTTTCCATTAGGACAAAGAGTGAAAAATCCATTTTGTTTTTTTAGTGTCCAGTTTGTACTACGGATGAAAATATTAAATCGAGGAACCATGAAAAAATGGGGCTAGGTTAATGTCGAACTGAAACGTAAGCCACTATGCTTAGGGACCGGATGCTTAGTTGTCTCTGAAGGGACTCAGGGCTGGGAATCAGATGAAAAAATCCTGCAGCTGTCAGGCAAGTGGCAGGTGAAGGGAGTGTGTCTTTGGAACTGTTGTGGGTATTGTGCTCAGCTGGAAAGGGGTCTTCGCACTGTGAGCCATGAGGCTGAGACCCAGGAGGATGCTGACACGCTGTGCACTAAACGTACAAGGAGTGACTCTCAAGGAAAATATCAGCCTTTCTAAGCAGTTTTCAGCAGAATCGTTAACAGAAAATCTCTTTGTCTTCAGGTTTTGAAAATGTGTCTGTATCAGGAAAATGAGCAAGTGATTGGAGTGAACATCCCAGAAGAAATAATGTTTTGCCAATTCTTACTCCTCCCACCTGTCAGCTCTTTTAATTTATTTCCTTCTGCTGCTCATCCCCTACCCTCCAGTATGAAAGCAGTGTTGTCTTTTAAAGAATCGATCATTCAAATCCCTGCACAGAATTTAGGAAGTTGTTTGGTGTGTTTCTTGTCCCTAAAGCACCACCAAAATACGGCAGACACCCAGCCCCAAAGGTCAGAAGTTTTTCTGATCCTTTAATCCAGTGCCACACTTACTTTACAGATAAGGAAATGGAGGCCCAGAGAAGTGTAGCAACTTACTCAAGGTCATAGCTTGTCCTTTGTGGAACTTGGACCAAACTAGATCTCCTGACTCCTGGCTGCTTGTTCTTTCTGTTGCCCCTTGGTATCTCTCACGTGGAGATTTATTTGAAATGTTGTCAGGAGTTCCGTGGCAGGGGCGGTGACACATGATTAGGTGGGTGTGTAACTGCACAAGTCATGGACATAAGCCTTTGGGCATTGTGTGGTGCTCTCACTGGTGTCTTAACTCCCAGCAGAGTCCTCGGAGCAGCAAGGAAGAGTTTTAAGGATCTAGACATCAGCATTCTTTTTCCATGAGTTTGCAAAGACTTCGGAACAGGAAGTTTTGTTTCCACGCTGAGCCTGCGTCTTCTCTTCCCTTTGGCCACCACTTCTTGTTGGACCCTGTTTCTGAAACAACCTTGGGATAGCCTTTGTCTCTTTCCTGACCTTCCTAGCATTCACACTTGAGATTCAGCCGACATCTGGCAAAGAGGTTTTTTCTATGTAAGATCTTGAATAGCCATTTAAAATTTGGATTATGGTATATTTTGTTTTCCCCAGTGGCAGATCTTTTCAGAGAATAGGAATTTGCAAAGTCATTAGCTTCCTCCCCTAGACAAAGACAGCCAGCATGGTCAAACTTCCTGACCACCTCTCTTACCCCTAAGCCACTGGTAGGGTTTACTTAATTTAGTCACACACACAGGTTTTCATGTAAAGAGATACTCTGATTCTGTTATAAGTGTTCTCAGTATACTGCTATTTTTACTTTTTACTTCAAAAAGATTTGAAATGTCCCTGATCCTGGGGCAGTGGTCCCCAAACTGGCAGATGATCTGTATTGCCTGGGAAACTTAAAAAAAAAAAAAAAAAAAAAAAGATCCCAGGACCCCACACATGACTACTGAATCAGACTCTTTATCAGCATTTAGCTTATATTTACCAACTACTTTATCAGTGATGTAATGTGTACTTGGTATATTGGATACTTAATAAGTGGCATATGAATTTATCCAGAGCCTGCTGAGAGGACAAAAGGTTTCGTTTTTTTAAAACACTTAGTGCACTACATTCAGTGCAGCATTGTAAAATGAATCTGTTTTTTTCTGCAATAATATAAGAATGAATATTGAAAGTCATTCTCTAAACCTGTTCAGAAGCGGTTTGTTTGAAAATGGACTGGCCCACCTGCGCAGTGCCAAATGAGGTCTACTAAACTGCAGCGAAATGTTTTAATCAGGGCTTTAACAAAGGAAGTAATTAAAAAATGTACACTCATGGTAAATGGGTTGAGAACTGACATGAATAAAACACTTTGAGTTAAAAATAGGTTATTTTTTTAATTTGTTTTGAAACTCAGCACCTTTTAAAAAGTTAATTATTAAAAAACACAATCCTAAAATATACATTTGGCTGTCCTTATCCTCGGGCAGGTGGTGACGGTCGTTATGCATGTAGACTCAATACAGCAATAACACGTACTCTGCTTGAAAGCTGTTGCGTATTAATACTTACTGCCTTCACAGAGTTCGTCTCATTCAGTCTTCCAGTTTTACAGATGGGGAAGCTGAGACCCAGTGAGGAGAAGTGAGTTGCTCCAAATGTGTTGATCAAGACTTTCTATAGGCACATAATAGTTACCTACTTAAAGTAGCTGAAATGCAAAAGGAAAATGTTCAAAAGATAAGGTGGGGCGTCTCTCAAGGAACCTGGGAGCAGGAGTGCTGCTGACCTTGGGCAGGGTCTGAGATGAGGAACAGCAAGGCTCTGGGGGGTGGGCTGGGGGTCCTCTGTCTCTGTCTCTCTTGTATCTCTGCTTTTTTCTGCTCCTGCTTTGGTTTTCTCTTCCTCTCTGCATGTGGACTTTCTCTGTTCATCCATGTTGCTCAACATGGCTACCGTCCCACTCCCACTTGCACTTGTTACAGCTTAAGTTGCCTACACGGACTTACACCAAATTCCACTTTTCCGAGAGAGAGAAACTGATTGGCCCAAGCTTGAGCCAGTTATCCTTACTGATCCCATCAATTCCAGCAAGGATGAGGGTGAGGGTATTAGTTAACCAAACATGACTGATAGGGGAAAGGGAGTGTCCAGAGAGAGGTGAATCCCTGAGGTGAGCAGACACCCTGAAGCTGTATTCTGAAAGTACACTAAGAAAGTGTTGTATTCCAGGAGGAAAATGAGGAGGACTTGAAAAAAGGCAATGGCAGTGAGTATGGGAAGAAGTAAGCAGATTTGAGAGAGATGGAGAAAAATCAATGAGCTCTGGTAATTAGTTGGGTATTGGGGAGAAGGAGTTGTTGAAGATAGGGAGTGGGGTAGGTGGTGGTCACATTCACGATAATAGGCAACATGGGAAAGGTGGCTTGAGACAGGTGGGGGGGACATACGGGGCTTGATTTCAGTTTAAACATGTTGAGTTTGGAGTACATGTGAAAATTACAAGTGGAAATGTCTATCAAGTTAATTGAGAAAGTCGAATATATGGGTCTGGACCTCTGGGGAGAGTTGACAATCTTGTGAATGTAATTAAAGGATGCTGAAATGCTTAATGGGTGAACTTGTTTAGGGAGCATTTATAGAGTGAACAGATGCAAAAGGAAAATGTTCAAAAGATAAGGTGGGGGGTGCCTCAGGACTGAACCCCGAAGAAACACTAGCATTTAAGGAGCAGGAAGAGGATGAAGAACTCTAAAGGAGATCAGGAAATAGACAGAGAGTAGGAGAAGAAATGAGCATGCAGTGTCCTTTTCTTTGGAAGCCCAAAGGGAAAGCTTTTGATTCAAGACTGTCACCAGTGAAAAGTATGCATGGCAGTCAGGTGGGATAACATCTGAAAAATAGTGTACTGGACTGAGGTGCAGAGCAGGCGTTGGAGAGGGCAGAAACCAGATTACAGGAGGTTTCTGAATGACTGGGAGGTAGAATGTGGAGGGAGAGAAGAGTATAGGCAATTAACAATGTCTGGTTGTGGAGAAGAGGAAAGGGGTGGTAGCCAGTTGGATCGAGAAAAGGGTGAAGAGTTGTTTTTCCTCTTTTTTCTTTCTAAGATCAGAGAGACTTGGAGCATGTTTAAATACTGGAGGGAGTGAGGCAGTAGAGAGAAACAACTGAAAATACAAGAGAGGAGGGATAATTTCTGGAATAAAGTCCTTAAAGGGGAAGTGGCTCTCTCCAGAGACAGGAAGGGGGATGGAGGCAAAGATGGGGCTGATATAGAGAACTTAGAAGAGAGAGGGGTGTGAAAGTTGAGGAACACAGGGTGGATTCAGGACTTTTCAGGACTTGAGAACTGTTGGTAGGTTGGGGTGGTGGAAGGGAGGAGTTGACGGCTTTTGGTGTTGAGATTTTCCTTAAATGATGCTTTTGACCCTGAGAATAATTTTAGAAACAAAAGTGGGTAGTTGTGCTATATAGATCCGTGGGCATTTGGGGGGAAGGTGTTACACCCGGGAACAGGATCTCAGTGCATTTGTACTCTTGTCTGAGCCAGGTTGTTGATGTGCTTAGCATTGGACTCTCAGGTTTCTTTAGGATTGAATCACTAATTGCAATGAAGCAGGCTCACGCCAGACAGCATCTCTTAATATTCAACATCCAGAGAAAAGCCTAAAGGCATCTCTGTGTTCAAAATTTCACTGAAAACTGAGAAGTTCCCACACTTCCATCACATACTCTTGCTAACATAGCCTGTATGGTCTGATTTTGTCTAATGCTCACTATTTTTCACTTCATCCAAAACCCTTGACTTGCCGTAATTAATTACTGCTTGAAAGCCAAGAGGTAAGGTTCTGCGTTCCCTTTTTACAGCCCTGGGAGTGGGATGCAAGTGCAGTGAGTTCTCCTTCCTCCTCCTCCACACAGGCTTTCCCCTCCGGCTGAGACCCATTTCCCAGGTTCCCGGAATTCCCCAGGGTGCCTTAGTGAAGATGAAGGTGAAAGAGATAACCAAGGATGGTGACAAGAATTTGAATTTAAGAATAAGAATACCGTCTCCTCCATCCCCACTGCCTCCCTGACCTAAAATGTAAGCCCCATCGAAATGTGCTGCTACTTGGCCTGGGTCCTTTACACCTCCTGTGGGGACAGATGTGGTGGGGATCAGTACCTGCCCTCCTTTCTGCCGCAGTGTAGATTGCAGCCTGCCTCCTACTGTTCGGGTGACTGCAGAGGGCAAGAGAATACGGGTTGGGGCCAGCAAGGCGGGACGGTAACTCAAGCTTTGTAGCTGAAATCCCTCCCACAGTCTGGTCCTGTAGGCAGGTCTGGGAAATGATCTCCTCCACTTTGCTGGAAGGTAGAAGATGTGCTGAAAACTGATGCCCCAGTAGTTACTTGGCGCTCTCCCATATTGTCACTCAGCTCTCCCTGTCACGGGGTGGTGAGGGGGGGTTCCCTAGCATGGAACCCGGTAGGAAGAGTGTTGGGGCACCATTTTGCCCCCTCATGGTGGGGGAGTACATTTTACAGAGTAGCCCTCAGGACAGAGTAGCCCCGTCCTGTTCCTCAGGACAGCGCAGCAGCCCACTCCTAAACACGTGGTGCCAGAGGTCAGTAATGGAAAGTTCAGTGAATTCTTTGCTTTGCTCTGTCTCACTTTTCTTATTGGTAAAATGGGACTTGAGTCTCTGAATGGATGATGGGTAATTCGATGAGAAAATCACAGTAGAATGTGCTAGAGGAGCCTTAGAAGCATATTGTGTAGGTGGGCTTTAGGAAATGAGCCTGTTAGACACAGATCCAGGGCACTGGACATGTGCCCAGGTGATTGGGGTTCTGCTGCTTACGGAGTGAACCTGTGGTTCCCCGTCGGATGACGGGTATATTAATACTTACCTCACAGGATTGTCACGAGGATGCAGTTAGAGGATGCATGTGAAAATGCTCAGCGCAGAGCTGAATCTTGATAGTGCTATTTTTGGATGTATCCTAAACAGATGTGCTATCAGGTAGCTGGAAGAAGTGAAGGTACATAGAGCACAGGCCATGTGGCCCTAATATCGTGGAGCGTCATAGTGTATGTTTCTTTCTCTTTGTATTCTGATTACGTTAGTGTTAACAACAGAGCAATTTTTCAGCCTGCTGTCCAGGGTGGTGATGCTTCTGTGATCATTGACTTGACCTCTTAAGCTCAGAGGCCATTGTTTTCTAGGCATATGTGCCTATGTCAGTCACCAGGTGAACTCAGGCCTTGAAGAACGTCTCATAAGCATGGTTAATTGAGCTGATTATTATAATTCAACTGGTATCCACTTGCTTTTTTGAGTGTTTGTGTGTGTATCGTGTTTATACCGCCATGAAACTCAAGCATAGTTGTTAACATATAAATATTTAAAAATAGTATTCTATTAAGGACTAATGTTCCTTTTATGGTTGGTGGGTGTCAGTCATTGTATATCATATATTTTAATCATGGAAAGTCACTGAAAAGAGAGGTTGGGCTAGAGTCGTGGTCTGGGGAAACCTGGGAGTGTACGTGGGGCTTTCTAGCCCCCTCTCAGGACGACTTACCTCTCAAGGCCATCATCTTTCTCCTTTTGCACCTGCTTAGTGCTGCCATCAGACCGCACAGGCACTGCTCTGCCTCACTGCCCTGACCACGCTGGAGGGTCGGGAAAATTTCCCAGGAAATTAGCCAGTCAGGATTACAGTAAGCATAGAAACAAATTAATGCAAAAACCCACGATGAACAAAATATCAGAATTTTAAATAAAGACAAGATCAGCCATATTGGAGCCTGAGGCAAAACGAAAAATCAGTACTGATCCTGTCTTTATTTTATTTATTTATTTTTAAATTTTATTTATTTTTGGCTGCATTGGGTCTTCGTTGCTGCACGTGGGCTTTCTCTAGTTGCAGTGAGCGGGGGCTACTCTTCATTGCGGTGTGCGGGCTTCTCACTGCGGTGGCTTCTCTTGTTGCGGAGCACAGGCTCTAGGCGCGCGGGCTTCAGTAGTTGTGGCACGTGGGCTCAGTAGTTGCAGCACACAGGCTCTAGAGCACAGGCTCAGTAGTTGTGGCACACGGGCTTAGTTGCTCTGTGGCATGTGGGATCTTCCTGGACCAGGGCTCGAACGCATGTCCCCTGCATTGGCAGGCAGATTCTAAACTGTGCCACCAGGGAAGCCCTGTCTTTATTTTAAAAATGAAATTTGTTCATCATGGATTTTTTGTATTAATTTTCATTTAAAAAGACATTAAAATATTATCTACCTTGATTACTGAGTTTTGGGGCACTCCCATAAATTTTGTGCTCCAGACATGTGCCTTACGCCCCTCACCCGAGTCCCAGCCCTTGTTTTACACCAAAGGCAGGGGAAATTTTCTCTGCATGGAATTCTGTGCATTGGTCCGCCTTGCTGTGCTCCTTCCTGGTCCTTTTTGGAGACTTACCTTCTTTAATACGCCTCCCAAGATTTGGGGGACAGGTTTTTCTTTAAAAATAAACAAAAAAAGGAGGGTATTGTTTGTTTGTTTTTTATAATTTAAGAAAGATAATATATGGTCATTATAGAAAATTTGGAAAATAAAGAAAAGGATAAGGAAGAAAGTAATCAACTGCAATCCCATCATCCTCAGGTAACTCAGTCCTTAGATCTTCCTTAGATCTTTGTGTATCAATGCAGGTTCTATTTTAATGTAAATCTAGTTTTTAACTTAAAAATTCCAACTCTTCAAGTGCAATTTTTAATATGCTGTTTTAACACTGTTCTGGATGCTTTCTGTTAAAGGAGGCTTATGGTTAAAACTATTAAAATTTAGGTTGTATCAGAGCTCATGTATTTTATAAACATACTGGTGCAAGGTGTCTTAGGGTCATCGGGTTTCAAGGAACAGAAATTTAATTCAAATTAGAGTAAGTCAAAAGGAATGCATTGAATAAATATAGGGGAACCTTTCAGAACCCAACAGCAGGAGGTGAAGCTGGATTTTGTGAGTCTTGCAAAGTTATCAGGTGTCTCTTCTGTCCATCTCTCTCCCCTTGGAGCCTCATAGTGTCAAATTGCAGCTTCTTCCAAGTGTCTGCTCTGATATCTTGCCTTTTTTTGCAAAACACTCTTCTCTGCTTTTTTGTGAGCATGGATGTGACTGACAGTAGCTACCGGCCTGGTCTGCGTGGTTGTCCAACACTGTCCGACTCCGGTTCCTGAGTTGTTACTAGGATTCTCAAGAGAGAATGTGTGCCAGCTACCCACTCCTGGTCCCGGTAGCAATGGCCAGGAGAAGGGAGCCACTTGATGTAATGCATCTAATCATTATTTCAGCATGGGGTGAAGGGTATGGTAAGCTAGACCAATGTGTTTCCTACAAAGAATAAAAATAAAGTAAAATCTTTGCCCTCTGAGAGAATATAGTCCTCAGGAAAGACTGCTATGCAGACAAGTGGGATAATAATCAGGGTTAGAAAATAAAGTAGAGACGGGCATTCTGTTAGGTCAGAGTTCACATAGGAAGCCTGGTTTGAGCTACACTTGGACTTACAGTTACTCATTTACTATTTAAAGAGAAGGCAGCCATTCCAGATAGAGAATACAAGCAAAAAGCACCGAGGCACCGTAGGACGCTGGCCAGGCCAGTGTGGGCTCCAGATTCTGTTGGGACTTGCGTGCCACATTAGGGGTGGGATTTTATCTTGTAGGTGGTCGAGGCAAGAGGAGTATTCTGAGCAGGGAAGCAACATTACTGGATTGCTCTTAATTTAGGAAACATCTATTAATCATCTACTACGTACCAAACACCGTGCTAGCCCTGAGGACTCCAAGAGAAATAAGAAGCTCTTCTTGCCGTTTTAATTTTCTTTGGTGACTCAGAGAGCAATGTAGAATGTTGTCCTTACGGTGTCATAGTATTCAAAGTCCTTAAACTGGTGTTTAATGATAACATCAAAGTATACATAGTATACTTTATGAAAAAAATATAAAGTATCATATAGTATATAATAAAGTATTATGGTAACATAACAAGTATTTCTACCAAGGCAGAAAAAAGTGGTTCCCTCTTTTCTTTAGCCTGTGTAGCGGGGGAGATGAACATATGGGGGGGGGGGGAGTCACAGCGCTCTGTGATGAGTGCAACAATAGAGGTGCAGGCCAAATGTGTGATAATGTGAAAGCCTGGGGGCGATTATCAGGGAAAAGGAAGAAAGACTTCATGAAAGAGGTGTTATTTTAACAATCTTCAACTCCTTTTATCTAGCAGAGGATTGGGTCAGGGTCTTCGAGGCAGAGGAAATGAAATGCAGCAAAAAGGTTAAAGTTCTGAAAGCTTGGTGGTAGAGGAGGGAGCATGGGGAGATAGAGCTGGGCGAGGACAGGGAAGTATTCAGATGATAAAGGTCTAGAGCATATGTTGTTGGTGGGAGTGTAAAATGATACAGCCACTTTGGGAAAAGGTCTGGCAGTTTCTTGTAAAATTAAATATACACCTATACAGTGGCCTAGCACTTACACTCTTGGGTATTAGGTATTTACCCAAGAGAAATAAAAACATGCGACACAAAAAGACTTGTACAAGAACGCCTAGAGAGCTTTGTTCATAGTAGTTCCAAATTTGAAATAACCCAAATGCCTTATCTGTAAGAGAGAGGATAAACAGGTCAGCAGTAAAAGTGACGAACTACTGACACACTCCACAGTATAAACTACTATGATGAGGAAAAGATCCTTACACAAAAAAGCACATACTGTATGGCTCCATTTATATGAAGTTTTAAAGTTGGCAAAACTAGAAATAGATTTAAAAAATCAAAACAGAGGTTGCCTCTAGGGGGGATATGAGAGTGGGATTGTCTGGAAAGGGGTATGAGGGAACTTTCTGGGTTATGGAAGGGTTTTATATCTTGATAGGGGTTTGGGTTACACGGGTGTATGCATTTATCAAAACTCATCCAATAATACACTTAAGATTTATACATTTCACTGTAACTAGATTTTATTTCTACTCGACCTCCACAAAAGAACCATGAGTTCTGAATACTAGTTAAAGAGATGCATGCTGAAGTGTTTAGGGCGAAGTGCACCGAGGTCTGCACCTTACTTGGAAGTGCATCAAAAATAAAATGAGTTGATGTTTGCATAGATGGATGATCAATATGTGATAAAACAAGTGTAGCAAAATGTTAATAATTGTAAACTCCAGGTGGTGAGTATATGGATGTTTGCAGTATGGTCTTTTCAATTTTGCTGTGTGTTTGAAATTTCTCACAA
Source organism: Balaenoptera physalus (assembly GCF_965194825.1). NCBI lineage: Eukaryota > Metazoa > Chordata > Mammalia > Artiodactyla > Balaenopteridae > Balaenoptera > Balaenoptera physalus. The sequence goes on from NC_138894.1 coordinate 38,712,924, forward strand.
TAAAATGGGAGAAAATAGAAAGGTTCTTAACGTACTGCTGTGTTAAGGAATTTGGTCTTTATTCTGGCTTTGGGGAGTTAATGAATGCTTTTAAGAGGAGTTTTTAGATATGAATTTTAGAATGGAAAGAGATCCAAGGCATGGAAACTTAGGATTCTATTTTAGTTCCAGTAAGAAAAGAGAAGTATATGAAGGAGCATCAGGGGTGGAAGAGAAGTGTGGATTCCAGAGAGGTTTAGGGGATAGAATTGTTAAGACTTGGGGAAATCAACTTGGGTGATGGTGAGAGTTGGGGTGGAGAGCAGATTGTGGACTGGTGCGCAAGTACTGGGTAAGGAGACACGAGCTAGGGGTGGGTGCGTGACGGTGATGGGTAGTACAGTCAGATATCCTGAACCTCAGAGGAAAGGCTTTATTGTGAAGTTAGGTTGGAATGCTCTGTGATTAACTGTTGGGAGCTGAGAAAACGTCACCCTGCTTCCCAGGATGAGGGCTCGTCTCCCTCATAACTAGGAGGGTCGAGGCAGATTAGGATGACCTGGATAAAGCAGATGTCTCTGGAGATCAGTTCTAATGAAACATAAAGAACTGAAAACTTTTATATCATGTACCTTTGATGTCAGTGCATGTCCCAGGAGAACAGAAGACACAGCTTACCCTGGCTGCTGAGCTCAAATCACCACAGTAGAAAACGCTCTTTCTGGAACAGGATGCTTTTTCCAGAACAGGATGCTGTTTCTGGAACAGAGCTAGTTAACCTGATCTTACTACAAAAGCACAAAGTGCAGAACATGAAGTACGCTTTGAAGCATGAAGTTAAAGTGGAATGTTCTGGAATTAGCACTTGGAACCTGAGAGACTGTCAGCCAAGCTTTGGCTTTGCCGAAATCCCAGTTCTCCTTTGGAGACTGTGGACCAGTAACACACATCAAATGTTGGTGGAAATGATTCGAGCCGGAGCTTGCGTGTCTGTGGCGGAGGGTGACGAACCCGGGCACGGATGCCGTGCCCTCTGGCTGACCCCAGCTGCTCTCTTGGTTTGCACACCACTTACTAGAAGATTGCTGGCACCCGTGGCTTGGGCTGGGGGTGGGGTTGAGACAGTTCACGCCCGAGAGGCTCTCTGCTTCTTCACATGAGGGATGAGGCAGCGTGGAGCGTGGGGGAGTTTGCTTTCTTTTCCTTCTCAACTGAAGAGGGTTTCATTTCCAGCTCAAGTGTTCTTTTTAAAAGACGGGATCACAGGTGGAACAAGTACCACTCTGCGAGAGCACAGAGATTTCTGTGAAGATGCAGCTCGTGCGTGTTGCCCCAGGATGCTGTCCGGTTGGCTTAGTCTCAGACGACCCTCTGCTGTACTGAGCCACACGCTCAGGGTTTTTCTCTGTGGGGTGGGCTGCCTCTTCAAATAGTGTCCCTTCTACCCCATACTAGATTCTAACCTTCTGAAAAGCTGGCACCGTATATAGTGTGGTGTGGTTTGGTTTGGTGCGGTGTGGTGTGGGATTTTTTTTGGTTTCCTTTGGGTGCTAGGCAAGCACTTGAGGATCTTCTATGCAGTGGCCTCTGTGCTGCATGACACAGGCCACAGTGAGTGAGTCATCGTCCTTGCCCTTGTGCAGTTTACAGGGCTCAGGGAAAGAAGGCATCAAACCAGGAGTCACCTACCTAAGTATTTAATTATACTCCTGCTCCATTCCGAAGGAAAAGAGGAGGGCGCTGTGCGTAACAAGGATGGAACCTGATCGGAAGAGGGGGTGGGGGCCAGGGGCAGTCAGGGGAGGCTCGTCCAAGGAGGTAACACGGAGCCTGAAACTTGAGGGCTGACTCCTAGGAGCCGGTCAGGCCAAGAATGAGGTGACTAGGGCAAAGGGAGAGGCTTGCACAGCAATCTTTAGGTAGTGTGGAGCACAAGCAACCTCGAGGAAGAAAGAAGGCGATTGTGGCTGGAACAGAGTGAGCGGTGAGAGGCTGTGGTGAGAATGAGGTTGGAGAGAGAGAGAGATCGCATCCTGTCATGTGCCTCGCAGGCCGTGTCAGCATTTCGAGTTTCCTTCTAAGAGGAGCCAGAAGCCACTGAGGAGTTTCAAACAGGAGAATGATATTCAATTTCTGTTTTCATAAGATCACCCTGGCTTGTGATAATAGAGAAGAGAAAATGGCTCAGCGTGATCTGGGGATGTCAGTGAACAAAGGATATGGCCCTGCTGATGTCTCTCACCATTTCTCTCTACATTTGCTAGACAGCCAACCCCATGGAAACAGTTCAGACAAGGTGGGCCCGGTGGCTCTGGGAAAGGGCCTCTTCTGGTCAGTCTCAGCTGACGACAGGCCAGGTCCAATGTGCTCTGGTTCTATGTGCAGTAATTCACAAGCCTCTGGCGCGTGGGAGCCAACTTGATTTCTTAAACTCTAACCTTTGTTCCAGGTAGGCAGGTGCCTTCTCTGGAAATGTCTATTATGATTATTATTTTTTTAAAGACTCATGCCAAAAGAGAATGGAGATGAACTGGAGATGTTCCCCAGTTGCTGCAGTCCTAGAAAGGAAGAGCCAACTGCCAGCTGTCCCGTGTTCAACCGGGGCTGTGGCCTTGATTGGGTTCCGTTGATGTTTCTGTGTCACTGCCAGAGTTTGCCAGCGTCTGACTCTGTGCCCACAGCTCCCGATGGAGAGAGAGGAAGTTGAGTACCTCAAGTCATCTCCCATCTGGGTGTTCTTCCTGCCTGGGGATGGGACTGCTTTGACATGTTCCCCAGAAGGAGCTGGCACATGGTGATTTTTAATTTGAGGCAAGTCAGGAGAGACTGACGTGAAAAAACAAACCCCAAGTCCCCACTGAAATCAGTGTTGACAAATGCTTCAAATTGACCTTTTCTCCTGCAGAATCTTTGCTGTGCTCCTTGCCATCTGTTCTAGAGTTTAGAACATTTTTGTTCCTTCTGAAACTTCTGGCCAAGTTGTCTTGAATAAATCGTGGATGGGTGTGTGTCAACCTCTTCGTCGTCACTCCCCGTGGGGGCTGAGAAACACTGCAGACAGGGCACTCAAGTTCTCCCTCTCACCGGGCCAGTGAGGGAGGCCAAGCTTTGGACAGGCCCCTTGGCTTTCACCATGTCTTTTCCCTAACCTTCCCTGCTAATGGAGGTGTCTTGTAGGGTCCGCTGCAGGGAGGGAGGGAGGGACGGCAGCATGGGAGAGTGGACCAAAGTCAGGACCAGGAACTGGTATGCCTGTTTTTCAGTCCTGGCCCTGCCTCTAGGTGGCGGTACTAGGGAGGCCACTTGGGCTTTTCTCCGTGCTCTCAGTTTCCCAGCTAGTCAAGTAGAGATTGTCGTACACGTCCTGCTACTTCACAAGGCTCTCATAAAGGTTGAGGCAGGGCTGTCTCATTCAGTCCAAGCCTGGAAATAGGTTTCCTTAACTTGCACAGGGGTGAAGAGCTTTTCTAAAGTTGTAGCTGGGATTTAAAAATTGGGAGATTTCTCCTAAAAATCTAGCTTCTCTTGGAAATCAAAAAACTTGGCAACCCTCAGCCCACGTTCCTCCATGGCAGCGACTGGCCTTCGCTGGGGAGCGGCTGCCCCGTGAGCTGGGCGTGCACTTTCTGGTTTGCACGGTCTCACCACTCCCCGTGATCTCCCACCATTAGACTCCCTCTGTACACTTTGTTATACCCGGACTGTTTCCCTCCCTTAGATGATCTGTCTGGCCCCTGTAGGTATTTGAGTTTATGCCCTTTATCTCAAGAAGATACGCCAGATTCAGAACTTTATGGTAAGTCAGATATCTATCACACAAATACAAAGAACTTTGGTGGGGAGGAGGTAAGGAGGGAAGCTATATTCATCACATACCACCTATGTGCTCGGTGCTTTGCCTGTCGTTTAATCCTCCCCAAAGCTAAGAGGTAGTTCTCAGCTGCCCTTGACAGGTGAGAGGACAGGGCCTCAGGGAGATCATGGCTTTCCTGAGCTGGGGTTTGAACCTCACCTGTTGGACTCTAAAGGAATACTCCATGGTCTCAGTGTAAAGTGGACATGGTGGCCCCGCCTCCCCCCGTCCCCCAGGCTGCCTGTGCACATTTGTGTCTGTGGTAGGCTGGTAAGTAAGGGCCGTCTGCGTGACTTCCAGTGCTGTAGTCCTTTCTTCTTTATAAAATACTTTGACATAGGGCTACAGAATATTCTTTGGGTTTTTTTCTCCTTTAAAGCAGAGTTTCCCCCCCTTTTTCTAGCATCTTTTTCAGAATGAATAATAAGCAGATAAAAGGAAGCTGTGTGCAGAGCCCTACTCTTAAGTGGAGCCACTTTCCCTCATGGGACCACTGCAGCACCTCCTGTAATCCTGTAGGTCTCTGAGGAAACCGTTCATTTAAATACCACTCATTTTGCCTTAATTTCTGCAGTTGAGGGAATGGAGACCAAAGAGATCCAGCAATGCGTCCAATGTTGCCCTTTCTTTTACATCTCCTGGATACATCCCACTTTAACTGGGTTCTCTCTCTGATTCTTTAGTTAAGCTTCAGGAGGCTGTTTTATTCTAGTTTTCTCTTCCTCAAGTAATTCCAAGAGAAACTGCATTAAGTAAACAGCATTCATCAGGTTAAACCTTATTTTGAAAGAGAAACACAGAATTTGTAGGGTGGAGAAGTGGAGGACACGAGCAGAGTGTGAAGTTTTCCTCACTTTACTTTCCTCTGGCTCTGGTTTGTCTGCTTTCATCTCACACAAGTGGAAGCCATTCCTAAAGGTGTAGATGGGGCTTATGATAGGAAATGAAGTTCCTTTTACCTGCAGGAAATAAGCAAGCGGCAGGTTTTAGTGCCCCGACTCTAGGCCCGATTTTTAAATATCCACCAAAAACCCCTTGGCAGCAAATCCAGAAACCCTGTTTCAGCACCAGGATGGGCTTTGTCTCATGGTCTCATCATTCTCATTGTCTGCCCAGCTGTTTCCCATCTCCATGCATGTCACTGCTCAGATCATCAGTTTGGTGTTTTCCTTCTCTTCCCAATCACCTTCCCTCCCCATCCCTCACTCGTCCTTGCTAAGTGGAGTCACTGGTGTCTTGATTCATTCAGAACAGCCCCCAGGGCCTGGTACCAGCTCGCATGATTCCGTATTTGAGATTAAGCCAGGAGAGGTACTACACTTACTTCAAAAGCCCCATTGCCAGTGTTGAATATTCATGGCCAGGCTCCTTGAAGAGGTTGTGATTAAAAGATTTCAGTCAAGATAATGATGTTGATGACCATGATCTCTTGCTGATGTCAGAGTTGAGATTTTAGAAATTATATAACCCCCCACCTCTGTGTATTACAAATTCTCACCTGCCTTTTTCTCCCAGGATAGAACTAGGCGTTTCTGTCATCTTTGCTTGAGAGGTAGAAGTCCAAGTTATCTCAGTAATTTCATTGGTGACTCCATGATCCTATGCTTACTAAAGCCTTTTATCAGGAAAGTGGGAAGCAGGTAATCCTAAGAGTTTAAATGATAAAGGATCTATTGGGAAATGCAAATTAAAACCACAATTAAATATCACTACACACTCACTAGAATGGCTAAAATAAGAAGACCAATAATACCAAGTGTTGATGATAAAACGGGGTCTGTATCCCTACGCGGCAGTAATTACCTTGAGTTGTACGGTAGCTGTTCCTTTCCATGGGCCATGTGCTTGGGTTTGCCACAGTCTCCACCAGTCTCTGCAGCCTTTTCTATTCCTGTAGTAACATTAAGAGGAGAGTTAATTCATTTTTGAGGCCTCATTATGTGTCAGGCACTACTCTAGGGAGTGAAGATACAGAGGGGAACCAAGCAGACAAAATCTCTAAATTCACAGTGAGTGGTAAGTCCCCATCCACATCATCAAAAATTAGAGGGAGAAAGTTAGACCAAGAGTGCTATGTATTTTAGGGAAAGTGGGAGAAAGCATGTTTCTTTGTGGAAGTAAAAAATATTTCTTTTTTTTAAAAATTTATTTATTTTTGGCTGCGTTGGGTCTTCATTGCTGTGCGCGGGCTTTCTCTAGCTGCGGTGAGTGGGGTGGTGCACGGGCTTCTCATTGCGGTGTCTTCTCTTGTTGCGGAGCACGGGCTCTAGGCGTGTGGGCTTCAGTAGTTGTGGTGCGCGGGCTCAGTAGTTGTGGCGCATGGGCTTAGTTGCTCCACGGCATGTGAGATCTTCCTGAAGCAGGGCTCGAACCCGTGTGCCCTGCATTGGCAGGTGGATTCTTAACCACTGCACCACCAGGAAAGCCCAAAAAATATTTCTATATTTAAAGTTAATAGGTCAAAGTGTGTCTGTGTCAAAATTATCCTGCCTCTTTCACTTACCTCACATAATGGATCAGATCCTTTTTCCCTTTATGATTCAATAAATTCATGAATTTTCCCACAAATGGATTTCAGTGGAATCATGGAGATTATCTTAGTTTCAAACAATGCCAGTAGGCAGCGAGATTGGCACAGGCTCCTGTGGGCAGACTGGCACAGGCTCTGCTGAATGTTAGCTTTTATTAACCTCTGTCCAACCTCTCCCCAGCTCAGCTTTAGATTTTTACATTTAATCAAGATCTAGGGATGCAACTCAACCTAAGGTAAGCACCTCTCTTGAAGTCTTATAGCTGCCTTCTGTAATCCCTGCACCCTCTTTAGCTGCGGCTGAGAATCTTATTACCCTGATCTGTGTGGTGGATGTGGGCCTGTGGTGAAGTGTCTCGAGTCGTGCTCTCTGCCCTCTACCTTAAATTCACACTCCGTTTGTTCAACTACACGGTGAAAGTGGTTAACATCTTTAAAGGGACAAATCCTTTCAGGCTTCGATTTTTGATCTCATGATCAAGAAGCCCTGATTTAAGTGCTTCTCACCTGCAAATAAGCCCTTTTATAGGCATAGATGCCTAAAACGTGGTTCTGTCTATGTGAGGCATAGTGGTTCATTGCATTGCCTTTAGATTTACGTTGGTCATAGGCTTTGAGGATCTGGGCTGGCTCTTCTCAACCAGTTGTGCTTGACTGGATCATGTGGTAGGCCTCTGACCCGTTTCTTCAGTCCTGTCTGGAAAGGTCATCTTGCTACCTGGCAAAGAAAGCTGACTGCTCCCATCTGGTGGCAGTTATCTCAAGTTGCCACATCACCAACCTGCTTCTAAAGACTTGCCTCATTCTTTAGTGGTGCCATGCATCACAGAACTGCAGGAACTAGTCATTCCCAACTTTTGTTCTGCAAGACTGTCAGGTGTGTCCTTATTATCTAAATGAGTGTTGCATAGTTTTCACTAAGATAAGTGAAGTGGAAAGAACGTTTTTTAGATAATCAGGACAGTGAAACTGGTCCAGGTTCTGCCCGTAACTAGCCATGGGATCCTAAGCCTCACTTGTTTCCTCCCCCCATAAAGCAAAACGCTTGGACTAAGGCTCTCTAGAAACACTACTGGTGCAACGTCTGTAGTTCTGTGCTTTTTTTTTTAATTCAAAATATCTGTAAAATGAAAACCCACTTGTATTAGTCACAAAACAATTATGACTATACATAGAAATTTTATATTGTCATTTTCCCCACTTTTATTTTATTTTTTTTTCATTTTCCCCAATTTTTTTTTTTTTTTTTTTTTTTTTAAATATTTTATTTATTTATTTAATATTTATTTTTGGCTGTGTTGGGTCTTCGTTTCTGTGCGAGGGCTTCCTCTAGTTGCGGCAAGTGGGGACCACTCTTCTTCATCGCGGTGCACGGGCCTCTTCACCATCGCGGCCTCTCTTGTTGCGGAGCACAGGCTCCAGACGCGCAGGCCCAGCAGCTGTGGCTCACAGGCCCAGCTGCTCCGCGGCATGTGGGATCCTCCCAGACCAGGGCTCGAACCCGTGTCCCCTGCATTAGCAGGCAGACTCTCAACCACTGTGCCACCAGGGAAACCCCATTTTCCCCAATTTTAATTGCTAAGACACATCATGAATTTAATGGCTTTTGGGGGGGAAAAAGGAAGACAAATACTACTGCATTAAATATACATATTTAGTACAAGAAAATTCTGATATCCTAAAAATTAAAATGTAAAAAATATGCATCTTAGAATCGCGGAGATTTTTTTTGCGTGTGTAATTAGACCTCTACTTGTCAATGCATGCTAGGATTTTAAAAATCTTCAATAGTCAATACTCAAAATTGTAGAATTAAATTGACAGTTGAGCAGTATGAGTGGACTTTAAAGTATCATAAGAAAATGGAAAATGTTATTGAGGTACAAAGCTTAGAGACATGACAGCTGAAATGAAAGATTGTATGGGAAACTTTAGTGTTTATCTGAGTACTGAAGAGCACAATGACAGGAAGTATACAAACATGCAGTCTCTGATAAATCATTATCAACATGCACTTTTGGAACATTTGAGCCCATTAAACAATTTTTTTTTAACACAGAATTATGTGTGTATTTTATGAAAACGTGCAACAGTGGTTTATGATTAAAGCTCTCTTTGGTTGCATGGTAGAGAATCTGACTCAAGTTTCATTTGAAAAAGAACAGTTATTTTAAAGATACAACAGGAAATACCTTGAACATCAACAGACAGGTACTGGAGGGCTGCTGGGTCTCAGAGGATTTAGAGTGGAATGGTTGGGACCCAAGTCTTATATCTCAGGTCTGAGGTCTCTATAATCACTGCTAATTACCTTGTATCAATTTTGCGCGTGGCTGCTTGCCCCAGTACTATGCCATGACCTCAGCTCAAGTTCCTGTACTGCTGACTTCTCTCTGTGTTCAGCTCCATCCAATTAGACATAACCTCCGTGCAAAGAATAGCCTAGCAATTTTTTTCCACTACGCAGGGTCAGTGCGCAGGATAGTTCAAGCTAAATTATGCAGGTGTGTGAGCAGGCAGATGGACTGTGTCTGATATAACTGCTGCTTATCCCAAAGCCTTCAACTTTGATAGCTTTACTGCACCTTATCTACCCAAACCCCTCTTAACAGTGGCACTGAATGCCTCATACAGTGTTTGGGGAGTGAGGTCGAGGTTAGGAGCTCTAAGAATTTGTGGAACGCTAAGGCGTAACCAATTTAGAGCACTGAAGAATTTCTGTTGGGGTTATAGTAACTTCTTTTAATGAATTATGAACTGTCTTTTAGAGAAGGGTTAGTACAGACATTAAAAACTCTGCCCAAGGGGCTTCCCTGGTGGCGCAGTGGTTGAGAATCTGCCTGCCAATGCAGGGGACACGGGTTCGAGCCCTGGTCTGGGAAGATCCCACATGCCGCGGAGCGGCTGGGCCTGTGCACCACAACTACTGAGGTAGGGAGGGCAGGAGGAATCCTCAGAGTGCATTGTTGATTTGAGTTGGGGGATGGGGTGAGGAAGGATGAGAAAAAAGGAAGAGAAGGAGATTCTTGAAATTAATTGCCAACTATTCATAGAGCAATTATTGAAATAATTTCCGAGCCTCTCTGTTTAAGTGTTGGACTTATGTTTTTTTAAAGAAGTCTTTGGTTGAATCTAATCTCTTTGAGCCTCTGTTTTCTTCAGCTAGTAATTGTTGTCTTAAAGGGAAAAAATATCACCCAGCCTCACAGGATTGTGGTATGAATTAAACAAGAGCTCAGAGTGCCTAGGATAGCAGTTGGAATGTAGTTGGTTCTTTTTTTTCATCCGTTCATTCATCTGTTTATCTGTAGTTTCTTTGGAAGATAATTACTGTTCTTCCTTTTTTTTCTTTTTTTTTTTAGATAGATGTTTAGGAACAATTTTTCTTTCTTTTTTCTTTTTACTTAAATGACCTCATATCCTTTTTTTTTTTGAATTTTATTTATTTATTTTTTATACAGCAGGTTCTTATTAGTTATCTACTTTATATGTATTAGTGTATACGTGTCAATCCCAATCTCCCAATTCATCCCATCACCACCTCCCCCGCCCATTTCCCCCCTGCTGTCCATACATTTGTTCTCTACCTGTGCCTCTATTTCTGCCTTGCAAACTGGAGGAACAATTTTTCTGACTTGCTACCCAATCCCACATGTGATACCTTTGAGTCCCCAGAATCTTAAGAATGCTTTCTATGCCAGGTCAGCCCTAGGCCTAGCTGATGATGACATCAGTACCACTAACAGTGACATCAAACTATAGCCACCATGGTCATTTGATTGACTTTTTAAACATGACTCAAAAGAGCTTGTATGTGTGTTTCTCTCACAGGTGGATTTGCTATCGTGTTTCTGGTGAGGACAAGCAATGGGATGAAATGTGCCTTGAAACGCATGTTTGTCAACAATGAGCATGATCTCCAGGTGTGCAAGAGAGAAATACAGATAATGGTAAGGTTGCCCCTCAGACTTGGGACTGCTTGTTTAAAAGGGGGAGAGGGACTCTGCCCTCTCATAAGAAAGCCAATGGGGGCTTCTTCCCTTCCCTGAGATGGCAGAGAGGCCTTGCACAAAATGTGAGGGAACAGCCATGGGGTGTAGGGCGCTGCTCCTGCCTTGGTCACTCTTAGTTAGAGAGTTGAAGAGAAAGGAGCATAGTGAGAGAACCGACCAATTTTCAGGTCAGAGAAACAGTTTGAGGCATTGGGGAAAATTTACTTAACAACTTGGTTCCCAGAATTAACTATGGAGATCCTGGCTTCCCAACGAACCTCCTCTTTCCATCTTACCATCTATCAGCTACCAGTCCTAGTTTTCAACCCTCTCAAGCCCTTCAGCATTCCGTGAACATATCCTTCCACACCTTTGTATTTCATACACGTAGTTCGTTTCCCCGGAATGCTTTTCCCTTTTTTTTTTTTTTTTTTTGCCTAGAAACTGCTTACTCATACATACTCTATGATCCCATTTATAAAAGTCTAAGAACAAGCAAAAGTGATCTGTGGTAATAGAGATCAGAAAGTGGGCGTCTGGGTGTGGAAAATTCACTAGAAAGGGGTATGTGGGAACTTCCTAGGCCATGGAAATTGTTCTGTATCTTGTTTTGGGTAGTGGTTATGGCTACACCATTGTCTGAACTCAGTTGGACACCTTAAGATCTGTGCATTTTATTATATATTAATTATATCTCACATCTTAAAAACTTAATAAGTTTTCAAGATCTAGGTTCCTATTGTGTTTAAAGAAAGAGACCCTATCTGTTAGATATATGATGAAATATTTGTGGATGAAATAATATAATTTCTTGAAATTAAACGAGTGGATTTAGAAGAGAAACAAGGTTGGTGATGAGTTGATTACTGTACAAGCAGGGTGATGGGTATATGGGAGTTGGTTGGAGTTGTCTCTTTCACTTCTGTTAGACATTATACATTTAAGAAATTTCGATAGTCTTTTTGTTTCCCCAGTACTTTTATTTATGCCAATTATATTGCTTACCTTGTTATTTTATAAGTAATGCTGCCTTTAGAAAGTGAGTTATTTAAAATCAGAAACTTTGTATTCCAGTACACTGCCTGACATAGAGTAAATACTTAAACTTTGGATGAAATGAATGTATGAATAATGGTCATAGCAGATGCAGATGTTCACCTAGAGGTGATGACTCCTTTGTGCCCTACATTTTAATACTCTTGTTTTTTTTAAATTTTATTTTATTTATTTATACAGTAGGTTCTTATTAGTTATCTATTTTATACATATTAGCATATATATATGTCAATCCCAATCTCCCAATTCATCCCCCTCCCCGCCCCCGCTTTCCCAGTGCTCTTGCTAAGAGCAGGGAGAGGCCAAAAAAATGGTGAGGGTGGCATTGTAGGGATTCCACCAGGCTTTGCTTGCCCTGGTGGGGTTGCCCTTTCAGTGGCTACTTAGAGTAACAAGTTGTACAACTCAGGATTTTAGAGAGCCTGGTACTGTGTAGATTCCAGAAGGCTGCAACTATTTGGGAAGGAATAAGTTGGTAGAAATAAGTGTTGCTGTCATCATTGCAAAACAGACAAAAAACCCCCAAGGCTTATATGCATACAGTCAGGGCCACGTGGAACTGTCTGCAAGGCACCAGCGTCCTCCCTCTCCCCTGCCACTCCGCTCCAAACAGCTGTGCTCACTGTATTTCCCTTCCTCCACCCAGTGTTTTCGGGATGCTATTCCTCCTCCTCCTCCCACCTTGCCTCTTCCTTGCTCAGCTCTCACACTCCATTTGCTGTCTTTGCTTCCGCTCTTTCCTCTGCCTGGAATGCCTTTCTCATTCATTTTCTGGTGTTAGAAGAGTAATCCCACTCTTTAACTTTCTCCCACTCATTCAGAAACGTGTTTGGAGGGCTTTCTTTGTGCTGGGCAGGTGCTGGAGTAAAGGAACTAAGAAGACGTGGGCCCCTTTGGAGCTCACAAATTAATGGACCTGATTAGGAATTAAATTACATGATTCAAGTTCTGGCCCAGCCATGTATTAGCTGCGAGAGTTTTGTTTTTTAGTTTGTTTTTTCAAAACTTAAATACCCAAATAGTTGAACTAAGCTTATTACCAAAAACATCAAGCAATTCCCTGAGGGGGCCTCCTATGCCATTGCAAGGTCCCAGAGGCCACCACTTTTAGTGGATTCATTTGATATATTTCTAAATAGCAGACTGATATTACGAATTCTTTTTTCCCCCTCCATTTTAGGCGTTACATACTATGGAAAGTAAAAAGTTAAGTCTCTTTCATCCCCTGCATGCCCTTCACTCTAAATACTTGCATTATTCTCATCTCCCATTCTGCCACAATAGCAGTAAGTTTGGCAATATGTTAGTTATATTAGTATTAGTTTTTACATTATTATGTAAGAAAACGTTATTTTTGCTAAATCTTCTAAGTGGACTCTGATTACTATTCCTTTCTTACATAATTCTCTTTTCACTGGAATTAATAATCGTCTTGTTTTCTAGGTGTTTTAAATCTTAGTTTTCTGTGTACTTTTGTGCAACTTAATTTCAAACTCTCCCCAAGTTGTTTAAATCATTTAAAAAATACTTTTGAACAGAGTTAGTATTCTGTCTGTTTTATCTTCTTGAAGAAATCTCTCTCAGTCTTCAGACTTGATGGAATATAGGTTGGTTGCTCTCGAGGGCTCATTTACGTCTTATCGTGGGATTTTCTAGCTATTCTCTTTGCTTCTCTTTCTCGTTAGATTTGTTGACTCCTCTTTTTGCTCTTCTTTCTCTTTTTTGTGGAACTTATCCTCCAGGAGCTTCCTGATGTGCGGTAGGTAAATTTTTGAGAACTTGCAGGTCTGGAAATGTCTTCATTTTACACTCACACACGTGATAGTTTGCATATAAAATTCTGGATTGGAAATCATTTCATTAGATACGTGAAAGCATTGCTGTACTGTATTTTAGCTTTCATTGCTGAGCTTTGGGAAGTCTGAAATCATTCTAATACCTGGTCCTTTGGCTGCGACCCATTTTTTCTCCCCAGAAATTTATAAATTCTTCTTTGTTTACAGTGTTATGAAATTTGTTGATGATATACCTTGGTATGTGCATTTTTTATTTATTTTAGTTGTTTCATGGTCTCATTTAATCTAGAAACTCATATCCTTATGTGGGGGGAATTTTAGTTTGTCTCATTTGATGATTTCCTTTTCTGTCTTCCTTCACTATCAGTATTTGGATGTTAGTTATCCTGAACTTATATTCTAATTTTTTGTTTTCTTCCTTTTTTTTTTCATGTCTTTGTCTTTTCCCTCTACATTCCAGCAGATTTTCTCAGCTTTATATTCAACCATCCTGTTGAATTTTTATATATCAGGTTAATTTCTAAGACCTTCTTGTTGGTTTTGTTTTGTTTTGTTTTGTTTTGGATTTTGAGGAAATCCAGTTTATTTGTTTTTCCTTTTGTGAATTGTGTTTTTGGTGTCGTTTCTAAGAACTCTTTGCCTAGCTCTCCATTCCAAAGATTTTCTCTTATTTTTTTTTTTTCTATAAGTTTTACATTTTGCATTTAAGTCTGTGACCCATTTTGAGTTAACTTTATATAAGGCATGAGACTTAGGTTGAAGAACATTTTGTTTCTTGTGGGTGTCCATTTGTTGAAAAGGCTATCTTTCCTCCATTGAATATTTTTGTCAAAAATCAGTTGGGCCTATTTGTGACGGTTGATCTCCAGACCTTTCTCTATTCTCTGTTCTGTTCCATCAATCTATGTGTCTGTCCCTCTACCAACACCACACAGCCTTGATTACTGTAGCTTTATAATGTCTTGAAATCAGACTGATTCCTCCTACTTCTTTTTTTCCCAAAATTATTTTTTTAACTATTCTAGTTCTTTTGTCTTTTCATATAAATTTTAGAATAATCTTATCTATACAGAATGTCTTGCTATAATTTTGGTAGGAATTTCATTAAACTGTTATATCAGTTTGGGGAGAAATGGCCTCTTTTCTCTGTTTAGTCTTCCAGTAAATGAACATGGCACCTCTCTCCATTTATTTACATCTTTGATTTCTTTCGTCAGCACTGTGTAGTTTTCAGCATATGGGCCTTGTACATGTTCTTAGATTTATACCTAAGTTTTTGTTTTTGTTTTGAGTGACTATAAATGGTATTGGGTAATTAATTTTGGTGCCCATATTTTAATTGCTGGGATGTAGAAAATCAATTGATTTTTCTGTGTTTATTTTGTATCTTATAACCTTGCTGACCTTGTTTACTAGTTCTGGGAATTTTTTTCTCAATTCTTTAGGATGTTCTATATAGACCACCATGTCATCTGCAAATAGAAGCAGTTTTATTTTTTCCTTTCTGATCTGTTTCCCTTTAACTTCCTTCTCTAACGTGATTGCACTTCTCCCTCACTTATTTATTTATTCAGTCATTTATTTATATCAGTATGGACTTATGCATATTAATTTTGTCCTTTTTTTTTTTCCCCTTTAGCCTATTTGCTATCTTTGGTTCATACTGGGTAATTCCTGTTGTTTCATCTTTCAGTTCACTGGTTCTTTCCTTTGTCCCTTCCATTCTGCTGATGAGCCCATCCATTGTACTTTTTACTTCCGTTATTGTATTTTCAGTTCAAAAATTTCCATTTGGTTCTTCTTTAGGTTTTCTGGGTTTTTGATGACACTTCCTGTTTCTTTGCTGAGGCTTTCTATTTGTTAATTTATTTCAAGCATCGCCATAATTGCTGGTTTCAGCATTTTTTGTCACAACTGCTTTAAAATCATAGCTGGATGATTCTGTCTTTTCGGTCATCTTCATTTTGGCATCTATCGATTGCTGGGTTTTTTTTCCATGTAGTTTGAGTTCTTCCTAGTTCTTGGTCTGACGGACTATATAAACACTTTCATATCGTGTTATAGATTCTGGATCTTATGTAAACCTTCTGTTTTAACTGGTTTCTGCTCTGGCAGGGGATTGACGGGTTTGGGGAGTGCCCTCTTGTTACTACTAGGTGGGGATAGAAGTTCAGGTTTCCATGGGGCCTCTGTTTTTACCCCAGAAGGTAAAAGTTCACCTTCTCATTATTACTGGATTGGGGTGAAAATTCCAGTTTCCCGTTAGGCTTCCACTGATCCTTCCCTGGCTGGGAAGTAGGAGTGCCTTGCTACTGCTCCCCACGTGGCTTCAGTTGACACCATGGTGGTGGGAGTTGGCCTTGATACCACTTGGTGGTTGTGGAAGTCTTGACTCTCCCCTTGACCTCCTCTCACGGCACCTCAGAGATGAAGGTCTTGACTCCCTACTCAGCCCTCTCTGACATTCCCCACCCTGAAGGGTAGGTTGGAGTGATTTGTTGCAGACTCATGAGAATGGAAGTCTAGGCTCTCCACTTGGCCTTTGCTGCCATGACTGGGGCAGAGCTGCAGGTTTTTTCTGTGGTTTTTGGCTGGAATAGAGCAGTTAGTTTCTGTGGGTTCTGTCTTACTGGCTTGCCCCTTTTCTGGGTCTGACTGGAGAGAGCAGGCTTTCATTGGGCTCTTTTGTGTTTTTGTCTGCACCCATTGGTGTTTTCAGTTTGCTGGCTTCTTCAGTTTTCAGTCTGGGAAACATGAGGCAAAAAGAAAACCCAGACAGCCCACCACCATGTTGTTCCTTGGATCCCAAAGTTCCTAGCCAGTCTGCCTTCTTCTCCTCACCTTTCCGATACTCATTATTATGTCTGTTTTATATATAACGTACAAAGTATTCAGGTGTACTTAGCAGGAGGAATAGGGAAAAGTACATCTACTTCATCTTCCCAGAAGCAGAAGCTTTCTGTTTATGCCTTTTAAAAAATAAACACTTTACATCATTTAGTAAGGCTTTTGAAGGAAGCAGAGATAGATGCATGTATTCAACTTACTTTTTAAAAACGATTTGCTACTATTTTTAATCAAAAGTCCCTGTGCAATGTTTTTAACCCGTGCTAGGCTCAGACTTCTGTCAAATAGAGGCCATAACCCCAGCTCTACCTCTCAGAGTTTGTAAGAGTTATGTGTATATAATACATATTATTTGAATTTGCTTGAAAAAACATTGGCAGGATGAGAGAGAGAAAGAGGAAAGGCAGAAGGGAAGAAGGGGAAGAAAGAGGCAGGGTTCCCTATAGGGGATGAGGACTGGAGTTGAAAATACTTGTCTACTATGTTTTGCTTTTTGGATGTTAATATGTTACTTATTTTTTTAATTAAATTTTAAGCTGTTTTATAGTCACTTAGATGAGTGAGCAGGGATCCAAAGAGACTTCTGGTTGAGTAAGAACAAGCCATGTCCTATCAACATCATGTCCTCTCTTGGGCAGGTTTTTGGATAGGGAGCTCAGGGGAGTGCCATAGATCCAGTGACTGTGGACTGTAGATCCAGTGACTGTGGACTGTATCATTTGGGTAAGGTCACTCACCAGAGATCTGTGAGCAAGATAGAGCGTCTAGGCTGGATGCTAGGTGTAATTGCTACTGTTTATAATGGTTTCTGATCAATGATTTGCTATTAATTTGGAGGGAACTTCCTAAGAAAAAAACACTGCCGCTTACTGTTAACTTTCTTTTATTTTACATTTAATAAACAACTTGGTTAAAGAAATAGAAGACACATTTATCTCTTATGTGCCTAATATAAAGTTGGAAGATATAACAACTGCATTGGATGATAGAATCAGGATCCAAAATGATCCTTAAAATTAGAGCAATGGACTGATTCTAATGAGATGAAATAGCAAGGTAAGGTCATATGCTTGGATTTTTATTTTCTTCTAATCAACTTCACAAGCACAGTTCTGGGAAGGTAGAGATTAAAAGCAGCACAAACAGAAAAAGACTTAAGCATTTTAGTGGTCAGTTAACTTGATATGAGTGTGTAGTATGATGTGGCTGCCAAAAGAAAAAAGAATGTAATTTTTTTTTTTTAAACATCTTTATTGAAGTATAATTGCCTTACAATGGTGTGTTAGCTTCTGCTTTATAACAAAGTGAATCAGTTATACATATACAATATGTTCCCATTTCTCTTCCCTCTTGCATCTCCCTCCCTCCCACCCTCCCCATCCCACCCCTCTAGGTGGTCACAAAGCACCGAGCTGATCTCCCTGTGCTATGCGGCTGCTTCCCACTAGTTATCTATTTTACATTTGGTAGTGTATATATGTCCATGACACTCTCTTACCCTGTCACATCTCACCCCACCCCCTCCCCATATCCTCAAGTCCATTCTCTAGTAGGTCTGTGTCTTTATTCCCGTCTTGCCACTAGGTTCTTCATGGCCTTTTTTTTTTTTTCCTTAGATTCCGTATATATGTGTTAGCATACTGTATTTGTTTTTCTCTTTCTGACTTACTTCACTCTGTATGACAGATTCTAACTCCATCCACCTCATTAAAAATACCTCCATTTCATTTCTTTTTATGGCTGAGTAATATTCCATTGTATATATGTGCCACATCTTCTTTATCCATAAAAGAATGTAATTTTTACCTGAATTAATAGTAGGTGATATTGCTGGTCTACTCTGCAGGAGTCAGACCAGGCCTGGAGTATTTCATTCATTTCCTGGGGCCATTCTTACAAAAAGGACATCGACAAAGGAAAGCGTTTAAACGTGGGAGCAGCCAAAATGGTGGTGTGACTAAAAACCATGTCAAAGAAAGTGGGTCTGTTTAACCCAGAGAAGAAAAAACGTAGAGTCTAAATAATAATATTTCAATTGTTTGGAAAGTGAAAAAATAGACTAGGCTTATTTTTTTCTGAAGAGGGCAGTCTAGAATCAGGAGGTGGAAGTTTTTAGCTGGATGTAAAGGAGATCAACAGAAAGGGCTGTCTGCAGATGGGCTGAGGGCCCAAGGAAATGACATTAATCTAAGCAAACTTCTTGTCAAAAGGCCATAGCAGGGACTCATGCATGGGCTGCCTGGCTGCTCTAGATCAGTGCTGCTCAAAGGATCTTGTTTTCTTTTCCTTTTTCCCCCTTGTGTGTTTGTTTATGTTATTTTCCCCCCAGCTTGTCATACTACTTTTCTTCATAAATTGAGATGATTCATCCTTTTAAATATAAATATAATTTAAACATAATTCAGTGATTTTTTTATTCACAAGGTCATTCACCCATCATCGTTTATCAAATTCCAGAATATTTCTTTCATCACCCCAAAATGAAACCTCACACCCATTAGCAATCACTCCCCCTTCTCCCTTGCCCCAGTCCCTGGCAACCATTAATCTGCTTTCTGTTGCCTATTCTGGACATTTCTTATAAATGGGCTCATACAGTAAGCTCTTGTGTCTGACATCTTTCACTTAGCATAATATTTTCAAGGTTTATCCATGTTGTAGCATGTATGAGTACTTATTCCTTTTCATGGCTGCATAATGTTCCATTGTCTGGATATACCGCATTTTGTTTATCCTGATGGACATTTGGGTTTTTTTTTTTTTTTTCACTCTTTGGCTATTATGAATAATGCTGTTATGGACGTCTGTGTACAAGCTTTTGTGAACATAATGTTTCATTTCTCTTGGGTATATACTTAGGGGTGAAATTGCAAGGTAAGATGGTAACTCTACTTTTTGAGAAAATGCCAAAGTATTTTCTGTAGAAGCTGCACTATTTACATTCCTACCAGCAGTGTATGAAGGTTCCAATCTCTGTATACTTGCTGATGTTTTTTATTGTTTCTTTTTTTGATTATAGCCATTCCAGTGGTTATGAAGTGATAATCTCATTATGGTTTTGATTTGCATTTTCCTGGTGATTAATGGTGTTGAGCATCTTTCCATGTGCTTATCATATGCTCTTTGGAAAAATGTCTATTCTGATCCTTTGCCAATTTTTATATTGGGTTGTCTTTTTATTGTTGAGTTTTAAGAGTTCTTTACATAGACTGGACACTGGATTCTGTTTTTTTGGCCATGCCACGTGGCTTGTGGGATTTTGGTTCCCCGACCAGGGATCGAACCCGTGCCCCCTGCAGTGGAAGCACGGAATCCTAACCACTGGACCTCCAGGGAATTCCCATGGATACTGGATTCTTATCAGATGTATGATTTGCAGATCATTCTTTGCATTTTCTTTTCACTTTCTTGATAGTGTCCTTTGAAGCACAAAAGTTTTTAATTTTGATGAAGCGAAGTTTATCTATTTTTTCTTTGACTGCTTGTGCTTTAGGTGTCATATCTAAGAACCATTGCCTAATCCAACATCATGAAGATTTGCATATGTATTTTCTTTGAGGAGTTTTTAGATTTGTGGTCCATTTTTGTTACTGAACTCAAGTTCAACTGCTCACTGCTCAAAAGCCAATAATCAAGAGGCAAGTGCCAATAGAAAGGGAAGGTGCTTTAATCAGAAAAAGCCAGCAATCTGGGGAGAACGTGGACTCATGTCCCGAGACCAACTCCGAAGATTCTGCTCAGCCATGACAGTTTTTTTTTTTTTTGGCTGCGTTGGGTCTTCGTTGCTAAGCGCGGACTTTCTCTTGTTGCAGTGAGCAGAGGCTACTCTTCATTGCGGTGCGTGGGCTTCTCATTGCGGTGGCTTCTCTTGTTGCGGAGCATGGGCTCTAGGCACGTGGGCTTCAGTAGTTGCAGCATGCAGGCTCAGTAGTTGTGGCTCGCGGGCTCTAGAGCACAGGCTCAGAAGTTGTGGCACGCAGGCTTAGTTGCTCCGCAGCATGTGGGATCTTCCCGGACCAGGGCTCGAACCCGTGTCCCCTGCATTGGCAGGCGGATTCTTAACCACTGCGCCACCAGGGAAGTCCCCATGAGGGTTTTTAAAGAGAAAATGGTGAGGGGAAGAATCTCAGTGAATCATCAAGGCAGGAGGTTGGGTTCTGCATCATTCTCCATTGCATGCAGGCTGGCTGACTCTCTCTTCAGATGTTATCTTGCCCGTATGATCTGCCCGCAGGATTGCTAAGGCAACTGTTGGGGGTAAAGAGCTGGTCATTCTTTACTTAATTCTTCATTCTTACTTCTTTTTAATCTAGGAAAAGAATCAACAGGTTAATTAGGTTCTTTCAAGGTTGGAGGGGAACAGAAATGGGCAAACAGGAAAGGGGCAAAAGAGCTGCTTTCAAATCCCCACTGTCTAACATCATTCCATTTCTATGGGATTGGGGGTGAAGGTCTATCTTCTGTAACTTCTTCATGCTGACATAGGGTGCCGTATTCTCAGAGTGGAAGATGTCAACATGGGTCTGTAGCATCTCTTTGCTGACAATTTTAGTTGGCCGCTTACATATTACAGGCAGAACAAGCTACAGTTATTTTGATGCCCACAGAGATATAGATTATTATGAGCAGTAATGTTAATCCCATTCTCTTTGAGCCCAGTTCTCGGAGGTGTGCTAGCCACAGATTCAGTACTGCTCAGGATGGCACAGCTTATGTCATGGCTACAGTCTGGTTATCATGCAGTTAGCTTTGTTCCTCTGGTGGCAGTTGTAGTATATAAACAACTCAGGAATGTGCATCAGACACTGACTCCGTGACTCTGTTGTCCTAATCATTAACTGCTCAGTTTTGTACTTGGTGGGCCCTACAGGGTTCTGCTCGGTTCCATTTTGAGTTAATTTCGGTATGTGTTGTGAGGTAGGAATCCAACTTCATTCTTTTGCATATAGATATCCAGTTGTCCCAACACCATTTTTTGAAAAGACTCTTCTCTTCCTCATTGAATTGTCTTGGCACCCTTGTCAAAAATCAATTGGCTATAAATGTATAGGTGCTACACTAAAGATCTTGTGCCAGAACGTAAGTCAATGAACTACTTCCCTCATAGGTAAAGTCTCACTAGGAAAAGGAGAAAGTCATCTTAGTGAACTGATTGATTTATATCCTGGAGTAAGCTCCTTATCTCCTTGTGGACTGGCTTCTACCTAGAAAATGTTTGTGGAACACATTTTGAGTAGCACTCCTCTAGATCTTTGGTACTTTAAGTGCCACTGCCCAGGAGCACCCCAGGCTCTATCCCAGAGCTACTAGATTAGAATCTGTTTTTAAACAGAATCCCCAGGTGATTCAATGCTTATTAAAGTTTGAGCAACATGCCTCTAGAATCAGACTCTAAATGACTTTAAAGATCTATTCAGTAAGTAGAGGATTAATTAATGAGTAAGACTTGGAAAAGGGAGAATAAATGTGATTGTAGGCAGGATTATATCTGGGACTTACGTAACAGAAACCCATAAGGGCCCCAGATACGTTGCCTTCGGTAGAAATCCAGGGCCAGTCCAGATCTCAAAGCGTTTCTCTTCACTACTGCACTGGACTTGATATCGTTTTTGTTTGCTTGTGAATTATAAAGAGTTACAAAGGAAATGTAGACTTATAAAGGAGAGTTACAAAGGAAATTTAGAGTTACAACGGAAATTTTCCTAAAATTTAGGAAATTTTAGAGAAGGTGGGTGGGGCATAGTAAGGCCGAAGACTTTTACAAAGCAACTTTGGGAGAGAGAAACTAATTCCAGGCCTTAGAACTGCTTTCCTTCATCCTTAAGTTAATAAGAAGCTGAACTTGGGTTAAAAGTGTCTGTGGAATCATAGTGTGATTCTAGAAGTTGGCAGCAATAGTGCCGAGTCATAAACTCAGAAACCATCGACTATTCGGAGGGTCAAAACAGGTAAATAGACCTCTTTGGAAGCTTACTGTATGCAAATGCAGGCACTGTCGGCATGAGGAATTTGCAGGGATTTGTCACGCGGACGTTCCAAGGAAGGGTGACCTGAGCAAAAGATACATAAGGAAATCAGTTACATACTATACTCATTTTACTGTTTCAAGGTGAGTGACATTACTGATGTGCTACTTAGAACGCTATCTTCTTTGTTTTCTTGAACATAAATATAAAGGCTTTTATAGATGTACTTAGGAATTGAGTCCTCTGCTTTCTTAAAAGGCTTTAAGATTCTTAGGTAGGAATTTCCTGCTGCAGGGATTTTGAAGCTCGGGATAGAATACTGTTCTGCGCTACAAGCACCATTAATTAGGACCACAGATAAACTTGAAATGTGTGGTCATCTATAGGATCTGGGTAGAAGGCCTCATTTTCAAATGGTACTATTTGTATGTGTTTGTGAAAAAAGTTTTTCATCACTTCAAGCATTTAACTCTGAAAGTTAATAAGCTAACTACAAACACTTTAAATATCTCTTCAGTAAAGCAGGTCTTCTAATAACATGTTTATCCGTGTGGTTTAATGTTAATTTTAAAATAAAGTTTAAAATGACAATACAAGTCTTTAGACTTATCACTGCTTCCATGATTTAATGTAATATAAACTGATCTAATCCATAGTTTAACTGAACATTCCCCACTCCCCTGAAAATCAGAGTTTGACTTATACTCATCATGTAGACTTTTATCTCAATTCTCCAAATAATACTTGTAGCCGAGGGCATCAGAGCATCTTCCTTGTATCCTGCCTTTTCCTGAGTAAACCGGTAGTAACTGAGGTGCCTCCATGCAGGTTCCATCCCAGACCTCTACGTCCATTCTGTTCTGTAAGCCTGGGGCTGGTCTTTTAACTAAAGCCAGGGAAAGCTTGGACATCCTTTGGCATGTTGCTGCTGAGAAGTGCTGTCACACTGCCCATGAATGTGAGTCTATCTCAGCTTGTAGTAAGATTTTCTCGTGACCTTTTCTACATTTCACAGCCATTCAAACAGATCTTCTCTATCAGTTCTAAACCAGTGACATCCTAAAATCAGAGACGTCGCTGTGTCATCAAGTTGTTAAAAGTAAAATGCCATCATCTCCCTCCAAAGAGGCGGTCTTTTCTGCTTGGACATATCTCAGGATCTCTGCAGAAGACACAATGAACAGGAATTTGGGCGTGGACTGATCAGCCAGCATCTTGGCAGAGTGTTCTAGGATGCCATCTGCAGATGTTAATTATCCAGTTTGGGTCCTCTAATAGCTCTTGACCTCCTCTTGGCTCTATCAGTTGCTTCTGATTTTCCTTCCAGATTCTTATTATTCCTCTTGGGATGAGACAAACTCAGAGGCAACATTGCTGATTTCTTTTTCAAACAGCTAAATGTAGAAACATTAGTCTTTCATTCCTTCTTGTGGACATTTGGAGGACATGATCTGCTGCTGCATTTTGTTTCAAAGAAATTCTCTCCACTTCTTCCTACTTCTAGGACTGTGTAAATGGAAACAAATTCTAGAAGAGCTGATAAGACTGAAAAGCAGAAGGATAGTCCTCTAAAACATGAGCCCTGAAATCACTTTCTGTTTAGAGAAACTTGAATTCTAGAGGCTGCTTTTCTGCCTCATCATCTCCCTTGTCTATTATCCAAAACAGTTGCTCTAAGCCTTTTATTTCTCTCATCAAGCTTCTTTCTCATTCCCTAACAGTCTGAAGATGATCTTGTACTCTACCAAAAACAGAACAGTAGATCTGAACTTCCTCAAATTCCCTTTTTTTTTCCCCAGCCTTAAACCAATATGTATGCCCATTTTTATTTCCTTACTGCTTGCCAGGAAAGAAATGTCTCTGAAAGATCAGTCCCTTTAACAGTGCTCCTAATCCCTTCCCTTTTCTACCTGCAGGACTTTGTTCGCTCGGTTATCCTCATCCTCTCCTGTATCTTAAAGCACCTTTTTGTCCTGGCTCCTTTCACTCTCCAGTGCTCAGTCCTCTCCCATCCTAAAAATTCTTTCCCTCAGTTCAGTGCTGCTCCTCTTTTTAAGCTCAAAATGTCCTGAAAGAATCACCTGTAGCCACTGGCTCTACGTATTCTACTCCCATTCTTCGCAAGTCCAGCTCCGTTCTTACTTCACTTTATTCCTTTTACCAAACTGTTCTTGCCTAGATCTCCAGCGACTTCCCAGTCGCCAGTAGAAGCAATCACGTCTTTACCTTTGGTCTACCTTTCTGAGGCAATAGTCATTCTTAATCCTTCACTCAGAGGAAAGTTCTAAGGAATTTTAACTTGGATGCTCAGAGTTCAGGTGTGTTGGTTTGATACTGTGAGGCCTCCTCTTGTTTGGGTATGTACTTTCAGATTAAAAGAGACCGTATCACTTTGAACAGCTGAAGCTCCAGTTATTGTGGCGGTGGTTCAAGTTGCCACATTTGTATGCTGACTCTTACAGAACCAGGTTTCCCACCTCCTTCCTCCCATTTCTTTCATTAAACAAAGTAAAACAATTTATTAAAACTAGTTAAAAAATAAAACCTTGGGACTTCCCTGGTGACGCAGTGGTTGAGAATCTGCCTGCCAATGCAGGGGACACGGGTTCAAGCCCTGGTCCGGGAAGATCCCACATGCCGCGGAGCAACTAAGCCCACGAGCCACAACTACTGAGCCCGCGTGCCACAACTACTGAGCCTGTGCTCTAGAGCCCGTGAGCCAAAACAACTGAACCCGCGTGCCACAACTGCTGAGCCCATGCGCTCTAGGGCCCATGTGCTGCAACTACTGAGCCCGCGTGCTACAACTACCGAAGCCCGCGCACCTAGAGCCCATGCTCCGCAACAAGAGAAGCCACCACAATGAGAAGCCCGTGCACCGCAGCAAAGAGTTGCCCCTGCTTGCAGCAACTAGAGAAAGCCCGCGCGCAGCAACAAAGCCAAACGCAGCCAAAAATAAATAAATAAATATCTTTATTAAAAAGATAAAATAAAACCTTACTTTGTGCGTAAATCCCATTACCCAGCTTGCTCAGTTTTTGCTCACTAATGACCTTAGATTTTGAACATCATCGTTACAAAGATTTGCCTCTATGGATGTTGAAATAACCAGACCGAGGGATGAGGCAACTTCAGTGTCTAAATGGGTCCTGACACATGGGAGGTGCTCAGTATGTATTTGTTGGAAAATTAATTCCACAAGCAGCTCTGAGAGATGCAGTTCCAACCGGAGAGCTGGAAACATAACC
Organism: Balaenoptera physalus; assembly: GCF_965194825.1. Taxonomy (NCBI): domain Eukaryota; kingdom Metazoa; phylum Chordata; class Mammalia; order Artiodactyla; family Balaenopteridae; genus Balaenoptera; species Balaenoptera physalus. The sequence continues at coordinate 38,738,191 of NC_138894.1, forward strand.
CATCTTATATCCCAGTTGGTTGGCTTGAGAGGCTTAATTGTGGGCAAAATGCTTAGGTCTGGATGCCATTGTAGTCCCTTCAAAACTTTAAAAAGCGGTTATTCTTTTCATATATTTCCTAGAGGGAGAAAAACAGTATGAATAGTTTAAAAGTCAAGTTGAGTTCACTTGTGTTCCTACAACCAGGAAAAAAATCAGTTTCATTTTTCTGAATTTAAAATTCACATATTTAAATAGTTCATGCTGTCGCTCTCCTGTTAGCCCCTCTGCAATGTTTCCGGAGATGGGAGTCTTTGCTTCTGGTTTATATGGAATGTTGATGCCGTGAGCAAGTAGGCACCATGTGTGCATTTGGTTCTAGAATTTAGTTCAGGAGAGCGTTGTGGTTTAGAAGGGTTGCAGAATTGCTACTGAAGAGCTGACCGTGAATCTCAGAGACCCGCGGAAACCTGCTCTTGACCCTGCTCCTTAGGCTTGTCTCTTATCACTGTTAGTGTTGTTTCTGTGTATTTAAGTTATCTGGGCTAATGGAAAAGCCTGGCTCGTCCTGTCTCTACTGGTGTCTGTAACTGATAATTTATTTCTCAACTCTTCTTTACAGAGGGACCTGTCGGGGCACAAGAACATCGTGGGTTACATTGACTCCAGTATCAACAATGTGAGTAGCGGTGACGTGTGGGAAGTGCTCATTCTGATGGACTTCTGCAGGGGTAAGTACATGCGCCATACCTGAAGCTCTCATTTCTCTAACACTTTGATTGTCAAGGGTGTGGGGTCATTTCAGTTAAGGTGCACTGTACCCTAACGTATGTTGTTCCAGTTTTAAAGATTGGAAAACAAAGAGGCTAAAAGCTACAGAGCCTTCTGTCACTTCTTGGTTATTCTTACAATGGCGAGTATCAGTGGCACAAATAATTCAGAGAGGTAGATAATACAAAACTTTACTTTTGTTAGGTTTGGGAAGGTTTGGTGCTTATATATGAATGCGAATGTATGAGAATGAGAATGAATGTGTTCTTCGTGATGCTTTAAAACAAATGATGAAGGCACATAATAAAGACCCAACTCCAGATAGACTAAGGGAACAATTCAGCCTCCCTCACTCATGTGTTCTCTTCTCCACCCACACCACCATCCTTGCATTAGGGGGTAAAAGAATCCTTTTCGTCTAATGGAAATGACCCTGCTCTTCTTGCTGGAGATCTGTGATTGCCAGGAAGGCTACATTCAAATGATGCTGCCATTAACAGTAGAGTCAAGTAGTTGAAAGCTCGGAGTTTCAAGCAGTATTTATCTTGGGAAACCCAGGCTGTAGCATGAATTTATTCCGAGTTGACTGCATTTCATACAGCTATTGTTTGGAGGTTTGGCTTTTTTGGTCTAAGCAGCTGTCACTTACATTCTTGGGTCATTGTCTCACTGTTTGGTGCCCAGTTTTGTAATCACCCTTAGTTCCACTAACACGTTCCTTGCCTTTACAGATATTGTCCATAAATTAAATATGTTAGTAATGCTTAAAATGTGATGTTAACCAATAATTTCAGCCTTCGCTGTAACAGCTGTTAACCTGATTTTGTAAAATACTACCACATTTGAACTTGACAGTTTGTCTCCTCCTGCTCCTTCCTTTTGGGACAGTAAAATGTTTAGAGACGAGGCAGTAGGAGAGTCCAGGGAGCTGGATAATTTTCTAAGCGAGGTCATCAGTCTTTCGGTCCTGGAGATTAAATGCTGGTGTAGCATTTCTGCAGACCAGGCAGCAAGCAGTAAAGCCAGAGAGACCAAGCTGTTTCTAAAATACAGACTATCAAACTGCCTTCTTCCTCCTCCTGGGGTCTATTGTGCAATCTGATTCTTACTAAAAGATACAGCAGATTGAACCTGTGGCCTCGTCCAGTGCACAACAGGGACAGTATAACCAGGCAACTAGAGCCAGGACCATATTGTCAGTTCTGCTACTAATCTTGAAGACAGAATGAGGGCAGCTCACATCTGGGCTGCTTTATATAATGAAGAAACTGTTTTGACGCCGTAGAAAACAAGTCCCAGCCTGGGAATCAAGATACCGGGGTTTAGTCCTGGCTCAGCCAGTGATGGGCCGAGTCCAGGTTGCTCCTCTGTGGACAGCCTTTCATTCTCGTGGATAAGTGATGGGTCTGAAAGTTTATAACCTTTCCTCTGCTCTGCACCCCTCTCAGGAGGCCAGGTGGTCAACCTGATGAACCAGCGCCTGCAAACAGGTTTTACAGAGAATGAAGTACTCCAGATATTTTGTGACACCTGTGAAGCTGTTGCCCGCCTGCATCAGTGCAAAACTCCTATTATCCACCGTGACCTGAAGGTAACAGATCACCATTAAGTGCATTCATTAAGTGCATTCTTATGGAGTATTTTCTGTCTGCCCCAGGAATGGGGTAGATGTTACGGGGACGTGAGAAAAGCATAAGGCATGGTACCAGATTCTAAGCTTACGTTCTGCTTGGGGAGAGAAAGTACGAAGAAAAAAATAAATAGCAGAACAGTACACAGTACAATACAGCTATCAATTTTATTAAGTAGCTTTCAGAAGTTCTTTATAGGCTTCCCTGGTGGCACAGTGGTTAAGAATCCACCTGTCAATGAAGGGGACACGGGTTCAAGCCCTGGTCCGGGAAGATCCCACATGCCACGGAGCAACTAAGCCCGTGCGCCACAACTACTGAGCCTGTGCTCTAGAGCCCGTGAGCCACAACTACTGAGCCTGCGTGCTGCAACTAATGAAGCCCACGCGTCTAGAGCCCGTGCTCCACAACAAGAGAAGGCACCACAATGAGAAGCCTGAGCACCGCAACAAAGAGTAGCCCCTGCTCGCTGCAACTAGAGAAAGCCCGCGCGCAGCAACAAAGACCCAACGGCAGCCAAATAAATAAATAAATAAATAAATAAAACAAATTAAAAAAAAAAAAAGAAATTCTTTATAATCATCAAATGCCTGAACACATCTTTTTTGTTTTTCCTGATAAACTCCCAAATTCACTTTTCCAGGGTCAGAAAAAGTAATATGCTAATTTGAAATTTATAAAACAGTGGTGCTTGATCTTTAAAGTCTATTTCATACTTTGTAAAATCCATTAATTGGTGATTTTAAAAATTTGTCCTACTAATTACCATCCCCTTGCACCGGGCCTTTCGTACTGTAGTCACTTGACAATGTTGGTTGAATGGAATTGGCACCCAGTTAGGATTCACTAGCATCGCTGGAGCACTGACAGTGTGCCAGGTATTCTATTAGACACTTTATGTGCACTGTCTCTTGGGAGGGAGACATTCTTCTTTGCATTTTATGGTTGGGGAAACTCAGGAGCTGAGAGGTTATGTGATTTGACTAAGGTCATATAACTAGGAAGGAGCAGTACCAGAATTTGAATCCAGCTCTTCTGATCCTAAGTTACAATTTCTTTTCATTATACTTACGTTTCGAGAAGCATGCTTCGTGGCTAATATTTGCATCACTGTCCCCTAGTGTGCTTGTTAAATGCAGGCTACTGGGTTCCCCGCTGAATCTTTTGGGCTATAATTTTTGTGATGGTGCCAGGGAAGCCCAGGAGTTTTTATCTTAGGCACCCCAGGTGCTTTTTGTATATTCTAAAGTTTGAGGATCATAGCCGCATACTAGCATTTCTTTTCTGAGGGTGTTTTTTCGTTTATTTGTTTGTTTCTTTAATTAAGATACCATAAAATTCATTCTTTTAAAATGTACAATTTGGTGGATTTTAGTATATTTACAAGGCTGTGCAACCGTAACCACTGTCTAATTCCAGAAAATTTCATCATCCGCCCAAAAAACCCTGTATTCATTAGGAGTCACTCCTCATTCTCCCCTTGTCCCAGCCCCTGGCAACCACTAATCTGCTTTCTGTTGCTTATTCTGGACATTTCATCTAAATGGGCTTGTATAGTATGTGACCTCTTTCACAAGCATAGTGTTCTCAAGGTTCATCTATGTTGTAGCGTATATCAGTACTTCATTCCTTTTTGTTATAACATTCCATTTTGTGGATATATCACATTTTGTTTATTCAGCAGTTGGTGGGCGTTTGAGTTGTTTCTACTTTGGCTATTATGAATAAGGCTACTATGAACATTCATATACTAGTTTTCATGTGGGCATATGTTTTCAGTTCGCTTGGGTACATACTTAGGAGTGGAATCGCTGGGTCATACGGTAACTCTAATTTTTTGAGGAACTGCCACACCGTTTTCCAAAGTGGCTGCACTATTTTACATCCCACCAGCAACATATGAGGTTTCCAGTTTCTTCACACTAACCTAACACTTGTTTTTGTCCTATTTTATTTTCCCGCCCTAGTGAGTGTGAAGGCTCCAAAAGCCTTAGACAGCCTTCTGCAGTGTACCTCTGCTCACAGTCAGCCCCTTTTCTGAGTGGAGCGAGGATACATCTCAGTGAATATTATGAGCCTCACGTCGTACAAGTACATAGTTCTGTGGGGACAGTGCAGATACAACATGGTTCCTATGCTCATCACGTTAAAGTACTGGTGAGAGAATGTAAATGAAATATTTGGAATTGAAACCTAAATAAGTGAAATACAAAACTTTATAGAACAAAGTGATGAATGGAAGAGATTCAAGTGGCTTAACATGTGGTCAGATAGTGGCATCTGGCAATGGTGGTTGGAGCCTTCTGGAAAAGTAGGATTTTGAAGGACTGGTGGGATATGGGTGGTCACAGAGAGGATGAAGGGCATTTCAGGCAGAGAGCAGGGCCCGAGAACTGCCGAGAGAAGGGAACAAGAAGGCATTTGAAGATGAGGAGACAGGTGAGGGCTTGGTACCTGGCCAGTTACAGACCAGGCTAGAGTGACTGCAGGCCACTGCTCTAAGAATGTAATGACACTTTATTTTTTTTATTGAAATATAGTTGATTTACAATATTGTATTAGTTTCAGGTGATGACGGTTTATTTCTGGTTGCCTTAACCATGAGTGAAATTCTTGGGCATGTTAGCATGTATTTCAAAATAGGCAGTGGTACCAACATTTTAGGACGTGACCTTTCTCCCTGCCACCTGCCTTGGAGAAGAGTTCATGAGGGGCAAAGAAAAGGGGGAGAAGGGTGGCCCAGCTGCACCCGCACTGCTTCTGTGACCCGTATGAGCTCAGGTTTCTCCAGAGCCCCGTTCTCCCCCCAGGTCAGATGGGGTTCGATTTCCTATTGGAACTCAGATTCTATAGCACAGTAACTTGTACCGACTGAACTGTAAGCTCCGTGAGTGATGAGCGTCCTTCATGTTGCCAGGTGCACAGGGCACATTCCTATCCCTGTCTCGTTCTCCTGCCTATGGCGTTTGCCTCCTCTGTGACTGTCTCTTCCCATGACCCCTGTGCAGCGTGTTCTCCCGGGCCCTTCAGGCTCCTTGGTTGCCCCTCTTATCACTTACCCTCAGAGCCTCAGCTTCCTCGTCTGTGAGGTGGAGACAGCAGCGCCAGCCTTGTTAGGGTCAGGGTGAGGCTAAAGGAGAACATGCATGTCAGCGTGCAGGCGCATCCTTGGCGTAGAAAGTCCTGAGCGGGCACCCAGGGAGGTGAGAGCAAGGGAGGAGACCAAGAGGGCCATAGAGCATCCTTGTAGAGAGTGCTACTCCCATGTTAAACAAAATCTTCCTTTATTGTAGCTTTTTTCAACATTTGTTGGATTAAACGAGGCCTAAATGATAATCATTTCATACCTGTAAATAGCACCGGCCCAGTTTACCCATTCCCAGCGTATTAGTGCTGCCGTGAGGTGGTGGAGAAGCGCACCCGTGATGGGAACCTGAGGCACAGAGCGCAGTGTCTTGCCTGGGGACACGGTCGGGGGTTGGTCTCAAGCAGCCAGAGCCTAGACTCTTCTTTCACTGCTCTGAACAGCCTGTGAGATGTCTCAGCAGAGAAACTCGGAGCAAACTGGAATCTGAGGGTAAGGCTGGGGCACAAGCGAGTGGCTGCCACGCTCTCTTCCTCAGCCCCTGCCCTTTGCCCCTCCGTCACCCGGGGCTGGGCACACAGTAATTGTGTTCAGTCAGTATTGAAGACCATCGGGTGTGCTGCTGGTTCGCCAGTAGTGGTTCAGGAGACTTTGTTTCCCTTTCTCCTTGACCTTGCAAATAAGGAGTGTAAATAGGGGCCCCTGGGAGGAGGCCTTGATTGTGATTGTTCTCGAGGAGTCCTGTTGCTGTTGATTTTAGTCGACTCCCGGTTGCTTTGCTGAAGCTTTCCCAAATTCCCCAAATCTTACACTCATTGCCATCTGGATGCTTTTGTTAGCCTGTTAGAACCTGTTGACTTCTGCTACTGGGTGCTTGGTGGGCAGTCACGTTGCCTGCTGCACCGCCAGCTTCCTAGGCAGGAGTGAAAAGTCCCCCTGTGCTTCCTGTTGGCCCTGGCTCTGTCATTGCATCACAGGGCCTTGGCCTCTCTGAGCTCCCTGTCACAGCTCGAACCAGCCAGCACAGTCCTAGCAGTAGCCAGAGCCAAGAAGTTCTTCATTGTCCTCTTGGCCACAGAATGTGCTGGGGGCTGGTCTCCCGCTTGCTCCCCTGTGAGCAAGGTCTCCCTTGGCGACCAGGCGCCTCGGGAGTAGTCTGTGGGGTACAGGAGGGAGCACAGGCCAGGCCGGCTGTAGGGCCCCGTGTTGAGCCAGTGTCACCCTCTGCGGGGGCCAGCTTGGTCACACGCAGAACTGAGAAAGGGCCCTCTTGCCCTGCCTACCACGTGTGTGGTCTTTCTTGCAAGTTCCAGAGGGGAAATAAGCTGAAAGCGGTCCCTGTCCTTAAGCAGCTTATGTTCTAAAAATAATCATGACAGAAGTTCTTGTCTTTATTGAAAGTCTCTCCTCCAGTACATAGTTTTCACATTTTCATTATTTCCCCCACTGTTTAATTGCCATCTCTCTGAAGAATGATAGAGGTCATTACTGCAGATCATGGGGGGTCGCAGACCTGGGACAGTCACGTAAGCCAGCCCTTTCTTTTTACCAACGGCGAAGCTTCTGCCCAGAAAGGCCGTGACCTGCACAGCGAATTCAGTGATCAAACCAGAACAAAGGCCAAGGTTATTTACTCTCAGTTTGGTTTCTGTTTGTTTGGTTTTGCTGTATTTTACCATGATGTTTGTCCTAACATTTAAGAAAGGGGAAGAAAGGGTTAAGACTTAATAAGTACATTCTAGATTGAAAAAGTTCTGAATGTCTCCTCAGTTGTCAGAAAAGAGGTGTAGATCTCATGAAGTACAATAGGATGAAGATTCTTGTCCTATTTTTGGAGTCACAGGTTGGAAAACCTGCATGCATCTGATCCTCCACAATTTCCAGTGGTAAAAAATTAAACTCTGTGGCTGAAATGCCTGGATGCCGTATCTGCTTGGAATATTGTCAAGATGAAGAGGTCAGGAGGAGGTGGCTTTCCAGACCTCTTAGCTCAAGCTGTGAGCAGAATTTGGGAGTGACAACTTTAATAACGCTCTTAGGCTGACAGGTTGGGAATAAGGTCAGCAATGTTAAACTCTCAATGAGCTGAAAGGTGGGCGGTTGAAAGTGATGGTAACCAGCATCAGGCTGACTTCCTGAAGGACTTGGCCAAAAACGAAGTCACCGTGCAGATTCTCTGAAGCTTCCAGAAGCTGGTGTATGAAGATCCAGTTGGTCCTCGACCTTCCTAAGCTCTTTGAATCCCTCTCGGCCCTGGTCATCTCACAGGTGGACGATGGTACCTGCCCTCATTGTTTCCTTTCTCTCACATCAGTGCAGCGGGGGAGGGTGAAGTCCCAGCGGTGTGGCAGCCTGAGCCCGAATCCCGCCCTCGCAGCCTTGTGACCTGAGGCATGTTAGGTAACTGGACTCCGTTCTCTCATGTGTTAAGAGGGACAGCGAGGCTGTGTAAAAATTTCGTTAAATACAGTAGGTAGAAGTGTACGTGGGGCAGGGTTGAGCCTATATTAAGCTCTGTTAGTTGCTGATACCATTGTTGTTTATATCATCCTGCCCCTGTGCCTTCCTCTTCCTAGTTCCACTTATCTAAGTCCTGCACTTCCTCCAAGGCCCAGCATTATCTCGTCTCCTCATTCATAACAGTGCTAACCCATAATATGTCCGGTCCCATGTTTTCAGTTTTCCGGTGCCCAGGATGGTGCTGCCCCAGCCACATAGGCCTGCCTCTGTGCCTCAGACACCTCATGTGTGCTCCCACCTCTGCGCCTTTATGCTGGCCGCTCTCTACTGGGAATGCTTGTCCCCCACGTGGTCCATGGCTGCTCCCCTCATCAGGGTGACTGTGCTGTTTATAGTAGCATCCTTCTTTACTTTACATACATTTAATCTGCTGGGGTTTTTTCACAATATTTATCACTACTGGGCAGTTATACTTATTATTATTATTTTTTTAAATCATCAACTGGACTCTAAGCTCCATGAGAGGGACTTCCCAGGTGGTCCAGTGGTTAAGACTCTGTGCTTCCACTGCAGGGGACACGGGTTCGATCCCTGGTCAGCAAACTAAGATCCCGCAAGCCCTGCAGCATGGCCAAAATTAAAAAATAAAATAAAATAAGGGACCTCCTGGCGGTCCAGTGGTTAAGATTCCATGCTTCCACTGCAGGGGCACAGGTTTGATCCCGCATGCCATGCAATGTGGCCAAAAAAAAAAAACCCCTGTAAGCTCCGCAAGAGGATGAACTTTGATTTGTTCACAGCCTTATTCCCAGCACCAAGAAAAGTACTTGGCACGTAATAGGAGGTAGCAGGAGTTCAAGTGTATTTCTTTAATAAAGGAATGATAACAATACCTATCTAACATGTGTATAGGGAGATTTACAGTTCATTCTCTTACTTGCTTCATAAGAACAGTGATAGAATTATTTATCAGCTTTACTTTACAGATGAGAAACAAGCCCAAAGACGTTGGTCCAAGGCCAGACATCTAAAATAGTCCCTGAGGTCTTCTGAACCCCAGGTGCAGTGTGGTTGCCACATGTCATGCTCTGTGTTAAGTGTTTTGTTGATGATGGTGCTGGCGAAGATGCAGGCGGCAGCCAGCTGGAGCTCGGAGGTCTTCACTGGTGTTACACAGGGACGGATGGAGAGAGGGCGGAGCTTGCAGCTACTGCTAAAGTGGCTGCTGCCAAGGGATCTCACCCTCGTAATCTCAGCTGATCCTCCCAATAGACTTGCACGGTAACCAAAGCAGGGATTATGGTTCTTCTCTGCATTGATAGTTCTTTGATATTGCTCAGGCTTCCCCTACATTGATATCTCTGGCTCTCTTGTCTATTTTTGTACACACCCTTAATTTTTAACTGGTTTTCCTGTAAATATAGTTTTGTACAATGTTATCTTTGTGGGAGGGAGGGAGGCCAACTGGGGACCAGGTTAGATATAGTATAATTCCTGAGTTCTGTCAGTCAGGAACTAACCAGAAATACAAACCTAGTGTTTAAGGTGGGGGCGGGGGGGAACAAAACCAAAAACCCCGACGTGCATCATCTTTTATTCTGTCCTTTGTCTACTTAGTTTTCCCCCCTTCCCCAACAGTGATTTTGGTCCCTAGAACTACCTTGTTTGTGTTTTGATATGAATTCGCTTTTCAGTTTTCTAGATTGTACATTACAACACTAGAAGGAGAGAATCTGATTCAGGAAGGGACTGCACACATACAACAGGAGGAGCACGGTTTCACAGGCGCCCTGTAGGATGTATGAGGCCAGCAAGGAAGATTGTTGCTGAAAGATACTGAATAAGGGATTTAGGGGTCCCGTATGTGTGTGAAATACTGGCCAGGTATTGTAGGGGACACATGGGCATAATATAATTACAGACCAGAGGCTGGCAGACTTCTCTGCAAAGGGCCAAAGAATAAATATTTTAGGCTTGTCAGCTATATAGGCTCTGTTTCAACTGCTTGACTCTGCTGTTGGAGCTTAAAAACAGCCATAGACTAGAGGGTAAGTAACCAGTGGGCATGGCTTGGTTTGGACAGAAGGTCTTTGTCAGCCCTTCCTAGCAGTGGTAATAAGTTCTGTAGATTTTTGTAGGGTGGCCATGGAAAGTTTTACTGAGGAGTTATGGCTTGAGCAAGGCCTTGAAGAATGGCTAGGAGTTGACTAATGGAGGGAGCAATTGAATAAAAAGACAAACTAGTCAACATGGGGAATGCTTAGGAGACATTGAGCAAATCAGCCTGACTAGTATTTAGACATTTGGTTCCTCATTGACTAGGTTCCTATTATAGGGACATTTCTGAACATAAAGAACTAAGATACCCCTGGCCTTAAGCTTGTATCCAGTACATTGGGTGAGTGTAGTCATCCCTACCAGGGTAGGAGGATGGGGATGGGGGGCTTGAAGTAATTGTTCTGCTTCTAACCTGCTTCCTGCCCTGGCAGAAAGACAATTCCCTGTCCTTCTCTAGAGCTGGATTGCCTAGGTTCACTTCCTTCCTTAATCACCGTGAGCCTCACTTTCTCTGTCTGTATAACAGGGATTATTATTATATTGTTACTATGAGGATTGAATGAGATAATCCATGTAAAGTGCTGAGACAGTAGTACTTGTATTAGTAAAAGCTCAGTAAATGGTAGCAGTTCTTTTTATAACCTCTAAATTCGATTGGAAATATTAGTGTTGCCTTGTTGGAATTATTTTAGATTCCTAAAGTGAGTATACATTCAGGATAGCTTGACTGTTTCACTTGGTGTACATAGATTAAACTCATGAGCATTATAAAAAGCTGTAGATGGTGGAAATATTTGCCTGACTCAGCCTTGTCTTTGGGGAACAAGTCTTCCCTAAGAATTCTTATTCACAAGAGCATATCCACGCAAGTTTATGGTCATAGTTCACACTGCCTGTGTGGCTAAAAATCCCAAGGTCAAAATTGTAAATTAAAGTGATTATAGGTTATTAGTGCCCCAGGTGTGTAAGTGAATTATCTCTGGAAGAATAATAGACTTTAAACTCAGGCCTCCAAGGCTTCCCACAGATGAATTCCAAGGAACATGAGTTAACAACAACGACAAAACCCCTCACAACAATACCATGGGTGACACTCAGTAGGAATAAGAAACAATAAACTACAGAGTCAGTTTGCAGCAAAAACTTTAGGTATTGGATTTAGTGGGTACAGACTATAAAATAAACATTTTTATAATATATAATTTTAGAAGAATTAAAAGAAAGTGTAGAAACAAGAGACATCATAATTGACAAGATATTTTTTAAAGAACTAGTAGTAATAGTAGGGGCCTGGGTATTTGGTGGCTCCTATCTTATTTCTGACAGACTGACACACACACACACGCACGCACACACACACACACACACACACACAGGGTGTTGTATGCATTTCTCTTTTTTAGTTTATTCCATTTAACCAACGTTTTCTCTTCTAAGCACTATGTTAGGCATTGGTAGAGAAGACTACAAATATCTGTGCTTGTCCTTAAGGAGCTTATAGTCTACTCTTACCTTTGTTTTCCAAAGGTGATCAGTCTTTGGAAGGCTGAAGACAAAAGACAATGGAGACTACAGACTTACTGACCTAACAAGATTTTTTGGCTGCCATTTTACTGCCCACGCATAGCCAGGTCTGTCCTCCGGCATACCAGTCAGCTCAATTCACCTATACCAAAAATTAATACATCTTCAGTACAGTAGTGCCCACTGTTTTGGAGTTGTTATTTCTTTGACAGTGTCCTTTGATACCAAGGATTTCACTAGGTTCTGGTCTTCAGAAGCTCCCTCCTACCCAGAACTCCTAACTCACTGCCCAAAGAATTCCTCTATAAAAATATAAGGATGGTACTTTAACAGGAGAACTGTGCATTTGCCCACAGGCCTTTAATCACTTTGAGAAGTAACCAAACTATAGCAAATATTTATTAATTCGGAAAATCCTAACCTATTGTAGTAAAGAAATTGATATATGTGTTTATAAGGCCCAAATGAAATCATTGACATCAGGAAGAACAGAGTACTGAAGGAACGTAGGGAAGGAGTGATATTTGTCTGAGTGGGGGCCTGAGGAAAGCTTCAAAGAAGAGGTGGCATTAGAACTGGAGTTTGAAAGATGAATGGGATTTTGATAGCTAGGTAAGGAGTTGGTGATCATCAGAAGCATCTTAGACTGAAAGAAAGGCAGGAATAAAGATACAGAGGCTTAAAAGTATAAGGACTATGTCTGCAGAGCTGAGAAATGTGACTAGAAATCTGGGAAAATGGGACTCTTGCTTCTCCAATGTGGAATTTCCTTTTTTTACCCTATTGCTGTGAACCTTTTTTTGTTCCACTTTGAATGACCCCTGTTGACATACTTAGAGGAGAATAACTTTCCTATGCACATTAATGAGATTATCAGAAATAAAGTATTTTATTTATGTGTATGCAAACCAAATTTTCAAACACATTACTAAACGATATCTTGGAATGGGCGGCTGGGCGATGTTTTTCAGGTTGAGAATATTCTCTTGCATGACCGAGGCCACTACGTCCTGTGTGACTTTGGAAGTGCTACCAACAAATTCCAGAATCCACAAACTGAAGGAGTCAATGCAGTAGAAGATGAGATTAAGAAGTAAGCTTTTCCTCCTTTCTTGGAATTTTATCCACTATCAGATCAGCAGTTTTACCTTCAGCTTATGATTGAGAAGGTCAGGGTGAGAAGACAATGGTGCTTGTCAGTTGCCCCTCGTCTCAGATCATCATGTTGGCAGTTGGGTTGTTGGATTTTAAGTGGAGGATGGGGAGGGGGTTCATGACCATTGAGCAGTGGAGTAAAATGAAGGAATCTTACAGCACTTTATCAATGGTCCTGTGGTCATTATACATAGATCTTTTGATTTACATCACATAGCCCTTAAAAAGGTGCACACACCTTAGAAGTACTGTGATGTTTTTAAGTGGGAGCACAACAGCTGTGACATTACCAGTCAGTCGGTTGTGCTTTTTACTGAAACCTAAATGGCTGTGTATCCCTTCCTGCTCATAAGGAGCTCACCTGCAGTCTAGTGGAATTAATGGTGCGTAGGGCTGTTAAAGTCTCTACAGATAGTGAATCACTGACTTCCACAAGAAAAAAAGCGTCTTTAGATTTGTGATTCCAGTAAGAACCTGACCCATTTTCCCCTGTTGTCCAGAGTGTTGGATTTTTCACAAGCACCAGCACTCACTATTACTGCTCATAAATCAGCAGTCTAGAGTGCACACATATCCTGATCCTCTCTCTCCTTTCCTGCTTCACCCCTGGCAACCAAGCCTGGGGCATGAAGACTTACGGTCCAAGGCCCTGATGGGGACCTAAACCGCAGAGCCCTCTGGGCTCTAGAGACTCAAGCAGCGCCAGTCACAGGCTTGGTAACACTAAGACTCTCACTTTGAAGATGAGCTTATCCTTCTCTTTTCTTGAGCCAGAGATAAGAGGAAAACTGTTGTTTCAGCCTTATGCTGGCAGCAAAGATCCGTCCACCTCCCAGCCTAGCCAGGGCCCACTTTCTCCTCCTGAGTGTTCCAGCCAGTGTTACATCTCTGTGTCGAGCCACGTCTAAAGGGATTACTATTTTAAAAAAACAAATCAGCCAAATATACTATCAGACAAGAAGGATTTACAGGAGAAGATTTTGTTATGTGAGGAGCAAGAAAAGTTGCTTTTAGAGTTTATTTAATGCCTTAGTGTCTGCGTCCCCACCTGCTCTTAGATTGGAAGGACTGCAGCTAGAGGGCCGTGGGTGTGTGCCAAGGGCAGCTCTTCATTTCACCTGCACTAATATTCCATACTGTCTTCTCCAGGATGCTCCCAGGGAACTAGACTCTCCTAATATATATGTGTATATATATATATATTTTTTTTTAAAGTAGTTCTGCTACCCCTGGTTTTTAATTATAGCATTGACATATTTAACAAAAAATGAATCTCTTGATTGTAGATACACAACGCTGTCCTATCGAGCACCAGAAATGGTCAACCTGTACAGTGGCAAAATCATCACTACGAAGGCAGACATTTGGGTAGGTGTCAACTAACCTATCCACGTCTCAGATGTCAGCAGTCTTGGCCGTAAACTCCCAAGTTTAATGCAGACAGTGCCATAGCAAGAGTGGCCACTGTACCATATCATTGTCTACTTATCCCTCAGGGTTATTCTTGACTCAAGGTGATGAGCCACTGCTTCTTGAAGCATGTCAAAGGAAATTACTTTAGACCTCTGTGAAAGTTATTCAGGTGACCTGCCCATTATTTAGGTGGTTTTCACATATGTGTTACTAGTTCTTAAGAGCAAAACCAGCTGAATACTTGTTCTTTACTGCAGCACAATTTGGTAATGAGGATAGAAATAATATAACTTAGCAGATAAATCGTGATGTTGGGTTCTAAATTCAAGTTTCTAACGGGTTAATTGTACAGAGTGTTTAGATCTGCTGTAAATGTGGATGGTGCCAGTATCTCTCAGCAGACCCATTTGCAGTTATGATAAATAAATCACTAGTAGCAATCTGCTTTTTTTATTTTTTTAGGCTCTTGGATGTTTGTTGTATAAATTATGCTACTTCACTTTGCCATTTGGAGAGAGTCAAGTGGCAATTTGTGATGGAAACTTCACAATTCCTGATAACTCTCGATATTCCCAAGATATGCATTGCCTAATTAGTAAGTATTTCAAGTTTCTAGTTTCACATTTTTATTTCTAATCTCTAGGAATGGATCGGAGGATAAAGGGATTAGATCCCAGGAGTGATGAGTGGGATGCAAAAATAAAGAAATCAGTTGATAATTGTTGGTCACTCAAAGACCGTGGTCCTATGGTGTCTAGTTAGAGCGGTGCGTCTTTTTGCCAGAAATCTAAACTTGGTTTCACACCTGGGCTGGCCACCCGAGCAGAAATCTTAACTGGGCTTTGAGCATTACAGTACTGCTCTGTTCTCTTGCGGTCTGTATGAAAGCTGTGGTACCAAAGGAGTCCAGCTGACTCATATCAAGCGATAAGAAATTCATCTTTGCAAAACTGGAAGCAACTCAAATTACAATGATTGCAATGCGTTGGCTGAAGTGAATACGTAATTAAGACTGTATAACTCTATGGAACTAGGTTTTTTCCTCTCATTTAGATTAATCACTGGATTTTGATAAAAAGCATTTAAACTCAATGCTTTAAAATGTTTTTAAGAGTCCCCACTCTTTTGTATCATCATAGTAGGCATATGTACTAATGTTCATTAACCAGATGGCAGAATAAGTAATCTCTGCTCAAACCCCTGTATTGGAATGCTAAAGAAACAGAGATTTTTATTATCTTTTTACTTTGGTCAAGATGTTTAGTATCCACATTTTAACAATCACAGATTGTAAATCCTGAGTAACGCACTTTGGGTCCTAGGTGGGGATACACTTGGAGAAAATAGAAGAAGCAAATGTGGCGCGGAGCATCTGACATTTGTTGAAGGCCTACTTGTACCTCATTTAATTCTTAAAACCCTATATAGCAGGGGTCCCCAACCCCCTGGGCCGCGGACCGGTACCGGTCCATGGCCTCTTAGGAACCCGGCCACACAGCAGGTGAGCGGCGGGCAAGCGAGCGAAGCTTCATCTGCCGCTCTCCGTCGCTCGCATTACAGCCTGAACCATTCCCTGCACCCCGCCCCCCGTCCATGGAAAAGTTGTCTTCCATGAAACCGGTCCCTGGTGCCAAAAAGGCTAGGGACCACTGCTATATAGTAAATATAATTATCCCTATTATACAAATGAGGAAACGGAGCCTCAGAAAGTATAGGTAACGTACCCAAGTTAACATAGTAGTAGCTTTTAAGTGACTACCCATTCCATTATACTAGTTTACACCAGTTTTATCAATCCGCCTCTTCCGTTTATTAATACAAAAGCGGGGGCAGTATTTAAAGGAATGGAATATGGTGTTTAATGGTTGTTGGATGTTTTCAAAGGTAAAGCATTATATTGATATCTGTACTAAAATTGCAGCTATGTAAATGAGATTGCAAGGAAATATGGGAAAATTGCCAAATTTATTGCTAGAATGGTAGGATTTTTTGCTAAAAAAAAAAATTTTTTTTTTTTTTACTTTTGTGCAGCAAATTCATATTACGAAAAACAGCTGTTTATGAATGTGTGTAATGTGGCATCTTTCCTAAACTCTGATCTGTTTCACTTTACAAACTGTTGGAAGAGTCCACTGTCACCCTAACTCACAGGTCTGAAAATGCATTTCTTGTTATCCCCCCGCACACACACACACACACATCCCCCTTTCACTCCCAGTTCAAGGTTCCCCTCTCCTCTTTTCAGTTTCTATCAGTGGTGTCGCCATTCAAGCCCAGATGACTGAAATTTAAAGTTGTCTTTGGATCTGGCTAGCAAGACAGAATAGAGTCAGTCATTTCCTAAGCAGCATTAATGCTTTCTTTGAAGTTTCTCCTGTTTTCTTGACATTCTCTCTGTTCTCATCACTGTCACCATAATATATACCGACCCTGTCGGCTCATGCCTGTACTGGTGGACTGGCCTCAGTCTGTCCAGGACACCCTCACTATGAGAGTAATCTTATAAAATACCACCCTGTCATGTCCCTATTCAGTAAAGCTCATGGCTTGCCAATGGTCCCATATATTCTGGTTTCATCCTCCCCACCTTATTTCCCTTTATTCTCTGACAAGGAGACCTCTGCCCTGTCCTCTTGGCTCCTCTATTCCTTGCAACAAAGCATTCTGTTGCCTTTCTCCAAGTCCGTCTTTGCTCAGACTGTTTTCTTACGTGGAATGTCTTTTTCTCTGCTTTTGCCCTGACTGACTAAATTTTTTCCTGCCTTCAAGGACCAGCTCAGCTCCTGCCTCTTCTGTAAAGGCCTTCATAAGGCTTCAGCCTCATCAGTCTTTTCTCAACTTAGGGTCCGAACCATTCATTTGATTGCTTAAGCAATAAATTGCCTTACATTGCTGTTTACATGTATATGTGTATGTGTATGTGTTTGTGTGTCTTCTCAAAGATTTTTTCCCCTGGGGATTTTTCCAGCTTCAGAAGGAGCAGAAGCTTAAAGGACCTGGAAACAGACACATGATCTATAGATCACAGTAAAAGTAGAGATGTATTTGTTATCTTGTCATTCGTTTCTTTTAGATTGGAAACCAGCTAGTACCTCCAAGAAAAGAATAATAAGTAAATTCATGAAATTTGAGTTTGGGTTATAATTATCAAGAATAATCATTTGTCTAGCTGATAGTATGAAAGAAGGAGGCCAGAACTTCCTAGGTACCAGAAGATGAATGTGTTAAGTTCCACACTGAGAACTTGAGTCCCTGTTGTGCAGGGCACAGAATGTGAACTTAAAGTATCTTTGTTACAATTCAAAAACTTTGTTATTTTCTTGGAGATATTTAAAATTTTAGGAAAGTTAGAGCTTCCCTTTCTGAGAGGGGAGGAAAAGGGCTAATTGTACTGTCTGACTTTTATGAGAAATAAAAATTTTTAAAAGACAATTATGGTAATAGAGAAATTATGCTTCTTAGCTAATGTAATAACTCTTTGGGTATTATTAAATAAGTTCATATATGTTTATCTTAGGGTATATGTTGGAACCAGACCCTGACAAAAGGCCAGATATTTACCAGGTCTCCTACTTCTCATTTAAACTACTCAAGAAAGAATGCCCAATTCCAAATGTACAGGTATGTGAAAGGTGCTTTTTAGGGGAAGTAAACATGATTGAATTGTCATTTAGCGTTCCTGGGGTATTAATCAGCTGTTTAAATGAATAAGGTGTCCCTTGCTTTATCTAGTAGGGGGCATTCAAACAAAGCTAACTATGAAGGAGTTGCTATAAAGGGAATCCAATTTTCCCATAGAATTTAATTATAAAACTGAGGCAATTTTACACACACACACACACACACACAAACACCCTGGGGACTGAGTTGAACACTTTGGGTAAAGATTGACCAACTTTACCTTGTCAGCTGTCCTAGTTCCCTGAGAGCCAACGTGCCTGTTGTATTTACTGAGAGGAGGTTGGGCAGGCCGCTTCCCTAAGGCACGGCCCTGGACTTGCCCCTGTGCCTAGTGGAGCATAAGCCCCTTGTCCCTTTCCTCCTTCGCTGTAGCAGACCTTTCTTGATTTTGCTTCTGTTGCTGGCCAGTCTGGAACTCACACTCCTTTTCTTCTACCCTCCCCACATATGTCAGGCCATCAGAATGTTTTCTACACGTAGTCATCCTAAACTCTACAGACAGTTTTCAGAGTACGGTGCTTGCAAACACCCTTCTTGTAGTCTTGGCATATTTTTCATGTCATAGTATGATTCAACTTTCTTGAATATTTTACTAATGGATGCTGTAGTAAAAAATTTCTAATCGCACATTGTCTTACTAGTTTCTCCAGTAATGAACTTCTGATGTCACTACTGGAGCTCGAGGGTGCTGATAAATAACCCTTCTCTTTCACTCGCACATTTGGAATCAGATGTGGGAATCGTTCAGATGGAGCTCGGCACATTGGCTTTATTACTAATAAGACTGAGTCAGGGAATGTGGCTTGACCAGTCAGGCTCCCTAACATTAGCTGCACATGACTGGTTCCTGAGGGACAGGCTCGTCCATAGAGGGGGGGGCGAGGGCAACCAGACCGGCTCACTTTTCTCTCCCAGTCTTATCAGTCGAGTAAGTTCCCCCTTTCCCTTGGGAGAGGAATGCTTGGAGGGTGGGAGAGAAGCTAGGAGAAATTTTCTAGCTGAAATCTACCCCCCCACACCTGAAAACATGAAGGAAATGGAGGTGCCTCCTAAAAGCCACTTTCATTATTAGTGTTCCGTGGTTCGGGTTTCCCAGATTAAAACGAAGGATTCTGTGCAATAACCTAACACAACGTGATCCCTTTTGCTGTCCCACTTTCCCATTCATGAAGTTAAATAACGTGAAATAGGATCGGAAGCATTCAGGTTGGTAACTCGTTTTTTAAAAAGTAAGCTTCACCAGTCTCAAGCCGTTTGGCACTTGCTCAGTGGTGGTCAGCCGTTGTCTCGTGGCTGTCTAACCACAGGAGGCGCTGTTGGACGGATGGTGCAGATCCAAGCCCGAGGAGCTCCGCCTGCCTTGTGGGCTGAGCGGTGCCTCACGTGCTGGGAAGAGGGGCTGGCTCAGCAACCACACACACCGCGGCTGTGGGTTTCTCCCAGCGTCCTCACTGAAGGCTAGATGCACCCTGGCTTGGCCCACTAGTCAGCACCAACTTCTCTAAGATCTAGCTGAGAGCTTAAGTATAGCTTACAGACCTCTTTTCATTCCCTTCATAACATCGCTTCTAAGCTGTGCTGTAGGAGGGGGAGGGAGCTGAGATCCAGCCCCAGTGCTCTTGGCTGGCCCAGAAGGTTGAGAATGACAGGGGCGGAGTGTGCTGTACTCGGGCTGCTCTGTCCCCTTCTCAGATCCTTTGCCTCCCTGACTGGGGCTGAGTCCAGTGGGATATACTTAGGTTAACTTCTTCCCTTCCCAGACCAGAGATCAGGGTCTGAAAGCCACTCCGGAAGACCCTAATGTGTATTTCCATTGGCCCAATCATGCTGGTTATTCTTTTTCAAAGAAATCTGTGGGGTGAGTTTTGGGAAGTGGGCGAAATGGGAGAAGGGAGTCAAAAGGTACAAACCTCTAGGTATAAAATAAATAAGTCATGGGGATGTAATGTACAGCATGGTGACTCTACTTAGTAATACTGTATTGCATATCTGAAGGTTGCTGAGAGAGTAGATCTTAAAAGTTCTCATCACAAGAAAAAAAATTCTGTAACTGCGTATGGTGATAGATGTTAACTAGACTGATTGTGGTGATCATTTTGCAATATTTACAAATATCAAATCAATTATATTGTACACCTGAAACTAATATAATGTATGTCAGTTACATCTCAATTATTTAAAAAATCTGTGGTCCTATTAAAATTTTCTTTCAATTCTGTAGAACTCTCCCATTCCTGCAAAGCTCCCTGAACCAGTGAAAGCCAGTGAGGCAGCTGCAAAAAAGACCCAGCCAAAGGCCAGGTAAGAAATGCCTTAGTGAGCACGTGTCCTACTCCAGTTGCTGCAGTAGCAGGGGAGGGCGCCCTATGGTTCTTGATTCTTAACGCTGCCATGGCCAGAGGCTGCACAGAACAGGAAAGGAAGCTCTGTCTCCCCCAGGCAGAAACTGTTCTTTGGGAGTGCAAGTTGGAATATAGTAAGATACAGTGATCTACATCTGAAAGAGAATTGAGAACCCCACAGCTACTCCCTTTGCTTGGGAATAGGTGCAGGGCATTCAGAGGTGCGGTGACAGCAGACCTTAAGTGTTGCTAGTACAATATTGCTAAACATGTGTCCTGGCCTTTGCATAGCCTAGTCCACCACATTAATCTCCAGGAAATCTTACTTTCTATGGCTCCAGCCACATTAGGAAAGTACAGGTCAAAGCACTGAGTCCATGAACAGCAAAAGAGCCTATGGATCTTAGGTAATCACATTCTAGATAACGGAGGTTCTTCCAAGTAGCAGGTCAAGAAGCAGGTCAAGAAGCTAGGGTTTTATTTGGGGAAATGCCCCTGTGCGAGAAAATAGAGTGGGTGCCGAGAAAGCTGGGAGAGCCATCAGAAACCGCGGAAGTCTCACCCAGAGCAGGGAGGAGAATGTTGGCTCCAAGTGACCTGGACTGCCTGCCACACAAGGTAAGGAAGGCAGCATTGTCCAGGAGTCCTGTCTTTTAGGAACGGGCCTGCCTTAATATCCTTGTGGCTGGGACATCATGGCTGAGAGCAGCCTCTGGGAAGTGTGGCCTCGGGGCACACAGGGCAGTGGATTTCAGGAGCACAGTAGCTGGGCCACTTGGTCTTTTACACCCTGGTAGTCGAAGGTCTGCAAGGCGCATCCTCACGGCTGCCATGCCTTCCAAATGGCAAATTCTCAGGGTAGTCCCAGAGTGGTTTATACCCTACTTTTCTACCACACTCCCATGGCAAGGAAGCCTTAGTGCAAACTGTATCAACAAAGCACCCTAGATGGGAATATATGAATTTTAATAGAATAGTAAAATAACTTCTGTTTTAGAAAATTCTTGAATATTTATAGAATGCCTGTTGTGTGTCTGTTCCAGATGTGGCTCTAAAGTAATAAGACTTTGGTTTTTAACAAACTTAGCAAACTACGTCCATGATGTTACTTTGCAGTCTGTTTATATCTTAGTAAGTCTGCCATGCTCACCTCTAGGAATTGCTTTTGGAGCTGATTTAATTAGCTTAATCTCTTGGGCTTATGGCCATCTTGTACTAGGCCCAGACTTGGTATGTATAGAGGCTAAGCAAAGATCCATTCCCACAAAGCATACACATTTATAAAAATTATAATACCTGCTGACGTTTGAGTGGTACTGTGTTGTGTAAAATGGAGAAAATAATACCTACATCATGAGGCAGATGTGAACATCAAACACTCCTGTGACTGTGAAACTTATATAAACTCTATGGTGCCCAAACTGTTAGTTTTTATGGACCTCAATAATGCTGCAAGAATATACAGACCTTACAGCCAAGAGATTTGGATCTAAGCTGTCCTATATATAATTTGCAGTGATTTCATTTGCGTGATTACATTTGCTCCCCAGTCCTGAGAGGTGGGTTTTTCTTTCAAACTCCCTTTTTTTTTTTTTTGGCCCTGTCACGCGTCTTGTGGGATCTTAGTTCCCCGACCAGGGATTGAACCCTCGCCCTCTGTGGAAGTGCAGAGTCCTAACCACTGGATCACCAGGGAATTGTCCTCAAACTCTATTTTTAAAGTAGCCACTATTCATTGAGGCATCACATATACCAGATACTATACTCGGTACTTTACATAAATAAGATGACCTTTTTCCCCCCCTTAAAAACAAATCTGTGAGGTTGTTGCTGTTCTCACTTCACAGATGAGGAAACAGAGACTCAGAATTATAAATCAGCTGCTCAGGGTAGTTAGTCAGTATGTGATTAGCAGAGGAACCAGACTCCAGCATCCTCACTCTTTCTACTCTGCACGTTAACTGGTTTGCCCAGGATCACACAGACAGGGCAACTTAGAGCCAGATCTCCTGGCTTCAAGATCTGTATTTTCTTACAGCATACTGAGGTCCATACAAACTAACATTTTGAGCACACTTCAGTTTATAAAATGGTTTTACAGTTATTGATACATTTGATGTTCACATCTGCCTCATAAAGTAGGTATTATCGTCTCCATTTTATACATAAGGGACCCCAGGCTAAAAGAGGTTCAGTGGCATGCCTATTATCACAGTTAGTTAGTGGGGAGCTAGAGTTCAAGTTTTCTTTGACTCCAAATCCCATTGATTCTAAAAATGTTACCCTTAGGAGACCAGTGTGGAAGTTCTTGGCATTTGGTTTCCTACAGAAGTCTGTTTACCTCCCTCACCCTTGGCTTGATCTTTCTTACCCCTTTCTCCTCTTTCCCAGCATCTGTCCTGTTTTCCTTCCCACTTCCCTTCCCCAGGTCACACAGCCTCTCCAATGTGATAGCTTTTATAGTACCAGTTTTCCACCCAGCATGAGAGCAGGATGCCAGTGAAAAGCCTCAGGGTCCAGAATGGCTTGCTTTGGAGACATGTCATGAGGAAGGACATGGGGCCAGCTGCTCTGCTTCCTATTTTGCATTTTATGGAGGCTGTGCCAGATATATTTTGGAAATATTCACGAAACTTGTTTATTTTGGCCTTCACCTCAGCTATTAGTCCCTAAAGTGTATTTTCAAAGGATAACCACTCTGATCTAAGTTAGATGGTAGCCAGCTGCCTGCACTGCTCTAAATGAAGGGACGCTACCACCTGGGCTGTAGCACCATCACAAGGAGCAAGCAGACTACATTCTGTACTCATTTGGATTAGATGTGACTATGAGTTCTAGAAAGTGCAAATGACAGTGGCTTATATAAGATAGATTTTTTTTTTTTCGTCTCAAGTAAACAACATCTGGAGGCAAGTAATCCAGGGTTGATATGGAGTTCTGTTCCACAAAGCCCTCAGGTACCCAGGCTGCTTTAAGCTCATCACTCCACCATCCCTATGGTTGTGGCCATGCCCTCATGGACCGATATGGCAGCATCCCTCTTCCAAGCAGCAGGATCAAGGAATTGCCAAAGAAGAAGAGAGACAAAGAGCATGCACAGAGTTTCTTAAGGTTTCTAGAAACTGCTACATAACAATCTGTGTATATCCCACGTAGGCCAGCACTTAGACACATGGCCATACCTGATTACAAGTGAGACTGGGCAATGTGATTTTTACTCTGGGTGACCCTATGTCCAGCTAAAAATTGTTATTACCATGAAAAAAAGCAAATATGTGTATTGGAGGAAATAGAGTTCCTGTCACATTCCCCAAATCCTTTATCTTGAGTTAGTTACTTATTCCTTCTAGTTGTGTTATTGGATTAACTCATTTGATGCTTCTTATTATAGAGAGACCATTTTTTTTTTTTTTTTTTTTTTTTAAATTTATTTATTTACTTATTTTTGGCTGTGTTGGGTCTTCGTTTCTGTGCGAGGGCTTTCTCTAGTTGTGGCAAGCGGGGGCCACTCTTCATTGCGGTGCGCAGGCCTCTCACCATCGTGGCCTCTTTTGTTGTGGAGCACAGACTCCAGACGCGCAGGCTCAGCAATCGTGGCTCACGGGCCCAGTTGCTCCGCGGCATGTGGGATCTTCCCATACCAGGGCTCGAACCCGTGTGCCCTGCATTGGCAGGCAGATTCTCAACCACTGCGCCACCAGGGAAGCCCTAGAGAGACCATTTTGACAGCTAGTTCTAATCAAGTTTGAGTCCCTCTACATCTGAAAACCACCTGCTTTAAATGCCTCTTTGCATTATCATCAAAGTATATTCTAGGAAATCCTAAGAAGTATTAGGCAAAATGGTCCCAAGATCAAAAAAGTTTGAGAAACATTGCATTCTATATAATGCTTTCTTTGAGGTTTTCCTTGCACGTTCACACGTGAAAAGTTTTTCTAGAAAGGAATCTGCTATTTTGATATTTTGATCAGTGTGTTAAAACTTATTTGCCCACCTTTTTTTTTTGATAACATCTAGTAACACGTAACATCCTGTGGAATACCCTTTGGGAAATGTTGATTAAGTGGATCTGGAAGGTTTGGATGAATGTGGAGGTCAAAGCTTATCCATCATGTACTCTGTCTACCCCCTCTTCATTTTCTCACCCTTTAACAGGCAGCTTTTTTTTTCCCTTTTCTTTTTCTAGACTGACAGATCCCATTCCCACCACAGAGACTTCAATTGCACCCCGCCAGAGGCCTAAAGCTGGGCAGACTCAGCCCAACCCAGGAATCCTTCCCATCCAGCCAGCCCTGACACCTCGAAAGAGGGCCACAGTTCAGCCCCCACCTCAGGCCACAGGTCAGTAACTAGATTGGTTTGAAACTTGGTACGCTTCTTTGTCATCCTGGACCGTAGAGAAGTCTTGGAAAGCCTGGTTTTTCCTGGAATGGAATCTAGAGACACGTAAAGAGTAATGGTTTTCCTCCAGGAACTAGAGATGAGCTGCCTTTGAAGTTGTACGGGTAATGACTGGCCAAAAGGAAGGCCTCTCATTGAACTCTCCAGTGGATCTCCAAGGCCACTGAAGCCTGTTGTCTCTATTTTTTCTACTCTTGGCCCTGATTTTATGGCGTGGTCCATTCGTCCCCTGCCTCCCTCTCTATTTCATATACTTCTCTTTGCATTAAAAAAAAAAAAAATCTTTTTGGACCCAGAGGAATTATTTCTTTAATGCTCTGTCTCTTGAAGTATCTGTCACCTCTTCATGTTTTGGTTTTCCGTTTCTAATGAGCGGACTGAGTTTCCTTTCGTAAAGAGGATTGATCCAAATTATCAAGTAACTGAACACAGCCCTCACTCCCCCTACCAGGAAGCTGCTTTTGGTGAATTTGGTGGTCATTTACTTACAATCAGGCATCCAGACTGGGGTTGTGTAACATACATGTAAACCATCAAAGAATGCTTTTGTCCTGCAGTGTGCCACAAATGCAAAGATTGTGTTTATGTACAGTAGCATCAAAGTCCAGTTGAATATGTAGATCCTCAGGGTGCTGACTAAAGGAGTCATTGACTAAATGGGATGGTGAACAAGGGAGGACTTTTCGAAGGAGACAAGCATTGAACACTGTTATTGGGCCATGTCTTGAAAAATATGAAGCACGTAGTATGGCAAGAAGAAGGAAGGGCCTTCCAGGTGCAAGGACAGTGAGAAGCCCATGGATCTTGGGATTATCTGTCCACTGATCACCCCCTCTTTATTGCTTTGGCAAGAAAGAAAGCCGTGTTCGTTTGGAAGATTTTTGAGCCCTTATATGGAGTTTATTCTCCTTGCAGGATCCAGCAATCAGCCTGGCCTTTTAGCCAGCGTTCCTCAACCAAAACCCCAGCCTCCACCCAGCCAACCCCTACCGCAGCCTCAGCCCAAGCAGCCCCAGGCTCCGCCCACCCCACCGCAGCCGGCTTCCACGCCGGCCCAGGGTCTGCCCGCCCAGGCCCAGGCCACAGCCCAGCACCAGCAGCAGCTCTTCCTCCAGCAGCAGCAGCAGCAGCAGCAGCAGGCGGCACCGCCTCCTGCACAGCAGCCAGCGGGCACATTCTACCAGCAGCAGCAGCAGGCCCAGGCTCAGCAGGTAAGGCGGTGAATCTGACCCTCGCTTGGCATATGTGGGTTATCCCTGTGAGAAGGTCCACTACGTGCAGGTGTCTTCCTTGGGAAGACAGAGAGCCATGACCCGGCACGGCGTTGTACTCACAGATGGCAGACACTAAACCTGACCCAGTGGAGCCCTCACTGCACCACTCGCAGCCCTCCCCCGCTTCTTCTCAGGCCATGGGGATTTCTGCAGCTCACCAGGGAACCTCAGCAAGGAAGCTGGTTTTTAAGGACTCTTTTTTGAATTTTTTTTTTTTTCTGACATGACACCATCATCAAGTTGAAGCAGAAAAACAATTATTTCTTATTATCATCAAATATCCAGTAGTGTTTAACTCTTTCTGGTGTGTCATAATTTAAATTGCTTTGTATACAAAGCACATTTTTTTGCTCTGAATATATTCATTTTATAATGATCAGTATATCTTTTAAGTCCCCCTTTTATCCATAGGTGCCTTCCTCCTCTTTCTTTCCCCTTTGCCACTTTTTTTTTTTTTTTTTAAGAAACTGGGTCGTTTGTCCTGTAGCATTTCCCACATTCTGGATTTGGTTGATTGCATCCCTGTGGTGGTGCTTAATATGTTCCACCACCCCCTGTGTAAACGGGTAGTTTCTTGAGGCCTCTCAGTATTTGATTCAGGTTGATAGTCCTTTGTTCTTCCAGTTGCATCACATCAGGAGACATACAGTAGTCTCAACATCTCAAGACATACAGTAGTCTCACCTTGTCTGCGGGGGATACGTTCCAAGACCCCCAGTGGATGTCTGAAACCACAGCTAGTACCGGACCCTATATATACCATGTTTTTTCCTATACATACATACCTATGGTAAAGTTTAATTTATAAATTAGGCACAGTAAGAGAGTAACAACAATAGCTAATAATAAAATACATCAATTATAGCAATATACTGTAATAAAACTTATGTGAATGTAGTGTCTCTCACAAAATATTCTTGTGATGATGTGAGATGATAAAATGCGTACTTGATGAGACGAAGTAAGGTGAATGACGTGAGCATTGTGACATAGCATTAGGCTACTACTGACCTTCTAACCATATGTTGGAAGGAGGATCATCTGCTTCTTGGGATCCAGAATCATGGAGCCATGACAGTGTCAATGGTTGGATGTCAGGAGCAGATGATGTCGATGGTTGGGGATCCCAGCCAGGATGAAATGGGACAGTGCAAGGCTTCATCACGCTGCTCAGAACAACATGCGATTTAAAACTTACGAATTGTTTATTTCTGGACTTTTCCATTTAATATTTTCATATCACTGTTCACCACGGGTAACTGAAACTGCAGAAAGCGAAACTGTGGATAAAGTCTGGTTGTCCTCTCTTTTATTAATATTAAGATCAATCTGTGGGTTTGGTGCTGTCTATCTGATCCAGTCACTTAATATTCCCCTTCAGTTTGTTTCCTAAGTCCATTAATTCATTAGGGGTGGCAAAGTGGTGATATTCTAGCATTCCATCTTCATTTAGGGGCTGGATTTTTCTGTAAAGAACTTGGGGTCGAACTTGCGCCCCTTGCATTCGAAGCGCGGAGTCTTAACCACTAGACCACCAGGAAAGTCCCCTGTAAAGAACTTTTTCAGCAAGTATTTGATTACCCTGAGGTACTGTTTGTACAGAAAAGGCAGAAATAATGCATGACTCTTTCCCTGTGTCTACCAGTTTTCAGAATAATGAGTTTGTTCATAGTACCATCCAGAAGTGAACAATGAAGATTTTGTTTTGTTCTTAGTATCATTATGAGTTCATGCATCTTAATATATTTGATATGTTTCCATACATTGCTGTTAAAAAAATTTGTCCCAGTTGTCTCAGTTTTGGCCAGTGGCAGTCTCTTCAGATTGGCTCCTGGGTCCTTTGGCTGTGACTCCAGTAGCCTTTAATGTGTCCTTGCTATTTGGTGTAACAAGCTGTTCCAGGATCATTCTGCCCTTGACCTGGAATCAGCCATTTCTCTAAGGAGCTGTTTCCCTTTAATGGAAATGGTATTTAGAGACAGCAGTCTTGCTACTAGGGATACCCATTTGCTAATGGGTTGGTTATTATTTTTAGACCTTTTCAGTGAATAGTTAGGACATATATATATATTTTTTTTAATAGAATATACACCATGAATTCAAATTTATATTTCTAAAGCAGATTTGTAATTATAGTATTTTGTTTAACTTCTTGGATTTTATATTTGTATCTTTCTCATCTGGAAATCTTGATTCCTAACAACATTAACATAATTCTTAATTGATTTATAGTTTCAAGATAACAATACCACTATGATTACCGAAAACGGTTTAAGATTTCTTTGCCATTCTTACACCTAGAATGTTTAGCACATTATTTTCTAGGAGTTTGGCTATTAATTTGATACGCAGGTTTATTTGCTTTGTTTTGCTGTGTAGTTATTGCTTTTTAAATTTCGGTTTAATTTTGTTTTGTGAACATGTAAAACATTTACATAATTTCAAAGTTAAATCTGCAAAATTCTATTCCCTCCATCCCAAATGTAGAGGTATTCTTCCTTCCTATTTACAACTTGAGAGTGTTCCCTTTAAAGGATATATAGCATGGTTTATTCCAATCAGTCCCCTGTTGACAGACATTTGGTTGTTTCTAGCATTTTGCTATTATAAGTAGGCAGCTATTTATTGACATCTGCTTTTTTTGCTAACCCTTTAACTTTGCCCCAGTAGGCAAACAATATCCTCCCAGTTAGCTTCATAACTAAGTAACAGTATTTGGGATTTCAAAGACAAGATCTTGACCTTTGTTCATCAGTAGGCCCTTTCTTCAGCTGTGTTTTTGTGCCTTACACAGAGTCCTGAGCAGTGAGGAGTAGAGAAGTATTCCTGTCTTCAGGAAGTTTATAAAAGAATATAACGTGAAACCATGCTACCAGTATAAGATAAAATGTCATTAAGTGGTAGAGTATATTGAATATTTTGAATGTTTAAAGATGGGAGTTTAATAAAGAGAGCTATTGGGAAATGATTTTCAGAAAGGCTTGAGAGGACTTAATAACTGGGCTAACATTTAGGTTATTCTCTTTCGTGTCATCATTGCTTCATCCTGTTCATGTAGGGAAGAATCTTAATCCTGGTTACTTCCAAATCCCTTTATGAGAGGGATAACTTCTGTGATTAGCAGATCATTTATTAGCTTCTGTTACACTCCAGCATGTGGAGTCACAAGATGTACAGTCAGATGGATTCCCTCAGGCCAGGCACAGAAACCCCTCGGAAGCCAGTCTGCATTGCAGGAGGCAGACAGTGCGGTGACTAGAGCCTGGCAGTGTAAGGTGCTGCTGTATTTATGTAATGCCCTGAGGTTCCCCTCGTGAGTTTTCAGGCCAAGGTAAAAGACGCCTACCTGCCCTTGC
The DNA here is from genome assembly GCF_965194825.1 of Balaenoptera physalus. Taxonomy (NCBI): domain Eukaryota; kingdom Metazoa; phylum Chordata; class Mammalia; order Artiodactyla; family Balaenopteridae; genus Balaenoptera; species Balaenoptera physalus. The sequence continues at coordinate 38,767,321 of NC_138894.1, forward strand.
CTTAGGCTTCAGCACCGGTCTTAGTTTTTACTGAGACATTCATCCTTTGTGGAATATGGTTCTGAGACAGGCTTTTATTCACCTCCTCATTCCTTGCCACTTTCTCCTGCTCAGTTTCAGGCAGTGCACCCTGCAACCCAGCAACCAGCGATCGCTCAGTTCCCCGTGGTAGCCCAAGGAAGCTCTCAACAGCAGCTGATACAGAACTTCTACCAGCAGCAGCAGCTGGCCACAACCCTGCATCAACAACAACAGCTGCTGACTCAGCAGGCTGCCTTGCAGCAGAAGACCGCAGTGGTAGCCCTACAGCAGGCCCAGGCACAGCCAGCCGCAGCCCCCCAGCCAGCCCCTGCCCAGGAGCCAGCGGTGAGAATCAACCAGAAGAGGAGCACGCAGTGAGGGCTAGGGAAAGGGTGGGAGAGAGGCAGCAGCAGCTGGCATGGCACGGCTGCTCCCCGCGCTGGTGGTTAAGATATTTGACCTTTTCCCGATATATCCAGGAAAAGGATGAGGTATACTATAGAGGCTTAAGGCTTTAGAAAAATGATTCTAGGTTGCTGATGGACAAGTGAACTTGTTTACAAGACACGAATAGACTCACAGCCATAGAAAACAAACTTATGGTTACCGAAGGGGAAGGGAGGGGGGAGGCATACATTAGGAGTATGGGATTAATAGACGATGAACTTTCCTATTTCTCACTCTAATATTAGGCTGGCAGAAAGAGCTGTTCATTGTCTCTGTCAGTGCCAGTGTCGAGCAGTCAAAGCCCTAGGTAGGGTTAGAGCTAATCCCTTTCCCTTCTTCAGGGGGCAGTTTGACCACTGTGGCCTTCCCAGTCTCGGGAGGTTCGTGTAGGCCTCCGCCTGTACCCTGAGTCCTGACAGTCTTGTGTTTATTCTTTGTCTTGGATGATATTACTGGCCACCTTAAGTAAGTCTACTATGCAGCACCCTTCCAGGGCCCACTTGCTGAGACCATTTGCCGTGGCCTGATCCCCCTCTGGGCACCAGAGCATCTGACTGTTGTTTGAGCCATCTTGTCAGTTTAGAAATTCGGCATGTTCATTTCTAGACACTGGCTGAGTATAGAATCAAGACCTCTACATGCTCTTCTGATTGACCTCTACAGGTACATCCTCAGGCACATCATACTTTGAGTGCCTTTAATGAGTACTCACAGAGTGACAGTAATAGAAAATTTTATAATGATAGAAAAAGGCATTTTACATACCCAGCTGACAGAGTATCACAGCTACTCTCTTATTCCCAGGGAAGCCCAACCACTAGAAGAACGAAGGAAAAGTAAGAAACTATCTTTCTGAGGATTGATTTCTAATAGAGTTTTGTCGCTCATCTTAAACCAGAAAACCTACATCCCTTCAAAAGGAAGCAGTGCCGTAAATAGATTGTCTTCTTTAAGTCTCAGCTAAATGTGTGTTCAGTGTCTTTACACCTTCGTTTCTGGAACAGCTTGGTCTTCCTGCAGGCATGTGGTAGACAGCTACTCTCTGTATTTTTAACAAGCGACAAAGTTCCTCTTGTTAATGGAAAAAGAGTTTTTAAAAGATTATTGTATCATGTAGCTAGTTGAAATCTTATTTTGTCCAGTCCTCATTTAATGGAATTACAAACTGAGGCCCAGGCTAGAAAGGGATCACCCAAGACACACAGACTGATAGCACCAGAGCTGGGGCATGAACTGAAGAATCCTAGTCTGTGTTCAAGGATAATAGCAATGCTCATTCAGGGTGAGGGCGCGACCATCTACCACTGACTATACACTTCTTATGGGGTCCCCCTCTGCTGACCCTGGACAGAAGTATCCACTTCCTTGGGAATGAACTGTGATCCTTCTCCATGTTCCTTGAATGAAAAAATACTTTGAGCACTTTGTTCAGGGGTAGGTGGTTGAGGGCACAGAGAAGGAACGAGAACAGAATGTGCTTCAGCCAGGAGCCAGAGAACCTCCCAGCTTTGACCCTTCCCATTCTCCCATGACCCTTTGTAGGACTTACCTAGAGAAGCAAGTAAATGAATATAAAGTATACCCTGCAGCCATCTCACAGCGATAATCTGCAAAGGGAGGATGGCCATATCCCACAGATGATTATTACAGTCTTAATAATAGCCATAAGCATGGAAGAAACCTAACTTGTTCCAACAACTCAACCGTGCAGCCATTAAAAATCATGGTTATACGGACTTCCCTGGTGGTCCAGTGGCTAACAATCCGCCTTCCAATGCAGGGGACGTGGGTTCAATCCCTGGTCGGGGAACTAAGATCCCACATGCCGCAGGGCAACTAACCCTGCGTGCCGCAACTACTGAGCCCGCACACCACAACTAGAGAGCCCGTGAGCTCTGGAGCCCACACGCCATAACTAGAGAGCCTGCATGCCGCAACTACTGAGCCCACGTGCCCTGGAGCCCACGCGCCACAACTAGAGAGAAGCCCGCACACTACAACTAGAGAGAAACCTGCACGCCGCAACGAAGAGCCCACGCACCGCAACGAAAAATCCTGCATGCCGCAACTAAGACCTGGCACAGCCAAAAATAAATAAATAAATAAATATTAAAAGAAAACAAAAACAATCAACTATATTTCAATAAAAATAAATTAATTAATTTTAAAAAATCATGGTCATAAAATTCTGTACAGTAGTATGGAAACTCTCATGAGGTAGCGTTAGAGGAGAGATGAGATTATGGGACGAGTATGTACTTGAAATAGACTTAAATATAAGATACCAGAAAGATAAGAACAGTTGTATTAGAGTAGTGGAATGGAAGCCCGGGTGGTTTTTCTCCCCTAGTCTCTATCCTTACATTTCTTGATGTTATTATACACCTTTTATAGTTATATATTTTGTTTTTTAAAAAATCTTTGGCAAGATAGACATCTGAGTCTACCTTGCTTCTCCTCCCCCTGTGGTCTGTTTCTCCCTCCTCCCCCTTCCCAATCCCATTTTTGGATGAGGAGGCATCATGGTGCAGAAAAGAGTCCTGGGCGATAGTCAAGAGACATGGATTCTGCCCTCAATTGACCCTGTGACCTTGAGCAAGCACTTAGCCTTAGGGGGCCTTGGTCTGGTCTCTTCTAAAACGAGGGAGTTGGAATCTGTGTTCTCTAAGGTCTTTTTTGACTCTTCATTCTGAGATTCTGATTGGAAATAAAACTGCTTGACAGTTTTGTGGGTTGTTGTGGGGAGTGGCTGAATGGGTGGCAGCCAGTTTGAATTGGTAACTGTGATAAAACAAGATGTCCTCATGATGGAAGCGTCTGTTCTTCGGTGTGCTACATACAGAGAGTAGGCAAAAGGAAGAGAAAATGTTCTCCAGGTAGTCTGGACTCTTCAAAATAAAGGGCCTCAACAGTTAAGTACGCTTTTCAGTGTAGTGAATGTCTTAAACTCCAAGAAATAAGCAAATCTAGTTCTGTCCTTAAAGCCCTTCTCACCCCTGTGGGTACTGGCTTTAGGCTGGCTGTTGCAGATGCACTTCTGGACCCCTGAGGAAGTTGTGGAGCTGGAACTCTGGTCTTCTTCACAGAGCACTTTGCTTCTCACTCAGAGATGCAGTCAGCTGCTTTACCCTTTGACTTTAACTTGATCGGAATTAGAACCTTATATTGTGTCATTCATTCAACTGGTGAGTGGTTGTGTACTCTCACATGTATGTAGCCTGCCTCAATAAAATTAAAGTCTGAGTCAATGTAAGTACAGAAACTCCCAGGCTGTCAGCATCCTGACCCAAGTAGCTGGACACTCTAGTTTCCTGAATCTCTCCAGGGCCTACCTTTGAAGACACAGAATGTGAGAACCAATTTGCAGCATGGAGGGGCAGCTCCAATCTGAGATGAAGGACTGGAGGGAAGGGATAGTTCAATACCTGAGGCATTTAATATTCTAAGTTCCTTTATTTCTGGATTGACAGTTAAGAAAAGGGTTAGGTGGCCTTCTTAATATTAATTTTTGTTCATTTTCTTGACATAGAACTTTGTTGATCAAGACTTATGCTTAAAGGCTCACTATGTGGCCACAAGGATGTTCCCACCAGTGTCTCTTTCTGTGGTGACAATGTGTCCTGCCTTCCTTCTGAAAAAGACCTATATGTCAAGAGGCCTCATATTATTAGATCAATCATCATCAAGGGCTTTTACATTTTTTTCTTCTTTCTTACTGTATTCTCTACATGGTTCTTTGGTGCCATTTCCAAAATGAAGATTGGAACAGGATAATCCCACTGCTCCAATACTGTACATTTTCTCAGGGGTTGCCACAGAAACAGAATCCTGTTAAGACCCATCCTATCAATGAAATAGAGTGTTAAAAGCAAAAAAGTGCTGCCATTTATTAATCACAGTGAAATTCTGTCTCATTTAACTGGTAGTCTGAGCTCTGTCAGAAAGGGATCTCTTAGCAGAAATCATTTAGCTCAAATGTGTTTTAGCTAGAGGTGTGCCTTCATTGGCTTGTGACTGTGCCAGTAGAATGCTTAAAGGCTGCCCTTTGGAGGCATTCTGAATGAGTTCCTAAAGCAGAAAGTGGTCCTTTAGGAAACTTTCTAGATCTTTAAAGCCAGAAATAGCTTCTGCAGTCTTTGATCTGGGTCGAGTTACATATGGTTACCCTGTATATTATTGCCAATGAAGATTGAAATTTATAAAAGTACCAGGTAAGTACCATGCTGGTATCAGTCTCAAGGCTGCAGCTCAGATTGTCAAAGCCTAGTTTTTTTCTTTCTGGGTGTTCTTGATAAACTGAGCCATTTGAGCCATATGTTAGCTCTCACATGGCATTTTTTGTTATACTTGTCTGCTTATTTGTTTTTCCTTTCCCCCTTTTTTTTTTTTTTTTTTTTAACGCTTTCGTCTCTCTTCCTAGCAGATTCAAGCCCCCATAAGACAACAGCCAAAGGTTCAGACAACCCCACCTCCTACCATCCAGGGGCAGAAACTCGGATCTCTCACTCCTCCATCATCCCCCAAGGCCCAGCGTGCTGGGCACAGGCGGATTCTCAGCGACGTGACCCACAGCGCAGTCTTTGGGGTCCCTGCCAGCAAATCAACCCAGCTGCTCCAAGCAGCTGCAGCTGAGGCCAGTCTCAATAAGTCCAAGTATGTACTGCTTTTGTGGGAAAGGGCTGCAGGGGAACATTGCTGTGTGATTTTTGCATATATATGTAGTTGTGTGTAGATGTATATGTAGGGGTGAGTGTCTGTGTTTAATGAGAAACTGAATTTTCCTGTAGTGCATAGATCAGACTGATCTTAAGAAATAATTTCCTACTTGCCTCACAGTTTCCAATCTGTCTTCCATCCCATACTGTATCATGTGTTTTCTAAATTCTTGATCTGATCAAATCTCTCCATGCTGATAACATTTCATTGGCTCCCCATTGCCTGTGGAATAATATCTGAACTGACTGGTTAACAGACCAAGGACTATTATATCACATTGGCGGAACTGCCACTCTCCTCCTGGTCCACTTAGGAAATGCTTATTTATTCATCAAGATCCATGTTGGAGGTTATATTTTCTTTGACCCTTCCTCTGGCATCATATATAATTTTGTATGAACCCTTTTTTGAGCATGTATTACACTGTGTTATCATTATTTATTTGTATGTTTAGCTGACCTAGCCTGCAAGTTCATCCACAGCAAGCACCGTGGCTTAATCAACCTTTGTAAATCCGGTGACAGGCTCTGTGCCTGACATCAAGTAGATTGCAGTGAGTGTTTGTTGGGTAAATGCAGTGTCAGGCTCTCAACTTTCTTGGAACCATATACGAAAGTTAAAAATCTTTAAATTAAGTCATTAGCTAAATGCAAAGGTCATCAAGAGAGACTTTAGAAGAAAATTAGGTGATAATACCCAGGAGCTCAAGATGGTGGTAAATGTCTTTATTGATCTTTAACTGTGATGGTGTCCACTGATGCTGGATCCTGACAGATGCGAGGCAGCCGGAATAGGCGTCAGCCCCTCTGGAGCTGTTGTGAATGTTACAGTGGTCACCACAGGATGCACGAGCCTAAGAACAGGTGGCTTTGGGATCCTGAACTGAAAGAACTTGCAGATGAGACCAAAAATCTAAGCAAGAGGTTAAAGATGTAGTGGGAGATAGTGAATCACAAAAGAAAGGGAGATGTTTGTTTCACACAGTGGAAAGCGCATCTGTGGAAACTGTTCCATTGTTACGGGAAGCCCTTTTAGAAACATACTGTGGAAAATAATGGTTTGACTTATAAAATAATTTGCTCTTGAAACAAAGAGAAAATAGGTTGACCCTTTTCAACCTTTATATGTCTTTTTATTTCGTGGGGGTGGGAACCTACCTAGGTCTGCAACCACCACTCCTTCAGGCTCCCCTCGGGCCTCCCAGCAAAACGTTTATAATCCTTCAGAAGGTTCTACATGGAATCCCTTTGACGACGACAATTTCTCCAAACTCACAGCTGAAGAACTGCTGAACAAGGACTTTGCCAAGCTTGGGGAAGGTGAGTAATTGGTGTCTTTTTGTGATTAACGCTAGAGGGGTATGCATGTGAAAATGTAGGCTTAGGTCTTTCTTTCCTTCAAAGACTTGACTTTGAAGTATATGCACAAATCGGCTTGTATTTTTACTAGGGCACTGAAGTCTCTTCATCCTCAGGAAATCCTGGTCTGTTGTGGGTGGCAGCAAGGAGAGTGGGAAACTTTTAGGAAAGATTGGGTAGCATAGATCAGGATGATAGTGTCAAGCTCGTTCACTCCTTGGAGGAATGTGATGGTACCTTGTCCGAAGTGAGTTTATTATCCCAGAAAGTCGTAGCTGCTTACCCATGAGAGTGTGCCCTCATGTAGACACTGAATCTTCATGATCAGAATTCTCTATTACTGTTGACTGACCCTGGAGCAGAGATCAAATAAATAGAAGGTACCATTTCCACCCTCAAATCCACAGTCTAATTTGGAAGGCAGGATACCCACTCACAGACACACATACACTTTGGAAAACAACAGCACACACCCTGGGAAAATTCTACAGTCTGATACAGTTCAAAAAAAGTACCTCAGTGTAGACAAAAGCACAGGGTAAAGGAATGATCAGAACGGAGTGAATGATACGAACTTTGACCAAACATTTTAGCTTTATAATTTTATAGACATCTTTTTAAAATCCATACACTTCTTGCCTTTTTTTTTTCTTCATAGGGCGTAGGATTTAACTTTCTTTGACATTTATTGTCAATTTGTTTCATTGTTATGTATGCCAGTTATTGTTCTGGACTGTAAACAGAAATACCTTCATGTGCTATTGAAAACTAGTATTTTGCACCTGATTAAGTGACTCCCAAGTTTCAAAATTCCTGTATCTATTTTTAGTAATTTCCTGTCACTGTTCTTGTTGTTCAACTGTTGGCTTTTACATTAAGCCATTGTCATTGTGCCCGTCCCTCATAGCATCTCACTACTGCCATCTCTCTTCTCTTTTGCTCTCATAACTACTTTCAACATGGAAAACAGATCATCAAACTCATTAGAATGATGTAGAGATAAATCGATTCAGAGTGAAGGCTGGAGGCATTGTGCTTTGAGTAATGTGCTCAAGCTTTAGAGCTTTAGACTTCCTTTCTTTCCTCAGCTGTTTCTCAGTTACTGCAGTGACTAGACAAGGACCTTTGAATAGCCAAGGTGTTGCCATAATGCAGTAAAATGAGTCAAGTCTAGATGTCGGTTTGGAGGATGCCCTTCACCCCTGGCCTGTGTGTGCATCATGGGATTCTGCTGGGATGAACCGAGTGGTATTTTGTCCCTCCAGGCAAACATCCTGAGAAGCTTGGAGGCTCAGCTGAGAGTTTGATCCCAGGCTTTCAACCAACCCAAGGTGATACTTTTGCCGCTTCCTCATTTTCTGCTGGAACTGGTTAGTATGGCGAACACCTGAAACTCAAGACTCACTGTTGTCACCTTCCCACTGGTTTCCAGTCCACAGATAACCCTAACATGCCAGTGAGCCCCAGATCCTGGTGGTAACATAATTTTCTTCATTCTGAAGATTTCCTATAAAAAGATCGGGATAAAAACAGATCTAGAATCACTTTGAATTAGAATGGCAGGGTGATCTGGCCATAGTATACAGGATTTGTTCTCTCAAGTCCACATACATGTTTTTAAGCAAATATTTCTAAATTTCAGGAACATCACTCTGTTAATCTCTTGTAATTGCTTAGGTTCTTTGGAATGACTTGAAGAATTCTAAGAATTAGATGCTCTATCCTATATCTGAGTCTCTTCTATGCTGTGTTTTTGTGCATGTGTGTGTGTGCTTATGGGGACAGGGAGATATCTTTTTATTTTTATTTTTTAAATTTTTTTCTGAAAATGTTTTATTGTGCACAGAGGGGAAGGGCTCAGTCCTTCTTGGCTGCCGCCTTCCTCATGGCGGCCAGGACATTGCTCAGCTCCTCTCTCTTCCTCTTGGCACAGATGTGTTCCCCCAGCCTTTTCTTGATGAACTTGAAGGCCTGCTTGTCCCTGGAGACCTTGAGCAGCTCCATGGCCCGCCGTTCATAAGAGGCGAAGCCGCACACCTCCTGGATCATGTCCCGCACAAACTTGGTGTGCTTGGTGAGGCGCCCGTGGCGGCGGCTGTGCCTCGGCTTGCTCACATTCTTGGTCACCTTGTGGCTCCTGTTGAGGCCCACAGCCGTGGGGTAGCGCAGAGCCATAGCTGCTGCTCTTCAATGGCTGCTGTGGCAGAAGCGAGATATCTTTTTAAATGAGACGTTTAAAAAAATTCTACAAGTAATAATAAAAACCTAATTTTCCTTTTTATTAATAAATAACATACATATTTAGTAATTTATAGAAGAGCACAGAGAAGAAAGTTAAAAGCCCCATGATCTCACCCCTGAGAAATTAGCATAGGGATACCATTTTGATGTCTGTTAGTGGCATTTAACCTTTTTAGGGTCACAGATATCTTTGTGAATCTAAGGGAAGTTACAGATCTTCTCTTTCACAAAAATACATGTGTCCACAATTTTGTGCACAATTTTCAGCCTCAGTTTATGACTCTAAGGTACATTTTTATAGTCATATTTTAAAGCCTAATTTTTTTTGCTTACAAAATTTGGCATGTTTCCCCCATATCATTAAAGAAGCTCCTCGAATATAACTTTTAAAATATCTACATTAAATTCCTTTATGTGGATACATCCTAATGTATTTAACCAGGTACCTCTTTTCTAAACATTAATTTGATGTCAATGTTTTACTGTTATAAATTCCTCAGCAATGGATGTGAGGTTTTGAATATGTTCTTTGTAGGATATGGAATTTGATATCCTTCAAAATTGATCTTTTTAATTATATTGATTAATTTCTGCTTTTAACTTTTCATATTCTTTCTTCATGCTTTCTTTGGGTGTATCATTATTTTTCTAACCTCGTAAATTTATTTCTGATTAGAACTTTGGCTGTTATTCCATAACATTTGCCATGTAACACTGTCTTTATTTATTTATTTATTTATTTATTTATTTATTTATTTATTTATTTTTTATTTTATTTTATTTTATTTTTGGCTGCGTCGGGTCTTAGTTGTGGTACTCAGAATCTTCCTCGAGGCATGTGGGATCCTCCGCTGCAGTGCGTGGGCTCCTCATTGTGGTGCGTGGGCTTCTCTCTAGTTGTGGCACGTGGGCTCAGTAGTTGCGGCGTGTGGGCTCTCTAGTTGTGGCGCAGGGCTCCAGAGTGCGTGGGCTCTGTAGTTTCAGCATGTGGGCTCTGTAGTTGTGGCCCACGTGCTCAGTAGTTGCGGCTCATGGGCTTCGTTGCCCCACGGCATGTGGGATCTTAGTTCCCCGACCAGGGATCCAACCTGTGTCCCCTGTATTGGGAGGCGGATTCTTAACCACTGGACCACCAGGGAAGTCCCTGTAATGCTCTCTTATTCTCATTCTTTTCTGGATGTTTTTAAATTTTAATTTTTAGGTTTTGATTTCTTTACCCTAGAGTTATTCAGGATATATTTTCATTGCATTGTGATAATATGGCCTCTGCAGTTTTTTCTCTTGGGTATTATGGAGGTGTTCGTTATTCATTTTGTAAACGTTCTATGGGAATTAGTAGTTTCCATTTCAATAAATACTAATCTACAACATGATTTTTAATGGAAGAACAATAACATTGTATTTAACATCCCCTTTGATGAATACTTAGGTTGTTGCTAATTTTCACCACATAAACATTCTTGAAGCCAAATTTTTATTCATATCCTTTAAAATTTCTTTAAGATAGCTTTTAGGGGATTATTTGCTAAATCAAAAGATATGTGTAATTAAGGCTTTTGGTGCCTATTTCCAAATTGCCCTCCAAGAATTCTATACAAATTTTATTTCAGTCAACAGTGAATGAGTAATTTTCACCTCTTTTTCCCAGCCAGACCAGCTCAGAGGCTGTAGACAAAGGACATTGTTTACTGGCCATTTTTATTTCTTTTGGGATTTGTGTTGTTCATGTCCTTTTTTTGTTTTTAATGTGCTGTGTTTATTTTGTTCTTAATATGTAAGAGCTCTTCATGTGTCATATTGTAAACTTTTCCCCCAGTTTGTCATTTGTCCTATGCAAGTATTATCTCATCTGACCCTCTCAACAGCCCTCTGAGATTACCACATCATGCCCACATCAGTTAAGGCTGAGGTAACTGAGCACAGGCTAGTCTCTTTCCCAGGGTCACATAGCTAGTAAGTGGCAGAGCTGGGACACCGACCCTGTGGCTCTAGAACTTCCTCTCTCAGGTTTTCTGCCTCATAATAAGGCAAATTTAATAATAGTGTCCTAGAAAATCATCTATAGTTTCAAAATTTTTTTAATAAAATAGAAGAATACATTTAAATCTCTTATAGTACTTTCTTTGCATACATCAATTTTATTGTATGTATTTGTGTTTCTCTTTTTCTTGGTAACTCTAGCTAGAGATTTGCTGTTTTATTACCTTTCAAAGACAACTCTATAGAACTACTCTTTTTCTGTCTTCTAATTCTTTATCTTTTGCCTTTATCTTTTTGATTACAGTTCCCTATTTTTCTTAGGTTCACTTTTGCTGATTTCAAGAAGAACACATAGTAAAATTTTTTTTAATTCTTTAAAAAAAAAGTATTTAGAGTTTTTCTCTCAATATAACAGTGATTTTCATCTGGCATGAGAGTGGGGAGGGAGGCTAATTATAATTTCCAGGAAGACTTTTTCGCAGATAATCTACTATTCTCTTGCCTCTTTCTTGCTCCAGATGCCCACCCCACCCCAGCCTTTGAGGATTACCCTGTTATTGAGAGTGCTTTCTAATAGCTGTGTGTTTCCCTTGTAAGAAAAAACTCAAGTTTTAACCATATCCCATAAGTCTTCATATGATGTTCTCATTGTTAATATTTTGGAACAGGCATTGGAATTATTTGGAAGGTGTGTTTTTTAATATTAAATAGTGAAAATTTCTTTGTGTGCTATTTTTTATTTTTAGCTTTGTTGTCTGGTCTGTATAATTTTTAAATTTATTGGTATTTTGGTCTGGTTGAAAGTGCTTCAAGTTGGATATGCCAAATAGTTGACTAAATATACCAAATGTATAAAGCATTGGTCATTGTCCTTGAGATAAAATGTCACAATGATGACTAGTTATGGTGCTGGGTAGGATATAGTTTCCCTGGAAAGGGGGTCGTGGAATAAGCCCTAGGAGGGTCTTCTTTGATGCTGAATCCCAGCATTTAGTGCAGTGCTTGGCTCAGTACAGATTTGTTGAATGAAGGAAAGGAGTCACTTTTTGCCAAAGGATAGGAGCTTGGATTCACCAATGTTAATAATAGACGTCCCTAATCATTTTCCATCCACTTCCAGTTTTAATGCCTAATTCTTTCTTATCATACATTTTATGTTTTGTTGTCTGTCTGTATGAACTGTTTTTTAAAGAGTTGTTTTTTGCTTTTATTTTTGCCTCTTCTCCCCTTAATGCTTACTTTGAAGGTTGTAAATGGCAATATTTTTTTTAACGGCCCAGCCATTAGAAAACACATATTTGAGTAAAGTTAGGACAATAATACCAGCGAACATATGTTGAGTACATGCTGCGTGCTAAGCCCACTGGGTAAGTGCTTTTATGTACATTATCTCCAGTGATCCCTCAACAACAGCCCATGAGAGGCTAAGTGACCTGCCCAAGGTCGTAGGTGGAGAATGACAGTGTAGAAATTTGTACCTGGGCAGCCCAGCGCAGAAGCTGTAGTTGTAACCACATCTCAGAAATCTTATAAATCAGTGACACTAAGCTTTTACAGGCATTACAAAACATCTTCATATTTTCCTCAATTTATCCAGCACTTTTCTATGAACATTTGGTATTTTCCCTTCGTTTGCATTTGTGGTGTGAATGAAGAAGAATCTTCATTCTTTACAAATGAAAGAAAATTATATCTAAATCCCTGAATTTAATGTGTCCTCACTTGGTTGAAGTTCAGGGTGGCACCATTTTCTCCAAGTTTTCTAATCAAACTCAGACCGTTCACTGATTTGAAACCTTCTAACCAACCAAGGGAGGAGAGAAGCAGGAAATTTGGTAATGAGTTGGGGAGGATGACACAAGGGTTATCCTTAACATTTTTATGGTAAAAGCTGCAAAAATGTTACTAAACTGTGTTCATACATTAGAGGAGGAACAGGCAGACAATTAAAACTTGACATTGTGCCTCTTTATTTAAAATACAGTAAGTCCCCTACATATGAACGAGTTCCGTTCCAAGAGCACATTCGTTAAGTCCAGTTTGTTCATAAGTCCAACAAAGTTGGCCTAGGTACCCAACTAACACAGTCAGCTATATAGTACTGTACTGCAATAGGTTTATAATACTTTTCACACAAATGATACATAAAAAACAAACACAAAAAATAAAGAAAACATTTTTAATCTTACAGTACAGTACCCTGAAAAGTACAGTAGTACAGTACAACAGCTGGCATACAGGGGCTGGCATCTAGTGAACAGGCAAGAAGAGTTACTGACTGGAGGAGGGAGAGGAGGTGGGAGATGGTAGAGCTGAAGGATCGTCAGCAATAGGAGACAGAGGGCAAGCTGCACGTGACAACGTATGCCAGACACGTGAACTAACTTACGTGATTGGACATAGGAACGCACGTTCACATCTTTGAAAGTTCTCAACTTGAAGGTCGTATGTAGGGGACTTACTGTATTTTTCTGTTGATAAATTATATACATTCATTTGCTAAAACCCCAAGGAAGCAAGATTGAAAAACTCATGACCCCATTCCAAGAGGAAAGCATTGCTAACATTTAACAATATTTATGTCCATAGTTTTATTTCTGTGTACATACTTTTTTCAAACATGAATTATACTATACATTCAATTTCATAATTTGTTCTTTTTCTTTTAATATATTTCATTGTATCTCAATTTAAAATATTTCAGAGACTAAGAGCAGTGATTTTAACCCTTCTCTTCCTCCACAGACCTTTAAAGAAGCTTAGTTAAAAGCCCACTTGAATGATATTCTTAAAATGACAAAATTATAGCGACTGGGACAGGAGTAAGGAGTGGGTATGACTATAAAGGAGTACAAGGAAGTTCTTCTGTTTGAGGGAATAGTTGTGTATCATTGTTGTGATGCTTAGGCTAATTTATACGTACTATCAAATGGCAAGCAACTATACACACACACACGCACACACACAAATGTGAGTACATGTGAAAACTGAACAGAGTTTAGTTAACAGAATTGCCCTGGTGTCAGTGATATTGAACTATAGTTGTGTAAGAACTCACCACTGGGGGAAGCGGGTTGAAGGGTTCACAGGGTTCTATGTACTGCAACTTCCTATGATTCTACAGTTACTTGAAAATTAAAAGTTTTTTTTACATCCACTTTATAAAAGGCTAAATTAGATTTTAATTCAGGAACTAACTCATTATTAAAATGCAAGGTAAAGAATGGTAAAGTAGGAGCCAGGAGACCTGTGTTTTGATCCTGGGTCTGCTGGTTGACCTCTGTCTAGTCTCTTAACTTCTGGGCTTCATCTTCTTTTCTGGAAAATAAGAAAATTATGGTAGAAAATGCTGAGATCCCTTCAGGCTCTCATATTCCATAGGGTGTATAGATTTCTGTAAATCTATAAGTTTGCCAAATATAGGATGAATGCCAATAGTATGGTAGATGTAGTCCAGAGGTTAGGGTTTATCTAACCTTCCAATAGGCAAGAAATCTGTTTCTGTCTCTTTCTGTCTACCTAGCACTACATTAGACATTTGGTGATAGAATAGGACTCAGTCCCTGAAGGACCTCAAGAGGGAATAGAATAGGACTGTGTCCCTAAAGGACCTCAAGAGGGAAATGGGCACATAGGAAGTACCTGTACACATATTGTAAATTTCAAAATAGACAAAGTTTGTTTACCTACCAAAATGTGTGATAAGGATAGTAGTAATTGCAATAGGAATTCTGAAAGAGATCACTGTAGACTGCAGTATCTAAGGAAGACGTGGAATTTCAGATGTACGAATATCCTACTTTTACCATTAATTGCATCTCAGACTATGTTGCAAGGACCAGATTGTACATCTCAGACATGCTTTGCTATTGCATTGAATTATATCCACTCATTCCTCTTTATTCTGCCTCTAAATTTAGACTTACTCTATAGTTTGAGTTGGGTTAATAGATGGTAAATACATCTGGATTTACTTGATGTTTTCTGCTTTTCTCTTTTTTTCCTCCCTCTTCTTGACCCTTCCTTCCCCTCCAACCAATTCCAGCTGAAAAAAGGAAGGGTGGGCAGACTGTGGATTCTAGCCTTCCTCTTCTAAGTGTATCTGATCCTTTCATTCCTCTTCAAGTACCTGATGCACCAGGTAGGTAAATAAAACTGATCTGAAGTTAAGTTACATCCCAGGGCTTCTTGAGAGTTCTGTTTTAAACACTCCATGAAAAGGACCTGAATTCCAAGACCTAATAATAGGTGCTGTTGTATATTTTTACTGTCTCAATAAGAGGCACAAAATTCTCTTGTGGGGTCACTAGTCCTTAGCAAAGATAATAAATTCAGCTCAGATTATACCAAGTTGTATTCCACATCATATCAGTCTTAAGTTTCATATCCTTGACCGTGTTAATGGTAATATAAAGGGCCTGTATCGCAAAGAGCATTAGTTCAGTGTGATTATAACAATGTGGGGGGAAACCTATAAGCCTATGATAGAAGGAATAAAATGCTAATGGTGTAGTATAATGATTGGATTTTGAGTGACTTCCTGTTCCTATTTTGCTATAATGTGCTTTTATTTTTAAAAGATAAAAACACATAATAAAATTTGATAGGGAGTGTGAGTCAGGAGACCTAGGTTCCACTACCTTCCACTATCTGGGCTTGACTCTTCATCATCGAAATAAGTAGTTCTAATCTCCCCTACTGTCTGCTCTGTACCGACTTTTAAGTAAGCAGTCTAAAAAAGTAAGAAACGGTTAGTGTGGTCTGATTGAAATAGCTTTTGAAACAATATCATTGGATGCTTTCCATTTGGAGTTCGTGAATGCCAAAGATTTCTCTTCGCGCTCCCCTCCCCATCCTTTTGGGGGAAGGGGAGCAGGATGTGAGGAACAGAAGCCGCATTTTCTCTTCTTTTTCAGTCTCTTTGAAAAAGCAAATAGATCGAGCTCCTTAGAAACAGCTGACAGTCATTTTGCTGCTGATAGTTTTTTCTTTTTTCCCATTCTTACCCCTGTCGATTTCTTAAACTAACAGTCTTAAACTAAAAGAATCTGCTTGGTTTTTCTTCTCTCCCAAAATGTCAAAGGGATTTATTTGATTGCCTCAAGATTGGAAGTGATTGTGATGTGCATATCCTCTACTTACTAAGACAGACCACAGCTAGGTTACCAAGACGGTTTTTATTTCTTTAAGTAGTTTGTTGACCCTTCTAAGAGAAAGAAGAAATTTGCCCTGATCAGGTAGTATTGTGTAACTTTATAGCTTGCTGGACCTGGAGGTAGGTCAAAAATATCTAAAGTCACTAGGGAATGATTCAGGATAGGGTAGTTAAAGAAAAGAGAAGAAAGAATCAAATAGAGGTCCTTTTCTCTGTTGCATTCATCAGGTATGCCCAGCAGGGCCAAGACAGGCCAGTTTCTAGCAGAAGGCTAGAAAGGATGGGCTGTAAACTCGAGCTGGGGCCCACTGGCTTCTTTTTCCTCCCTTTTGTGGCAGTCATAAAATCAGACAAGGAAAAAGGGATTATTGAGGCATTCTCCCTTTGGTACCCCTTTGGGTCCATGCCTTGCTCTTACCCAGATAGCCCATGGGCTGCAGAACTGGAAGGGTGACCTCTTGGCACAAGCCAGAGGATGAAAGCATAAATCAGACATGTCACTCCTTTGCAGTCCAGTGAATTCTCAAATCACTGAGCAAAAAATCCAGGCTTATTACCATACCTACAAGACCCTGACTAGTCTGGCCCTTGGCTACCCTTCTAACCTGAGCTCATAACATTCTTCCCTTCAGTCTTTCCTCCAATAAGCTAAGCTAAGCTTATTCCCACATCAGGGCCTTTGCACTTTCTGATACTCTGCCTGGAAAGCTTTTCCTTCTTGTCATTCGACATTTGGGTCTCAGCTTAATTGCTGTCTTCTCGGAGAGGCCTGATGTGGTCCCATGGGCACTGTCACTCACACCCCCTGGCTTTTTTCTTCATAGCATTTATCATGACATTGTCTGTTTCTACTTGTTCATTCCTCTTTCTCCCCCAGAATGTCAGTGTCCTGAGGGAGGGACCTTGTCTGTCTTATTTACCAGTGTACCGTTAATGCTGAGAACACTGCCGGGTGTAGCTGGCACTCAATGAGTATTTGCAGATTAGATGAATAAAGTAAATGAAACCTGAGGCTGAAAGGCTTTTGGCAGCCCCATTACCCTCCATTTCCGTCCCCAGCTGCCAAACACCAGACTACTATCTCCATAGCCTTCCGTCTGTGAGTCCGCCAACCCCTAGCCAGGCCTCCTTCCCACTCTTGAGGGGGCATAAACAGAGGCACAGCCCACATGTCAGGAAGCTGCCAAACCCTGGGATGAAAGTAGTAGCTAAGCTCAGCAGATCGTTCAGCTCCTCCTTTCATGATGCTCTCCAGAATTTGGGCTAAGTATGGCATGTGACCACTGTGTCTTTGATTACTTTATTTACTATTATATGCCCAGCCTGTAGCACATTCAGTTATACAGCTCCTTTATCCCTGTATCCTTCCTCAGCATCTTGAAATGCCCGAGTGAGGAA
Source organism: Balaenoptera physalus (assembly GCF_965194825.1). Classification (NCBI taxonomy): domain Eukaryota; kingdom Metazoa; phylum Chordata; class Mammalia; order Artiodactyla; family Balaenopteridae; genus Balaenoptera; species Balaenoptera physalus. The sequence continues at coordinate 38,784,637 of NC_138894.1, forward strand.
AGGGCTGAGAGTTTACGGTCTCTGGTACCTTGGCAGACTGCAGGTTTGTCTCCTGCCCCTCAAAGCAAGCAGTTTGTCACTCCCTCCACCGGTGGTGGACACCGGTCAGGTGTGTTGGTTGGTTGGTTTGGTTTGCATACATGCTTCCCTCCCACACTCAGCCTTCCTGATGGTGAGAATCATGGAACCTTAGTCTCCTGACAACTATGCCTTTTGTGACTTAACATTTTATTTTATGCTTTTTAAATGTGTTCACATATAATTTCCTTTGAGCCAGAAATAATACTGACTGGTGGGTATGTCCAGTAATCTCTCTCTTCGTGAATAAGGAAGTGAGGCCTTAGCGCTGCTGTGACTGTGCTCCTTTCTCTTGGTGGCTCACAGCACCCACACAGCGAGGGGTCGTTTGGGGACAGATCCCAGCTCCATAAAGCCTTTGACTAGAGAGCTAAATTTAAGGGTTAGGGAAATACAAGAATGGATTTGAACTTGTAAGAGCATGGTTCTGGCCACTTAGTAGCTAAGTGATTTTGGTCAAATCGCTCAAACTCTGTGTTCTCCTCCTCCTCAGCATTGGCCATAGTAAAACCTACCTGTGGACTGGCTTGTGTGGCTCAGATGAAATCATGTATTTGAAATTGCTTTGGGAACTCTAAATTAGTATAAAGATAGGAAGTGCTATAACAGCTTTGGTTCCAGGCCCTTATTCCCAGGGGGGGGCAGTCCTAGTTATCAAAAAGTCTTAGCAATGGTAGTTTTGTCTTACAGAAATGAAACTTGCTCTTATGACCTATGACCTTTGCACAACTCAGAGCCATCAAAGTAGAATTCCTTGATATTAGCAATTGCTAAACTCTTAAGTGAAGGGACACTGGATAATTGGAGGTGTTTTTCTTTTTTTTTTAAGGAGTATTTTTATTTTGCAAAGCATTATAAAACTAATTTTCTTAGAAAATCTGGCATAAAAAAATCACAGCCGAGCATTTGTGTGCTCATAAAGCTGCCACATGAAGCCTAGCTCTAGCGAGCCTCAAAGTATTTCACTGATGTTCATATGCTGTGTGTTCATTTATTTTGCCTTTTATTTGTATTAGGGAACAGATAAGCTATAGGTGGTATCAAAGGTTTAAAAAAATGGTAGAGGAGATTGAGGAATTTTCTCTGAAAATTGGTGGAAAGATTTAATCATTTTTAAAAATTGTGATAAAGTATATGTAACGCAGAATTTCCCATTTTAAAGTGGACAGTTCAGTGGCATCAAGTACATTTATATTGTTTACAGCCATCACCACCATCCATCCACAGAACTTTTTTTCATCTTGCAAAATCGAAACTCTCTGCCTATTAAACAATACCTCTCCGTTCCTCTTTCCCCCCAACCCCTGGCAACCACCATTCTACTTTCTGTCTCTATGAATTTGACTACTCTAGGTGCCTCATGTAAGTGCAATTACACAATATTTGTTCTTTTGTGACTGGCTCTTTTCACTTAACATAATGTCCTCATGGTTCATACATGTTGTAGCATATGTCAGAATTTCTTTTTAAAGCTGAATAATATTCTGTTGTGTTTTGTTTATCCATCTGTCAGTTGACACATGGGTTGCTTCTATCTTTTGGCTATTGTGAATAATGCTTCTTTGAATGTGAGTGTGCAAATATCTCTTCAAAACTCAAGACTCTTTGAGGTACATACTCAGAAATAGAATTACTAGAACTGATGGTAACTCTATTTTTAATTTTTTGAGGAGCTGCCATACTGTTTTCCACAGGGACTACACCCTTTTACATTCCCGCCAGCAGTGCTCAGAGTTTGAGGAAAAGATTTTTATAGCAACCCCTTCATACTGACCTTTCAACATCAGTGTTCCACAAGACTGAGCAAGAATGCATTAGTTGCCCCATAAGTGCCACTTCCTAGAATTAACGACTTTTTTAAAAAAAAGTACTTCTTGGCTTATGGCACTCCGTCTTCTCTTGAAAAGTAAGCAAGAGAAGCTGCGTTTTCTCAGTGGTTTGTTGTCAAGATAGGCATTCCTCTCAGAGCTATTTGCTTGGCAGCGTCCTCACTTCCAATTTAAAAAGTCCGAGGTTGATCAGAGTATGTGTCTTCACTCTGGAAAGTTTTTCTTCCCACAGATTCAGTTCCCTAAAATGGACTCGGAAAGGGTCATGGTGGTTGACTTGTGATTCCAGCTTGCAGGTGTCACAGATGGTTTAGTGTCTGGTTTCTCAGTGATAGGAGCTAGAGTGACTAAATTCTAAAAACAGCATCTCTCGTTACAAGACATCAGGGCTTACACCCCAAGTCAGACAAGACGTAAATTTCCAAAACCACGAAGCTGTAGCAGCCAAATCATCTTTTTGGATGGGGCTTGCATCTGGCTCTTCCATGTCTGTAAGTTCAGTCTGCTTTACTTCTCATAGTCGAAGTCCTAATTACGGTTGGAATGGGCCTTGAGCAAGCCCTTAGTCTCCCTAGCCTGTATAAATAGATATCTACCCTCATCTTTGATATTTTAAGAGAGAGAAAGCTCACAACTTGCAGTATATCCTGGTCTCCTGCCAGGGAGTGGTTCTGACTGTCTGACCTAAGACTGGTTTCTGAAGGATTTGTACCCTTTTTTGTGATTTATATTTTCAGTTACTAAGTCTTGAGAGGAGCGGTATGAGAATCTGAAATGGATTAATCTCTGTCTGCAACTCTAGCAGCTGCCCCCTCCTCTCTTCCCCTAATCCCTCACGCCATTTGACTTATGTTTAAGGAGAGGGGAGGTGCTCAGAAGAGAAGACCCTTTCATTTCCCCCTTCATTTCAAAGTATTAACAATCCTCTCCTTTAAAAGCACTCTCGGTTTCCACGGTCCAGGCTAACTAATTCTGCATCCATTTTTCTTCAGGGGTCCACCTTCTCAGGCTTTTAACCATGATTTCAGTGCTTTTCCAAGCTCTTAACCTGACTCATTTTTATTTGGGAACCCTAGAGACTTGAGAAAGAACTGATTATCGTACTGGGAATGTGATAAGATAATCCCACCAACAGAAAAATATGAGCAGACAATTCATAAAAGAAAAAAGATGAATTACCAGTAAATAATATTTTTCTAAAAGTTCACCATCATGATGAACCCAAGAAGTACCCATTATAAAGCAGTGAGGTCCTGCAGCTTCTCCTGTCAGATTGCTAAAGATGAAAAAAGCCTACCACCTCAGGCTTGGTGAAGGTATCAGAAAATGGACACACTCAGATCCTGCTAGTGGGAGTGGCAGTTAGTACAGCTTTCAGGGAGGACAGCGTGGCCTTTAAGATTTTACTTCCTTATTGACTTAGCAATTCTTTTCTAATACATTGTCTGAAGAGCACATGAGTATGCTTAAATATTTATTGAACGTTCAGAGTTTATAGGAAAAGGTTGGAAGAGCGTTCGTTAAAAACTCAATAGTGGCTATCTCTACAAGGGAAATTATGGGTAGTTTTACTTTTATCCTTTTTTTTTTTTAACATACTTTTTATTGGAGTATAGGTTTTTTTCTTAACATCTTTATTGGAGTATAATTGCTTACAATCGTGTGTTAGTTTCTGCGTTATAACAAAGTGAATCAGTTATACATATACATATGTCCCCATATCTCTTCCCTCTTACATCTCCCTCCCTCCCACCCTCCCTATCCCACCGCTCTAGGTGGTCACAAAGCACCAAGCTGATCTCCCTGTGCTACTCGGCTGCTTCCCACTAGCTATCTATTTTACGTTTGGTAGTGTATATATGTCCATGCCACTATCTCACTTTGTCACAGCTTACCATTCCCCCTCCCTGTAACCTCAAGTCCATTCTCTAGTAGGTCTGCATCTTTATTCCCGTCTTGCCCCTAGGTTCTTCTGACCATTTTTTTTTCTTTTTTTTAGATTCCATATATATGTGTTAGCATACAGTATTTGTTTTTCTCTTTCTGACTTACTTCACTCTGTATGACAGACTCTAGGTCCATCCACCTCACTACAAATAACTCAATTTCGTTACTTTTTATGACTGAGTAATATTCCATTGTATATATGTGCCACATCTTCTTTATCCATTCATCTGTTGATGGACACTTAGGTTGCCTCCATGTCCTGGCTATTGTAAATAGAGCTGCAATGAACACTTTGGTACACGTCTCTTTTTGAATTATGGTTTTCTCAGGGTATATGCCCAGTAGTGGGATTGCTGCATCATATGGTAGTTCTATTTTTAGTTTTTTAAGGAACCTCCATACTGTTCTCCATAGTGGCTGTATCAATTTACATTCCCACCAACAGTGCAAGAGTGTTCCCTTTTCTCCACACCCTCTCCAGCATTTATTGTTTGTAGATTTTTTGATGATGGCCATTCTGACTGGTGTGAGATGATATCTCATTGTAGTTTTTTTTTTTTTTTTTTTTTTTTTTAGAAATTCACGTTCTTTTATTTTTATTTATTTATGACTGTGTTCAGTCTTCGTTTCTGTGTGAGGGCTTTCTCTAGTTGCGGCAAGCGGGGACCACTCTTCATCGCGGTGCGCGGGCCTCTCACCATCGTGGCCTCTCTTGTTGCGGAGCACAGGCTCCAGACGCGCAGGCTCAGTAATTGTGGCTCACGGGCCCAGTCGCTCCATGGCATGTGGGATCTTCCCAGACCCGGGCTCGAACCCATGTCCCCTGCATTGGCAGGCAGATTCTCAACCACTGCGCCACCAGGGAAGCCCCTCATTGTAGTTTTGATTTGCATTTCTCTAATGATTAATGATGTTGAGTATTCTTTCATGTGTTTGTTGGCAATCTGTATATCTTCTTTGGAGAAATGTCTATTTAGGTCTTCTGCCCATTTTTGGATTGGGTTGTTTGTTTTTTATGATATTGAGCTGCATGAGCTGCTTGTAAATTTTGGAGATTAATCCTTTGTCAGTGGCTTCATTTGCAAATATTTTCTCCCATTCTGAGGGTTGTCTTTTCATCTTGTTTATGGTTTCCTTTGCTGTGCAAAAGCTTTTAAGTTTCATTAGGTCCCATTTGTTTATTTTTGTTTTTATTTCCATTGCTCTAGGAGGTGGGTCAAAAAGGATCTTGCTGTGATTTATGTCATAGAGTGTTCTGCCTATGTTTTCCTCTAAGAGTTTGATAGTGTCTGGCCTTACATTTAGGTCTTTAATCCATTTTGAGTTTATTTTTGTGTATGGTGTTAGGGAGTGTTCTAATTTCATACTTCTACATGTACCTGTCCAGTATTCCCAGCACCACTTATTGAAGAGGCTGTCTTTTCTCCACTGTATATTCTGGCCTCCTTTATCAAAGATAAGGTGACCATATGTGCGTGGGTTTATCTCTGGGCTTTCTATCCTGTTCCATTGATCTATATTTCTGTTTTTGTGCCAGTACCATACTGTCTTGATTACTGTAGCTTTGTAGTATACTCTGAAGTCATGGAGCCTGATTCCTACAGCTCCGTTTTTCTTTCTCAAGATTGCTTTGGCTATTCGGGGTCTTTTGTGTTTCCATATAAATTGTGAAATTTTTTGTTCTAGTTCTGTAAAAAATGCCAGTGGTAGTTTGATAGGGATTGCACTGAATCTGTAGATTACTTTGGGTACTAGAGTCATTTTCAAAATTTTGATTCTTCCAATCCAGAAACATGGTATATCTCTCCATCTATTTGTATCATCTTTAATTTCTTTCATCAGTGTCTTATAATTTTCTGCATACAGGTCTTTTGTCTCCTTAGGTAGGAGATATTTTATTCTTTTTGTTACAGTGGTAAATGGGAGTGTTTTCTTAATTTCACTTTCAGATTTTTCATCATTAGTGTATAGGAATGCTAGAGATTTCTGTGCATTAATTTTGTATCCTGCTACTTTACCACATTCATTGATTAGCTCTAGTAGTTTTCTGGTAGCATCTTTAGTATTCTCTATGTATAGTATCATGTCATCTGCAAACAGTGACAGCTTTACTTCTTCTTTTCCAATTTGTATTCCTTTTTTTTCTTTTTCTTCTCTGATTGCTGTGGCTAAAACTTCCAAAACTATGTTGAATAATAGTGGTGAGAGTGGGCAACCTTGTCTTGTTCCTGATCTTAGTGGAAATGGTTTCAGTTTTTCACCATTGAGGATGATGTTGGCTGTGGGTTTGTCATATATGGCCTTTATTATGTTGAGGAAGGTTCCCTCTGTGCCTACTCTCTGGAGGGTTTTTATCATAAATCGGTGTTGAATTTTGTCGAAAGCTTTCTCTGCATCTATTGAGATGATCATATGGTTTTTATTCTTCAATTTGTTAATACGGTGTATCACATTGATTGATTTACGTATATTGAAGAATCCTTCCATTCCTGGGATAAACCCCACTTGATCATGGTGTATGATCCTTTTAATGTGCTGTTGGATTCTGTTTGCTAGTATTTTGTTGAGGATTTTTGCATCTATGTTCATCAGTGATATTGGCCTGTACTTTTCTTTCTTTGTGACATCTTTGTCTGTTTTTGGTTTCAGGGTGATGGTGGCCTCGTACAATGAGTTTGGGAATGTTCCTCCCTCTGCTATATTTTGGAAGAGTTTGAGAAGGATAGGTGTTAGCTCTTCTCTAAGTGTTTGATAGAATTCGCCTGTGAAGCCATCTGGTCCTGGGCTTTTGTTTGTTGGAAGATTTTTAATCACAGTTTCAATTTCAGTGCTTGTGATTGGCCTGTTCATATTTTCTATTTCTTCCTGGTTCAGTCTCAGAAGGTTGTGCATTTCTAAGAACTTGTCCATTTCTTCCAGGTTGTCCATTTTATTGGCATAGAGTTGCTTGTAGTAATCTCTCATGATCCTTTGTATTTCTGCAGTGTCAGTTGTTACCTCTCCTTTTTCATTTCTAATTCTATTGATTTGAGTCTTCTCCCTTTTTTTCTTGATGAGTCTGGCTAATGGCTTATCAATTTTGTTTATCTTCTCAAAGAACCAGCTTTTAGTTTTATTGATCTTTGCTATCATTTCCTTCATTTCTTTTTCATTTATTTCTGATCTGATCTTTATGATTTCTTTCCTTCTGCTAACTTTGGGGTGTTTTTGTTCTTCTTTCTCTAATTGCTTTAGGTGTAAGGTTAGGTTGTTTATTTGAGATGTTTCTTGTTTCTTAAGGTAGGATTGTATTGCTATAAACTTCCCTCTTAGAACTGCTTTTGCTGCATCCCGTTAGGTTTTGGGTCATCGTGTTTTCATTGTCATTTGTTTCTAGGTATTATTTGATTTCCTCTTTGATTTCTTCAGTGATCTCTTGGTTATTAAGTAGTGTATTGTTTAAGTAGTGTGTCATGTGTTTCCTTATTTATTTTCATTTTGGATGATCTGTCCATTGGTGAAAGTGGGGTGTTAAAGTCCCCTACTATGATTGTGTTACTGTCGATTTCCCCTTTTATGGCTGTTAGTATTTGTCTTATGTATCGAGGTGCTCCTATGTTGGGTGCATAAATATTTACAATTGTTATATCTTCTTCTTGGATCAATCCCTTGATCATTATGTAGTGTCCTTCTTTGTCTCTTGTAGTAGTCTTTATTTTAAAGTCTATTTTGTCTGATATGAGAATTGCTACTCCAGCTTTCTTTTGATTTCCATTTGCATGGAATATCTTTTTCCATCCCCTCACTTTCAGTCTGTATGTGTCCCTAGGTCTGAAGTGGGTCTCTTGTAGACAGCATATATATGGGTCTTGTTTTTGTATCCATCCAGCCAGTCTATGTCTTTTGGTTGGAGCATTTAATCCATTTACATTTAAGGTAATTATTGATATGTTTGTTCCTATAACCATTTTCTTAATTGTTTTGGGTTTGTTATTGTAGGTCTTTTCCTTCTCTTGTGTTTCCTGCCTAGAGAAGTTCCTTTAGCATTTGTTGTAAAGCTGGTTTGGTGGTGCTGAATTCTCTTAGCTTTTGCTTGTCTGTAAAGGTTTTAATTTCTCCATAAAATCTGAATGAGATCCTAGCTGGGTAGAGTAATCTTGATTGTAGGTTTTTCTCCTTCATCACTTTAAATATGTCCTGCCACTCCCTTCTGGCTTGCAGAGTTTCTGCTGAAAGATCAGCTGTTAACCTTGTGGGGATTCCCTTGTATGTTATTTGTTGTTTTTCCCTTGCTGCTTTTAATATTTTTTCTTTGTATTTAATTTTTGATAGTTTGATTAATATGTGTCTTGGCATGTTTCTCCTTGGATTTATCCTGCATGGGACTCTCTGTAATTCCTGGACTTGATTAACTATTTCTTTTCCCATATTAGGGAAGTTTTCAACTATAATCTCTTCAAATATTTTCTCAGTCCCTTACTTTTTCTCTTCTTCTTCTGGGACCCCTATAATTCAAATGTTGGTGCGTTTAATGTTGTCCCAGAGGTCTCTGAGACTGTTCTCAATTGTTTTCATTCTTTTTTCTTTATTCTGCTCTGCAGTAGTTATTTCCACTATTTTATCTCCAGGTCACTTATCCGTTCTTCTGCCTTAGTTATTCTGCTCTTGATCCCTTCTAGAGAATTTTTAATTTCATTTATTGTGTTGTTCATCACTGTTTGTTTGCTCTTTAGTTCTTCTAGGTCCTTGTTAAACCTTTCTTGTATTTTCTCTATTCTATTTCCAAGATTTTGGATCATCTTTACTCTCATTATTCTGAATTCTTTTTCAGGTAGACTGCCTATTTCCTCTTCATTTGTTAGGTCTGGTGGGTTTTTGCCTTGCTCCTTCACCTGTTGTGTGTTTTTCTGTCTTCTCATTTTGCTTAACTTACTGTGTTTGGGGTCTCCTTTTCGCAGGCTGCAGGTTCATAGTTCCCGTTGTTTTTGGTATCTGTCCCCAGTGGCTAAGGTTGGTTCAGTGGGTTGTGTAGGCTTAGTGGTGGAGAGGACTAGTGCCTTTGTTCTGGTGGATGAGGCTGCATCTTGTCTTTCTGGTGGGCAGGTCCACGTCTGGTGGTGTGTTTTGGGGTGTCTGTGGCCTTATTATGATTTTAGGCAGCCTCTTTGCTAATGGATGGGGTTGTGTTCCTGTCTTGCTAGTTGTTTGGCATAGGGTGTCCAGCACTCTAGCTTGCTGGTCGTTGAGTGGAGCTGGGTCTTGGCGTTGAGATGGAGATCTGTGGGAGATTTTTGCCGTTTGATATTACGTGGAGCTGGGAGGTCTCTTGTGGACCAGTGTCCTGAACTTGGCTCTCCTACCTCAGAAGCACAGCCCTGACACCTGGCTGGAGCACCAAGAGCCTTTCATCCACACGGCTCAGAATAAAAGGGAGAAAAAAATAGAAAGAAAGAAAGAAAGAAAGAGATAAAATAAAATAAAGTAAAATAAAATAAAATAAAGTTATTAAAATAAAAAATAATTATTAAGAAAAAAATTTTTTAAAGTAAAAAAAAAAAAAAACCAGACATTCAGAACCCTAGGACAAATGGTGAAAGTAAAGCTATACAGACAAAATCACACACAGAAGCATACATATACACACTCACAAAAAGAGAAAAAGGGAAAAAATATATATATATCTTTGCTCCCAAAGTCCACCTCCTCAATTTGGGATGATTCGTTGTCTATTCAGGTATTCCACCGATACAGGGTACATCAAGTTGATTGTGGAGATTTAATCCACTACTTCTGAGGCTGCTGGGAGAGATTTCCCTTTCTCTTCTTTGTTCGAACAGCTCCCGGGTTCAGCTTTGGATTTGGCCCCGCCTCTGCGTGTAGGTCACCTGAGGGCGTGTGTTCTTCGCTCAGATTGGATGGGGTTAAAGGAGCAGCTGATTCCGGGGCTCTGGCTCACTCAGGCCGGGGGGGGGGGGGGGGGGGGGGGGAGGGGTATGGAGGAGGCGGGGCGAGCCTGCGGTGGCAGAGGCCTGCGTGACGTTGCACCAGCCTGAGGCGTGCCGTGCGTTCTCCCGGGGAAGTTGCCCCTGGATCATGGGACCCTGGCAGTGGCAGCTGCACCGGCTCCCGGGAGGGGGGTGTGGATGGTGACCTGTGCTCGCACACAGGCTTCTCGGTGGCGGCAGCAGCAGCCTTAGCATCTCATGCCCGTCTCTGGGGTCCGCGCTGATAGCCGCGGCTCGTGCCGGTCTCTGGAGCTCCTTTAGGCGGCGCTCTGAATCCCCTCTCCTTGCGCACCAGGAAACAGAGAGGCAAGAAAAAGTCTCTTGCCTCTTAGGCAGTTTCAGACTTTTTCCCTGACTCCCTCCCGGCCAGATGTGGCGCACTAGCCCCTTCAGGCTGTGTTCACGCAGCCAACCCCAGGCCTCTCCCTGCAATCCGACCGAAGCCCGAGCCTCAGCTCCCAGCCCCCGCCCGCCCCGGCGGGTGAGCAGACAAGCCTCTCAGGCTGGTGAGTGCCGCTCGGCACCGATCCTCTGTGCAGGAATCTCTCCGCTTTGCCCTCCGCACCCCTGTGGCTGCGCTCTCCTCCGAAGCTGCCCCCCTCCGCCACCTGCAGCCTCCGCCCGCGAAGGGGTTTCCTAGTGTGTGGAAACCTTTCCTCCTTCACAGCTCTCTCCCACTGGTGCACGTCCCGTCCCTATTCTTTTGTCTCTGTTTTTTCTTTTTTCTTTTGCCCTACCCAGGTACGTGGAGAGTTTCTTGCCTTTTGGGAGGTCTGAGGTCTTCTGCTAGGGTTCAGTAGGTGTTCCGTAGGAGTTGTTCCACATGCGGATGTATTTCTGATGTATTTGTGGGGAGGAAGGTGATCTCCGCGTCTTACTCTTCCGCCATCTTGAAGCTCCTCCTACTTTTATCCTTTAGCTTATCTGTATTTCCCAGATTTTATACAATAAACATGTATTATTTTTACACTAAGGTAGAAAACAATTGCGGTTTGTTCTTTTCTCAGATGAGGAGCAAGCTTCGATATTCCCCGACCTCGTCACCCTGTTCTCCTGGCCACTCATGTCTGGGCTGAGTTTGCACGTTGAACAACTCTCTGCATTTCCCAAAACATGTCACCTTGAGGCCACTCATTTTAGCTCCTGCCCGTGTCACTGAGGAGCCCTCCAGGTGTTCTTTCCTGCCATTAGTACCGGTTCAGAGTTCCAGTGTCATCACTAAGCAGTCTATCTTCTAAGCCACCAGTTCGTACTTCTTGTTTTTCCCCTCACACCGGATGATTGAACTTTTAGAGGTGGACAGCACCTTTACATTTATCTTCATTTTATCAATAAGAAAAGTTAGATCCAGAGATAAACAGTGATTTGCCCAAAGTGCGACATAGACTTAGTGCAGAACCCAGGTCCCCTGGCTCTCAGTACCTTTTCTTCCTCTACTAGACCACGCTGCCTCCGCCTCCCACTTCACTTTATTCAAGGAATTCTGCTTATTCTGTTCTCATACCAAGGCATTTGAGTAAAATCTAGAACTTCACCTGCCTTCACTATTGTAATCTCAAGCATCTGTGGCTGACTGAGCTATCTACTCCTCTTACTAGAGAGAGATGTTAATCTTCTTTTATGGGCTAAGTACTTCAATTTATATGCACATGTACACACATTAATTCTGATAAATATGCCCATTTAATCCTAAAAGCCCTTTAAAGTAGTTCCTATCCTCTGTTTACAGGTGAGAAACTGATGCTTAGAAAAGTTAGGTAACTAACTTAAACTCAGGCCCTTTGACTCTTTCATGTTGCTTATTCATTTGGGAGGATTTTGCAGACCCCAAATGAAAATGTATAGCATCACAATAAAAGATTAAATGTTTCTCAGGAGGATTAAATCATTGCAAAATACAATTTATGAATTATTTCTGGTTTTTGTTCTTCTGTCACTCTGTATAATTGAGAATTAGTGTGTGAGTCTTTGTACATTTCAGGTATGAACTGTCCTAGAAGATATGTTTTGTTTTTGCATCCAGAGAAGCCATTTCCCATGATTCAAGTAAAATTGAAAACGTCTTTGTTCATTAGATAGCAACAAGTCTCGTCATACGTGTAGAACTTGATCAAGGTTTTGGATCATAAAGAACACTTCTTGCATAGTTTCCTAAATTCATCGCCTCTTCTCTGCTGTTTCCCACCCCGGCATCATGATACATGGCCTCAGAGAGTTTTTATAAAAATGTGTGAGAGAGGCCAGAATTCATAAAAGGAAGGATATCAAAGCCAGACCTTGATGCACCTGGGAGGCCTCCAGGCGGTGATTTAGAGACTGTCAGCCTCCTGTACCTCCCATTACAATATTTCCCTCCCATTACAATCTGTCCTCACATTCTTCATTTACAGTGACCAAAAATGACCAGTAATAGCTTAAACTTTATCTTCTAAGAGTCTGTACACTTTAAAGCAATCAAAGCCTTAGTTAAACCAGGAGATTGAATCTCTATACATAAAGCTCTGGGTCCTAGTCCTAGCTAGCTCTGTGGCTTACTTGCTGTAAGATCTTAGGCAAGTTACTTCACCTCTCTGGAGCTGTTTCCTCATCTGCAAATGAGAAGGCTAATTGGATAAGATCTAAAGTTCCTTCCAGTGTTAACATATCTTTTATAACTTGACCATTGTGCATGGGACCATGTCTTTGTGAAAACACTTTCTCCTCTGGTTATGGAGCTAAGCAGACCCTGTAGGCAGCATGTGGAGGAAACGTTGAAGTCAAGTCCAGGCTCTACCATGTCCCATCTGTGACTTTGGGCAAGTCACGCATTCTCACGTTTTCTGATGTGCACTCTCAACTGTATCAGTATTCCCAAACCCAGGTTTTTTTGTGAATAATGAATGAAAATGTTTGACATTGAACTCTACAAATGCAAGTGACAACCATTGTTATAATAGCACCTGGGGGTCAGTACTGAGTAACCGACAGCCGCAAGAACGCCGGGAGTGAAAGAAACCATTTTTCCACAGGCTGCCGACGTGACTTATGCAGCGGCCCTGGACTCTCACTCCTGTTTTTCTGCCCGATGTTACTCTGACCCCTGCTCCTCCCTCCCACAGTTCTAAGATTTGAGTATTCCTAAGCAGCAGTGACCATCCAGATTATCTGTGTGATCAGCCTGTTACTTCGAGGTTTGGTCAGAAAAGAATGTGGCAGTTTACCCCATCCCCACCCCATTCCATCTTACGATACAACACAGGTACGCACGCATGCACACACGTACTCTTTTACCCTCATGCTTTTTGCTAATGGCTAATTTAAAAAATTAGATTCTTGTTGAAGGACCTGCTTTTTTGCCATTGATCCCCTGTTCTCGCCACCTCCCCAGTGAAGCCAAAAGGCAGAGATTTGACAGAGGACGAGAAGGAACCGGGAACTGGGGACACAGAAATTAAGCAGACACCTTCCCTGCCTTCAGGGCTGCAGGAGAAGCGAAAGCAGAGTGTTCCAGAAAGTTCCTAATGTGGCAGGGAGGGTGGAGAAAGGCTTAGAGATGATGTTTGAGTGACTAATACAAAAAGGTTAGGGGGAGGTGTCTGTATTTTACAGATAAGGAGATCTGTTTCAGGAACTGCCCCAGGGTCACACCCAGTCACTGGAGAGGCCAAGACAAACTGCTGTATGAAAAACAAGTAATGTTGGGGCCTTTACTTTTTATCCAGTGCTTCACAAGATTGCAAATATCTGAGTGCTAAAAGTGATAGAAGATCATTACTTTTTTTTTTTTTTTTAAGTGAAAGAACCTTTTGGGGTGGGGGGGGGAATAAAACAAAAGCTAGTGTTCAGAATAATGAAAAATTAGACTTTTGGGGAAAACCATCTTACTTTTGCCAGTATACTGAAAATTGTCCAAGATATTTTAAACATCTTTTCTTATAATGTAATGTACAGTTCAAGATTAGTGCTGATGTTATTACACTTGTATACTTGGTTAGAACCCTGTTTTTTTTTCCCTGCTGATGAGAGGCTGCTTTCTTCCTTCCTTCCTTCCTTCAATATAAATTAGGTATAAATGAGATATGTAGCATATTGGTATTTAATTCAAAGATAGCCGCATGTTACACATTTCAAAGATGGTAAATTGGTTTCACATATAAAAATGGCTTTTTCTGCAGTATGTTAATTGTACCAAAGCAAATTATCTTGCCAAGACGCTAAAATCCATTATTTTGTTTCATCTGTGTAGTTATAGATCACCTAAATTACAGATCACCTAAAATTAGGTTTCTATCTCTCAGTGAATATCAATTTCATCTTTGCTTATCTTGATTCCTGATAGCCTAGAAGAATACAGATTCATTAAAATGTTATACACACATACTTGAACTTTGCCATTTCTTTTTCTCAGACATTTTAATTCTAGCTTTACCTTAAAGGCAGTTTATTTTTGTGATAGAGAAAACATTGTTGACAGGCCTTTAACTGGGCAAATTACAGAATTGATGTGGTCTCAGTGTCTTTGTAAGTAAAAGGAAGTATGAGCTCTTAATTCCCTTCTTTCTGTAAGAGTCTATGATTCATTATTTTGTGTCAAGTTAATGCTCTGCTTTTATTTTTTTTAATTGCTTGAGAAACTTTATTTTAATGCTCTACTTTTAATAGGTTACAGGTAGAGAGTTGTTGATGGATTAGGCTAAAGAGTTGTCTTGGAAGGATCCTTAATGTGTCCATGTTATCACACATTAAGTTATCAGGTGTGACAGATCTGGTGGCTTCTCATGTCCTTTTGTTTTTTTAGCCGAAAGACATCAAAAGGAATCCATCTGCAGGCTTAAGTGAATTTTGTGAGATTTGACAGTTTAATAATAAGAGTATACCAGGGGTGTCACAAGCTCTCGGTTGGCAGACAATAAATGATTGTTAAAGTTAACTTAGGTGTGGTTTCATTGCTTCTCTTGGTGAGTTATAAACCATTTCTAAATGCAAGACAAAAAAGAAAAAAGAGAGAAATTCAAAACTAAGCCCAGGAAGAGATATGAATACTCAAAGACTTATATGCATATGTTTATGGCAGCTTTATTTTTAATAGCTAAAAGCTGGAAATAACCAAATATCCGTCAGCTGATGAATGAGTCAACAAAATGTGGTCCATTCATACAGTGAAACACTACTCAGCAATAAAACAAACTACTGATGTATGCCACAACATGGAGGAATCTCAGGAACGTTATGCTAAATGAAGGACATCAGAAAAGACTACATACTATATAGGAAATGGTAGAAAAAGCAAAGCTAAGGACAGAAAGCAGATCAGTTGCTGCCAGCGTCTGGGGGTAAGAGGAAGGCATTGACTAGAGAGGGGCACAAGGGTCCTTTTTGGGGTGATGGAAATGTTCTACCTCATTATTTCAGTGGTGCTTATGTGTACATTTGTCAAAATTCATCAAATTGTACACTTAAAATTGGTGGCTTTTATTCAGTGTAAATTATACCACAAATTTAAAAACAAACTTAGGGCAACATCTTGAATGCCTTACAAAGTGACTACTTCATTTGGGGAAATAATCATTTTTAAACTTCGAAAGCCTATTTTTAACAAGATACTAGCATTATTTGTTTTTATGCTGAATCTATGTAAAATTTTGACCCCTAAAATGTGTTTGTATAGAAAATGGTAAATGATCGGCTTACTTGAATATCTCATTGCATTTTTGCTTTCTCTTTACTTCTCTGCCCAACCTAGAAAAACTAATCGAGGGACTCAAATCTCCTGACACTTCTCTTCTGCTCCCTGACCTCTTGCCTATGACAGATCCTTTTGGTAGCACTTCTGATGCTGTAATTGGTAAAGTCATCATCTCTGTTTCTTCAGTCATGCATGATATGTGTGTCTGTTTCAAAAATGGCAACTAACTGGTTAACAGATCCCTACTGAGTAGCCCTGCTGAGGAGCGGAAATGCCTCGAAGCCTCCTGGTGTTGGAGTGATGCCTTGTGCTAACCCAGAAGCCAGGGCTGTTTAATCTCCCTTGTTATCGCCCCAAACGAAGTGTTATCTCTGCCTTTCAGCAGCACAGCACCGTTATTTATTCTTGAAACACTGAGATTTCTAGAGTGAATTTCTTGTGAACGAGGAGGAATGTGGAAAAATTCACATTTCGTTACAAAAGCTTCATGAAAAAAGTTGGTTTCCAGGTGGACTTTACCTTTAGCAGATTCTTCTTTAGAAGGCCTCCGTATGTGCCAAGTGTCAGTAACTGAGAAAACATTTGACCCATGTTGAAGCCCCATGAGTAGAATCCAGGGCAGGGGCTTGATCTGCTTGCTTTTACATTTTCTTGTGCTCCAGCCACAAGGCAGGCAAGACCTATAAAACGTCCAGGGCCCCTGTACTACAGGAGCACAAAGTCCTAGGACTCAGAAATTCCATGACCCTTCAGAGAGATGGGCCTCCAGCTGGGGCGTGTCACACGGTAAAGAATACCTCCAGCTACAGCATGGCATGGGATTTGAGGTGGACTAGTGGCCTTTGCAAGGCACAGAGCATGTTTGCCCCCAAGTTTATCCCTTAAGAAAAGCTCAATTACCAGAAGACATTAAGGCGCCTTTGAGCCTATGTCTTCTGACACGTAAGAGGTCTGCTTGAATAGCTCGCATTCAGCATTTATCTGTAAAAACTGAGAATCACCGAGACTAGCCACCATGGTTAACCTTGCACGTGCCTGCTCTGTCAGTGAAGCCCAGACACTCGAAGCAGCAGAAAGAAAGCAACTTACTGTGCTTTCCATCTTACCTGAGATGGGCATTTTAGAGACCTGCAGAAGAAAGCCTTCACAGAATCATCCAAGGAACCTTCTGATTACCTTTCCCTTACCCTTTCCTCTCCTCTCTTAATGCTCTGTTACAAAAGAAAAAGCTGATGTTGCTGTTGAGAGTCTGATACCAGGACTGGAGCCCCCGGCGGCCCAGCGCCTCCCATCTCAGACGGAATCTGTGACCTCAAACCGCACAGGTCAGTCAGGAGTCTCTGGGGCTGCAGGAACTGGTCAGTTCGGGGAGCCCTCTGAGTCAGGCTTTCCACCTGCGGCAGATGGTCCTGGGCTTATTTCACAGGCTGGTTAGTTCCTCCTGGAATGGATGCTCTGCACCATTACAGCCCCAGCTCTAGATGTTGAGCCACGTGTTTCCTCACTAGAGAGTAGAGTACCTTTTTGGAGCCATGTTCTTTGCAGAGTGATCCCTGGGCTTTCTTTGGTTTCAGTCTGTCTTTATTGAAGATTTTTGTCACTGGTGGCGGGTTCCCTCTACTTCCTTAATTAAAGAACTCTGCTGAGTTGTAAGGATGCCCTTAACTCCTCCTGGGTACTGAGCAGTCTTTCGGATCTAACAATGTCAGTGATGTCCATGGGGGCTCGTGTTATGTATGTTAACGTTCTATTCCCAGCACAAAGCTTTAATCACATCTAGGTGATTTGCTATTAAATTGTAGGCAAAGTTGAAATCTTCCCTGGATCCATTCCTTAACTACAATTCCTTAAATACAGATTTGATAACCTTCATTTTTATTGAGTCCATAATTACCTTGATAAATGTGTCCACTTTGCTCACTTGGAACAGAAACAATTAGAAGTCTAGGAAATATGAGAATAAACTCATCCAGGTTAAAAAAAAAATTGACACAGAAGACAATATGGTTCTTTTGCCTTGTGCCTACTTGGCTGTTTTCTCCTAGAAAACTCTCCCAGAAAACAATTTATGTGTTGAAATACTTGAACTCTGAATTTAATCTTCCTTCTGTTCCTTAACTAAAAGCAAAATCATGTGTTCAAAGGAGCAATTCAAATTTAAAGAATACTAATAAGAGACAAGATCATTCTATTTTGAATGGGGATTGGGTTGAGTTCTAAAAAAGTACTGCCTAATCATGCCATATTCTGCTAATAATAAGCCAGGGGCAACCCCCTTCTTGTCAGCTTGGATACCTCATCTTATAGCATCTTTTTTCAATGAATGTTTAGGGAAAGTTTAAGTGAAACTCTTTAGTTACAAAGTCCTTTTTCCCAAATGGCATTTACTGAGAACTGAGTTGCCGAAGTTTTATTGGCATCCAAACCATTTACTTGCTTAACCATCAACCTCTGAGCAAAAAAATTCTTCCATATTTACATATATCTGTTAAGAGACGTTTAGAAATACATGTTTCTGTAGATGAAAATCCAGAGTGCTTACCGGGTTTCTTTTGGTTTTCTTTATCCTGCCTTGGCTTGTATGTATAATGTATTGGGTTGGCCAAAAAGTTCGTTCGGGTTTTTGTATGCTCTTACAGAAAACCCGAACGAACTTTTTGGCCAACCCAATAAATGCAGTAACTTAAAGGCTAAAACCTAACCTCGTGATATTGTTGTGTGTGCCATTTAATGCCATCACTGACCTGGGATGCTGTTAATCTGGACTCAGATTCTCTCACTGGGGAAGATTCCCTGATTGATTGCTCTCTGCTTTCTAACCCTACTACTGACCTTCTGGAAGAATTTGCCCCCATAGCGATCTCTGCTCCCGCCCATAAAGGTAAATGCTTTCCTCTTCTTGGGCCCACATGTATCCCTAGAGGAGAAGAACTGAGCAACTCCTGAGAATTTCCCTTGACAAAAGTCTTTGCTAGTGAAGTTTTTTAACCACCTCCTTAAGTGGAAAACTTGAGTTTGTACTCTTAGCCCCTGTGTTAAAGTTCCTCTCAGTAAGAATATTTAATAAGGCTGGGACAACAGACTGTGGAGATGTTGCTTTCTGGCAGTCACCTGGAATGCAGATATTCCATGCTTTCTATTAAAGACAGAGCTACATACCTTTGTAGTCAGCCCAGGGAGATGGTTGAGTTGACTCTCCACTAACTGACTATAATTAGATACTTGTTGGCCTTAGAACTTAAAACTGTTTCATTAAATCAGATTTAAAGTTTTTTGATAGTGATTACTACAATAAAGAAAAAAGCATCATTCTTCAAAAGTCAGTCCTCAAAGATTGAACTCGTAAAAGTTTTGAATTTTAGTTAACCTTTGAGTCATGATTAATTACTGGGTTTCTCTTTCTAATCTACTGTTTCCATTTCTTAGTCTTGGGTTAATACTGGTTTGAAATTCTGAGGGACAGAGGTAGCTTGAATTGAGTTCTATTCAGTGAGTAGTTCGTGAGAGTGACAGGCACTATGCCTGGCTTACTGTACGCAGGCATTCACTAAACTTTCTGGGCTTAGATAGTGAACGTGGTTTTCTGGAAGGAGCAAATACATATTAAAGGAACAGCTTGTAAGTCCTTTCTGAAGGAAATTTAGGAAGGAAGCCTCCCTGAGATGACTAAAAAATAATTAGCCTTTGGTTTGCAATGGTAATAGCTGAGTTTTTGTTTTTACCCGTTAATAGCATTAAAATGACTATGTTTTTATAGAGCGTGTAGAGAGAAGTTACCTATTTAGCCAATTATGTCTGACAGGAGTGTGTCAGCAGCAATGCGTAATTACAGAGAAACATCACTTGCAAAATAGGTGCTCAGCTAACACTTGCTTGTAGAATGGAGAAGAACTTCTAGTAAACTTCAGCTTGAATTCTCAGTGCATGTGATCTTGTGCCCCAACATTACTGGGTCATCAGTGTTTGAATGTCTTTTTTCCCAATCACCGGGCAGTGAGTTCTTTCAGAAGTATTCTGTTTGCCTTGTATACACTGGTTACTTCTTAAAGTGTGACTGAGTATCTCCACGCTGCCCTTGGTTTTTGAGTGTTTCTGAATATTGTTAGTCTGGCCTCTGTTTGCTCAATAAAGAAGATAAATGACTAAATCCCGTGCCTTTGTGAATTACTGACGGTGAAGAGATATCTCACAATAACTACATTTAATGGCCTTATAAAGGTAGGGAGAATTCTTCCTGTAACCCTTCTCCCTTCTCATTTATGAAAGTCTTAACACGGCCAGCTCTGAAGCATTTTTTTCTATTTCCCCAAGTTTTCCAGCTTTACTACTTTTATTTCAACTCAGGAAAATAAGCATTTTCATCTTTAAAAACAACAGTGATTGTACAGTTGGGAACTGTGTGCCTCTTATGTATTCTCTCATTTGCTAATCTCTACCTCTGTTGTTTCTGCTTGTGTACTTGCATTCTGTATTAAGCTGCAGAAGATAGTAATCTCATCTCAGGTTTTGATGTCCCTGAGGGCTCGGACAAGGTGGCAGAAGATGAGTTTGACCCTATTCCTGTATTGATAACCAAAAACCCACAAGGTAAGAAAGAGAGGATGGGGAAAAGAGAAGAGTTTGACATCAGCTCTCTTCAAAATAGTAATGTACCTAATCTACAACTGGGGGGCAGGGGGGAAGCATCAACATTTAATGAAGGAAATTGGGGGTAATAACAATCATTGTGGGCTGGACCAGTGTAGATAGATGGAGACACAGGTAGAGGTACTAATATAGGTATCTTAAAGCATGAACATGGTGTTTATTTAGAGAGAAGAAAAGTAATATTTGACTAAAAGTAATAGTTTGACTAAAAGCTGGTTTTTACAAAGTATCAAGCTAAAAATAAAGTGATCTTCAGTCAATGGAAACCTGAAGATATATATAAAACAAAAAACAAAAAAACAACACACAGGACATTTCTTATCATGATTAGAACAATCTGTAATAAATATTCTTCCCAAAGAGATTAACAATGGTACTTTGATATCATTTGCATCTTTTGGACATTTGTGGAGCATCCTATGTCTTCTTTGTTGGATTAAAATCATTTGACCATGCCATAAAACACTGAATTGCCCTAAGACCATATATATATATATATATATATATATATATATATATATATATATATATACACACAGACACAGACACACACACACACACATACACACATATATATATATAGGTGTTATTTACATTTATTTATTTATTTATTTATTTTCTACACTCAGAAACCCAAAGCTGTTTTGTTTTTTTTTTAACATCTTTATTCGAGTATAATTGCTTTACAATGTTGTTTTAGTTACTGCTGTATAACAAAGTGAATCAGCTATACTTATACATATATTCCCATATCCCCTCCCTCTTGCATCTCCCTCCCACCCTCCCTATCCCACTCCCCATCTATATATTTTTAAAGCATGTTTTTATTACAGTAGTCTTAATAACTAATTCCTCCCCAAATCAAACATTACTGATTTTTACTTTACAGGGAAATGAGTTGATGTTATCAGGAAGTTAGTGTACAGCCAGCAGTTCTCAGGCAAAATAGATATTCATTTGAAAATAGCATCCTCTTTGCAAGGTCTCCTGCCTACAGTAGGGTATGCACACAGTGCTTGAACGTTTGGTGGGAGGTGGTGGATCGCTAATTTATATGTTTAAAAATTAACGTGTAAGAGTTTGCAAAATGTAAATTGTGTTTCTCTAGGGTGTTTTGTTTTGTTTTGTTTCTCCTTTGCTTGTTCTGCACATCTAAACCCTAACCCTCTGTGTTTTATACTGAATTCCTATCTCTCCACTTCCAGGTGGGCACTCTAGAAACAGCAGTGGGAGCTCTGAGTCCAGTCTTCCCAACCTAGCCAGGTCTTTACTGCTGGTGGATCAGCTCATAGACCTGTAGCCGTGACCCAGTAGCAGATGCAGTTCTGTAACCTTCATACCGTAATATACATTTTCATTACAGAGTTAAAAGAAAATGATTTTTTTTTTAAATCTGCAAATAAGGGGCCCTCTAGCCCGAATCTCCTACTACCCCTTGCCTTCTCCCATAGAGATGATAAGGAAAGAAAATCACTTTGGCCCTCCAGATACTCCTTGGCCAGCTCCTCCCTGTTAGTTTGCTGTGTTTTCTCATTACCCTTCTTCAATAGCATTATCTTAAATCAAACGCTAGATGCCATGAGCTTCACCTCTGCTGGAATCGACTCCACCAAAAGCTTAACTGTAACTGAAACTAGTGAATTGACACCTTTGTCTCATTCTTGCTAGGAATGGCCTCCCAAATCAATCCTCCCAACCCCATCTCCTTTGGCCAGTTGCTGGTGAATGTGTGTCTCTGTTTTTGCTTTTTATGCTGCTGCATTATCATGAGGACATGGCTTCTTCAGTTGGTCTTAACTCGAGGTAGTAACCTGGAGATGGGTGTGTGGTTTAAGAGAGGGTAAAACTGACTGATGGTATATGTTTGCAAAGAGAAACTGAGCCCAGCTTTAGCCAACCAACTTTGACCTTGTTTGATCGTAGACTTAGCCAAGGGATTTCACACCCCATGCAACCTGCCCAGCATTCGTCCAGCACTCTGGCTTCCATTGAACCGTGATTTCTCAGATCTGGAGACATGACTGCAAGTACTTGAGATCCTTGGATAAAATGTGTACATTATATAAATTCCAAGTATTGCCATTCCTTTTCGTGTTAACTATCCCAAGCCGGGATCTCAGAATTAGACCAAAACCAGACAGTGGTGGTAATATGATACCTTTTATTAGAAGACTTTTCACTTGGGGGTGGATGGGGGAGGGGAAGGAATTGTAGCAGAAACAGATGTATTTTTCTTGTGATTTTTATTTTGAATCAAATATTGTAAATTGTGTATAAATGAAGATGCTGAATAGTTCTGTTTCCACTTGGCGTTTCAAGTCCGATATCAGGTGTCTGTACAGGGTTTTGATCTCTTTCCCTTGTATAACTGACTACGCAGCAATCCTACCGTGTAACATATGGAATCATTTTGAGTAGACTTGTGTGTTGCTATAAGCTTTCAGCAGGTCCTCTGTCTTTGTAGAATAAGCATGTTGTTTATTTTCAGATAATCAGAAATAAGTATGCTGACACACTAGGCACAATTTGACTCTGGCTACTTACCTTTCTTTCTCTCTGATGTTTGAATTGAAGGATGCAGCCAATGAAATATGTTCAGTTGGTTTTCCTTGGCATCCTAGATTTAAAAAAACAAAACAAACCATAGTTTCTCACTAACCTTAGAATATTGTTCATAAAATAAATAAAGGCCCCTGCACTGATGTGACAACATGACTCATGGTCACCCTCTGTATATGTCCTTACTCACCGAAGTATATTTTTTTCCTTACATGCAAAGCAGTTTTATAAAACCACCCTTTTGAAAGAGGTAGGCCCAGAGAACCCCATTTGGTTCTCTTCCTTGAGTGCCATTTTCATGGTCAGAAGGGAACCTCTTAGTTGATCAGATTTGTACCAATAAAATTCCAGGTCCATTTGCTCATTTCCCTGTCTAGCACTTTTGTTTCTTCTTCTTCACGTTTGCTCCTTAAGGGGAAAAAAAGAAAGCTGAACAGCAACAACCGCCTGCAAAACCCTGTACCTTGGAGGTCAAGCTCTGACCCCAGCAATGTGAGAACAGCCTTTGAAAGGTATCAGAGGAAAAGTCGGAACCTTTCAGTCTTCCTTCTGACTTTAAGTACTTCCGTGCCAGCCGAAACTAGACACACTAAGTACAGGCCTCTATTAGGATAATGGGTCATTTCCAAAATTGAGGGAGGCACAACCTTCCTGCTGAGGGTTAAAAAAGATATCCTCGAAGAGCTCTCCATGATTGGAGAGCAGTGAAAATGGGACTTGGTTTGTCCCTTTATGGACAGGAATATTACTGAAGATCAAAATGGTATTCTTTTTCCCAGACATAGAAAGAATATATAAACTAATGAAAGAGATGTTTATTTTTAAATAAGAATAATGTTTTATGCCTATGTTTTCCAGTTTGATTTTTTTTTCATACATACATGTTAGAAATATAATGAAATATCTAGTTTCTCAATTTAATTGAAACCACGAAGAGTACAGTTTAGAAATTAGGTAAGTGTCTCTAAATTGTTCCTTTCATGTATCACCCGTAATCACATTGAGATATATTATCTAGTCATTTGGCTCAATAAAGCTTAATGGAGAATGTTAATGCAAATGAATAGACTAGAAACCAGAGAGACTGGGTGGAGGAAGCCTGAGGGGGATAATGGCATGAAATTATCTGGAGTTTATTCTTCAGGAGTAGGGCTTCAAAGGAGAGAACTATTTTTCTGCTAAAGAAGACACGTGAGTGACTTGATAAAAGGAACCTCCTTTAGTTTATAGCATCATCCTTGAGCTAAAAGGGTTTATTTGAGATGAGTATAGTATGCTAATAATTGATAGAACTTTGAAACTGTAGACTGAGCTACAAGAGGGACCTTAGAGATTATTCTGGTCCATCCACTTCATTTCACAGATGTGGGACCTAAAGCACGTGGTGGGAGAAGAGACCCGGGCAGGACAGGCCACCTGGGAGCTTGTGCTGACCTTTGCCAGTCGCTGGCCTAGTGGCCTTCAGCAGGGGCTTCACTTCTTAGAGCTGCTGTTCCTTACTGACAATGAAGGGTTTGGACTAGACGGTTTTTAAGGTGATAGAATTCTAGGGTTCTAAGTATTTATTATGATGCTTTAGGAGGACTATGAAGGATTTATATAATCCTGATGTTCTTCAGTTATCTTCTGTAGCTCTGACTATTACTGTAGCAGTATTTACGTTTTAGAGAATTACAATGGGCTTTCACTAACCCGGGTTGCTCTCTCTCTTGGTTATCTGAAGAGACCCATAAATCATCACAGAGTTTTGGACATAGATTTTCCTTTTTTTAAATATTACACACACGTATCTACCTATTCCAACAAAACAGTATCAGAAGATTTCAATTTTTTTAAACTGTATAATCGAGGATCTGCCATTTAAAAATGGACAAATACTGTAAGCATATGTTTCTGATTTGCTTTTATTCCGACTGTGCAAAAGTAGTACCTATACCAGAAAACATCACAAATTGGATTTTTTTTCCCTTTACAGCATTCAAATAACTAGATCACCAAATTCAAGCCCCAGTGTTTTTAAAAACACAGCCCTCAGGGGAGATAAGGTTTAAATGGACACTTCTAAATATGATTATAATTAATGATTTCTTTAGCAGACATATCAGAATTGTGATACCTAATTGAGTGTTCCCTTCAAAGGCATCTGGTTTTACTTGGGAAACTAATACTTATTCTAATGATGCTGCCACCATTTATGTTATTTTTGAAACTTCTCTCCTTAGAAATATTCAGTACTATCAAGAAAGATAATAAAATATAAGAAAATCAGTTGTATTATCTAATTAGTATCGCTTTCAGCATCTGAAAGTAGTATGCTCTCTTTCTCGATCTTTTCCCACCACTCGTGGTTCTAAATAACATTTAGATGTTTCCAAAAAGCAAAATCACTTGCCTAAGCTGAAGAGTGGTTACTACTGAAGATAGTAAGAAGAATGAATAATCCACTGAAAATTCCCAGAGAGGACCTTATAATGGCATGTGACAACAATCAGTCTTAATTTCCTTAATATTCTGAATAAGGGAACTTGTGTGATTTCACCTGTCTTTAGTATGGTTTGGAAAATTGAAAGATAGGGGTTTTAAAATACCTCTGAAAGAGGTTGTCGCTTTGTTCAGTGTCATTTGATACTGGACTTGGCTCTTCCCAAATTAGAATTATAGAACTTGGATTGCTAATAATTATAGGGGAACAAATCCAGGAAAAGAACCTGTTTTTCTCAAGATGAAATATTAGCTTTGTTTCTAATCCTTTTTTCGGGCTCTCCTGACATAAATGATTCAAACCAACACAACCTCTCCCCCCGACCGCCCCGGTCAGGAACAGTTCTGCCTTCAGTAGTGCTGGGGGAAGGAGGAGACTTTTGGGGTTGACCTCAGCCCAGAGGTATGGAGGCATATGAATTCAGCTGAACAGATGCACAGTTTAGATACCTTCGGCCAAAATAAAGTCTCCCATGCCGATGTTTGTCTATAGTTCCAGCAGTCTTTAGCTTTCTCAGTCTGTAAGATTCAGGATTCTGTAGCCATGAACTTAGAGTTTGGGGATAAAAATGACAGGATTGCCCAAAGTACTGAATTAAGCAAATTAGAGGCTGCCAGGCAGAACAGAGAAACTATTAGATGGATACTTAAAATGGTACCTTTACCGAAACACTCCAGATATTACAAAGCCACTTTTTATTCCTCTCAAGAGACTGTAATTTTACCAGCACAAAGTTAGCCTTTTCCTTTTCCCCACTAGTAATGTTCGTAGAGTTGGATGTGCTTGGATTTCTTGAGTCAGAATGAATCCCAGATGGCCTCCATTTCAAATAATCTGTAACAAGATACTATTTTGTTTCTCTTGGGTTTCCTTTCACTATGATGGGGGAGAGAGGTTCTTTGGACAACGCTGATCTATGCAGCAGCGTGGTAGTTGCTCGAATGGAAGATACCTTCTTGGTTCCCACTCTGATGTAGTCTTGCCCTAGGAGTATTCTCTGCCCTGTCACACACACCCTCATCACATGGATGTGTATTCACCACAGACCTTTATCCTGTCCTCCCAAGAAGACAAAGCAAATAGAGGTACATGAATCTATCTTATACAGAAAAATGTGAAATTTGAACTTTGCTACGCAAGTATTGTATAAAAAACAAGTCTGTAAACAAATTTCTTATGTAAACATACAGGAAAATAAAGACTTTTATCTGTTCAAACAGGAGCATGATGTTCAGAGCTATAAATAACTTACAGTAGCTGCTCTTTTCCTGATCTGAAAACCCACTTTTGCAAAAAAGGATTTAAACACATTGTTGAGCGACCATAAGCACCTGTGCACAAGGAAAGTGCAGACACGTATGAGAGACGTGCAGAGGACATTTTAATGAGTCATGGCTACCCGGCTTCATCTGCGGTCATAGAGAGTAAAACCCCTGTGAGCCTGCATTTGATATGCCCAGACATGGAGCTGGTCCATGGGAGCACAGATTTGCAGCTACCCTCCTCTAATTTAATCTTTAATGTACCCAGGCCAATTTAATTAAACATTTTCTGTTGGCAACGGCAGTTTTATGCCCAGGGGGAAATCTCTCTCGTTTAATTGCTCCATTGACTTGAGAGACCCAGCATCTCTAGCCAGCGTTGTCCCCCATCAAATATCTTATTCTCCAGGCGTGGGCTTTAATGCAACTCCACAGCATATGGTAGAACCCAATGCTTAATTTTATTATCTAAGCAAAAGGTCATGGAAATTATTAGTTTGATGTACATCTCCTGATTCCCTGATTCAGCTCTGAGAGTGTGGATTTCATTTGGTGCTACATTTCTGAAGTTCTTGTAAAGGGTATTTTGCTTTCTATTTGCTATCTATACAAGAAGGTTTCCCAATACTCCAAGACTTCACCTTCAGTTTTTGGCGAGAATTATATCTTTGACACTCCCTATAACTGTTATTTCACTTTATAGTATGGGAGAAAGTAAAATTCTGGTCACGCATGATATATTGTACTCAGGAATATCCAGCCTGAAATTTAAGTCTTCAGATTTTCATTTTTTTTTAGGAAGCACTGGCCCTCACTGTCCATCAGATAAAATTTCCAGGGTAAACCTATTCGAAATTATTCAGCACTTTGGGTTGCTTTGGAAATTAATAGGGAATTGGTGAGGATAGTTGCCAAAGCATCAAATACTTTTGAGGATGCCTTTCCTTCTTTCTGAAGCATATATGCTCTTACTGAAATCGACATTAATTTGGAGCCTCAAAATAGACTAAAATGGAGTTATCCCTAGTGGAAGTGTCAAAAAGTGTGCTTAACCTTAACCTGGCACACAGTCCTACATCAGAGCAAGAAAAAGAAGTGTGTTTTGACTTCTTGCTTAATTTAATGTGCTAAAGCAAAATGAAAAGAGACATGACTTAATTTGAAGAAATTAGAACAAAATGCCCTACCTTAAGCTTCCTGATAAGGAAGACCCTTATGCTTGATAAGGGAGACCCTGACCCTGTGAGGCCAGGTCCCAGGTTTAAGCCCAAACCTACCCCCCCCATCACTCCCCACCCCTACCCCAAGAACAACTGGCTAGCTTTATTGAGTTTTCTGGTCACAGGACATCTGCTCTGCATGCCATTGGTTTCCAAAGGAACTTGGCCAAGGCACTGAGGTTAAATTAGTATAAATCTTTCATTGCTAGTAGGCAGACTGCTTCCAACATGTTTTTCTGACAGTACAAGGCTATATTCATATACAAGGACTGTTCACCCTGAAAATACATGCTTTCCCTCCCTACAATAACACACGCATATTCAAAAAAAAAAAAAAAAAACCTCTAACTGCCAACAAGATTTAATGACTATCTTCTGTTTACAGTTATTTAGAATCTGTCCTTCTCTTGACTGCTTTGTTTCTTGTGCTGCCACCACCAAAATTCCCTGAGGGAATGTGGATGTCTGCGTGCCCCATACCCACTGCGTGTCTTTGTTCTCCAGAAAGCCAGGCTTGGAGGGTTACAAAGGGTGGTTGCTCTCAGCCTTGGTCATACTGCACCTCCTCTAAAAAGAATGGAAAGGTTAAGAAATCTGGCCTTCAAGGGAAAATCCTTTAAATGTGCTTTTCCAATCCTATAGAGCAGATTCGTGTTCAAAGAGAGAGATGAAATAGGTCTGGCCTTGTTTTGAAGGACTGGAGACTAGTTCGCCTTTCAAACTTGATGTTATAGTATTTTTGTGGCTATATAAATTTTTAAAAGTTGTCGCCATTTTAGGTGTGATTTTTCCTATTCATCACGAAGGTCATAGAATATGCTCTTGAGTTGGCAGATTTACAGTTGACTTGACCAAGAACTCACTTTTTAACATAAGTAATTTAGATAGGTTAGGAATGCCCTTCTAGCCTGTCTGACTCTGGACATGGGTACCCCTACTTGGTACTTTACAGCTCTCACAATGTAATCTAACACTGCAGGCATCCAAGATGCCCTGCGTTCTATAGGTAGCTGCTTTTTGGAGGTCTGTGCACACAATTTCATTTGAGTACATTCCATTTAAATTTCCCAGAACACTAGCTTCAGTCAAACTAGTGCTCATTTTCATTATTGGTCCCTGTGGTGGCCAGAGTTGGTCATGACTAAATTTGCCAGTTTTTTCCTAAGAGATATTTTGCTCTCCCACAGAACCACATCAGCTTTTAGGGTGGTTTTGGAAGATAAGAAGTCATGACTTAGTTTTGGGAACGAAAAACTGTCCAACTGATACTGTGTTAGAAAGTGGTTCAAGGAGTTTTGGGGGCCATTCATACCACTTTGCTCAGCAAATCTTATTTTGGAAAACTTCTCTGCCCCATTTCATTTGAATTTCCCCCCAGACATCATCATCTGGGAATCACTGTGACAGATCTCACATCAATATACTTGCCTGAGAGATTAGAATTATGTCTTTCCACATATATTGCAAAGGAGAAGGTGTTCCGTTTATTTCCTGTCCCCTGACTAACGCTTTCCTATCACCATATGGGTGCACATACTAAAGTTATAATGCAAGGAAACATTTATCCTCTTCAGATACTATTCAGAAAGCCATTTGGCACCAGTATGGAATTTAACTTAAAGACTCTGTAATTTGGAATTCACCAAATACATTCAGAGTTCTAGAAAGAGAAATAAAAATGGTGGCGGGGGGGGGGGAAACCCACCTTTTTTGTTTCTGAAAACAATACTTAAGGTCAGAACTGTTTAAAAAGAAGCACTGCTAAAAAGTTACAGGATTCAGAGAAACATAGTATTTTTGTACAGTATCTTCTAAAATGTTCAGATCTCTCTCTACATCTCTTTACAATGTAATGCCTCTAAGTAACTGGTTTCCCAATAAATTGATTTTGATGCCGCTTCTGCTGTGTTCTGTGTGCTTAATTCAAGCAGAAACTTTAGCAGGGGAAAATTGTTAGCAGAAATTTCTACTACCTAATGGTTTGCTTAGAAGGGGAGAGAGGGTAACGTGGGGAGGGGATGATTGAATTTCCTCTGTACAGAGGTTCTGAGTCATCTATAAGAGTCCAAATCATGGTACCTATATCTTCTTACCCTGGTGGGTTGGGAAACCCATGATGACATGATATCTCTACCCCCAACCACGCTTTTCTCTGGATTCTTCTTGCTTAGTTACATATGCCTTTTTCCTGCCCTCTTGCTAACATGTGCCCAATGACATACTTCTAACCTGCTAATATTTCTTGGAAGGTAAGCTCTCTTGCATTCTGATAATTGTCTATTTGATTTTAAAAGCCAGAGCACCCTGAGGCACCTCTACCTAGATAAAAATAGATTCGTTTATTAGAGTTTGCAAATACTTCTGTAATTACCTGTGCATTTTACTCCTTCTGCTTAAAGAACTTTATGATGGATTCATTTAAGCAGAGGAGATCTTTGCTAACTTAGAAGACTGAAAACAAAATTCCAGGGCAACTCTAGCTGAAGGTGATTGATTTAATATGATTTTGATTATGTCTCTTCCCCTTAGGAAGTGCCTTCAGTATTCATATTTGAGGCACTCTTGTGCTCTTTGAATAGTGCATATGATGTAAATCATCAAGTAATTTTGCATTTATCAAGCAGCCACGTTCTCCTGCTTTGGCAGGGGGGCGGGGGGGAGAGGTTCCATCCTCAGTTACAGGCAGTGTGGAGCAGATGACCACATGTCAGATCTGATTTGAGTTTGTCCCCAGACAGTATTTCTGCATCAGCCAGAACTGTCATGGTAGATGTGGAGATGAGTGACTGGGTTTGTTTTCATTCCATCCTGAGCCAGCACCAGGTAGAGCAGGTGTCAGTGCCTGGCCCCGTGTGTAGGAGCATTGCATAGTTATGCTGAATGTCTTTGTGCCTAACATCTCCATCTCCTTTCCTGCACATCGTGCCTATCGTGTTCCGAAATGTGAGACCGTGATTGGTTGTGTTCCAATTTGTGTGCACTTTCCTTGCCTGACTTTTCTTTTTCTGTTTTTCCTTTTCCATTTTCAACATCTATTATTTGGTTCCACAATGTTTCTGCCACGGGTTGACCATTAAATGTTCCAAGGAGAGTTGAATGGACCTGTGCATTAATTCTGCATTTTGTGCTTTTCTAGGTATCCAGAGAGAGCCCAATCCCTATCCTGTAATAACTGTAGAGCACTTTAAAGAATCAACGGGTTTTAAAGGCCTTCCCCTGTATCCAGACCCCTCCAGAGTACCTGGCATGAAAACTCAGAACAGTTTAGACTATGACTACTTGGCCCGAGATGGCCCTTCCAGCAACAGCTCGTTCCACAGCAGTGAAGAGGAAGGGACCGACCTCGAGGGGGACATGCTGGACTGCAGTGGGTCTCGACCTCTCCTCTTGGAGTCGTCAGAAGAGGATGAGAGCTGCAAGCCTCCGCAGGGGAAGCTGGGAGGAGCCACTCCCTTCACTCAGCCGGAAGTCTCTCCTGAGCAAGCCAAGGCAGCGCAAGGTGGAAGAAAGAACCAGTTCGGAGCCCTCACGCAGCCAACCGCTGATGGACTCGGTGAGCCAGATGTTTTCGCCACTGCCCCCTTCAGGAGCTCGAGGGTTCCCGCTGATGACGTGGACATTTTCACCAAAGCCCCATTTGTCTGCAAGGGCAGCGTGGCCCCTTCCCAGCCAGAGGAGGCAGACGTGTTCTTGAGAGCTCCTTTCACTAAGAAGAAAAGCATGGAGGAGTTAACCGTTGCCCAGAGCGCCTCCCCGGAGTCTCCTGTGCAGCCCGGTCTCCTCCGTCAGACCAATGACATCCCTCTGCTCCCGGGTCTTGACCGAGCCGTGCATCCCTCTGTCCGAGCTCAGTATTCCATGGCTGGTTTTGCCCAACCGCCTAACCACCCCTCCCATTCTGTACAAGCAGCAGACCATCTTGACAGCGTCTCTCCCAGGGGCACCTCTCTGGAATCTGGGGCCCATCCTAATGACAGAAACAAAGGACCTCAGCCCCAGAAAGAATCTGTCTCAGGCCCCGTGGCTGGCAAACCATTCCGCCCCCAGTCTTTATCCAAATATTCCCGTCACTATAGCCCGGAAGATGAGCCAAGTCCAGAAGCCCAGCCCATCGCCGCCTACAAAATCGTTTCGCAAACCAATAAGCAGTCGATAGCTGGCTCTGTTTCCATCACATCCCTTTCCTCCAGGACTACGGAGCTGCCAGCTGCTGATCCTTTTGCTTTAGCACCCTTTCCTTCGAAATCAGGCAAGCAGAAACCTTAGGAGCCAGACCTGAGCCTTAGGCCTGTGTCTCTACCCCACCCTTAATACCCACCACATCACTCCCAACTGAGCCTTCCTAAGAAGAAATATTGACATATCAATTATTATCTTTCAGTTCCACGAGTCAGCAGGACTTCTTCAGTCAGCAAACTCAGTCGAGGTGATAACTTAGTTGAAACTCCTTTAAGTTATGCTCAATTCGTTTGTTTGTGTTGATTTCTGGACTTTCAGGCATTTCCATCTCCACCTCCACCCAGAGCTCTGCTTTTTGTTGTTCGCCTAGGAACTGTTTAAGTCTAGAACTACTTCCCAGTAAATCCAGAAATAACTTCCCAAAGGGGCCATGTTATTGCTAGTTTGACTCCTGTAGTTCCTGTTCTGAGTCATGTCTATCGAGGAATCAAGATGAGTTCCTCCCGGACTTGGTTTCATACTCTTGAAAAGGGTATATTTCAGGAAAGAAAACAAGATAAAAATTCTGCACATCAAAAGGAAGTGTAACCCCGCAGATACTAATCATTCCTGTGAAACCAGCAGCTCTAGAAGGATTCTCTGGATCTGAGTCTGTGCAAGCCACACTGGTCCTCGTGCACGAGTGTAGGTGGGTGTGTGACGTGTGTCAGATCATTTCCTTTGTAGAAATGCAAACAGATACCTATGCTCGTGTCTAATAGTGTTGAGCCTTCCCCATGTGCACACTTTAAAAATTCGTGTGAGCGCACAGCTATGTGTGTGCATGTCTGTGTGCACAGGAAACATTCTTCCTTTAGCTAAATCCTGTCCCACCTCACGTACCTCCACAGTCACTCATTTGCTGGCATTGGTCTCCTGACCTAACTGACTTGAACCCTGTTTTTATTGAGTTCTTTTCTCATGGCAAAATTGAATTCATTGGAATGTATAGGAAAATCCTGTTGGAACTGAAGTTTCTAAGTAGATTTTTTTTTTCCCTCTAGAATTTGCTATGAACAAATTCCATTTACACAGCCTCGAAAAATTAATTATCCTTATACAGTTCCCCCTCAGAACAATAGAAAAGAGCACATTGTTACAGTTCCAACCACTGGGTTTGTGGTCTAAGTAATTTTAAAAAGTACTTAAAACCTTAGGTCTGAGCACTCCATGCTGTCAATATGAAATTAATTAATCATGAGACTAGGCTACAAACTAGATTTGCTTGTTTGTTTTTCCACATCCTTGCCACCTTTGTGTACTGCTTCTTGAGGAAATAGAAATCTGAGACATGTAAATAAGTTTGTCTGGGAGGAAGGAAAAGAGCTGAACCAGCCAGCCGTGAAAACCTTGCGATTCTCTGTCCCTTTGGATGCTAAAGTAGGTCAGATAGGTGCCTTACTTGTGTTTTTGAAATGTCTTCTAATTCTGGAAAGATCTGACTTATTCTTGGCTGTTTTCATACCCTTTATTATTAGTGCCTTAAAATGAAACTTATGTCTCAGTGGGAAGATTTCTGCTGAAGATGTTCAATTTCCTATTTCACCTTGAAAGCTTCCTGTGACTTGTACTAAATGTTAGTGATTTCTCCATTAGCTGGAGATGTTGGGAGAGTTGCTTACCAACCCAGATTAATGATTTAAGAATTATGGGAAATTTGTCCAAGAATCAAGCCTGAATGCCAAACTCAACTGCAGTTAAGTGTCATACTTTTAAATTTGAAGTTCAGGGATCTTGGCAGTAAAATATGAACAGATACTTTTCAAGACTTTTTCTAGTTTAGTCTCCACCTATTTCAGCTGTCCAGGTTAAAAGATAAATTTAAATCATAGGCACTGGATCAGGGCTCCTAGCAATGATTTTCCAACTGAGGTTTCAGTGGTGCTGGTCCTTCACTTTTGCGGATGCTAAATGTTCATTGGGCTTTTCTCCCAATGATCATTTCTGAATTTTCTGTGTAACAGTGGATGTAGAATCATCTTTCCAGTTGAATAGTTTTGGCTAACAGGTGTGGAACTTAGCACCCCAAACTCTTCCCTTGCCATTATCAATTAAAGCCTTCACGTGCAGGAGTGAAAAGGATGGGAATATTCAAGGAGAGTTCTCACCCCAGAAACTCTTAAAGCAGAAGGTCGTTCTAATCCAGAGGTATTCAGGATTACCTCTGTAACAGCCCTGCAAAATGACTTTCCTTTGGTTATTTGATCACTCCCCTCCTGATCGTATTAGTTCTCAAGGTGAAAATCAATAAAATCTTGGGGTAATTTTATTACATAATTGAATCATTTGTCAAGCTGTGCTTGTAATCCTTTTTTATTCTCACTGAAGACCTATGATGGGTGGAGACTCTAAATACCTTTTTTGAACAAGAAATGAATATAAACACATGCAAATTACTTTTGTGTTGTTCTTCGTGAATGATGCATGAAAATTTTGGGACTATCGGATTACATGAATTATTAGTTAATAACTAGTGAACTCTGCGCTGATCTTCTTTGGATCATATAGGGTAAATGCATCATTTAAAGACAAAATGTTCTTGGGACTTCCCTGGCGGTCCAGCGGTTAGGACTCCACATTCCCAGTGCAGGGGGCATGGGTTCGATCCCTGGTCAGGGAACTAAGATCCCGCATGCTGCATGGCGTGGCCAAAAAATAAAAAAATAATAAAGATAAAATGTTCTTGCCAGAGTCCATCCTGAATCTGGAAATCTGGAAAACTTTTCATTTTAAGGGAATCAGGAGTGCTCAGGGTGCTTTGAATTAGTAGCGAATGCATGTTTCCAACAACTACTGCATTAGGTTAACAGTAAGGAGAAAAAGAAAACATATAGTCAACAAAATACTGCACTACTTGTTTTAGTTTGTTTTATGTGTTACTTGCTTTACACATATACGGAATGCAGGAACCTGTGACCTTTCATTTCAGTGGAGCACAGTGAGCCAGAGTACATTTAGACATAAAGCATTGACCCACAGCATGCACTGATGAACTCTTAAAGAATCCACATTAACGGACTAACAGGCACTATTGAATTAATGAAGTTATCTTATGTGTGGTGAAAAATATTTAGCATGTCTGTTTCTTGGGTTCACATACAGATAACCCTTTAGCTCCAAATCCTTGTTAGATTGGAAAATGGAATGAACAAAATTTGACGCTTGAAGCAGATGCAGGGCAGGACCCAAAGAAATCTAGGTCACAAACTCCATTTCATTTTGGGTCCACTCATTGTTGAGTTGAAAATTTCATATGTGTGGACTGGTGTATATGTATTCACACGCCCATGTTAGGTCTGAGTTTAACCTGGCAACCTTTCTGAACTGTCAAGAAAAATACCAGTATCTTATTGACCCATTATTTAGTAAGTTTTAGAATACATGTACATCAATGTTTTCAACTATTTGGTGGACATTTCGCTGACTCAAAAAGTAGCGGATTTCAGTTTTCTTTAAAATAGGTGTAATCACCAGAGTGATTCTGACAATAGAAATTCAATCGTGCTGTATTTGCTTCCCTAAGGAAGTTGTCAAAACATAGGTTATATAGTATGTATGCATCCTATCAAATAGGAAATTTTATTATAGGAAACTAGAGAAGGGTGAGATCCAACTCACTCTTTAGCAGGAAGGATACTACCTAAATTGGAGTCCCTTGGGTCCCTTTAATAAAGAAAGATGTTATTCTCTGCTGTGTATTTGGAATTGAAATTGGAGAACACAGGCCAGTCAAGTTCGGAATTGCTGCTGGTCACACAGATACAGTTTTATATGAGAAATTTGGAACCCAGATTATTCTGATGAAAGGTACATAGGAGAGCCTCTGAAAAGACCACAGCTTGTAAGGAGGCAAGAGCTCCTTGTAAATGCCCACAGCCATCCCTGAGTTCTAATCCTCCAATCCTGCCTCCTGGAGTAAACATGAAGATTTTAAATGTAATCATGTAAATTTAAATTCTTGCTTTTTCCAGTGACTGTCGACTACTTGTTTGTTGGTTGGTTTTTTTGTTTTAACCACCAGAACACTTGCAAACTTGTGAAGTTCACTTAAAGAAGGATCTCAAAATGCTTGAAAATAAAAAGTAGTATCTGGCTGGGAATTGTTTTTGTGTTCTTTTGCTACAAGATAAATTTGCTAGGTTGTGAAAACAACTAGCTGCTCAGCTTCGATGTGGGAATCCACACTGGCAGTGTCTTGATTGCCAGGATGCCATCTTGCTCTCTGACTTCCTGGTCCTACCAGCCTCATTTGCACCTTGACCTTTATTAGGAAACAGGCCTCCCAAGTGTGATGCCCAGATCCCATCTTTAAACTGCCAGACACAGGTCTTTCCTGCTTTTTCTCTCCCCCTGCAAGTCTTCCTGGCTCACCTTCCTTGTTCATTTCCTCACTTGACATTCCCCTATTATAATCGTACCAATAAGTGGGGAGTGAGAGGTATGACTGAATGAATGATCATGCTAATTTTTATTTAAACAGTTTTTTCTTAAATTTTAGCCTAGCCTGTGATAATCTCACCACACTGGAATAATTCCAAATAAGAGTGAAATGGCTCACCTTCCCCTTTTCTTATGGCCTAGAAGAAAGGATGAAGGAAGGTCGGCAGAAGCCCAGCCTTACTCTGAAGACACAGCCCCAAAACCTCATGCTCTCTACCTTGATCTAACACAGGCCCAGAGTGCCCTAGAATGCAGGGGCAAGTTTATGTTTGAAGGGACTCTAGAATAGCTTGTAAAAATGGCTAAATGGGGAAATTCCCTGGTGGTCCAGTGGTTAAGACTCTGTGCTTTCACTCCCGTGGGCCCAGGTTCGATCCCTGGTCAGGGAACTAAGATCCCACAAGCCAAAAATAAAGAGGCTAGATGTTAACCAGCACACTGGTGGCTTAGTCCAGTATTCCTATAACTTGTAATTCCATAAGAAATTTAGTCTGAGTTACTTCTCTGCAATCTCAATATGAGTGACACAGTGTTTTGAGTTTATAATAACAATGTTTTTTTCTTGAAATTAAGTCAATGTCGTCTACATTGCATTTAATAGAACCACATATACATGTTAGAGGGATCTATGTGATTCCTTTTGGTAAGGAATTACAGAAGTGGTTTTTTTTACCAGTGTCAGTTAAAGTGAGATTTGGGGAGTGAGAGAAGACAATATCACCTTCCCACTCTGAAATGGCAAGTCAGTTGTATCTGAATCAACCAAAGACTCCTGTTTGAGGAGTGTGATTGGAGTGTGTGTGTGTATCCTCATGCTTTCTGCCATGGTGTTAAAGACCTCCTAATGAAGGCATCCAAAGAATACCAAGAGGTGACAGTAGGTATTTGAAATGAGTAAATTCAGTTCCGTCAGCCTACCGAGTTAGAACTGGAGTTGTACTGGACAAAGGTGAGAGAAAGCAGCCATTGCCTTAGACTCATTTCCACAGTAAGCATGCTCTTCTCATCCACAAGGATAAAACTCAGTAGGGTTTGACCTAAGCTCTCATGTGTGGTATTGGGAGGGCAGTAGTGAGCAGAACACTACAAGGCCTGCAATATGTTACTTTGAAAGAGGGAATATTTAACGTCATTTGTTAGGGGATAGGAACGGAATAAAGGCCAAGGACCATGCTTGTTCCATGCAGAAGAGGTGAACGAACTCCTTCCACTGACTATATTTTGAGTTGACTGAATGAGGAGGTCGACCCAGCTGTAAGGAGTGTTGAGGTCATCAGACCTCAGGAAACAATATGTGCATACAATCTCAAGGTCTGTGAACATGAGAAAGGGAAAAAACATAATCTTAACAGTTTTTGCAATACCTCTTTTTTGCAGACTCTTGGGTTTATGTTATTGCACCCTTTGTGTGAGCTATCTTATGTATCTGATAGTTTTTATGAATACTTGTTTGAGTTGTAAACTCCTGTACACTTTATTAAAATGGACCTAATTAAAATAAAAGATTTACACTTTGTATTATTTCTTAAGTCAGATCTTCCTAGGATTGAAGGACTCCATAAGCACCTTTCACTTAGTACCAAGCCTAGCTCTACATTTTTACGTTTCAAAGAGCAGCTCTTGGTTGGTTGGTTGGTTGGTTGGTTGGTTGGTTGGTTGGTTGGTTTCCAATGCTGGCATTGTTATTTCCTGAGACCTGCTTTTCATCTAGATGTTTCTGGAGGTATAAATGAAGTAATACAAGATAATGGAGCCATAAGGACTGAGCTGGGAAAATCACAGAGCTCCCTGCAATGTAAAGTTTCCTGTGAACTTCTAAAATGTGTTATCTGAATGTGACCTGCATCAATATGCAGTCTTCAAAAAAGAAAAAACATCCCTAAAGAGAGACCATAAGAAACTAAACAGAGAAATCTTGGGTGGAAGTGGATTATACCTAAAAATTTTTAAATCCATACTGTGGGGAAAACCTGCCTGCCTATTTCCTTTCCAACCAAATCTGAGAAAATAACGAAGCTTTAATGAGCTTGACATCTGTGATTCAGGGAGAATTGGTAATGGGCTGAGTACACAGAAATGCTGTTCAAAGAAGATCCAGGGATCCAAAGAGCTCTAGTATAAGATGCATGAATAAAACCAGAGTTGCCTACTTTTTCTGAAGATTTATTTAAGATCTGATTCATCTATCTATCTTTAAATATGTGCCCTACCTAGTTCTACAATGTGAAGTTATGTTTTTTCTATTTCAAGTTATCATTAGCCAAAAGTAGTCTTCCTTATCGGTGACTCGGACTGTTCTGGGGGAAACCCTTTCAGATGCATCACTCCCACTGAGATGCAGGAGGAGCCTTCTGCAGAGGTGGACAGAGCTTACCTGTGGTGACTTATCTCTGCCTTAACTGTAGGGAGAGCCAGAATTAGAAGCTCCAGCTCCCCTGGGGTGGTCTCTCTTTGCATACACCCTTTGATGACTCACTTTTGCCAGCCCTGAGACTGGTTGGTAAGAGACCAGCGAGGGAGGAGGTGCCCTTATATTGTCCCCTAGGTGAGAACCAAGTGGAAGGAACCAGAGCGAGACCCAGGGAAAAGCCAAGAGCAAATGGTTTAGACCTGTTTCTCTGTATTTGAAGATAAAGATCTTTCCCCTTACATCATGTATTTTTTTCCTTGAGTTTATCTTTCCTCATATTGAAGTATGTCAGCCTACAAGGAAGGAGACCAAGTACTTCTTCAACCTGCTTTTATGTAAGCTTAGTCCAGAGGCCCAAAGGACTCCAAGTATTCCCTTCAGAAGGCAGCCCAGTATTCCAGTGCTGAGATTTGTGACCAACACCATTGCTACATGTGGAATTCTTAAAGTCAGATATTGTGAAATTAGTAGTTCTACCAGATCTCCCATGCCTCATCCTGTTTTTGAGCAGGACTTTTTGACCCCAAGGACATATTTTATTTTTCACTCTTTAGAGAAACCTTATGTTATCTGAGAGGAATGGATCACAATTTTCTTTTAGAGTAATCAAAAATTAAATATAAACTGTCAGGCTTTTTTCAGTTTATAATGAATATTACTGGTAGAAATATTCAAGTAAAATTCAAAACAGCTAAAACTGCACATCAAAAATTGATGGAAGACTGAAATTTTGACATTTTAAATCAAAATTTTGATTTGGGAAATTTGAATTTAGTAGGTATAGTGGGCACAAGAGAACTCAGTAGTAGAAACCGTTGGTAAAATTTGAAATGAACTAAAAATTGACGAATAAATCTCCATTGTAAAATGTATATAGAAAAGGCTGGATTCCAATGAATATAATTACAATAAAATGCAAATACATTGCATAGGAAATTGATCCCTTGTCCATCATTTCCTAGCTGTGTAATCTTGAAACATTACTGAACTTCTAAGGGACTCAGTTTCTTCATCTGTAAAATGGGGATAACATTAAATGCCCATGATATAGATTGTTATGAGGTGTGCTTAGAAAATGGCCCACTTTAAGTGCTCAATGAATGTTAGCTATTTCTGTTTGATTCACCAGCTTTAGGGGCACCAACATGTGGTAATATCACAATTCCCTCAGCCCACCTGAAATTGTGCTTTACCTGACAGTTTTTAATATTTGTATTTATTTTATATTTTGCACACGAGTTGAGACTTTACTAATCTTTCATATAGCACTTTCAAATTCATATAAAATGTGACCATGGGCTTCCCTGGTGGTGCAGTGGTTAAGAATCCGCCTGCCAACGCAGGGGCCATGGGTTTGAGCCCTGGTCCGGGAAGATCCCACATGCCGCGGATCAACTAAGCCCGTGAGCCACAACTACTGAGCCTGTGCTCTACAGCCCGCGAGCCACAACTACTGAGCATGCGTGCCACAACTACTGAAGCCCGCGCGCCTAGAGCCCGTGCTCCGCAACAAGAGAAGCCACCGGAATGAGAAGCCCGTGCACCACAACAAAGAGTAGCCCCCGCTCACCACAACTAGAGAAAGCCTGCGCACAGCAACGAAGACCCAACACAGCCAAAAATAAATTAAAAAAAAAAAAATGTGACCATGCTAAGAGCTCGAACAGAAATGAAGAGAGAGCTAGGGAGCTTGCCAGTGGGGAACGTGGATAAAGAAGGATTAATGAGGGAAACACTTGAATATGTCTGTATGCCAGCAGCTAAGGAGAAACAATCTGTAGAGAGGGAGCAGATGAAGACGAAGGAATAACAAAACGAAAAGTAAATGGACAGCAAGTACACCCAGCACCCAGATCTTCGTTTCTAAATACCATTCTCTAGTGGAATTTCTCCATGGAAGCAGGGCTCCATGGAGAAGCTGCAGATTCTAGGGCTGGAGCAGGAAATATACAAGATGAACCAGGAGCATCTGTAGTGCCAGAAAGTAAAGGAGTGCTAAAAATAATAAATAAATAAATAAATAAATAAATAAATAAATAAAAATCACAGGGACACAGACCCAACCTGAATGAACTTCCAATGCTCAAAGCTGAAACGACTTAAGCAATGAAATAAATAACATAGTATTAGGTTACAACAAAGTATAAAGTAAATACCCATGAGCCCATGCTGATATAAAAAACGACTGAATAAATCAAGAAAAGACATATACAGAAGAATTTCAGTTAATTTATTTAGCTCCCCCATCTCCCCAAAGTGGAGCTTAATTCCACAAAACTTAAGTGTGGGTTGTGCGTTCAAAGAGTAGTGTATGGAAGGGGAAGGAGGAGGGAGTAACTTCACAGTGGAAAAACCTGACAAACACTGCCTCAGCCAGATGATCAAGGTTAATCGCAACAGTGATAGTTCATGTTGATAACACGAACCCTATGATGTGATGAGAAGGGCACTTCCTTCTATGGTCTTCGTCCCCCTAACCCATAACCCCAGTCTAACCAAGAGAATAACGCCAAACTGTGGAGTTTGGTTAATGCTGGTTCCTTAGCTGTGGCAAATGTATAATGGTAATGTAAGATGCTATCAACAGGGAAAACTGGGTAAGGGATAAACAGAAACAATCTGTACTATCTTTGCAAATTTTGTGTAAATCTAATATATTCTGAACAAAAATTTTACTTAAAAAAATAATAAATTGGGTGAAGTCCCTAAGGACTGGGAGGGGGAGTAAGGAAGCAGATGGATTGAGAACACAGGTGGAGGTACTGGCTTTAGGTAAGAAAGTTGCCTGTTCTGCTATGGGAAGAAGGAGGTAGGATTAATGCAGTGTTGGAGAGGAAAACTTTCTCTCTACACTCTTAGGTTCAGCTCTTGAGAGCTGGCAAATTAAACTGCCAAATGATAGATTAGCAAGAGAAAAGAGGTTTTTTTTTTTATTGGAACATAGTTGATTAACAATGTTGTGTAAGTTTCAGGTGTACAGCAAAGTGATTCGGTTATACATATACCTGTATCTCTTCTTTTTCAAATTCTTTTCCCATTTAGCTTATTACAGAGGAAAGAGATTTTTATTCACATACTTACATGGGCATTCACAGAAAAATATAACTCATGGAGGCAGTTAGAATTTGGGGCTTATATATTGGGTTGGACAAAAAGTTCGTTCGGGTTTTTCCGTAACCCGGGCTTTATGAAAAACCCGAACAAACTTTTTGTCCAACCCAATGTCATCTTAATAAGGTGCTGCTGCAAATAATCAATAAACAATCTAAGTAAGAATAGAAGAGAGTTTTAGTCAAACCAAACTGAGGACTATAGCTTGAGAAACAGCCTCTCAGTAGCTCTGAGAAGACTGTTTTGAAGAGTCAGGGGAGCAGCCCGGAGATATGTAATGTTTTTGGCTGGTCAAGCATAGATCCTGATAAAAGATGACTGCTCATCGCAAAGAACAGCTATCTCAAGTTGATGATTTTAGTGACCTTCTATGTATGGGAAGATGCAAGAATCTAGGGTCACTGAAATTCTTCCTGAGGTCTGCATCGTAACTATCTAGG
Source organism: Balaenoptera physalus (assembly GCF_965194825.1). Taxonomy (NCBI): domain Eukaryota; kingdom Metazoa; phylum Chordata; class Mammalia; order Artiodactyla; family Balaenopteridae; genus Balaenoptera; species Balaenoptera physalus. The sequence continues at coordinate 38,826,929 of NC_138894.1, forward strand.
GGCCAGTTTATTCAAAATGCAGAATGCCTTATCCCGTGCTGGTTTTTTCCCCGTGAATTCCCTTCAGGGCTCCCAGTGTGAGCCACAGCAGTGGACTGTGACTTAACCCTTTATATAACTGGATGGTGGGCAACATTCTTTCAATGGTTAAAGTACGTGTACAATACACGGTTGACAGGTGATAAGACAGACTATTTTAGTTAGCATAAAGTTCAAGCCAAATCATGTATAAGCCAGAATAACTTCCCCATACCTCAGTATGTGAACATTTCTTCCATCAAAGGGAAGGAGAAGGGGAGAAGGACACCTATGGGAAAACAAATGATTTTTAGGAAAAGATAAATGGTTTCTTAACGAGAATAGAGTTATGATAGCTTTGTGAGAATGTCTGCTTAGGTGATTTCTTATCCCTGAGCCGAATTCTCGTCTTCAGTGATAGGAGTCAATCTTTCCTGGTTGCTAGACTCCTGGGGAGAGGATTTATAACACTTGAAAGCTTTTGGGAGGCTCTACTTTTAGGTAGATAAGGGTAGTTCCAAACAAAGCTCCTGAAGTGGTATATTCTGGATGCCTTCAGCAGAAAGAGATAAGTAGGTGAGTTTGTGCAAGGCTTGAATAGTTTAGAGAGTCAGTTGCCACCACTGCTACCACCAAGGCCTCTATCTTTTTCTCTGTGAAGTAAAATCTGCTAAGAATGAGGAGGGACTGGGTATCTTTGGAGTAGCTAGTAAAGGGAATGGTTAAAAATATATATATATAACCAGTATTTTGAACAGAATGAGTTCAGTAAGATACAATCAGAAAAAGGGCTTAAATGTCATCTTTTTGTTCTTCCTGCCTCACTCCTTGATTGAAATTCGGCAAATCCCATTGCTTTCTGGTCACTTTCATCTTTAAAAACTATCTTACTTTCTATCTTACTGTCAAGTATTAAAAAAATCTAGCCAAGTCTTTAAAACTTCCATCTTGTATCTGCCTTAGAGCTTTCTTCCTTTCCCTTGGTTAGGTTCAAAGACCAGTCTCCTCTTCTTTCTACACCTGCCTCCTGCAGCATGGGGCAGTAGGAAGGGGCTTGGGATCATGGAGCAGTGGTCCTTTTCCTTGGCTGGGGTTGCCTGTGACTTTCTGCACTGTTCCCTGAAGGGGGAACAATTTATGCAAAGGCCCTTAGGTGGGAAATAATTCAGCATATTTAAGGAACTGAAAACAGCCAGGGGAGGGGAAAGAGAAAGGAGGCTGGCAGTCAGCCTTCCAGACACTGTATGCTCACACAAGCACATACTCAGAGACACAAACTATTTTACGTAAATAGGATCATACTATATGTGCTGTTTCTAACCAGTTTTGTTTTCCACTTAATGTAAATAACCAATAATTGGCAAAAAAGAATTTATTTATTTATTTTGGCCGCATTGGGTCTTAGTTGCTGCGCGTGGGCTTTTTCTAGTTGCGGCGAGCGGGGGCTACTCTTCGTTGCGGTGCGCAGGCTTCTCACTGAGGTGGCTTCTCTTGTTGCGGAGCACGGGCTCTAGGAGTGCAGGCTTCAGTAGTTATGGTGCACAGGCTTCAGTACTTGTGGCGCACGGGTTTAGTTGCTCTGCAGCATGTGGGATCTTCCCGGACCAGGGCTCGAACCTGTGTCCCCTGCCTTGTCAGGCGGATTCTTAACCACTGCACCACCAGGGAAGACCCCCACCCCCCCCAATTTTTTTTAATCCAGTTTTTGCAAGGGAGAGAAACATATTTTGGTGGCTGACTGAAATGCTAATTGGCATAACTCCCTGAAGTTTGTCAATTAATTGAAGTTTGTCAATTAATCACACACACACAAAAATGGTAAGAATACTACCTGGAATGAGGTCCCCCAAAGCACCAACACTTAAGAGGCGGACAGATGAAATCCTGCAAAGGAGAAAGGAGAAGGAGTAACCAGAAAAATAATAGGAAAAATTGGCAGTTGTGGTGCCAGAGAAGCCAAGGAATCAGATTATTAAAGGGAGGGAGAGACCCTCAGCATTCCACGTTCCAGAGGTCAAGAAAGGTAAAAACCTAGAAGGATCCTTCAGATTTAGCAACATGGATGATGTGGGGGGTCTTGACTAGAGCAGCTCCCCTCCCCGCACTGGTGGGACACAGAAGGCTGCTTTTGGTGGTTTGAAGAGTGGGAGGTGAAAAACTAGAGACAAAGTGTAGACAACTCTTTTATGCCATTCGACTTTGCAGGGGGAAGAAAAAGTGGTGGTTTTAAGGTGGTTTGGGGCAAGGCAGGATTTTTCTTATGGGAAGGAACAGATAAGAGAGGGAGAAGTTGAAGATAGCAAGATGGTTCCTAACTGGGGTATGTTCTTGGGTGGAAGAGCCACAATGCACACTTGATTCAAGGTCTAGAAGAGAGTAAAGGGGAAAGCCGTGGATGACACTGAGGTCTAGAATGGGTCAGCAAAGACAGAAGCCAACATGCAGCCTTGCGAATGTAAGATGCATTCAGAGGAGGCTCACGTGTCCAGTCCCAGAGCAGCCACAGTCTGAAGCCCCGCCCACCCCCTTAGATGCCTCCCCTTCCATGTGGCCTCAACTTGTCCGACAACAGGTGTGTTGTTTCCCTTACAGAAACCAGTCCTCTGTGTATATCTTCTAGAACAGTGCTTCTCAAATGTTAGCCTGCATCAGAATCACCTGGAGGGTTTGTTAAAACAGATTACTGGACCCCAGCTCCAGAGATTGCGATTCAGTAGGTCTAACATGTGGTGTGATAATTTGCATTTCCCACGTGTTCCCATGCGGTTGCTGCCCTCAGTCCACATTTTGAGAACAGCTGTCCTAGAGAAAGTTTTTTACCCCAGTAAGATCCTGGAGAATAGTTAACGAACTTCTGTACTTTGCTCTGGAAATCAGTCACTACTCATGCTTATACAGCAAAAGGCAGCTCCACACGAGGTGAGTTCTCTGTGCGTGTTGGTCCAACATGACCGAGCCCACAAACCCAGCCTATCCCAGGTCCACACGGGCCCCATGGGAGAAGGGCAGGCAGCTCGCTGGAGAAAGGCGAGAACCTTCCCAGGGGATGCTTCAGGGCGTCTTTTGAGACAGTCACTGAACTGGGCCTGAATGGCAAGCAGGTTCCTACCAGAGGCAGTGGGCGGGTATAGAATGTTCCGCAGGATCAGGCTGTGCAAATGCAGCACCTATCAAGTGGGAAAAGCAATGTACGGTTCCGCGCATGCGTGCGGAGTCCCTCGTGCTTACTTGAGGACGTCTGCGCAAGCGTCGCAAGGATTTCTTTTTTCCCCGTTGCCCTGCCTCCTGAAGTAGGTAGGTAATGATTTCAAACAGCCGACGCAAGCCCGCCCCGCTCATCCGCAGCAGAGCCGCGCGCGGCCGGTAGGGTGCGCTATCCACGGTGCCTTGCCAAATCCCGGCCGGCCTGCGCCTGCGCGGGGCTTGAGCACCGTTGCGAAGGCTGTTGGGGGTGGAGCGGCCTGTCCCACACCTGCGCACTCGGACCAAGATGGCGGCGGCGGCTCTCCTGGGCTGGGGAGCTGCGGCGGCTGCCGCGGGGCTGCGGAGGCGGTAGGTGGTGAGCCCGGGGCTGCGTATAGCGGTGCCGCTGGGCTTAGCCAGCAGAGCGGTCGCCTCCCCGCCCGCCCTCTCTTACACCGGGTGGGGAGAAGTGCCCCTGACCTTGTCTTTGGGTCCACCCCCGTCGCCGAAGTTGGGGGTTTAAACCCTGAGGTGGGAAGCTCTCGGTGAGGCAGCTCTGCGACCCGGTTCTGGCGGGCCCTGCCGGCCTTGTCCCAGGCTCCGAGACCCGGTGCCTGAGTCCCTGTGGTGGGGAGGCTCTCAGAGACCGGCTGTAGGGACCCCACAAAGGAGCTGTTTTTAAATCGGGGCCCCTCCAGCCCCTCCACCCCGTGCGTTCGCTCTGCCTTTTAAACACAAAATCAGAACGTCAGAAATGTCACTCATTTTGTTAGTGAGGCCTAGAAGGGGAACATGACCTATCTGAAGTCACACAGCATCTAAGTGCTGGAACTCTAGATTTCCGCGCCCCACCCACCAAACCCACTCCGTTCCCTTGTCTTTCCTCTTTCCGTTTGCCCTGTCTTTGCGCTTGGCTTCCCAGGGACATCTGTCAACACCGGTTAGGCGAAAGGCACTGAGGACGCAAGTAGATTGTTGTACCCTGGTTTCTCTCACGGAACAAAAGGAGAAGAGGGCCTCACAAGGGTTGACCTCCTGAGTGTTTGTTAGGGGTTTTAGTGCTAATGATGCTCTTGAAGTTGAAGTGCATTTGCTAAAATAATTAGGTTTGCAGAAGGATTTTTTGTTAGTCACCTCCTGTCTCCCTCTCTTATTTTTGAGTAGATGTCTTCCTGGAATAATTTAACTCACCCCAAACCTGAATTCCATTTAATGAATAATTGTGGGGCACCTATCGCATACTAATAATAGTGGTAGCTAACATTTATTGAACACATGCTACATGGCCTAGCCCTGTTTTAAGCACTTTACGTGCATTATCTGGAACCATGTTTGCCCCAGTCTTTATGAGTTAGCGGTGAATATTAACTTCATTTTAGAAATGAGGAAGGTCATCATGCTAGTGGCTAGGGACAGCAATGAAGACAGTCCCTCCTCTTTATGAGTTTGCAGGTTGAAAATAATCAGAGAAACATAAAAAGCAAAAAGTGATCATAAATATGCTTAAAATTCCTCAGTGAGTCCTGTGAAATGAAAATTGGAATGGATAGCAATAGTATTTTAAAGTAAACTGGATTTTCGAGTAACTTGCATTAGATTTCTAAAATTTTTCAGTAGTAACATCTCCTTTTGTTTACTTTTCTAGTAGTATTTGTTTTTCCCTTCTCCCTTTGTTTTTAATTAGTCAAATCCATGAAAAAAAAAATAGCCAGTCAACACTTTGGAAGTTTTGTAACTTTGGTTATTTCATTCTGATTATATTCAGAGTAAAATAACCAAAGTTACAAAGCAGCATCAATATGTTTCCAGTCAGAAAGCACGTATAGATTGTTGACTTCTTTAGCAGCTTGGTGGAGAATAGTATATTTTCTATTAGACTTTTGGAGGTATTGAAATGCCTTTCAAAACAAATAGCATAGGTTGTCTCTTTCCAGGGAAACATGGTGGTAGAGACAGAAAAGGAGGGAGACTTTTCACTGTATTTACTTTTATTCCCTTTGAATTTTGAACCATGTGACTCTGTCACCTAGTTGTTTTTAAATCTAAAAAGGGAAAAACAGTTTGTAGCTCTTTGCCTCCTTCATGCATACCTAAGGGTCTGGAACTCCAGGTTATAAATCACAAATGTAGATGCATTTCTGTTTCTTACACCAGATATTGTATATTCTATATACACTCAGTTATAAAGGCTATAAATCTTCCCTTGAGCTCTTGTTTTTAAATTGTAGATATTGCTTGTCTAAGGGAGTGGAAATAATGTTGTGGATGGAAAATGAAAATTCATCTTTGTTATTATTTTCATTATGGTTGTTTTATATATGAGAAGTAGAAACTTGAGCTTAAGAGATTATCTCTTAAAATGTCATTTTTATTTGTTTTTAAATGTAGATTCTGTCATATGATGAAGCCACATACCATTAAGAAACAGCCTCTGCATCAGTTTGTCCAGAGACCACTTTTCCCACTCCCTGCAACCTTATGTAACACAGGTAAAATTTCATCTCTTTTAGAGCAAACTGCCTGAGTGAAATTTTGTGGGTCATAAACAATGAGAATTTGTAAATTTTCTATTCAGATGCCTATAAAAAGAATATAACATTTTTTTCTGCCATAAATTACACTTTACTATAATTATTTGCTTACACATATCATTTGGCCTTAAATTTCAAGAATCCTGAATACAGTGTCCAGTACTTCTATGAAATCTCAGTTTCTTGTGCAACATATCTTCTGGAATATGAGTTGCTCAATAAATGATTTCTGAACAAAAATATAAAAAGAAGTTACAAATGGGTTTGTGTTTCAAAGAATCATATGTATTTTAAGCTATTGCCCTCCTTATTTTGATAAGAATACCTCTAAAATCAGTAAGTTTCTAGCTTTCACCCAGGCCTTAGGACATAGTACTTTGAATGTAGTTTTTCTTTTTTTGTCAACATTAATCTCTATGGTTTTGTTGACAGTTGTGTTGATGTTACATGCTTTTATTTTCTTTAATATTGGAAATAAGTATGAAGATAGGATTTGAAAATTTTTGCAATACGACCACTGTCATGTGGTTCGGGAACCTTGTCGGGGAGGGAGTGTGTGTGTGTGTGTGTGTGTGTGTGTGTGTGTGTGTGTGTCTGTCTGTCTGTGAATGCCTACCTATATGTGCTTATGGAGCTGTAAGAATTTGGATTCAGCTCTTGGCCCATCTCCATTTCCATCACTACCTTGAACTCCTCCTTGTGGCCATGCTACTCTGGAAGGTGGCTAACTCTGGCTAATGCCATGGGTTGGATCAGGGTGGAGACCTTACCTCCCCTGTATCCTGGGGCAAGAACAGGAGTGTCGTTCCTGTCTCCTTGAGTCACAGAGCAGTTTAGGCATAAATATTGAGTAACTCAGCATCTTAAGCTACTTTAATTAGACTTTTAAATTTTGTAGAACTGAATTATGTGGTCATCTAGGCTTTTCAAATTGGAAACCTGCTGATTTTAGTCTTTGATATTGACTTCAAGCACCATTAATTTATATTTGAGGGGGAGCTTATGCCTACCTTTTTATCTGTTACCTATTATACCAAGCATAATAGGAAAGATTATTTTACAAGAGTCTTTCTCTCCTGTTGTAACCGTTATCACACTTTCAGAGGATCTTTCTGGATGATGGATCTGAGAGTCATTTTTGAAATACCTAATTTAACCCAGTTTAGGCTGTAACTGGAATGATTTTGTTAATACCTAGTCAGATTACTTTTTTTGAAATACCTTTGTTCATTGTTAAAATTTATGTAGTGATATCATATATTATCATATTTTCTATTTCAGACATACATAGATTATACTCTCTTAAATAATTTTTTACATTTATAGTTCTTCAGGTGTTTCTAAAAATTTTTCTTTCTGCATGTATAGTTTTACACAAATGGACTGAGTAGAATAAAGCCAGATTTAATTCTTCAAGTATTGGTGGAGTGCCTAATATTTGCAGAGATTTTGGTTACCAATAAATTATTAAGAAAGACCACAGAGATGATTGGTCAGAGCCAGGGTTAAAAGAACCTTGTTTTCTGTATATTTACGGAAAGTGGTGGCAGCACTTTATATAATGTTCCATCTGAAAAATTGTTCCCTTGTAGTGCAGATTGTCAGAGGAATTTATTGGTTGGAAGTATAAATATTTTAAATCAAGTACTTCAACACTGAGGTTATCATTTTTCATTTTTTTCTTTTTTAGGATTTGCGTGGTCACCAAGTCACCAACTAATATCTTTACAGGACAGTGACTTAAGCAAAATGTATGGGAGTTTAGTTTCAATTTCTACTTTACCAAGGAAATGACTCAACATCAGTTAGCTGGAACTGTGTGGCGAGGTGCAAAAACAATCTCAGCTGTCAAATTAGAATCTTCTCTTTTAACAGTTAAGAAAAGCATTTTTATACCAACCATATGTTTTGCCAAATTTAATCTCTTTCTAATTTAAAATAAAACTGTTGTTTTTTGATACTTTACTCTTTCTTAAGATATGTGATATAAGGATTATGACAGGATGGAAAGACTGATCTTAAGTATATTTTCCTTTTATGCTTGGCACTAATGCACAGTGGTTAAACAAGTCAGTGCTGGAAAATTGGGCAGGCTTGAATCCTGGCTCTGTCACTTAACTAGCCGAGTGACTTTGAGCTTTAGTTTCCTCATTTATAAATTAGGATAAAAACAATGCCTCCTTGGCAGGATGTAAGGATTAAATGGTATAATTCACATAAAGTGCTTAGCACTCTGCCCAGTGCATGATAATTACTCAATAAATTAACTTATCTCCATATACTGCTCTAAGAAGAGAACTGGGTGGTGGTGTTTTTTTTTTTTTAAGTCAGAAGGTTTATTTTCATAGTAAGTAACCAGAACCTGTTTAATAGTTTTAAACTGTTAAAACCTCAGTACTATCTTTTTGTCCTACAAGCTGTTATCATAATAGCAAGGTAGGAAATTAAAGATTCTTTTATTCTCAATCCAATCATGGCCCTAGAAGGAACAGAGAAGAAAAGAATCTCTAAAGATAATTTTAAAATATTCTAGAAAGTAATTCACATAGATTCCCACCTACATGATAATTTATAATGTCACTAACTCTATACCTTTGGACAAGTTACTTAACTCTTAGTGACTTAACAAGTTACTTATCTCTAAGCCTCAGTTTCTTCATTTGTAAAATGGGAACAATAATACATTCTTCATGGGATTGTTAAAGGCTTAAATATATATAAAGCACTCAACCCTGTCTCTGATATGTAATAAGTAAGCATAAAATAAATATCATTTGTTATTATTATAAATTTATTTATCTTTAAAAAATGTTAGCACTTTGGAAAGTGATGATGATTTATTATTATAGCTAATTTGGTATTGAGTTACCAAATAGAATCCATCTAAGACTCCTGAATTATGATATGCCTTCCTACTTAGGTGTAGGATATTGCTAGAATCTGTTGAGTAACAAAACTATCTAAATAATTAGTATTAATATAAAATTCAGTGACGTTATCCTAAATATTTTGATAAATTTGTTGCTTGTCTTTAACAATTCTTATTCTGTAAGCTTGGGCAATAAAGCTTTATATTCTTTTTTTCTAATTTTCCATATTTCTTTTGGTTCTCTGAAAATGAGCACTTCATAGTCCATAAACTTAACAATTTTTTTCTAGAATAACATTCTTTCTTTTTTCTCTTCTAGTGAGATACATGTTTATTCAAACACAAGATACCCCAAATCCCAACAGTTTAAAGTTTATTCCAGGAAAACCAGTTCTTGAGACAAGGACCATGGATTTTCCCACACCAGCTACAGCATTTCACTCCCCTCTGGCTAGGTATAGTACTATTTTTAATTTGCTTTTACCAAGAAACATAAATAACTGACTTCGGGGGTTAAGGTAGCCTTATTTAGCTATTTTACTTTTATGTGCATTGCATCTTTTCAGTATAGAGATTATTTTCTTTTCAGGTGAGAGAGAAAGAAAAATAAGAGTTGATATTAGGAAACTCTTCTCCTGAAAAAGGATGTACTTAAGAGATCTGCAGCATGACTAAATAAGAATATATATTTTTCCTGTTAAAAAATCTATCAAAATGATAATATGGCAGGACTTACCTGGTGGTCCAGTGGTTAAAACACCACGCTTCCAATGCAGGAGGCGTGGGTTCGATCCCTGGTTGGGGAACTAAGATCCCACGTGCCACGTGGCAAAAAAAAAAAAAATGAGGCAGATATCCATTCTAAATCTTTAAGACCCTGTTTTTAGAAAACAATAAAAACATGATCATTTGATTCTCAAGGATAGCTGGATTTCTAGATGTTTCAAAATGGAATAGTTTCTAAAATATTCCTCTCAGAACTATAAATGATAATAGTTATCAGATGTGGCATGATTTTTCAATAAACTAGTGAGTGGTGACAGTTTTTATTTTTATTTATTGAAGTATAGTTGATTTACAATATTGTGTTAGCTTGAGGTGGATAGCAAAGTGATTTAGTTATTTTTCTTTCCAGATTATATTCTATTATAGTTATTAAAAGATACGGAATATAATTCCCTGTGCTATGTAGTAGATCCTTGTTGCTAATCTATTTTAGGTAGTCCTTATCTGTTAATCCCATGCTCCTAATTTGTCCCTCCCTCTCTTTCCCCTTTGGTAACCGTAAGTTTGTTTTCTGTCTTTGAGTCTGCTTCTGTTTTGTATATAGATTCATTTGCATTATTTTTTAGTTTCCACATATAAGTGATATCATACAGTATTTGTCTTTCTGTGTCTGACTTACTTCATTAAGTATAATATTCTCTAGGTCCATCCATGTTGCTGTAAATGGCATTATTTCATTCTTTTTAATGACTGAGTAATATTCCATTGTACATGTGTACCACATCTTCTTAAGTCAGTTGTCTGTTGATGGGCACTTGGGTTGTTTCCATGTCTTGACTATTGTAAATAGTGCTGCTGTGACTACTGGGGTGTGTGTATCTTTTGGAATTAGAGTTTTCATTTTTTCTGGATATATACCCAGGAGTGGGATTGTTGGATCATATGATAGCTCTATTTTTAGTTTTTTAAGGAACCTCCATACTGTTTTCCATAGTGGCTGCACCAATTTACATTCAGTGGTGACAGTTTTTAAATTCACTAAGACATGTTAAATGTATGTCTGATGTTAAAGCACAAACAGTAAAATTATAAAACCCCTTTTTAACTGATAGCTAGAGAAGTTATTTATAATAAGAAATGTTAGGTCAATCACATCAACTGAAATTTTTGGTAACCTAAGACTGATACTGATTGCCAAGGATATTGGGAAAATAAAACTTAGATAACTATTTCTGTATACATACAGCCATTTAATGTGTCTCATTTAGGGGAGCCAAGAATATGCTTATCTCAGGAATCGTTTTTAAAGTTTCTAATTAATAAATATGCACATTTCCTTCGACCTAAACATACCACTTCTTGGAATATATCTTAGAGCATTTGTTTTTTGTACTTTTTAATACAAGCCACAGTAATAAACTTTTTTTTTTTAACATCTGTATTGGAGTATAATTGCTTTACAATGGTGTGTTAGTTTCTGCTTTATAACAAAGTGAATCAGCTATTAAACGTCTTATATTATGACTCACTATATACATATACACATACACGTATACATACGCAGATATACATAAATATATACATATATGTATGTATATATAGGTATGAAACAAGTGTTTGATGGGGCGATTTTCGCCTTTATAAGGTATAAAACATTCTTTTTTTTTATAAATTTATTTTTTATTTATTTGTTTTTGTCTGCGTTGGGTCTTCGTTGCTGCACGCGGGCTTTCTCTAGTTGTGGCGAGTGGGGCTACTTTTTGTTTTGATGCTCAGGCTTCTTATTGCGGTGGCTTCTCTTGTTGCGGAGCGCAGGCTCTAGGCACGCAGGCTTCAGTAGTTGTGGCACGTGGACTCAGTAGTTGTGGCTTGCGGGCTCTAGAACGTAGGCTCAGTAGGCTCAGTAGTTGTAGCACACTGGCTTAGTTGCTCTGCAGCATGTGGGATCTTCCCGGACCAGGGATCGAACCTGTGTCCCCTGCATTGGCAGGCGGATTCTTAACTACTGCACCACCAGGGAAGTCCCTAAAGCATTCTTATATTTCCTTTCTTGTGCTTTTTATATTATTCTGTTCTGTTCTGTTTTATTTTATTAGATAAAATCCTGGTCACTATATAATTGATTTTACGACTCACTGGTGGTTTTGAAAAACACTACCTTAGAGAACAGCCACATATATACGTAAGGAGTGTGCAAGTATGTTCATTGTAGCCTTGTTGGTAATGGTAATAAGTTAGAAAGAACCTAAATATTCATCGGTAGGAAGAGTTAGATAAACTTTGTTCGTCCATAGTCTGCATGGACAAACAATAAAACAATAAAAAGGACGAGGAGGACTCATGTTTACCGAATGACCTCTAAGACATACTGTTATTGCCGAAAGCAAGTTGCAGAACAATGAATACGTTATGATTATTATGTGTATGAAAACAAAAAACACAAAACAACAAAAATGCACTGATAAAGAGATCTGGAAGAATGTACACGAAACTGGTAACAGTGGATTTGGGAGGGGTGGTCAAGAGGTATTTTCACTCTCTATGTATAGTTTGAAATGTTTACATCAAGTACAAGCTCACATGTTTTGTATTTTAAAAAATGTAAAAATAAAAAAGCCCCAATTGATTCAGTTACAGATTAGTTGGAGATTATTTCTGTCACATGTTCAGTTGGCAAAAATCCCCATTTCTCCGGTTTACAGAATTTATTATCTTCAGTCAGCCTTGTTTTTGTTGTTTAGCAGAGAATGTTTTTACTGTAAGGTAGAACGTAAGCTTCATGAGGATGGAAACCAGTCTATTCTGCTTGTTGTTGTATCCCTAGTGCTTCGTACAGTGTCTGCTACTCAGCAAGTACTCAAATATTAGTTGAATGAATGAATACACAGAAATGTATCTTACTTCTGGGAGGCATTTGACTTGTTTCTTCCTGTCCTTGTAGACAAGACAAAAAAATGTAAGCAGAGTGTAAACCTGTCTCCAGGGACATGTAAAAGGGCTCTGAATCCCTGTAGTTGGCATGTTTATTCAGGACTTTTTTAAAATCAGCAACATTAATAAAGATATAATTATCAGTTTTTCAGATGAGAGGATTTGCTTATCTGTTGGATGGCAAAATTCAGAGACATTTTTGAAAGTTTTATTAGGCTTAAAGCAAGTAAGATGAAAGTCTAACAAAAAAATATTAAGCTGTGTGTTAAAATGTTTTAAATGAATAGCACAATTATGGGATAGAAGAACCTGACCTTTCAGTTAGTCATGTTGGATATGATGCAATGCTCAAAAAAGTCAGTCAAACTTTAACAGAGTCCTAGTGTCCAGCCTAAGAGAGGTAATAGTCTTTGTACTCTGAACAAGTTAGACTACATTTGGGATAGTGTTTTCAGTTCTGGGTATCATATTTTGTTTTGGACATTGACAAGTTGAAATTGTCCCAAGGAAAGTAACCTAAATGACAAAGCATGTATAATAGTGTTTGAAACTCCTGTTTCCGCTTTTTCTTTCTTTTAGGGACAGAACCTGTGAACTCTTTCCTAAAGCAGTCTCCATGATATGGACCATAGATCAGGTGTATTCCTTTGCATAGTCCTTTCATTTGGAAAAAAAAAAAGCTTTGCTGATAGTGCTAATCAAGGGTCCTACTTAAAGGTCTGTGCTTTGGTTTATGGATCATAAGCTGCAGCCAAAAATCTTGTGACCACTTGCAAATTTAACATGAAGTGGTTGTGCAAAGGACTTAGGCGACATAGTTTCAGACAAATTCCTAAATAATTTCAAAGCAGTAATTTTGATAGCATTCTTGCAACGGTAGACAAAGAAAAGGAAACTAACCTTTGGAGTATGTCAGCTTTTGTTCCTAAGGTTGGGAAAAAAGAAACTGCTTTAGAGAGTCTGCTAGGTGTGGTACATATGTCAGTGACTGGGGAAGGAAGCTGTAATATAAAATTCCTTGAAGGGCTTTTTCAAATTATAATCTGCCCTTCCTCCTCTCACAGGATTCTAAAAAATTAGCTTTACTGAAGTATAATTTACGTGCAATAAAATTCACCAATTTTAAGTGAGTTTTGATAAGTATATAAAATTGTGTAATCACCAAGAAAATAAAAATGTAAAACATTTTTATCACTGTAAAAGATCCCTCATTTCCCTTTGCTTTCAGTCTCCTCTTGCTTCACGTCCACACCCTGCTAACTTTTTTTTTATGGCAATGACTTTTAATTTTTAAATTTTTATTAAAAAATGTTTTTTCCAGCTTCTGTGAGATGTAATTGACATAAAGCATTGTTTAAGTTTAAGGTATACAACATGATGATTTGATATACATATACATTGTGAAATGATTACCATAGAAAGGTTAGTTAACACATCTATCACCCTGGCAGCTATTGATATTCTTTACGCCACTACAGTTTTGCCTTTTCTAGAGTTTCATATAAATGGAACCAGATAGTCTTTTGTGTTTGGCTTCTTTCATTTAGTATAATGATTTTGAGAGTCATCCTTGTCCTTGTGTGGATCTATAGTTCATTTCTCTTTATTGCCAAGTAATACTACATTGTATGGGTATTCCCAGTTTGTTTAGTCATTCCTCAGTAGATGGACATTTCCAGATTTTTTTGTTTTTGGTATTGTAAATAAAGCTGCTATAAAGATTCATGTGCAAGGCTTCCCTGGTGGTGCAGTGGTTAGGAATCCGCCTGCCAGTGCAGGGGACACGGGTTCGGGCCCTGGTCTGGAAAGATCCCACATGCCGCGGAGCAACTAAGCTGTGTGCCACAACTACTGAGCCTGCACTCTACCGCTTGCGAGCCACAGCTACTGAGCCCGTGTGCCACAAGTGCTGAAGCCCGCGTGCCTAGAGCCCGTGCTTCACGGCAGGAGAGGCCACTGCAGTGAGAAACCCAAGCACCGCGGTGAAGAGTGGCCCCTGCTCGCTGCAACTCTAGAGGACCTGCGTGCAGCAACGAAGACCCGAAGCGGCAAAAATAAATAAATAAATTTTAAAAAAAAGAGATTCACGTGCAAGTCTTTATGGAGCATACGTTTTCATTTCTCTTGGGTAAATGACTAGGAGTGGGATTGCTGGATCGTAGGGTAAGAGGATGAAACAAGATTGGCCATGATTTGCTAATTGTTGAAACTGGTGATGACTATGTGGAGGTTCTTTTACATTTCTCTCTACTTTCATGTATATTGTAGACCAGGGGTTCCCAACCCCCGGTCCGAGGCCTGTTAGGAACCAGGCCGCACAGCAGGAGGTGAGCTGTGGGCAGCCAAGGGAAGCTTCATCTGCTGCTGCCCATCGCTCCCCATCATTCACATTACCACCTGAACCTTCCCCACCATCGCTCGCGTTACCACTGGAACCATCTCCCACCCCCACCCCCGCGTCCGTGGAAAAATTGACTTCCACGAAACTGGTCCCTGGTGCCAGAAAGGTTGGGGACTTCTGTTGTAGACTTTTCCATAATAAAACATTTTATTATCTCTCTTTTTAAATTTTTTCACAGGCAGTTATTTAGGATTGAAGGAGTAAAAAGTGTCTTCTTTGGACCAGATTTCATCACTGTCACAAAGGTAAGCATAGGATTATGTAAGATAAGATGTGATATACTTTTAGTTTTTTCTGAGACCAGTGCCCCTCTCCAGAATATCCATTCTTGATGTGTTCCACACATACTGTTATTAAAAATCTCAAATTAATTTTACTTCTCACATTTCTCAAGTTAATTATTTAATAGAATTTTCAAGTTGAAATTAACTATAGTCCAGATCCCTCATTTTTCAAAAGAGAAAAACTTGAGCTTCAGAGAGTTAAATGCAGTGTCCAAGATTGTATAGGTAGCCTCCAGCAGGACCAAGACTCAACCTTGGCAGGACTAAAATTTAGGCTTCCAAGTATAATTTTTACTAATTCTTAATTTACATTGATAGAGTAAAAAGAGAAGCAAATAAATGATCAAATATATATATATTTGACCTACAGAATGATTATCTGTCTCCTTTCAAAATGAGCATTTATAAAATGGCATCTGGCACATTCTGCCAGCCTACCATCCTGCAATGGCACTTCAGAGCTTCACAGACAAGAGCAGTGGATTGTGTACTTCTGCAACACTTGGATAACCTCTTCATGTCAAAAAATCAAGCTAAATATGCTACCCATCCAACATCTAAGGTCATATTTGCTAGAAAAGACTGTTTCATTTTTAAGTCTACTAGATTAATGAGAAATGAACCATATAAATTTGAACTATACTTATTCTTTTAAATCTGTAATTGATATGTATGCACTGAACTTAATTACTTGCCCAATTTTGCATCAAAATCAAAAGTATTCAATTAGCTACTCTTAAGCAGTTTGAAAGGATTACTCTTGAGTTCTTGCTGCACCATGAAAGGGAACATACTGAGTTATCAACATGTTACATCTAGTCTAGTATTCCCTTGCAGCTGTTTATATGAGGAGGAGAATTAGGATTTTCTTCCATGCTGGCGATCCCAGTGGCTATGGTTGTTCACACAAATATCCGGATTATAAAATGTTTTTCCCGGTTGTTTAAAGTGTTATTTGTTCTAAATTCTCAGAAAGCCCTTTCTTGACCATATTACTGAAAGTGGTAACTCCCCCCAGGCGTTTATTACCTTATTTTCTTCATTACACTTATCTCTTAATGATATTGTTTATTTTTATTACCTTTCTTTCCTGCACTAGAATGTAAACTCCATGAAGATAAAGATAGTCCATCTTGTTAAGCTCACCTACAACAATGCTTAGCACATAGTATGCATTCAAAGAAATTTTTGTAGAAGGAAACAATGATGTAAAATTTCCTAAATTGAATTTTCAGGCTTCAAGTGGTTTCCCCCAAATATAGGATTGTGGTGAGCAAATCTGTGCTCACCAGTCTCTAGTCTTTGTTTATAGACATTTGACCTATCTTTGTTATTCTTCAATTTTCTTTCTTATTTTATTTTATTTTATTTTATTTTTATTTTTGGCTGTGTTGGGTCTTCGTTTCTGTGCAAGGGCTTTCTCTAGTTGCGGCGAGCGGGGGCCACTCTTCATCGCGGTGCACGGGCCTCTCATTGTCACGGCCTCTCTTGTTGCGGAGCACAGGCTCCAGACGCGCAGGCTCAGTAGTTGTGGCTCACGGGCCTAGTTGCTCCGCGGCATGTGGGATCTTCCCAGACCAGGGCTCGAACCCGTGTCCCCTGCATTGGCAGGCAGATTCTCAACCACTGCGCCACCAGGGAAGCCCCCCAGTTTTCTTTCTTTGATATTTTTTGAAGGAGAAAAAAGGACCAGCATCGCCAACATGTTTGATGTGGCACTAGTGCTTTACATACATTATCTAATTTAATTCTTTTTAAACCATTTTTAAATTGAAGTATAGTTATATACAGTGTTTTTTTTTTTACTTTTTAAAAATTTAATTCTTATAACTAGTTTTTCTTGTCTTCATTTTACAAATAGGAAATTATGTATTTTAAGAAGTTTTTATTTCTTTTACATATAGCCTATGCTATATAAATTTTTTTGGGGGGGGATGAAAACGTGATTATAGCTTACAAAGGTTTGTTTTTCTTCTTGATTTGATTTTGGTAAGTCATCTTTTATTTCCCTTTCCCTTTGTAATTTAGTTACCCTTTTTGAAATTTCTCTAGCTCCATTATTTTTTCTTAATGGAATGATATAACCAATAAATAATATTCCAAGTTAGGGCACACACTGATATTTAATAGATAGACTAGTAGATTGATGTGCTTTCTTCCAATTACCTTCCTCATCATGGACTATCCCATTTACCTGATACCTTCAGTGATTGCCTGTTTCCCTTTCTAACTTGTTTGATAATTCACAGGCTTCTTTATGCATGGTTTTTTTTTTCCTAAATGTATATTTGCAGCTTATATGCTGCCTTTTTGTCATTCAGATAACTTCATAATATTTTTTTTCTTTTAATACCAATATTTCCCTATTCAGTAGAGCCCACTACTTACTGAAGCCCTAAGGTAGCCCTCTGATCCATCTTCCAAATAATTTATTAAAATGTTACCTGGAAGTAGTACTCATTACCAATCACTAAGGCGTCTCACTAATTTTGTTTTTGTATTCGTAGTAGTGCCTGTTTTACCTTCTGTGTACTGTCTCTGAATTAGTTCTTAATCCATGACAAAAATAGACCCGTTTGTATATGAAGACTCAGTTTTTAATAGTATTGAAGCATAGACCCTAGCTAACAGCCTCCTGAGAATCTAAATAGACTGCCTCTAATAGTTTTTCTCCTGAAGAGCTCTCCTTTAAAAAATTAAAACAAAACATGCTGCCTTTCTCATTTTAGATGTTAGTACTATTTGGGTACTATCTCTCTTTTTTCTTTTTTATGGAATCAACTAGTTGGCCAGATATAGAAGTGAAATAGTTATGGATTCTTTCTTACAGATACGAGTCTAGTTGATGGTCCACAAGTCCTCTAGTACAGTAGCCGTAGATAAGACACGTTATACTTACGGTTCAACAGTTATGTCATTGGGTTTCTTCAATACTGTTAAGTAATATATGTAAGTTGAATTTTTGTGAATAGTCGTGGGATATCCTGTATAGTTCATCAAGCAGTTATATCCTATTTTATTAAAAGAATGGGAAGTCCCTTTATTACCCTCTTTAAACACAGAATCCATTCAGTATTTTAACTCTCTTCACCTCATGAAAAAATATCTTTTAGTTATTTTGGTATCCCCTCTACAGGGCATGTACATACAGAACACTTATTTGATGAATGAATGAATTGGGGGATGTTCTAAGATTGTATCTTCTAAAAGTCATTATAAGCCAGCTCCTTTAGGAACAGTAACTGACATATATTTTCTAGAAATGAGTGCTATAGAATATATATAGGGAAAGATTCTTAAAGGTATTGTTTTGTATTTGTCTTTGCCCTTGGTTGAAAATGTAACGTTTTCCTTCAAATATTTACAGGAAAATGAAGAGTTAGACTGGAATTTACTGAAACCAGATATCTATGCTACAATTATGGATTTCTTTGCATCTGGCTTACCTTTAGTTACTGAGGAAACACCTTCAGGAGAAGCAGGTAATGTGTTGGGTAATTAATATTTATCTTTTTTTTTTAAACTGTTCTATTTTCTTCACATTTGTCTTGATTTCAGAAGTCAAGGGACTACAGGTTTTTATCATTATACTATATTTAGCTCTGGAACCAATTCCAGAGGGGACAAAATTTCATGTGTACTAGTTTCATCCATCATTTTATAAAACTTGTGTATGAATTGAATATATTATACAAAACTAAAATTTTCAATTATAAAAATTTTCAAGCATATAGAAAATAATATTATAATGCTCACCAGTTTGCCCTCTTCTCAGATTTAACAAAGGTTAACTCTCTGCCTTAATTGCTTTAGACTCATTTCTAAATAAAATATTAAAGACATAGCCGAAGACCCAGAACTCCCATCCCTTTTCCCTTTCTAATTCCAGAAATGTATGTAAATTTAGTTTGTTTGTAAACTTTTACTACACATGTAAGTCTCTGCAGGGAATTCATAGTATTGGTTTTTGTTCTTAAACTTTAAATAACTTGTGTTATATGCAACTTTCCTTTTTTCACATATTTTTAAATACATCAGTTTATTTATTTTAAGTGCTGGATAGTATTCCATTATATGAATAAATTACAGTTAATTAATTTTTTCCTTTACTTATATTCAAGTGAATTGTTTGTGCTAATTTCTGTTACAAACATTGCTGCATTGGGTGTTCTTGTACAAGTCTCTTTGTGCATTTGTGGAAACCTGCTTTAGAGCACTTTCAGAGTATATTCCTAAAAGCAGAATTGCTGTATCGTAAATTCTTCTAATTTACATGTAAATTAGCAGTGTATAAGAATTTCAACTTTCTTATATCTTCATCATCACTTTGTGTTTACTTTTTTCTTTTAACCAATATGTTAGGGGTAAAATGGTGTCTTGTTTTAATTGCATTTCCTTGATTAATATTGAGCCTGAAGGTTTTCATATAAACATATGGCCAATATTCATATGACTGGCCAATATTTTCCTTTTCAGTAAATTTCCTGTTCATAATCTTTGCTGATTTTTTAAAAAATTGAATTATGTGTCTTTTTTGTACTGACTTTAGCAAGTTTTAAAAAAATATTCTGAGTATAAATCCTGAATATACTATATATAAATTAAGTATATTCATAGCAAATAACTTCTCCCTAACCATGCCTTATATTTTCACTATATTTAGGTTGTCTTTTGTCATTCAGAAATTTTTTCTTGGGCTTCCCTGGTGGTGCAGTGGTTAAGAATCTGCCTGCCACTGCAGGGGACACGGGTTTGATCCCTGGCCTGGGAAGATCCCACATGCCATGGAGCAACTAAGCCTGTGCGCCACAAGTACTGAGCCTCCACCCTAGAGCCCGCGTGCAACAACTACTGAAGCCCATGTGCCTAGAGCCTGTGCTCCACAGCAAGAGAAGCCACCACAATGAGAAGCCCGCGCACTGCAACGAAGAGTAGCCCCCACTCGCCGCAACTAGAGAAAGCCCGTGCACAGCAACGAAGACCCAACACAGCCAAAAGTAAAAACAAACAAACAAACAAAAGTCCCATGTAAGAAAAAAAGAAAGAAATTTTTTCTTATTTTAAAATATGGAATGTTTCACAAATTTGTGTATCTCTTTGCGAAGGGACCATGCTAATCTTCTCTGTATCATTTCAGTTTTAGTATTTGTGCTGCTGAAGTAAGCACAGAAGTTTTTCTTTTTAATGGAGTTGCATATTTTCATCTTATCCTTTGTGGTTTCTGTTTTGTATACATTGTTTTAATAAGTTATTTTATGTAAAGCACTTGGAAGAGTAACTTCACATGGATCTCAAATACTAGCTGTGATTATTATATTTGTTGTTGATGAAATTTTTCCTTTCTCCAATATCGTACAGATACTGTTTTGTGTGTCTGTGTGTGTATGTATATGTATACGTATATCTACACACACACAAACATTTGTATAATCACCTTTAAATGAATCAATTTCACTTCTAGATAATATATATTCTAAATGAGTCTGATAAATGTATACAAGACAACATGTGGAAGCATGTTCATTGACATATTTTAAAAATATGTTAGCAGTTAAAAGGAGTGAACTTGATTAGGAGATACCAGTGTTGAAGGATATAAAAAATATTAAGTGATAAAGGAAAACTGAAGAGTTTATTTACATATTCTTACATATATGCCATTTATGCAAATTTTAAATAATACATATTTGAAATTATATGTGTTCTTGATGGACATGTATGTAAAATTGATATAATGTTTTGAGAGCCATTTGACGTCTACCAAAACTTAAAAATACACGAGCCTATTGACCCAGCACTAGGAATTTTTTTTTTTATAAAGAATTCTTTCTTTTTTTTTATAAATTTATTTATTTATTTACATTTTATTTTTGGCTGTGTTGGGTCTTTGTTGCAGTGAGCGGGGGCTACACTTCGTGGTGGTGTGTGGGCTTCTCACTGCGGTGGCTTCTCTTGTTACGGAGTATGGGCTCTAGGTGTGCGGGCTTCAGTAGTTGTGGCACGTGGGCTTAGTAGTTGTGGCCCACAGGCTTAGTTGCTCCATGGCATATGGGATCTTACCAGACCAGGGCTTGAACCCATGTCCCCTGCATCGGCAGGCAGATTCTTTGTGCCACCAGGGAAGTCCAGCAGAACTAGGAATTTTTTTTTTTTTTTTTTTTTTTAGTAGGCTGCATTCTTCTTAATTTTTTTCTTCATTTATTTATTTATTTATTTTTGGCTGTGTTGGGTCTTCGTTTCTGTGTGAGGGCTTTCTCTAGTTGCGGCAAGCGGGGGCCACTCTTCATCATGGTGCACGGGCCTCTCACTGTGGCGGCCTCTCTTGTTGTGGAGCACAAGCTCCAGACGCGCAGGCTCAGTAGTTGTGGCTCACGGGCCTAGTTGCTCTGCGGCATGTGGGATCTTCCCAGACCAGGGCTCGAACCTGTGTCCCCTGCACTGGCATGCAGATTCTCAACCACTGCGCCACCAGGGAAGCCCAGAACTAGGAATTTATCTCATAGATACATATGCAAAAGTACACCAATGTATACTTTACGTAAGCATGTATGCTGCAGGATTGTTAGAAATAGCAAACTAGAAACAACTGAAATAATATAAAAACTAGCCAAATGAAGACAAAGCCATACAAAAATTACTATGCACCTTCTTTTTAAATTGAGGCATATCTTTATATGCTGATACGGAAAAACCTTTTAGGTATGTTAAATAGAAAAAAACAAGGTATAGAATACTGTGTATAGTGTGTATAAATATAGACTTGTAAATATAAACATGTACTAGAAGGATATACACTAAAGTCATGATAGTGGTTGCCTGTGGAAGTGATGGTGTGGAATGGAACTTAGGTTTGCTGATGTAAGAGAATTTTAACTTTATTATATTTATTTTATTAAAAAATACAAAGTTGATATAATTTAATATTAATATGTTGATATTTATATTGTTGCCAGAACTCTAGTGTGTGTCACAGTGTAATTTGAATTAGCTGCATTTTAATTTTCCCAATGGTAAAGAAATTTTTCAAAAAAATATAAAACCCATAAAAATAGGCATATGTGAAGATCAGTATATGACCTTACAAAGTAAAAGAAAAACAAAAATGAAACAAAATGAAAAAAACAAGTTTTTGCTCAGATTTGTAAAACATTTTAGAATTTCCATAAGGCTTACATCTGTATTTAGTATGATTGTCATTTTGAAAACCACTAAATTGAGAAATTGAAAATGTAACTTAACTTACAAAGCAGGTGTGCTGTTTTGTCTCAAAGTTTTCATCAAAATTCAGACAATATCTGTTCTCTGCTACTTTTCAATCCTTGAGAAGGATGAAAGTTTACAAATATATTGGCCAAAAAATTCAAACCCTAACATAATTAGTAGATCAAATTATTTCAGTATTCACATTTATCACCAAATGTTGATCAGTGTTCCTTAATTTTTCTTTAGATAATCAAATGAATGACCTTTACATTTCCCCTAAGTTAAAATCACTCTGTTTTAATGTTTGTACTTGCATAGATATAAAATTTCTACTGTTGATATGTTTTATTCATAATTGTTTCTAGGATCTGAAGATGATGATGAAGTTGTGGCAATGATTAAGGAATTGTTAGATACTAGAATACGGTATGTGCTCATCTTTCTACCTGAGATCAGATATATCAGTACTACAGAGCCAATTTTCATTGTAGCAGTATACTTTTGGTTTGTCTCTGAGGTTGTAGTAGAGTTAACAAAATAAGTATAAGTTAATGTAAACCAAAATAGGTAACCATGACAATTGAATTTGAAGCCTGTACATTCTCTATATTCACTCAAAATATATAACACTCCATCTAAACATAATGATTTATCTTTCATGGTCACCACTTGGGTTTGATATTGTTATAATACCAAATTTCTTAGAAAGAAAAAAATGGCTTAACAGTGTTTGGGAGAATTGTGAGGAGAGGAGCACCTCTTTTCAGGCTGCTGCCCCAAAAGAATAAATTTAAATGAGTAGAGAACCATAGGCTTCCACTTTTGCTTGTAGCAGACCAGTGGTCCTGCTGACAATTCCCAATAAAGCTAGATAAAATACAAAAAAAAAATTTTTTTTTTTTGTTGGACAGTATTAGATAGCTGCCAAAGCAAATAAGGTCCTGTAGAGAGGGGAAGCACATTGAAATTTCCCTTGGGGCATTTGCTAATTCTTGTTTTGAGGTTTGAATATGAGAAGCTGGTCAAAGGGCAGTCACTAAGAATCAGAGAAACTATGTTGCTTTCAGCAAATTTGTAGAGATGGGAAGACAAAAATTAAAATTCTGGGTTACCAATGAAGCTTTGACTTTAAAGGGCAAGATCCCAGAGAAAAGAAAAAAATAAGCCTTAATACTCAGAAGTTCTCCCCACATGGCCCTTACTTGTTCTTAGCTATGGAGGGGAAGAGACTAAGAAGTCAAACAAAAAGCAGTTGAAAAGCTGAGCAGAGTTTTGGCAGTTTTATGGTGCTGGGGGTGGTGACAAAAATTGGAGTTTAGGATCTGTCAAGGAGTGTGGGGCCTCAAGGAACACCCAGGCTCTCAGTCGGGCTCTCTAGAGGACTGTACCCTTGAAAGTGGACAAACCAGAGGTAGACCAAGCCTTACAAAACTGTAGTCCAGTATTGAGTGAACTTAATTCCACAGCGGGTTGAGCTACTGCCAAAAGATAGGGTGAATCCTTTCTGATGTAATATAATCCTGAGTCACTTCAGTTTTTCATATACATTGTTCATCATTCATTGTCCAAAAATTACTAGGCATGGAATTTGGAAACTGGACCAAGAGAAAATAAAACAAATCCATAGATAACCTAGATGTGAGAGTTATCAGACATGATCTTTAAAATAACTGTGAATAAAATGTTTGAGAAAATAGAAAGTGAGATGAAGAATTTCATCAGAAAACTGGAATCTATAAAAAAAACAGTAATTCTGGAACTAAAATATATAATAGCTAAACTTAAGAACTCATTAGGTTAGTTGAACATCACATTGGATACTGTTGGAGAGAAGATGAGTGTACTGGAATATAAGTCAATAGAAAATATCCAGCTGAAGCACAGAAAAGAGAATGGAAAATACAGCAAAAAAGTATGAGAGACGTAGAATATATGGCAAAAAAGGTCTCACAATGTCCTGTAGGATTTTTAATATATCTAGAATTAAAATGCATGGCAAAGGGGACTTCCCTGGTGGTCCAGTGGGTAGGACTCCAAGCTCCCAATGCAGGGGGCCTGAGGTTCGATCCCTGGTCAGGGAACTAGGTCCCGCATGCATGCCGCAACTAAGGAGTCCACATGCCACAACGAAGATCCTGCGTGCCGCAACTAAGACCTGGCTCAGCCGAAATAAATTTTTTAAAAGAAGGGTTAACCTACTAAAAAAAAAAATGCATGACAAAGGTATAAAAGATGGTGATAAGTATAAGAGTAAGTGTTCTTTGGAACTTCCCTGGCGGTCCAGTGGTTAAGACTTCGCCTTCCAATGCAGGGGGTGTGGGTTCGATCCCTGGTCAGTAAGCTAAAATCCCACATGCCTCGGGGCCAAAAAACCAAAACATAAAACAGAAGCAATAATGTAACAAATTCAATAAAGACTTTAAAAATGGTCCACATCAAAAAATCTTTAAAAAAAATAATAAAAAAAAAGAGTAAGTGTTCTTCATTCTTGGCATTATCTGGGAATTGATAAAAGTACTAATTTATATTAGAGTCTAAGAAATCAAACAGGCATCTTGTGTAATAAACACTAAATCAATAGTAAAAGACTGTGTATAACCAAGCCAATAGAGGGGAAAAATGGAATAATAAAAAACAATACGGGGACTTCCCTGTTGACACAGTGGTTAAGACTCCACACTTCCAAAGCAGGAGGCCTGGGTTTGATCCCTGGTCAGGGAACTAGATCCCACATGCGTGCCGCAACTAAGAGTTCTCATGCCGCAACTAAAAGTTCACGTGCCACAACTAAGGAGGCTGCCAGCAGCAGCCAAGGAGCCAGCAAGCCACAACTAAGGAGCCCGCGAGCTGCAACTAAGGAGCCTGCCTGCCACAACTAAGACCCAGCGCACCTAAATAAATAAATAAATAAATAAATATAAAAAAACAATACTTGTTTAATCCAAAGTAATGCAAAATGATAAATAATAAGATGGTACTATAAACCCAAACATATTAGTAGTTATATTTTAATGTATGTAGGTTGATTAACAAAATAAGATTGTCAGATTGGCTATTAAAAAAACCTATATGCTGCTTATAAGAGGTATACACCTTAAATACAAGGACACAGAAAAGTTGAAAGTAAAAAGATGAAGAAATATATAGCATGCAAAAAATGAATAAGAGAAAGCTGATGTAGTTATTACAGATATCAGACAAAATATACTTTATAGCTAAAGACATTACTAGCAATAAAGAGAAATCTTTCATAATAATAAAAGGGTAATTTCTATGAGGAATATATACCAATTTTAAACTCGTATACATCTAATAACAGCTTCAAAATAAATGACTATTTGAGAGAACTAAAAGGAGAATTAGATAATCTACAATTACAATGGGAGACCAACACATCTCTCTCAATAACAAATATAGCAAACATATAAAATGATGAGTTGATATGAGAGTTATACACATGATTAACAAAGTTGACTAAATTGACACACATAGGACATTGCACCCAACAAGAACAAAATATTTATTTTCTTCAAGTGTACATGGAAGATTTACTAAAATAGGCTGTATTCTGAATCATAAAGCAACGCTGAACAAATTTTAAGGATTGAAATCATTGAGAATATTGTTTTCTACAGTGAGATAAGCTAGATTTCAATTTCCAAAAAGGTATCTACAGAATCTCTATGTATTTGGAAACTAAACAATGGTCTTCAAAAAGATCCATGGTCAACAAAGAAATCACAAAGGAAATTTAAAATAGAATATCTGCATGACCTTTGGGTAGGCAAATTTTTTTTTTGACAAGACAAACTAAGGGAAAGACGTATAAATTGGACTATAATAAAATTGTGACTTCTTCATCAAAAGGCATCATTTACAGTGAAGAAGCAAAGCACAGATTAGAAGATATTTATATATATGGCAGAATATATTTAAAATCTCTTACAAGTTGTTAAGAAAAAGACAAACAAATAGAGACTGGAGCAGTCTCTTCACAAAAACACTGGAGTAGTAATTCACAAAAGACAATAACCGACTAGAGCCCAGATGCCTCCTGGGGGGGGAAGTGGTTTCGTGAGGAGAATTTGAGTTTAAATTATAAGACCTAATTATGAGTGATCAAATCAAATTCATCGTGGACAATCTCAATAAGGAGCCTTTTAGGAAGAACTGTAACTTAATCACATTTGATTCCCTGGAGCCAATGCAACTATTACAAGTTCTCAGTGATGTTCTGGCTGAGATTGACCCAAAGCAAGTTGTTGATATCGGAGAGGAGATGCCAGAGCAGACAGCCAAAAGGATGTTGAACCTTCTTGGTATCCTTAAATACAAACCTCCAGGAAATGCCATGGACATAAGTAACTTTCGTCAGGGTCTGGTGATTGGAAGTAAACCTGTAATTTACCCAGTGCTCCACTGGCTTCTTCAGAGAACTAATGAACTGAAGAAAAGAGCATATTTAGCTCGTTTTTTAATAAAACTTGAAGTACCAAGTGAGTTTCTTCAGGATGAAACCGTGGCTGATACCAATAAACAGTATGAAGATTTGATGGAAGCCTTTAAAACTTTGCATAAAGAATGTGAGCAGCTCAAGACATCTGGATTTTCTACAGCAGAAATAAGAAGGGATGTCAGTGCAATGGAGGAAGAAAAGGATCAGCTCATTAAGAGAGTTGAACGTTTGAAGAAAAGGGTGGAGACAGTTCAGAATCATCAACGGATGCTTAAAATAGCAAGGCAACTTCGAGTTGAGAAAGAGAGAGAAGAATTTCTTGCACAACAGAAACAGGAACAAAAGAATCAGCTATTTCATGCAGTGCAGAGACTGCAAAGAATACAAAACCAGTTGAAAAGTATGCGCCATGCAACAGCAGATGCGGAGCCTGAAAGTTTAATGAAGAGGCTAGAGGAGGAGATAAAGTTTAATTCATATATGGTAACTGAAAAATTTCCTAAAGAATTAGAGAACAAGAAAAAAGAATTGCATTTTTTACAGAAAGTGGTTTCAGAGCCTGCTATGGGTCATTCTGATCTTCTTGAACTTGAATCTAAAATAAATGAAATGAACACACAGATCAGTCAGCTGATTGAAAAGAAAATGATGAGAAATGAGCCAATTGAAGGCAAACTGTCACTATATAGGCAACAGGCATCCATCATTTCTCGTAAAAAAGAAGCCAAAGCTGAGGAACTTCAGGAGGCAAAGGAGAAGTTAGCTAACCTAGAGAGAGAAGTGTCAGTGAAGACAAATCAGACCTGTGAATTTGATGGCACCGACGTTTTGAAGGGAGATGAAGGGACACGGGTTCGAGCCCTGGTCCAGGAAGATCCCACATGCCGTGGAGCACCTAAGCCCGTGCGCCACAACTACTGAGCCTGCGCTCTAGAGCCCGTGAGCAACAACTACTGAGCCCATGTGCCACAACTACTGAAGCCCACACGCCTAGAGCCCGTGCTCCACAACAAGAGAAGCCACCGCAATGAGAAGTCCGTGCACCACAACGAAGAGTAGCCCCCGCTCGCCACAAGTAGAGAAAGCCTGCATACAGCAACGAAGACCCAACGCAGCCAAAAATAAATAAATAAAATAAATTTATTTTAAAAAAACCAACCCCCCCCAAAAAAAGACAATAACCAAATGACCACTAAACATGAAAAAGTGCTCATCCTCATCAGTCATTATGAATATTCAAATTAAAACTACAATGAAATACCACTGCAGATCCACTGGAATGGTTAAAATTACTAAGATTGACAGCATCAATTGGTGGTAAGGATGTGTGGAGCAACAGGAATTCTCATGTACTGCTGGTGGGAATATAAGTTTACATAACTTTGGGAAACTATTTGGCAGTATCTACTAAATCTGAACATATGCCTATTCTTGATGAGCAGTTCTACTCTCAGGTACATTCCCAGCTGTAATATATATGTATACCAAAGGACATTTGCAAGAATCTCCACAGCTGCACTATTTGTAAAAGCCAAAAACTGCTGTTAACCCAAATGTCCATCAACAATAGAATGGATAAATTCTGGTATATTCACTTAATGAAATACTGTGCAGCAGTGAGATTGAATGAACTATTACTATATGCCACAATGTAGATTAATCTCACAAAGAGCAAAAGAAGCCAGATTAAAAAAGAGTTAATACTTTGTGTTTTCTAAATGGAATTTATAAATTATAAAGTTAAAAAATAGGCAGAATTAATCAGTGGTGATAGCAGGGAGGATAATGGTTACCATTGGTTGGGAGGAGTGATTAGAAGGAAGAACGGGGGAACTTTTGGGGTTGTAGTGTTCTGTTTCTTGGTCTAGAACAAATGTATGTTCACTTTGTGAAAATTCACTGAACTGATCATACATGATTTATGCATTTTTCTGTATTTATATTTCAATGAAAAGTTTAACTAGAAAAAAAAAAAGCCAGCACATGTCCGTCTCACTCTGTTCACTTAAAAGAAGTGAATGAGTATATCTTAGGTAATCAGTATAATTTTTAGGAAATTTGAAATCTTAAATGCTTAGAAAGATTATTAATAAGCAAGATTAAAATGTAATAAGCAGATAAAGTATTTGTATGAATGAATTTTGGCATTTTATCTGAAAGTTAAAAAAAATTACAAATGAGACTAGCTGCAGTTACTGTTCTTGATTATAAAAGTAGCTCTAACTTTGTGCATTTATTAATATAAAATCTAAGCTCTGAGTTGTATTAAATTTTTTTGACAAAAACTTCTGTTATTTTAAATATATCACAAATATTCTGTGGCTACAGGCCAACTGTGCAGGAAGATGGAGGAGATGTAATCTATAAAGGCTTTGAAGATGGCATTGTACAGCTGAAACTCCAAGGTTCTTGTACCAGCTGCCCCAGTTCAATCATTACTCTGAAAAATGGAATTCAGAACATGCTGCAGTTTTATATTCCAGAAGTAGAAGGTGTAGAACAGGTATGCCAATATTGTATGACAGTTTAGATTTAATATTAAAATGAATTTTTTGGAAAGAAAAATTCATGACCTGACATTTTCTTCCAGGGCTATATCGTTGTGTTACCATTGTTATCAGACTTGCAGGCTCCTTATTTAAGAATTAACTTTAGTATTATGAATTACCTACTATGTGCCCAGCGTTTTTACAAGTATTACCTCATTTATCTTCTAACAACGCAGTGTAATAATATTAAGTAAGTCATTTCCATTTTGTACATGGGAAACAGACTCAGAGGGCATACTGCTGCTCTAGAAAAGTTATGAAAAGGGGATTCAAAACATGATGAAATTTTATAGATGAGGTTTAGAAATCTTTAGTGGAACAGCTCCACTACTTCGTATTTAAACACTTCTTGTTCTTAAATGTGCAGGCAAGAAGCTCATCAAGAAATCATACTTTGTTGTACAGTAAAACAGACTACTGAGTAGAGTAATAGAGCTTTATCTATAGCCTGATGTCAACATTTTTTCTGCCCCAAGATATCTAAGGAATATAGTACAGTACTTTCTCAGAAGTGATAGTGACCTTCACTGCAGTAATTCTGAAACAAGAGGCATGGCCTTATGGAGAGAGATTATCAAGTAAGGAAAGAGCGTATGGAAATTAGAAATTTGAAAAAACTCTTCAGGTAACTCTGTGCCTTTAAGGAGAGGGCATCATCTCCTCTCAGCTCCTGTGAGACTCACTCATCTCTGGGTAGTATTTAAACCTGTCCTTTTGGTACAATACATGCTGTCTCCTCTTTGAAGTTCTTATCAGTCCTTCACTTGGAATTAAGCTGTACTTCTGTGCAAAGCTTCTGTGTGTCTGTTTCAGCTTTCTGTTCAGGGGTAATTTCCTTGAGAGGTTTGTAATCGTATCTAGGTCTTTGTGTTCTTCAACATTTTAGCCTTGTGTGTTGTAAATGTTGTTTACATAGTTTGTATTAAATAAATGTTTAGAAACATTAAAAATTTAGGAACATTTTTGCCTAAAATAGAAGTTGATTGACAAAATTTTTTGGATTGGGTGCTGCTGAGATTGGATATAAAAACATCAATTCCTTGGAAGTAAATATCCATTTTTTACTCAGCCCAGAAGAAACTATGAGGGAATTGTTTTTCCATTGATTGTTTCAGATCAGAACCAGATTCATCTGGATTTTTTAAAAATTAATTTTTGTTCCATTTTCCTCTATATGCCTTTTTTTATATAAATTTATTTATTTTACTTATTTTTTTTTTTGGCTGCGTTGGGTCTTCGTTGCTGCTCACAGGCTTTCTCTAGTTGCGGTGAGCGGGGCAACTCTTTGTTGTGGTGCATGGGCTTCTCGTTGCAGTGGCTTCTTTTGTTGCAGAGCACGGGCTCTGGAGTGCAGCCTCAGTAGTTGTGGCGCACGGGCTTAGTTGCTTCACGGAATGTGGGATCTTCCCGGACCAGGGCTTGAACCCATGTCCTCTGCATTGGCAGGCGGATTTTTAACCACTGCACCACGAGGGAAGCCCCTCTACATGCCTTTTTAAAAAATTACAGTAGTTAACATTTTGGTCGATTGACAAAGGAAGGTTTTTATTCACTTGTCCAGGGTGGGGTGATGAATTGGCAGTTGGATTATAAACCTGAATTGGCATTTAATTATAGTAGGTATGGTGAAGAGAAAAAATAGTCTTAGGTTTATATAACTCTTTTCCTTTCCAAAGGAGTTGGTTTTTAGTATCTGAGTAAAATATTAACTCATGAAAAGATACTAATCCTTTCTTTTTTTTCTTCAAGTATTCATTAGTATCTTTCTTAACTTACTTGAAATGAGAATCTTCACATTCTTCTAAGGTTTAAAATGAACTTTTATGTCAGTAAGACCAAAATAATTAGTTGCTAGTATATTTTGTTTCTTTACCTTTTTTAGGGATTCATTTTTCTAATATGTATTTTTACAATAACAATTTGGTATAGCTCCCTAGAATATATTTAAGGAAATGAGATGCTTTTGGAAAAAAAAGCAAAAATATCAGTTATATATATTAGTCATACAGCTAGGAAATACCAGTTATCATTATAGTCTTCTCTGTCCAGCTGAGACTCTGCTATTGGAAGCCTCCTTTGGGACAAGGAAAAGAGACCAATGTTTTATTTAACTTGCTAATATTCAGTTTGCTTTTATGTTGTTAGAATATCAGGTTATGATGCAAACCTTGTGCTTTGGGGGCTGTTGGTAGATTTATTCTTATTGGATTGGCACGCATTGTTATAGATTAGAGTATTTCAGGTAAGCAAGTAATATTAAAATCAGGAAAATAGCAATTTCTAATCCTTAATTCTTAAGTTCTCTTTGTTTTTTTGTTTTAGGTTATGGATGATGAATCAGATGAAAAAGAAGCAAACTCACCTTAAATTAATTTGAGTTTTCTTTGGGCCCAGCAGTTGGACTTGTTGATATATATACTAAGCTATTATTATTAATCTGCTAAGGAACTTGAGGATTAATAAAATATACCCTTTCTTCAGAGAATGATATATAAATATTGCATGTTTGCTGTACCTCATATGAGTTATTTATAACATCCTGAATCATCTTCTGCACACATGGATTTTATCCAGGGATATTTTTATTTTTGTTCTTCATTTCTCATGGTTCCTTCTTTGCATAATGTGTGAAGCAGTTTAAAATACATCCCCCCCAATCTAATTTATTTACTTTTTTAATACAGAAGTAAATAGGGAGAATTTTTTAAAGATATTCTAAAATGGCTAAGCTTTTTATGAGATGTTTGAAACTATGGTTACTGAATTTTTACCTTGTTAAAAAAAAACACTAAACAATTTTAGTTTTAAAATGGTATCTGCCTAGTAGCCCCCAATGTAGTATCACATAACTTCCCACTGAAAGACCAAAAAAAAAAAAGAAAAATCATAATGCTGAAAACTGATGAAGAACCAAGTTCTAGAATGTAGACAAAATTTCCATTGATTACAAGACAGAGCAGGCTGAATTGAGAAAAACTGCCTTAGTATTCTCAGGCTTTACCTTATGATACAAAATCTGTCTGAAAAAAAGATGTGAAACTGCTTGGTCCTTCTACTGGCTTCTCCTGACTCAGAGATCTATAATCTGTACCATGCCAAAAATTTGGATGGTTATCTTTCTACCATATGTGTACTGCTTTTTCAGATAGCCCAAGTAGCAAATTATCTTTCTCTCTTGTTTTTCTATAGGAATTCAGATTCAACAGTTCACAGACAGTATCAGGAAAGGAAAGATAGGTACCTTGCATCTTTGGAATTCTGTTCCCCCAAAGTACTGAGATTAAAATAGGGATGGAAACAGAAAGAACTCTGGCAATTGTGAATGCTGGAAAGAGAAGTTTTAATTTTTGTTCTTTTGGTTCACAGAACCAGGCATTGCGGTTGGAGAATTTGTTTCCTGAGCCATTATAGATGAATTCAGGTTAGACTATGGGAATTACTATGTAAGGTAGGCACATTAATCTGCTGAAGCTACAAGAAATTGAGATTGTGGAGGAGATGCAGTTAATGACAAGTTTTGGGTCTGGCCACGAAATAAGTGGCTGAGGTGAGTGGGGGATTTAGTTACTGGAAGAGGAAATCATGGAACAGAGAGGCCAAGTTATTGGAAAGATTTTCTACAAAAGGGAGCAACCATGAAGAACAAGGAGGAAAGGTGGAGAAGAACATTCTAGGCATACAGAACGGTGTAATCAGAATCTGGAAGCTGTGGAATGTATTTGGGAACTGCAAGAAGCTGAGTAGGACTTGAGTGGAAGGTGGAAGGGCTTAGCTGGAAATGGTGCAGAGGTAGGCATTGGGTAGTGAGGAGAATGCTGCAGACACTCTTGGTTGCCTACTCAGCTTACACCCCTGCTTCTTACTGAGAGAGGCCCTCTCAATTATCATTTGCTTGCAGTGTGCCCACGGAAGGTAGGTCTCACTCAGTCCCAGGGGATAAATTATAACTAGTTTAACTGGGACATTTTAACTCCTTTTTTCTTTGCCAGTCATTAGTCTGGGTATGGACATATGACCCAACTCTGCCTATGAGCTGTAAGAGAAAGTCTGTTGGTGAGCTCTGGAAAGGTTTTCTTCCTTGATAGAGAAGAAAGTTTATGTAAAGAAGGCTCTTTTCCTATCCATTCCTTTCCTTCCTGCTTGGTATACTGTAATATGAAGACTTGATGTCCAAGGCTCTGACAGTCAGCTTGTGATCATGAAAACCAGCTCACTAAGAATGGCAAAGAGGAAGGAAAACAAAAAAGGGGGCCTGGATCTTTGAGGACACTATTGACCTTTGAGCCAGCCTGGGAACCACCAGTGTTCAGAGTATCATGTGAGATAAAAGTTTTTCTTGTTACATCAGGTATTCTGTCATTTGAAGCTGATTGCCTTCTAACAAAGAGCCTGGTAAATCATGGAGAACTTGGTAAATAATTTTACTGCTTTTTTATTTGTGGCAGTGCCAAATGTCAATCTTAAAATGATAACAAATTCACATTTTTAAATTAATTGAGCCACTTTTTCAATCAAAGATTAAATTAGGTGTAGTTTAATCACGTAATAGTTTTACATTTTGAATGTTTAAGTTATATTTAATTTCCTCCCACATAACCCTGAAGAAAGAATGTAATCATTCACTGTTAGTTGTGTTTCACTAAAAAAATAAAAATTAACCCCCAAAATGTGCAAAATGTTTTTACATGAAATATTCTTGAAAACACTTGTTGGGACTTCCCTGGTGGGCCAGTAGTTAAGACTCCACGCTCCCAACGCAGGGGGCCTGGGTTCGACCCCTGGTCGGGGAAATAAGATTCCACATAACACAACTAGCCCGTGTGCCACAACTAGAGAAACCCACGCGCCACAACGAAGACCCAGCGCAGGCAAAATAAACAAACTAAGAAAAAACCAAAAAAACTGGTTGTCTTAACAGAAATTAAAAAAACAAAACAAAAATACACTATAACTATGGGACATTTCAATATGTATTTGAAACTGAGATTATTGGCCAAAGCACCTGGAGGGTTTTTTACTAAACAAAATTAGGGTGAAGCCTGTCAAGGAGTGGGTAATTTCCCCCTCTACCCCTTTTGAGTTCTTGTGACTGGACTAACAATAAAATTGACACAAGATAGATTAACAGGAGAAAAAGAAACAAATTTTAATTCTTGCACACAGAGGTCTCATAGTAATGGGACCTAAGAAGTGGCCAAAGCAGTTAGCTTTTACATTTTTAGACAAAATTAATTTGAGAGGAATTGACAGAACAAAGAAATTTAGGTTTGGGTGCTAATTAATAAGGAATTTAAACAGTTTGGACTTGGGTAGTGAGTTAGGAAGGAAATAACAAGGTTTGTTTAGATAGTCTTTTGGGCTGAATTCCCTATCTGGTGATAAGGATGTCTTCCTACCTCCCAGTACAGGGAGGGCGCCTGTCACATGGAAGATTTATTTCCTACTTTCAGGGAGACAGGAGGGTCAGAGTCCCTCTTGTATCAGCCATTTCTTAAGTAACTTTAATTCAAAATAATATGACATTGAGGCATATTTTGAGGTGCCTGCCGTGAGCCCCACCAAGCCCTATACAGAATGATAAGGAGCAAAATATATAAAAATAGACTTTCATTGAGCATTCACTATGTGACAGTGTTCCCAGTACCTTATATTTATGAAGTCATTTAATCCTATGAGATGGGTAACTATTATTGTCCCCATGAGGCACAGAGAGGAGAAGTACATATTCCATTGCCATAGAAATTAAGTGGAAAAGCCAGGAACATGGACCCTGACATTCTGGCTGCAGAGCCTATGCACATTGCCTTTAGGGAATTGGACCCTCGCACCTTTCCTGAGTATTCCTACCTCAGGGAAGGGAAAAGCATTCCTTGTCTTCATAGGTGCTGCTTCCTAGTGGACCATCTTTTACTTGCCCCAGACCATCATGGGCCAAATGTGTACATTTGTACACATTTGTGTGCATATGTGTACATTTTTTTCATGCAGGAATATGAAGCTGGCTGCTCTCCAGTCCAGTGGGAATTTACATCATCCCTTTGGGAAACCCCAGTCTTATACTCTGCTTCTCCACATTAGAGTTATCAATAATAATTCCACAGGGTGCTTGCAGTCTGCAGAATCGACTTTTGAAAGAAACTCTAGAAAACAGTATTCTTCTGTCTCCTTACATTTGGAGTCATCTTTCAGCTCTAGGCAGCTCCCTGAATGGTCCACCTCTATTTTGGCTCTGATCACATCCTAGAAGATAGAAATAGTAGATAGATAGGACCAGGTAATCTCATGGTTTCCAATTTGTTGACAATTTCTTGGCAGTAGAATGAGTTTCTTTCTAGCAGAGGTAGAAAACTCTGCCCCAGGTTCTGCCTACTGGGGAAATTTGGAGCCATCCTGGAGGCGAGAATTGGGGAATGTATTAATTCTAGTTGGAGTCAGCACCCTTTGTTCTCAAGCCTGAGGAGTGAACATCTTTTGTTAGTGTTTTCCTGGTGTCCTTTCATTCTTTTAGCCCTTTCCTTTGAAGAACTTCTACCTATTCCTGACTCTATGTGGCTCTGGTGGAACTGTCCAATCACCGTGTCCTACCTTCTTTGCCACCAGAGTGGGGCATATGACTCACTAGACCCATCAGAACCCTTGCCTAGAATATAAAAAGTGAGGATGGAGGAATAGCCTCTCTCCCCTTGGACTGCAAGCTGTAAAGATGTGATTCCAGAGCTGTTTTAGGGTCTTTTCCCTGTCCATGAAGTCAGAGAGAGAATCAAAGAGAGTTCTGACAACATTTTTTGTGTGCCTGGATATAGATGTACCTGAAGCTGTTTGTATGTCTGTCCTTTCCAATTACATTAGCCAATAAATCCCCCTCTTCAGCTAGTTTGAGTAAGTTTCTATTATTTGTCATTGAAAGCTCTATCCTCTAGAAATTTAAAATAAATACATATATTCACGTTGAGGAAGTCAATAAGATGACCCTTCGATGGGTGTATTAGTCGGGCTTTCTAGAGAAACAACTAGTAGGGGGGAGAGAGGGAGAGAGAAATTCATTTTAAGGAACTGGCTCATGCAATCATGGAGGCTAGCAAGTCCAAAATCTGCAGGATGGGCCGTCAGGGTGGAGACAGGGAAGAGCTGACGTTGCAGTCCAAGTCCAGTTCGGCTGGGGAATTCCTTCTAGCTCTGGGGAGGTCAGTCTTTTGTTCTATTCAGACTTTCAGTTGACTAGATGAGGCCCATCCACGTAATGGAGCTCATTGTGCTTTACTCAAGAGTCCACTGATTTAAATGTTAACTTCATCTGAAAGCATCCTCACAGAAACATCCAGAATATAATATTTGACCAAATATCTGGGCACTCTAGTGCAAACAAATTGACCTATAAAATCAACCATCACAGTGGGTAAAGTTTGCCTTCATCACCAACTTATTTCTGATTCCTGCTTCCATAATTTGGCCTCCTTTCTCTGGCATTACCATACTTAGTTCCACATGCCCTTATATTGTCCCTTTCTTGCCCAGTGTCATCAACCAACGTAATCTGTCCAGGTCTGCCTTCCTTCTAATTTCAGAATTATCTTTATTTTATCCCCATCAAAGCTTGCATTTCCTAAGTGACTTTTTCACACCTGGTATCCAAATAAAAATAATCTCATAGTTACACTCTAAAATGTAATAGATGATAATGACTTAATGTAGATCTCCTTGGGCAGGGAGAGGTGTTCTGCCTTAAATATGTTTGTACAGGTGGAGTTTAGGCAATGTGATAGGGAAGAAGTGGAGGTAATTTTGCACAAGGGAACTTTCTGGTTCCCTTATAATCCTATTTTGTGAGTGACTCTCTAGTCCTCTATAGTCAAGCCCTAACTCACATTTGATTCCCTTCTTAATGCTTCCTTTTAGAAAGGGCAAATACACAGATGCAAAGTTTAAGATAGGATTCTTCTTTAGGGAACTGCCAATAGGTTAAAGTATAGCTAGACTGTTAAATGCTTGAATACAGTGGTGGGAGATGATGCTGATAAAACCAACAGGAGTGAGATCTGAACTACCAAGGGTGTGTGCATAGGAGTCTGGACTTAATCCTGCAGGTGAAGGATACCCACTGAATTAGAAGCAGGGAGAAACAGGATCTGATCTGTGTTTTTGAAAGATCACTCTGGTGTGAAAGTGTCTAGGATGAACTGGGGTAGTGGTGGAATCAAAGGGATTTACTTAAGGGGTCTTTCTGAGGCCCTGACTGGTGCCTTCTCTTCTGTTCATTGCTTCCTTCTCAAAGGCCTTCGTGGCTCAACCTACTTCTTTTCCCTTTGACACTTGCTACCATCTTCTCTGTCCACTGAAGTACACTTCTCCATATAACTCCATAAGAAGTGGGATATATATGCCCCTGCTTCCCATATTTTTGTAATGCACAGGGCTTTTAAAATGTTGAGATATAATTGACATATAACATTATATTAGTTTCAGGTGTACAATATGATTGATGTATATATTGCAAAATGATCACCACAATAAGTCTAGTTAACATCCATCGCCACACATAGTTAAAAATTTTTTCCCTTGTGAGGAGAACTTTTAAGATCTACTCTCTTAGCAACTTTCAAATATACAATACAGTATCATTAATTATAGTCACCATCCTGTACATTACATCCCCAGGACTTATTTATTTTATAACTGGAAGTTTGTACCGAGGCCTTTTTAATTTTAATAATTTTGTTGCTATCAATACTTATTATTGTAATCCAGATAAGGGATAACAAAACTCACAAATATGGGGGCATTTAAAAATCTTATAAAGCTATTTCAATTATGGTTCTTCATTTCTTTAGCAATGGCAATGAAATCCCTGATGGCCTTCAGGCTGCATGGCAAGGAGAAGGCTGAGAACCATCATATTCAACAGGACTAATCCCATGAACAGGGAAATGGATTTACATAAAAAGACAATGAATTACACCCCGTTACCATCATCATTATTATTATTTTTTTTAGTTCAGAACTTTTGTTCAGGAGAGAAAATCTTTTCCATTTCCTCGGATGTTTGAATTAGACCCAGATGTCTCCTTTCCTTCATAGGACATTTATTTTCTTCTCCTCCAGTCCTTACCCCCAAAGGTCCAGCTAAAGCAAAGCTATGTATAGATGGGGGGTCAGACAAAGTTCTTCCGTATCGGTGTCTTGATTGGCACGTGTTTACAAAGACTCTTTGTTGCAGTGGGTTGGTGAGGTTGTTCAAGGTTGGGCTGGGAAAATATTGACCTTCAAAGTTTCTTCCTTGAAACTGGTGCAAAAGCACCTTCCAAAATAGCTGCAGAATGGAGGTGGACAAGACAAATTGATAGTCATGATGGAGTAGAAAGCAGAAGAGGAAAGTAAGGGTTCATAGATTATTATAGTTTGAGCATGAGCACTTTGGTGATACCACTAACATTTTCTTTGTTCCATCAACAAGTTTTCTGGTGATGCACAAAGGTATTGTTTAAACTTCGGAATCATACCCTTCACTCCTTGGCAATATCACTAAGGTTCTACCAGAACCTCTTAGATGAGGGTTCTGAGGCTAATATATACACACACAGAGACTTTTTTTTTGCCTCTTGAATTAAAAAATGTGTTGTCTAGTAACAAACAGTTCACTGTTTTTTAACTTTGCTCTGGGTAATTTAGGAACCTGTTTAAGGGCCTGAAATATTAAAGGGCTTTCAGGTGAGTACTTTCATTAGTTAAATGTGACATTTTCCTTTCTTTCTTTCAGGACACTTATAAAAGGGCATCTTTTTCTTTCTCTTTTTTTTTTTTTTGAAAACAAACAACTTTTTATTGACATATAGTTGACTTACAATGTTGTGTGAGTTTCAGGTGTACAGCAAAGTGATTCAGTTTTATATGTATATTCAGTTTTATATATATATTCTTTTTCAGATTCTTTTCTATTATAGGTCATTACAAGTTATTGAATATAGTTCCCTGTGCCATACAGTAGGTCCTTGTTGGTTATCTATTTTATATATAGTAGTGTGTATATGTTAATCCCCAAATCCTAATTTATCCCTCCCCCCGTTTCCCCTTAGGTAACCATAGGCTGTTTTCTATGTCTGTGAGTCTATTTCTGTTTTGTAAATAAGCTCATTTATATCATTTTTTTAGATTCCACATATAAGTGATATCATGTGATATTTGTCTTTGTCTGACTTCACTTAGTTTGATAATCTGTAGGACCATCCATGTTGCTGCACATGGTCTTATTTCATTCTTTTTTTATGGCTGAGTAGTATTCCATTGTATATGTATATACCACATCTTCTTTATCCATGCATCTGTCGACGGACATTTAGGTTGCTTCCATGCTTTGGCTATTGTACATAGTGCTGCTTTGAACATTGGGGTATGTGTATCTTTTTGAATTAGCGTTTTCATCTTTTCCGAACACATGCTAAAAGGGCATCTTTTTCCCTCTAAGAAAAGCTGAAAAGCCCTTTGCTCATTTGATCAGATAACCAGCCATAGAAAGTCAATTCTGCTAAGAACATATGACTTTTTTCACTCCTTCAAAAACATTTTTGATCCCTTACTTTGTGCTAGGGTTTATACCAGGTGTTGGGTATGCAAAGACTTGTTCTACTCTCAAGAAACTTAGCTTTGTAGGGAAACGTATTAAAAAATCATAAAATATTGAAGCATATTGCTTTAAAGGAGGCAGCTCAAAGACTGAGAGGTTAATGACTCCTCCAGCCTCTCTGGGGGAAGACAAAAAGGGTTTCCCCCAAGAAGTAGCATTTAAGCCGAGATGGGGTGGGGATTCCCCAAAGAGTAACCAATATGTGCAAAAGATTTGAGAATGTTGGACCCGTTGGGAAACTACCTGTTCAGGGTAGAGTGTAAACGGCTGAAAGGTGGAGTAGGAAGAGAGCAGTAGTGTGAGGTAAGACCAGACATCTGGGATCAGAAGACCATGCAATGCTCTGTATGTCAGGCAAGTTTTTATTTGATTCTAGTCTTGGGCCATTAATAGCGTTATAATAACCATCTACATTTGACTAAAAATAGCATTTACATCTTCTTAAAGCAAATGCTCAGGTAATAAATTTTCAGAAACATCATCTCTCTCTCTGATTAAGTCTCTCTTGGCAGGACTTGTGCGTTAATTCATAGGATTAATAGTTCATGAGTCCCATGTAAGGCTGTCAAATCCAGGCAATTCCTACTGTCTGAGACGTGGGCCATCAGAAGTATGGGCCAGCAGAGCTTCTTAAGCCCAGGCGGCTAGTGCTGGATAGTTGAGCCTTACATTCGACCCCCTCCCCCTCTGCAAAAAACTGGGGGTTATGGAGGCAATGGATGGGGGTGGGAATGGGGAGCGGAGGGCTTTCGAGGCCAAGAATCTGACTTAGAGCTTAAGTTGGGAACTGAATCCCTGTCACCAGAAAGACTGGCCAGACCTGATTGGTACCTCTCTTCCCTCACCTCACTCAATTCTTTCCAATTTTTCTACAACCTTATGTCCTCCTTCCACCCTGACTTGTTTGTTTGTCCCCCAGGATCAGGCATCCTGCTTTCTTCCTCCTCTCTCCCCGCTTGGTGGGGCGCCGGAGCTTGGGGCCTTGGACTGCATTAGGCGCGTGCCCCAACGCTATTTGCTTTGGTAACAATTCCATCCTCTTTGTTAATCTCTCCATCGTCCCCTGCCAGCCGCCGAGTTCTTTCCCTCCCGCAGGGCAGTGCCTCCCGCTGCGCGCCCGGGGGTCGGGCGGCTCCAGGAACCTCAAGCGGATGCGGCCACGAGCCGGTGCCACGTCTCAGCCGCCAGCAGGCCAGCGCCTGCGTGGGCTTCGGGGCGGTGCGGGGCGGGGCGGTGCGGGGAGGCGGGACCTGCGCTTGAGCGGCGCGGACGCAGCCCAATGGGACCTGCGGGCGGTGGCGGCGGCGGCGCGGTGTGCGCCGGGGGGCGGGGTCCAGCGGCAGTTGCTGGCAAGCCCGGGAGGACGAGACTGCTTTCGTTGCCTCAGTCGTTGCATCCGTGAGGGAGTCGTGTCGGCGCCCCCCTGGCCCCCAAGCCCGCTGACCGCCCAAAAGGCTCGTGTGCTCTCCCGTACTCGCGAGCCGCTCGCCGCTTGCCCTGCAGGCCGTGCCTCCTGCATCATGTGCGGTAAGGGGGCCGCGGGCGGGGGGCGTGTTGCGGGGCGGTGCTGGGGTGCGGTGCGGGCGTCGCTGAGGCCGGTGGAGCCGGCGGGAGCGGGAGTGTGGAGGGTGCGAAGTCTGGGTGTTCGGCGGGGGGTGTCCCGCGGTGCCTGCGGGTGCTGGGGGTGGGGGCCGGCCTCTGGGAGCTGGAGCGGGGACCTAGGAGGGCACCTGAGAGGAGGGCGGGCCCTAGAGGGGATCTGGGGGTGCCGAAGGAGGCTTTGCGCCAAGAAGGGAACCAGGAGCGAAGAGCACTGTCTGAGTTGGAAAAGGAGCGAGGGCTGAGGGAACTGAGGGGTGGAGGGGAGTGACTTCAAAAGAGTCCAGCAGGTGAGGGAGGCAACCTGTGGAACATCAGGTGAGGTCTCCTGAATTTATCTCGCATTCTTCCAGGATTTACCTTTTAAGAAATATTTAATTTTAGTTGCTTTCTTTCGGACACGCCCAGCAGAAAATAGAACTGTAGCTAGAGCTACGACAATGACATTTCATATGATCTTACTTCCTGCCTCCCCCCATCTCAACAGAAGCCATTGCTAATCAATGCCTTGGTGAATGGGCCCGGAAGTGACCGTGGAGAGAGATCGTACATCATTTATTACTTGAATGTGCACCCATTTGAAACACTTACTTATGAGAAATATTGGTCTACATTTAATGAATGTTTTACTTAGAACAGTTAAAACATAAAGTTAGGCCCTTTTAGTCCATGTTTTGAGACTTAGTCGTTTTAATAATTAGCTAAAAGTGTGAGTTAAAGTTACAATTGTCAGAATTATATCTGAAATGACTGATATGCTCTAAAATTCGTATTAACTTGGCTATTGTCAGTAAAAAGAATTGAATTCTTACCTTCCCTATTGAAATTTACAACTGACCTTACCCCTGGAAGAAAGAACACTTTTTAAAAAAATTTTATTTTATTTATTTATTTTTGGCTGCGTTGGGTCTTTGTTGCTGCGCGCGGGCTTTCTCTACTTGCGGCGACC
Source organism: Balaenoptera physalus (assembly GCF_965194825.1). Classification (NCBI taxonomy): domain Eukaryota; kingdom Metazoa; phylum Chordata; class Mammalia; order Artiodactyla; family Balaenopteridae; genus Balaenoptera; species Balaenoptera physalus. The sequence continues at coordinate 38,869,246 of NC_138894.1, forward strand.
GGGGGCTACTCTTAGTTGTGGTGCGCAGGCTTTTCATGGCAGTGGCTTCTCTTGTTGCGGAGCACAGGCTCTAGGCGCGCGGGCTTCAGTAATTGCAGCACGCGGGCTTCAGTAGTTGCAGCTCGCGGGCTCAGTAGTTGTGGCACACGGGCTTAGTTGTTCTGCGGCATGTGGGATCTTCCCAGACCAGGGCTTGAACCCGTGTGCCCTGCATTGGCAGGTGGATTCTTAACCACTGCGTCGCCAGGGAAGGCCCAATAACACTTTTTTAAAGGGAAGTATGATTGTAATAGAATTGAAGCTACCTGGGAAACATTCTTTGTAGCCTTTTGCAAGAGGAACTGAGCAGGAGTAGCTTGTACTCATTAGTGTCTATTTTTCCTGTATTTAACTTCATGTTAATTTCAGCTTCTGGAATGAAGAGCAAGTTTAAATTTAGAGTAGATTAAAAAAAACCGCACAAAAACAGAAACAATTATAAATAGCTTGCTGAAATTATTAGTGGTAGAGCTGACTTTAGAATCAGTTACACTTTTGCAGTGTCTAGGTAGTAGAGTGGTTTTGCAAAAGACATAATTTAGTTTGGAGCTGTGAGGTAATGAATTTGCAATCCCCAGTGTGCTTGTTTAGTAATTAACTGTTACTGAGTGATGAGGTGTGCACCTAGTCAAGTACCTGGCTTTCCGGTTGCAGATCATTTCTTTATCTTGTTCCAGGAAATACAGACGTCAAAGTACAGTACTATAAAAGAAAAAATCGGATCTGGTTTAGAAAAGGTTCAGAAAAGGGTGAGGCTTTTAGGGTGGAGATTAGTTGTTAGGCGTTTTCACAGAGCCAGCATCCCCATGTTATGCTGCTGAGGAAACAGGTGATAAACAAGAAATAAAGAACTAGTTATGGGAACATATGTATATGTATAACTGATTCACGTTGTTATAAAGCAGAAACTAACACACCGTTGTAAAGCAATTATAAGCTAATAAAGACGTTAAAAAAAAAAAAAAAAAGAACTAGTATTTGAGGCATTTCTAAGCTCCTGCTTTTAACCTGGACCAGTTTTACATGATTCCAGGAATAGGGTCCAGAATTTCTCTCCTCTTTAATGTAAATTCTGAAAGTTAACTGTTAAGACAAAGGTTTGTCCTTATTTTCCTCCCACATCTTAATTATTGACATAAAATTTCTAGGCAGAGAAATTGAGTGGGAATGAGATTAGATGGGAAAATTTAGAGGTTTACTTTCTGATTACCTGCTGCTGGTTCAAGTTTTTCTAAAAGATTTCGTTTCAACATGGCAGAATGTTGAAGCAGAAGAACGAGGGCTAGCAATTCTTTTTGATAGCTTTTTCCAATCAGAAATACTGATAAAACTGTTACTATATTTATCAGGTTGTATCGGGATGTTAGTATGTTACTGAGGGGAAAAAAAAAGATTTTATGGTCAAATAAATTTGCGAAGCAACAGACTAAACAGTGTTGAGCTGGCTTTTTTTTTTTAATTGCAGGACTTTTTGGAACTTTTAATGTGCTAGTAAGCATTATGAATCTTCCAGAGAAAAATAGTGTATCTATTTTTTTAAATTTATTTTGTCTTCCTCTTATTCTTGGTTCTTTGGAATACACTTTGTCCTTTTTTTTTAAAAAAAGAAGGATATTTATTTTACTTTTTTTTTTTTTAAAGGAATTCCTTTATTTTTATTTTTTATTTATTTATTTATTTATTTTTGGCTGTGTTGGCTTTCTCTAGTTGCGGCAAGCGGGGGCCACTCTTCATCGCGGTGCGCGGGCCTCTCACTGTCGCGGCCTCTCTTGTTGCGGAGCACAGGCTCCAGACGCTCAGGCTCAGTAGTTGTGGCTCACGGGCCTTGTTGCTCCGCGGCATGTGGGATCCTCCCAGACCAGGGCTCGAACCCGTGTCCCCTGCATTGGCAGGCAGATTCTCAACCACTGCGCAACCAGGGAAGCCCCATTTTGTCCTTTTTAATCTGTTTTACTTTTGGCTTCAGTGAGAGAGTGTCAATTCACTTGAGTTACGCACAGCTCTTAACAGATTTTGCTGTTTTTTATAAATGTGGGATTATAACCTTCTGGTCCAATGGTGTATATAAATGATATTTTTGTAAATGAGATAATATTTAAAAACAGTAAGAGAGCTGCAATTAAAAAATATCCTGAAATGAATCCTTAAATTTTTTTTTGTAATTATACTGTGTAATAGCTTTGGGGCTAGTTGAGGGTTGCTAAGATTGGCTTCTAGGATAAATCATAAAACTATTAGTGTTAACATATTCTTAGAAATCATACTGGGTATAAAGTAGTTGTGAAAGAAAAGAATTATTGCTTAATGAGCATTTCCTCAGTTGTGTTCCCTGGAAAGGGGAAAGTTAATAGGTCCTGGTAATGAGCAGTAGGTGGGAAAGAGTTGTTTTGTTTTTTTTTTTTTTAATCTTTATTGGAGTATAATTGCTTCACAATACTGTGTTAGTTTCTGTTGTACACCAAAGTGAATCAGCCATATGCATACATATGTCCTCATATCCACTTCCTCTTGAGCCTCCCTCCCATCTCCCTGTCCCACCCCTCTAGGTCATCGCAAAGCACCCAGCCGATCTCCCTATGCTGTGCTGCTGCTTCCCACTAGCTAACTATTTTACATTCGGCAGTGTATATATGTCGATGCTACTCTCACTTCGCCCCAGCTTCCCCCCCCACCCTGTGTCCTCAAGTCCATTCTCTATGTCTACATCTTTATTCCTGCCCTGCAGCTAGGTTCATCAGTACCATTTTTTTTTTTTTTTTTTTAGATTCCATATATCTGTGTTAGCATATGGTATTTGTTTTTCTTTTTCTGACTTACTTCACTCTGTATGACAGACTCTAGGTCCATCCACCTCACTACAAATAACTCAATTTCGTTTCTTTTTATGGCTGAGTAATATTCATTGTATATATGTGCCACATCTTCTTTATCCATTCATCTGTCAGTGGACATTTAGGTTGGTTCCATGTCCTGGCTAGTGTAAATAGTGCTGCGATGAACATTGTGGTACATGTCTCTTTTTGAATTATGGTTTTCTCAGGGTATATGCCCAGTAATGGGATTGCTGGGTCATATGGTAGTTGTATTTTTAGTTTTTTTTTTTTTTAAATTTATTTATTTATTTTTGTCTGTGTTGGCTCTTCGTTTCTGTGCGAGGGCTTTCTCTAGTTGCGGCAAGCGGGGGCCACTCCTCATCGCGGTGCGCGGGCCTCTCACTATCGCGGCCTCTCTTGTTGAGGAGCACAGGCTCCAGACGCGCAGGCTCAGTAGTTGTGGCTCACGGGCCCAGTTGCTCCATGGCATGTGGGATCCTCCCAGACCAGGGCCCGAACCCGCGTCCCCTGCACTGGCAGGCAGACTCTCAACCACTGCGCCACCAGGGAAGTCCGTATTTTTAGTTTTTTAAGGAACCTCCATACTGTTTTCCATAGTGGCTGTATCAGTTTACATTCCCACCAACAGTGCTGGAGGGTTCCCTTTTGGGAAAGAGTTTTGTAACGCATAAGTTTCGGAAATTCTGGTTTTGGAGATTCGCAATTAACAAGTTTAAAGGTTTTAGGAAGTTCTACAAATAAATCCATTAACTTTGTTTAACCCAGTATTTCTTAAACCTTTAATTATGGAGACTATTTTTCACCTCATCCCTAATTAGCATCCTGCATTATAGTGTTCTCTTTCTGTGGTTTGGGAATTTTTGACTGTACATTTTAGGTACCTAGAAAGTGTTAGAAGATATTATATATATAATATATAGATATTATATATATATATACATACATGAAACAATCACTTTGTTGTACAACAGAAATTAACACAACATTGTAAGTCAACTATACTTCAATAAAAAAATGTTGATAAAAGAAAAAATAACAAAGATACTTGAAGTGATCACTTTGTACTTGGCACTCTGCCTTTTGGAGAGATGACTAAAACAAAGGAATTGCCTTCAGGGAATTGCTGTCTGATTGGAGGAAACAGTGACTACACATATAACAGGTGTGGGTGATAATACACAGTCCTTGTTCATTGCCATATTCTAGACTACAAGTGGAATGAATAGACATTCTGAGACTGGTTAGGCCAAGAATGTTCCAGATGATAGGATAAGACTCTTAGCTGAGGAGTGCTGCCAGCTGGTAGAGAACTAGTGCACTGTGAGAGATACCACTGATGGCACGTTTTACCCAACAGTGAATGGAGTCAGAAATAAAATGAGAACTATTGCTAGTGGGTTTGAAAGAAGAAATAAAAGTGCCAGGAAAAGAGGCCAAAGAATAGTGGTTAGAGGCAGAAGAGTTCCAAAGTGGTATATTGCGTTGGACAGAGTCTGCAAGAGTAGAAAAAGGTCATTCATGTTTAATATTGCAGAGACAAGTTAATTGCATTTAGCTATAAAGAAATCGTTAGAGAAGTTGCATATATGAAGGCAGAAGGATTTGAGTTTGTGTTGAGGAGAGCATGTATACCAACAAAAGAGAGAGTATTGTGAAACTAGGTCCCTGGTAGAGTTGAAAAGTTGAGTTCCTGATGTGTAAGCTGTGAAATTAACACCAGGTGTTCATTGATTGATTCATACTCTAGGCATTGTCTCTAAATTGACTAAAAGTTGATCTAGATCATTGGATAATAAAAATTCAACCCTCTGTTGTGTAGGATCCTCAGAATATTTTGCTGTTAACAAAAAGTTCTATATTTACAAAATTGAGGAATCTCTTACCAAGAGTTACAAGCAGGAGAGGCTGGTTCAGGGAATATGTGTGGAATATGTTTCTCTATTTTCAGTCTATAAGGAAGGATAGGCTTATAGGGTGTTATACTGTTAAGATGAAGAGGAAGGCTTCAATTCTATGAAGGAAGAATCTACCGAAAATGAGAAAGAGGCTGGGAAGAGAGAAATGGGGGTTTGAGAGTAGTCTAGATTCTAGACTTTAGAATAATATCTGGGGGAAGTGTAAAATTTAGACAAGCAGTGAATTAGCAGGATTGGTCAGCAGTTGGGAGGGCTCCCATGAAAGTGGACCTGAGATGAACGGATGACCTGAAATGGATGGACTTCACTATAGGGGCGCTCAGGGACACAGGGGTGAGAGCATAATGGGCCCAGAGGGGCTGGCTTGGCAGCATGAAGAAAAATTGTGGTCTGATGTGATTGATAAGAGAGAAGTGGGAGAGATGGAATGTTTAAAGGTGTGTGAGCAGAAAGTGCATGCCTTTTCTCGGGGAAGATGATGATATAGGTAGACTGTGAGGGAGTGTATAATTAGAGATGTCAGTGTTTAAACAGTGCTTTGAGTTCCAGGATGTTAAATGTGCAAGAGAGAAGTGTTACAGAGCTCCTTCCAGTGGCCCCATGTATTTACAACAAAGTAGGAGACACTTGAACCAGCATTTTGCAAATAGGAAAAAGATTTGGAACAATTTAAAAAAACACAAATAATTGAAATTTCTCATGTGTCACTCCATATAACTTTTTCTTTGTGTTTTTAGGGGTGTAGGAAATGTTATCTCAAATATTTCTTTTTTTTTAAAGATTTTTAACCACATGTTCTGATTAATTTACTTACAGAACTGAGATTCTTTTTTTTTTTTTTTTAATTATTTATTTATTTATTTATTTATGGCTGTGTTGGATCTTCGTTTCTGTGCGAGGGCTTTCTGTAGTTTCTGTGGGCTTTCAAGTGGGGGCCACTGTTCATCGTGGCGCGCGGGTCTCTCACTATCGCGGCCTCTCTTGTTGCGGAGCACAGGCTCAGTAGTTGTGGCTCACGGGCCTAGTTGCTCCGCGGCGTGTGGGGTCTTCCCAGACCAGGGCTTGAACCCGTGTCCCCTGCATTGGCAGGCAGATTCTCAACCACTGCACCACCAAAGAAGCCCTATTTCTTCGTTTAAAGGAATCTTACCTATAGGATGTGCCTCTATAATTATAGTATTGACTATGTTTTATGGCAAGTGTATAGTTGGTGTGTATAACTTAATTGCAGAATTGTTTATAATTACAAAGAGTTAGAAAAACCTCAATAAATAGGTAAATGGGTAGGTAAAATATGAGAAATCTATTATGGACTATTTTTATTATGCAGCCTTCAGTAGACTGGGGTAGATGGGTTGTACTGACATAGAAAGACCTCCAGCATCTTAAGAGAAAAAACTACAGAGCAATATATATGTTATCATATTTATGTTTTAAAAGAACCAAAACCTCTAAAACCATGTACATCTGAGTTCATATAGGTAGAAAAACTCATAGCCGAAGGATTGGGACAGTGTATGTGGGATTAATGGTGGTTATCTCCTTTGTGGAGGTAGAAAAAGGAGATTTTTCACAGTTCATTCTGTAGGATTTGTGTAATTTGAATCTTTAACGATGATAATTTGTAACTTGGGTTATAAGAAAAAATTTTTAAATGAAACTTAAGTAGCGTTGTAGATGGATTCTGTTTCAGAAGATATAAAATTTAGAGAAGGAATTTGAACACTTAAAAATTCCAATGTCTAGGGTTTCATCAGAATATTGAAGTTGTCAAGTGAAAAAATATGTAAAAGCAAAATTTCTTCTTGAAACTAATATAATATTGCAAGTCAACTATACCTCAAAAAAAGTAAAATTTTTTATTCGTAAGAACATAAATTCAACCAGACATAGGAACTTTAATAATTTGATTGGTCAGCTAAATTGCATTCAGTTTTCATTTCAATAAGGTTTAATAGTCTTTGCCTACAGCTAGATTGCTTTTAACCAGGTGTGTCAAGTCTGTGATCTACGTCATGTCTGAATATCTTGTTAAGCAAGGTGTTCATAAGTGCTTTTATGTAATTGAATTTAAGTTGCCGTTTTCTGAGCGTGATGCCTGTAGGTGCAAGTCCTTGCTTCAGTTAGGGAGATATTTATTCCAAGTGTATTACATTATTAAGAAAATTTGCACTTTGGAAGCACAAGCTGATGTGGGATTAGAAAATCTCCTGTGCTCCATACAACCACTGTTTGTGTTACTGGAGCAATTACTGAAGAGTGGTGGAGAGTTGATTTTTAGTCTTTTGTAGGTACTTTAAGCAGAACTATTTATTGCGAGGTTTGGTGAGACAAATCAAAGACCTGAAATAGGGATTGCTACCCTAATAAGCACAATTTTGAGTTATGAATACCTACCCGGTAAACATGCCCTGCATGCCTGATTGGCAAATTATTTGCTATTATATTTTCCCAGCTACCCCAAGATTACAGATAACCCACTAATCTGTACAAGTGGGCCAGCTGTGCTCTCAAGGGGCTGGTCTGTAAAACTGACAGATTCAACCTCTTTATCTTTCATTTTCCTAACCAGGGATAACTTTCTTCTCCCAGCTCTGTTACTTTGATCTTAGAAAATTTCTCTACATGTGTCATCCTTTTATTCCTTTTAGTTCCTGCCTAGTTATGCAAGGAGAAATATTGCTCCTACTTCTTCTTCCTCAATTCCTCCCCTTCCCTTTTTCTTTGTTCCCATAGTGAACCAAAATAAATGACAGTAATGATTATTGGTAACAGTAGTGCTTCCTCTGTCAAGGAGAAGGCAGGTTTTGAATTGGAATTGATATATGGTATTTCATCGAATCTAAGATGCCACTTATTGGGAAATGTACCATTTATATATGGACCACAAAGAAAGAAAATATGACTGTCTTAAAATCAATGCTGTCAATATCTGAAGTCCTAGAAAGTATTGTGAGGATGCTTTCAGAATACCACAGGCTAAGTAATCTGTTTGTCTTTACCTTAAAGCAGTGATGAATCTTAGCATCACTAATAGGGAGTCACCAGCCAATATAAAAAACATACATACTTGTGAATAATTCTTGTCCCTCAGTTTTAACCTAAATCAGTCAAGCCTTTAGATTTCTCTTCCAGTTTGCGGGAAATACAAGGAATAGAGGAACTGGTCAGACCACACAATGTGGAATCAATTAGGCATAGCCAGAGGTGAGAAATTCAACAAGAAAATTGCTCCTGGCTTATCAGTAAGTCAGTGTCTTGGAGGAAAACAGGGCATTAGGGGAGACCATTCTGGATTCAAAGAGACTTATGAGACATAACAATCAAATGTGGGCTGTGATCCTTTATTATATTCTAGAATAAACAAATCAGCTGTAAAAGACATTTATTTTTGTTAATAGGGAAAATGTGAATATGAACATTGTATTAGATGAACTAGAGCATTATCTTAGGTGTGATAATAATATGGTTTTGTAGAAAAATGTCTTCATTTTATATGTTACTTTGCTTTTATTAATTCTTAGTGATATACTCTGAAAATACTAAGGCCCTTCACCAGGTTTCTAGCTTTAATTTGCTAATACAATGTACACAGAACAAATCATGTAACTGTCAGAACAAAGAATTGAGGCCCAGAGGAGTACAGTCTGTAGAGGTATTAAAAAGTACCAAATGCATAGCATATAGCAATCTCTATAGCAATCAAAGAAGAATCCTCAAAAACCATAGAATATCAAGCTGGAGGGGACTGCAGGTGTCCTCAGATGTCAGAGGGAGGAAATACTTGGCCCTTGTGCTGTGACTCCCCACGTAATAGAAGTTGCTAATCAGTCATGGCTTTCCTTCCTGTATGAGAGACAGGGTCACTGAATCCTTTTCAGAGGTGCTCTCTAGAGCCAATACCAATTAAAAACCTGTTGGCACTTATTGTGAAACTTATTTTACCATCTCTCAGTCAAGCCCATTCATTTTGCAGAAGGGAAAGCTGAGGCTGGGTGGTATAGTGGAAAGCTTCGGGGACACGAGTTAAAGAATTTGCAGGATTTCTTCAGCGTGAGAAACTTTTATGAGCTAACAAATGTTTAGTGTGAATTTTATTAGTTTATCAAATAGTTAAAATTTAAGTTTGTTTGGAGATGAGTGATACTGGTTTAGAGAATACCTCTTTCCCTATAAAATTGTACTCAGGATCTCAAGTTTCACACAATAAGCCAATGTAAATCAGGGAGATTGAAGTTAGAAATAATATCAAAGTTGAAGGCTGTTGTTGAATTACATGTATTGAAGATAGTGAATTTAATATTGCATCACTCTGAATTTTCTTGTAAAAATGTGTTGAGTCTATAACTTGTCTTAAAAACAGTTGTTTTTTGTCATTAGCATTTAAATTGTTTTAAAAAAATTGGTATTTGATTATTATATTTAATCTTTAATTCTCTGAATGTATTACTTTTACCATCAGAATTACTTTTTTTTTTTTTTTTTTGGCTGCGACGCAAGGCTTGTGGGATCTTAGTTCCTCAACCAGGGATTGAACTTGCGCCCTCGGCAGTGAAAGCACAGAGTCCTAACCACTGGATCACCAGGGAATTCCAGAATTACATTTCTTTAAATGAACAAACCAAACCAAAAAAAACCAAGAATGTAGAAACAGAGAACAGAGTATGCAGGGTATATAGAAGTAGAAATATAATGTTATATACATGAAACATATAATGTTCAAGCCAATATTACTTCAATTAAAAAAAACTCAATAAAAAGGAATTACATTTCTTAAAAAAAAAGGGAGAAATGATTTAGTAGTGAATTTTTCTGGATGTGCTGCATTATTGGGATGTGGACTTCGTCTTCAAGGCTTTCCAGAGCCCTCAGCCTGCAAAGAATTTTTGACAGTGTAATGTGTTGTATTAGTTAATGATTTTCAGATGAATTAGATTGTATCCTCCTTTAGCAGATTATTTAGCTGATGCTAATCACAGTGATGGAGAGTAGACTAGTTGAGAATCAGTGTTCTTTTAGCACATTGTTTTTTCCTTTTTTCTTTTTGGCCACGTCGCGCGGCATACGGGATCTTAGTTCCCTTACCAGGGATTGAACCCATGCCCCCTGCAGTGGAAGTGCAGAGTCTTAACCACTGGACCACCAGGGAAGTTCCTCTTTTAGTGCATTTATATTAAAGTTTTATTTTGGGAAAATATTTATATTCTGTGTATTGTCCATTAATGAGCTAATAGAATACTTATTTGGGGCTGATAGTTTTCTGTGTGCATTTAATCTTTATCAAAGGTCAGTGACCCATGGGGGGAAAAGGGTAGAACACATAAAAGTTTGATTTACAATTGGGTTATTGGTTTAGTTTTTTCATATTACAGTTACTTTATTAAGGACCAGCAATAACAACAAATCCCCCAGACCTCATGCAGTGTTGTGGTGCAGTGAAAGTGAGATGCTTGTACAGTGCATGATAACTTAATAGATCTTTACAATTATAATTTTTAAAAGTATGAATGAACATAGGATTTCTATAAGTCTGGCCTTGTACTGCCTTTTTTGGGAAAGTTCAAACTGTTGTTTCAGGTTGTTTTGGATTTTAGTTTTAAAATGTGATTTCCTTTTTTTTTGAAAGGTATGACTGAGAAAATTGCACCGTACTCATCATGGTGATCAGCATACACATTACGGTGGCTTTTTTGTCAAATATTAACTATGTGATATTTTTGTATGCTGAAATACTTTGATAAGACCAAATTCTTTATAGAAATAAAGATACCTTTTCAAATGAAATGAAAACTGGTCATTCCAGAGTTCTGCCCCACAGAATTAATCCCCTTAAGAATCAGTGGCATTATAGTGTAAGATAGTTAAGAAAAAAGAAAATTCTTTCATAAATAAGCAACTTGAGTTTATATTTCTTTATATTTTGATTTTCATTTTTTATACATTTTAGCTATATCCAGCCTGGCCAAAGCACAATCATGGGAGACCTCAGACAATTTCCATGCTGCTATTCCTGAAATGTGGATTTCCTTTACCTGTGTTCTTCTACTGCCTCTTTGCTCTTCTGGATCAGTTCTTGTTGTACAAGTCCCTTTATTTATAGTTTTGCTTTTCCAAATGATTGCCCCTTTCCTATGAATTCTCAAGAGTTGTTAACATGTATTATGGTTATTTGTCCCTTATTAATCTGGTGAACAAGTGAGAAACCATTTGTCCTACGATGATTATACATATTTTTCGCCCATTTTTCTCTGTGATTAAATTATTTAGATTGTGAGTATTCGTCACATCATTGCTATTTATAAGTTATTTATTCCTAAAATGTGTTGATAGCATGGTCGTTGAAAGTATGAAAAATTATTTCATCTGTATAGTTTTGGAGGGTCCATATATTGCTTAAAATACTTAGTTCAGAAAATGTTTTCCTTTAAAAATAATGCTCAGTATATACGCCATAAACCCCAAATTTGTTGGTTAGTTTTGAAGCATTAAATTTTAGTTGTTAAATTGTCAGTGATGGAAGGTAAGTGAACAGTCTTATAAACTTCTTTGAAAAAACTAAACATTTATTTTGACTTATTTGCTTCAGTCTTTTATACCTGCAAGAAATTTCGCTTTGAAAAAGTTTCACTGCCTTTGAATAATTTGAAGTGAAGATTCTTTCTTTTTTAAAGATGGACTGTAGCTTCACATTTTTGCACATCTTAGACATTATTATGAAAATTAAGATTTTTGTCATAGTTATGCCAATGTTGATTCTCTAGTTAGAATTTTCTATTAAATATTTGTTTATTTGCAGGTATATTTGCTTACTTAAACTACCATGTTCCTCGCACGAGACGAGAAATTTTGGAGACCCTAATCAAAGGCCTTCAGAGACTGGAGTACAGAGGATATGATTCTGCTGGTATTTCCTTTAAAAAAATATTATGGGTGTTGCATGGTTCTTGAATAAATAGAAAGGGTTTTTTGTTTGTTTTAGGTTACTAGATTCTTTATAATGTTCATTTTGTTGTTTCTGGTAAATCTAAAATCTGAAGAATTTTTGTCTTTTATCATGTTTAAAGGGTTTGTTCATGCAATTTCAGCAGCATTAGCATTTATGTAGAATATTGCTTCTTACGGGTATCTTCTTTTGCTAAGAATGTTGTTATAAAAACAAATCACATGGGGCATTTTCATTATAAAACAGAGTTCTTAAGGCCTTACTCTGTACATTTTTTTTTTCTTTCCTGTAACTTTTAATTTCTTTTTCTCCGTGGATTCCATGCTTTTGGCATGTGAACTTGCCCAAGATTCTTCTATCTTAGATAATCAAAAAAGCAGATAAAAATAACTTTTGTCAACTTTATGTTCTACTCCAGCTTCTTCCCTTAACTGTATCAGGGGTCCCCAAGACCATCCCCAGTTTCAGTGATTCCCTAGGAGGACTCAGCATATAGTTGTACTCATGGCTATGGTTTATTACAACAAAAGAATACAAAGCAAAATCAGCAAAGGGAAAAGGTGCATGGGGTGAAGTCTGGAGGAGAACAGACAAGCTTCAGGATTCTCTCCCTGTGCAGTCATGCAGGATATGCTTAATTCCCCCAGTGAGTTGGACAAAATGTGTGAAATGTTGTATACCAGGGAATCTCATTAGTAACTCAGTGCCCAAGACTGTCTCTGGGGGCTGGTCATGTAGATACCCTCTGCTTAACATGTGCCAAAATTCCAGGCTCCTAGAAGGGAAGCAGACATTCAGCACAAGCCACATTGTTTGCACCAACAGTGTAGGTGCAGTAAACCATACTTAATCAGTTACTGTGGTGGGATCCCTCCTGAAATCCAAGTTCACAGATGCCAGCCAATGGCCAGCTTTGCAAGCAGGCCTTTCTAAGACAGCAGTCTTGGGCCTGCCATATTAACTCTTTTCTGTACACTCAACATTCCTGGTTGTAACGGACATTTATCTTCCATGACTCTTCCTCAGTTAATGGAAAGTCAATTCCTCAACTCCTTTGTTCTTAAAATTCTCTTTCCTCAGCTTGTCTGACAGCACATCTTCTCATTCTCTTCCTAACACGCTGATTATTTTCTGTCTGCTTTGGGAGCTTCTTTTCTCCCACCTGTTACTTATATTAATGTTCTTCAAGGTACTTTCATAGGCCCACTTTTCTTATTTTGTATTTTCGTGGGTGAGCTCTGACTTCATCAGCCTCCTGTATGTTTTTGTTTTTGTTTTTTTTAATTTTTATTTTGGCTGCGTTGGGTCTTTGTTGAGGAGTGTGGGCTCTTTGTTGCGGGCTTCTCTCTAGTTGCGGTGCATGGGTTTAGTTGCCCCGTGGCATGTGGGATATTAGTTCCTCGACCAGGGGTTGGAGCCACGTCCCCTACATTGGAAGGCGGATTCTTAACCACTGGACCACCAGGGAAGTCCCAACCTCCTGTAGGGTTGTGACTTAAAATCCAGATGTATTTCCCGTGCTGCACACCTGTATTTCCAGCTGCCTCCTAGAAATTTCTCCCTGGATAAACCACGATATTACAGACTTTGCATGTGCAGAATTGAACTGCATATACTCCATTTCTCACCCCACTCTTCACTCTGTTCTTTCTGTGTTTTTGTATCAACAGTTAGTCACTCAGCAAGTCCTTTGAGCCTGGGAGGTGTCCCAGACGTCTCCTGCTTTCTCACGTTACCTGCAGTCAGTTCTGCTTCTCAGTATCACCCATCTCTTCATGACCATTGTGTAGCTCAGGCCTTCCTCATTTTTGCTTTGCTGTGGGTGTAACTTCTCACAGCAGGTTTCTTCTTCCTGTTTCTCTCCTCCAATCTTTATACTGTTTCCAAAGGGAGTTTTCTGAACTCTTTCGCCATGTAATTTCTCTGCTTGAAACTACTCAGTGCTTTTCCAGTACCTTCAGAGTAACTTTTTCAAATTCCGTAGGAACTTCAGTAGAATCTTGAGAGATGTGTTCCCTGACATTCCCTCCTTACCCTGCTCCTGCAGTGGGTGCCCATCTTCTTCGTTTCTCCATTGTACTTCAGTTGCAACCTGTAGTACTTTTATTATAACCACATAACTTTTATTATATTAAAACCACACTGTATTGTAATTATTTTTTTCCTTGTCTGTCTTCTCAATAGACTATTGAGAAATTTAAGAACAGGAACTGAGTTTTCTTCATTTTTATCTCTAGCAGCTACCATGGTTGTTGACATATAATAGGTTTTCAGTAAATTTTGAATTGATAAGTAAGTGAACTAATTAGATGAAAAAAAATATTTTTTCCTTAGAAGTTTTGCCTTACAGTGATAATCTAAGTAGTAGTCAGTTTCTAAATCTTGCTTTTCTACCTCTCGGTGATTTAGGTGTGGGGATTGATGGAGGCAATGACAAAGACTGGGAAGCCAATGCCTGCAAAATCCAGCTCATTAAGAAGAAAGGAAAAGTTAAGGCGCTGGATGAAGAAGTTCACAGTAATGTACTTAGTTTGGATTTTGAACCCCCCTCCTCTTTTCTTCCTTCTCCCTTCCCTACCAGATTACTTTTCCTCCCATATTTTGGGGCCCATTTTGAGAATAGTGATTCTTAAAGTTGAAGGGAGGGAAGAAAAGTAGTTTTGATACTATCTGTACTGGTTTTAATATCCCTTAGTTTCAAAAAATGATATTAACTAGGGAAGGAACTTAATTATGTACATTGTGTTCAGAGCGAGCTTAATATCCTAAAATGAAGTAGCCATCATTCCTGAGGAAGGGCCTTTCGTAAGACAAAAGGTGTTTTCAGTGGTGCCCTTATTCATGTGTCGTCACTTGGTGGTTGTCTTCACTTTGGACTAAACGCTGAGTTTGGATGTGTAGTCAGTCTGGATGTTGCACCTTTTAGTAGGTCTGATACAATCAGGTATCATATTTTTCCCTCATGATTTTCTTACTTCCCTGGCATAAAGTAGTTGCCAGAGGTACATGTTCCATTAAAGAGGGTATACTTTACAGTATTTAGTTCATTACATTATGTTTATACATTTTATTTTTTCACAGGAAACTTGAAAACAAAAACTTTGAAGTAGATTGATTGAAAAAACATTTTAAAAAATCCTCTAAAAAGCCAGGAAACAGTAGGTTTTTTATATACCTGCTCAAATGGATGCCATCGTTATCATTGTAAAGAAGTGCAGGTGGAAGAGGAGAACGATGGATTTAGTCATTTTTAATTTTCACATAAGCCAGACATTTAGCTTTGTGGTACAATTGATGCTTGAACAACACGTGTTTGAACTGCTCAGGTCCACTTATATGCGAATTTTTTTTCAATAGTAAATACTACATTATTACACCATCCACAGTCGGTTAAATCCATGGAGGTGCAACCTTGGACACAGAGGGCTGACTGTAAGTTATGCTCGGATTTTCGACTGCTTGGTGGTCAGCACCCCTAACCCCCCGTGTTGTTCAAGGGTCAATTGTACTTGCTTAACAAATTAAATCAGTACTTATTTTTTATGTATTGTGGGTAAGATTAGCTTGGGATAAAGCAGACACCCAAAAAACTACACTTCAAAAACTGTGGTTATAAATATTTGGTCTAATGTGTGTACTGCATCCTGTTTACCAGGCTGATTATAGTAGGTTCTACAGGAGAGAACAAACAAGATTGGTTTAAGATTCAGGGGAGAGCTAGTTCCCACAAGTTAGGAAGACTTGGGATACGTAAGGAATGGCTGCTGATTATATTTGGGCAGTGAAGGTGAGAAGGGAGGACCTTCTGAGTAGATTAGCTTGGAAGAAGATAAGAATAGGGAAGGCAAGTTTGATGGAATGGTAGGTAGTCCTTTTAATCTACTTTGTTGGTAGATGAGTGGGAGGCTAGAAAGGCAGATTGTGACCAGAATCACCATCTTTGAATGTCAACATATTGAAACATGCCTCCTCCTGCAGGAAAGTGACCCCTTTCCTGGAATGGGTCACTTGCAGACAGTGCTGGTCAGTTTGTAACTCACGTGATGAATCACTTGGAAGAGCAATCTGGCAATGTCTAAATGGGAGATGCCTATACCTTGTGGCCAAGCACTTCCACTCTTGGGCAGGTACTCGAAAGAAACACTATGACAAGGAGACATGACAATAAGATGCATTGCAGCAAAGTTTAGAAGCAACCTAGAATAAGTTGTATGTGATAGTGAATGACCATGTGTAGCTTTTGAAAGACATGTACTGGATCTGGTTCTGCATGTGGGGACGTGCATAATTTCTGAGAACTTAATGTTGAGTGAAAAAAGCAACCTAGAGAAGGATATGCAAAGTATTGTACCATTTAAAAAAAAAGAACACTATAATTTATGGATATAGTAGCATAATAGAAATTTGAAGGCATAGGTGGGAAAGCTCTTGTGAATCCCCTGGGGAGGAAAGGGATGGAGCAGGGTAAAAAGGAGGCACCAACTGCATTTTTTTACATTTTCGGGTTTATTTATTTATTATTTATTTTTGGCTGCGTTGGGTCTTTGTTGCTGCGCGCGGGCTTTCTCTAGTTGCGAGGAGCGGGGGCTACCCTTGGCCGTGGTGCGCGGGCCTCCCACTGCAGCGTCTTCTCCTGTTGCGGAGCTCGGGCTCTAGGTGCGTGGGCTTCAGTAGTTGCAGCACGCGGGCTTCAGCAGTTGTGGCTTGTGGGCTCTAGAGCGCAGGCTCAGTAGTTGTGGCGCACAGGCTCAGTTGCTCCGCCTGCTGTGGGGTCTTCCCGGACCAGGGCTCGAACCCGTGTCCCCTGCATTGGCAGGTGGATTCTCAACCACTGTGCCACCAGGGAAGCCCACATTTCAGGGTTTAAAAAAGATCTAAAGCATAAATGGTTAGACATTAACATTTGTTAAGTCGGAGTGTGGTTATTTCGATGTTTGTGATGTTTATTTTATTATTCCCAGCAAGTTTTAGTGTTTAACCTCTTAAGACAAAAGGGAAGGAAGACATCTCAGAGAAGACCTTTAGATTGCTTTTTGGTAGCTCCTGACTTTGATAATACTTGCTAACATTTATTGATTGCTTTCTGTGTTCCAGGCACTCTACTAAGTGCCTTCTGTATAGTCCTCATCATAACCCATGAAGTAGGTGAAATTATCATCCTCATTTTGCAGATGAGAAAATTGAAGCTCAGAGGAGCAGGTACTGACATTAGATGGTGTCAGCAGTAAAAGCAGTGAAGTTTGGGGGCAGAGGAAAGGCAGAAGAGGACTGCTGTTCTAGGGCATGACAACAAGGAGAGATTTTTTAATATTTTATGTCTTAAAGATGTAAAGCACAAATGGTTATATGTTAACATTTGTTATCTGGGTGTAGGTATTTGAGTGTTTCATTATTACCAGCAAATTAAATATGTTTGAACTATTAAAAAAAAAAAAAGAAAGATGACATCTGAGAATAGGTACACAGAGGGCAAGGAACCTTGGGAGTAATAAGGGTGGGGGGAAGACAGAAGATGCAAGAAAGGAAATTATTGAGGCGTTACAGCTCAGAAAGTCAAGGCATAGGTAGGGAGTTAGCCTTTATAAGAGTTAAAGGGAAAAGAAAAGCTAATTAAAACAGAGTTATGAGGTGAAGGGGAAACCTGAGTAAGGTAGATTGAGGGACTATATAGGTAGGATTGAGGCTTAAAAAGGGTATAAAAAATGTCATGAGCTGTTGGGGAATTGAATGAGTTCTCAGTTTAGTGAATAGGGAACATGGATACATGTTCCTTAAATGGCAACAGTTAAATAGATTTGATAATTACCCATGAACTTGAAATGGACTCAATTTACAGAATTTTGTGACTTTTTTCAGTGTTGCTTGGCAGCTTGCGGCGGGCGGGGGAGAGAAAACTGAGTGTAGCGTTGTCTAGACTTAAGGTTCAACAAGGGGCTTTAGAATGGAGTAACAGTGGATAGGAAGAGTCCAGATTGGAGCCCTGATTAATTTATAAAACATGCAATATTTCTTGCGGGGAATATGCGTATTGTCATAGCAATGATCTTTTTCTTACTAGTCATTAGATAATGTTCCTTTGGCAGCAGTGAAATAGGTATGGTAATTACCGTGAATTTGAAATGAGTTCATTTTATAGACTCTTGTTGTTTCTCCAATGTACTTTCTCTTGCCAGCAAGTGGGGGAACATACTGCTTTTAATTATAGTTAACCCAAACAACTAGTCAAATGTTTTCACTGCTTGCATTGCCTGTTAAGTAGTAATAAATGGAAATCCTTACTTTTCTGGAGGTCATTTATCAGGTCGCCTTAATTTTTCAGAACACAGTTAAGCCAGAAAAGAATACATTGATGATTTTATCCATTGATTGAACTACCCAACAATAGTTTGAGTATCTGTCCTATATAGCTTAGTGCTTACGATTCAAAGATAATAAGACAAGCTGCTACCTTTGTAGATCTTAAATTCTGGCAGAAGCCAGGTAGACAACATGTCATAAATGTTATAATAGTATGGCAGAGTATACACTGTGGTTTTAGTCTTAGGTTCTGGAGTCAAGCACTCTTGGGTTCAAATCCTGTCTCTGTTTCCTATTAGTTGTGACCTAGGGCAGGTTCTGTGACCTCGTGAAGCCTCAGTTTCTTTATCTATAAAATGGGGACAGTTGTACCTAACAGTACCTAATTGTATTGTGAGGATTCAATAACAAAATGAATATTTATTGAGTACCTATTATATACCAGCCATTGTTCTAAGCCCTTAGGACAAAGAAAAGATAAGCAAACTCCCTGCCCAGATGGAGCTTACTGTCTAGTGAGAGGGCCAGATGACAAACAATAAATAATGTTAAGTAGTGATTAGTGCCATGAAGAAAAAGTATGGTAGAGATGACATTTGAGCAGAGATCACGTGATTGTCTGAAGAAGGGAATTCTAGGCAGAGGGAACACCAAGTGCATAGATTCAGTGTGGGTTTGGCCTGCTTATAGCTGGAAGTCAGTGGGGCTAGAGCTCAGTAAGTGAGGGAGAGAGTGGCAGGAGATGAGGCTAGAGAGGAGGCTGATGGCTAGGTCATGGAGGGTCTTCAGAATGATGGATTTTACTCTGTGTGTCGTGGGAAGCCACTGGAACATTTTGCATAGGGGACTGACGTGATCTAACTTCTGTTTTGAAAGGATCACTTTGGTTAGATTGTACAGAAGACTGGACACAGGGCGACCAGTTAGGATTCTGTTTAGTAGTCCATGTAGAGATGATGGCGGCTTAGGCCACAGTGATAGGGATAGAGTGGGGCGATGTCTATAGTACCTTGCACAGAGTAAGTTCTCCATAAATGTTAGCTGTTGTTATTTGTAAAAGGTGCATTGAAAGCTTCAAGGAGTGATTGGAGTGGGTTGGGAGAGAAGGATGGAAAGGTAGGTGGGGACCAGATGGTGAAGGGCCTTTGTATACCATGAAAAGGTGTTTCGGGCTTTATCTTGTGAGAAAATGGTTTTCTGGTTTTATGTTAGAATTTGAGAATCTTTTTTTAAATCCATGTGACCAGGTTTAGGATGATTCATATGGGTAGCTATGGATGCAAACCACATTTTAAGCAACTGGAAGTCTATTTAAGGATTTTAAGCATTGTTTCTTAATCAGATTTGTATTTTAGATGACCTCTGTTTAGCCAGGATAAAATCTACAAAGACTATGTACTAAAATGCGTGGACTTTCCTGTTCACACTTCTGAGCATTTTGCTCTTAATTTAGACCTAATTCTGATAAGGTTTGTTATCTGGTTTCTTAGCCAAATGAAGTTTCTATTTAGGAAATTAGAAGGAGACATTACTGGTAGATGCTATACTAGAACTGTCTTTTTTTTTTATTCTTTTCCCTGGAGGAAGCGAGAAGAGAGAGTTCATAAGGAGAAGGAATTAGAATAGCTGCTTTGCAAGACAGAGGAGCATCAGCCCATAACCTCATACTTTCATAGTGCTGCTTTGTTTTCAAGGACTATTTTTGATTATGCAAGCTCTTCATAATTGCAGTTTATGGTGTGAGATACGGTTACATTCACTGGGGACCAAAGAAATTGCAGTCATAATGTTGTGTGGCATTGAGAAAATGAATTTTTTTTACATGTCTAATTAAAATGATACTGATTTTTTTCAAGGGAAGGATTAAATACAGATTTTTAAAAATCACCTTAACTCTTTTTGACCATAAGTTTGAAAATTTTCAAGCCTCCAGAAAAGTTGAAAGAATAGTACATTAATCATCCATAGACTTCATCTAGTTTTACCAATTGTTAGCATTTTGTCACATTTGCTTTGTCTCTTTGTATACATTATTTTGGTTGTTATTGGAACCATTTGCCCTAAATATTTCAGCTGCATTAACTCCTGTTAAGTCTTTTAATTACTGTTTTGAATATGCCTGATCTTCAGTTTCAATAATTATATATTCCAGGTGAGCAGAACTGTAATAATTACATTTAACTTTAGCTTATAGCATTATCTCTACAGCATGATTTCATATTGAAATTTTTTATTTTATCTTCTTCAGAACAACAAGATATGGATTTGGATATAGAATTTGATGTACACCTGGGAATAGCTCATACCCGTTGGGCAACGCATGGCGAACCCAATCCTGTCAATAGCCATCCCCAGCGCTCTGATAAAAATAATGGTATGGACAGACTGTACATGCTCTGGAGTGTTTGTAGAGGGCCAATAATAGGAGAAGAATGAAAACTCTGTTTTCATTATTTTAATATGGAAAATTTCAAGCATATTCAGATGTAGAGAGTATACAGAACCTGATATATCCATCACCCAGCTTTAACATTTATCAATACATAATCAGTTATATTTTTCTGTACCCAACCCAGATTATTTTGGAAGCCAATAGATATCATATAGATAGATATATCACAGATAACTAGATATCATAGCATTTAATTAGTAATTATGTAAGTGTGTATCTCTAAAAGGTAAGGACTTAGTAGATTGATTTATCTCCTAAGTCTCCTAAGAGACTTTTCCTTTTCTCTCCTTTCTTCCTTGCAGTTTACTCTATTGTTTGTCCTGTAGAGTTTCCTACAGTCTAGATCTTGCTAATGGCATGCATCCTGTGGTGTCATTTAACATGATTCTCTGTCCCTTCTATTTGTTATAAATTGGTATGGTATTTGTTTGTACCTGTAATGTTTGGATGTTTTTCTTTTTGTGTTAGGTCATTGATAATCATTGCCAATATTAATTATTTCTTTAGGGGTTATAAAATGGTGATAGTCTAATACAATCTTTCCTTTGTCATTTATTATCTAAAATACTTCTATAAAGAGAAACTTCTCCATATTAACCACTTGATTACCCTGATGTATAGATTGTATAGGAAAGGCAGGATAAATGTTTGATTTTTTTCCCCTTTATTTACCATTTTTCAAATGAAGCGGTTGTAATGTTCTAAGGTGAACAGAGTTCCTTTTTATTATTACTGTATTGTTATAAATTCATGGATTTAAAATATTTCATTTGTTTCAAAACACTGAAGTAATTATCTATATTGATGCACAAAACTTCCCATCTTTAGTCATTGGGAGTTTATTCAGGTTGACTCCTGACTCCTTTTCATGTGACCCAAGTAGGCTCAGTAGTCTTTGTTATTTTCTGGTAGTTCAAGATGTTACAGGTTTATCTAATCCTGCCCCAAACCGGGAATCAGCCATTTCTCTAAGGAGTCCTAGTTCCTTTCAGTAGAAACGATAATTAAAGACTATAAACCTGGCTGCCATGGTGGCTGCGACATGGGGGGCCCGGAACAGATGCTGGAAGTAGCGGTGGGTACCACGGAGCCAAGGCCTGAGGGGGTGGGCGTGGCGGCCACCGAAACACAACACCCTCTGTTCCCTCCTCTTGTGGCACCTCGTTGCTCCCCTCCATCAGCTGCCGTGAGCCAGTGCCTCCGCCCCAGGAAAAGAAGGAGTGGCGATGAAGAAGACCACCATCTTCCCCCCCCCAGACCAAAAGGAATAGTAGAAAGCCTGTCTTTCACGATTGCTGGGACACAGAGTCTTCAAGCAATGATAGGGGTGGAAGCAGCAGCAGCGGCAGCAGCATTAATAGCCAGGGCCGGTGGGCCAGGAAGTGGCTTAAAGCACCTCGTCGCCGGGTCCAGCGCCAGCACCCCCCGCCCGTGCCAGGCAGTCTGCATTTGTGCCAAGGCTCTTGCTTGCACATCAGCCAGATCCTGAAGGAGGCCCACTTTCATAGCCGACAGCACCAAGGACGGCTTCCCACATGATGTGCTGGCAGTTTCTTGCCTTCTGTGAAGGGACAGTGCTGTGCAGATTTGATATTTCAACTTAACAGTGTTTTAAAAAGTTGCACAAAAAAATGCCTGTTGGCTTTTCAGTCGATATTTGAAATAACAGGTTAACAGGCAGTTGTTTCCTTCTGGTTTTGCTGCACTATTGTGATTAAAAAGGGGTTTTGAAGCTGTTTTTTTATAGGATTCTTTGGAGGGTGGGTATCAAATCTGCATCAAGGTAACCGTAGGAGGATATCTCATCTGCATGTTGAATCCATAGTTTGTCCAATTCAGATTGATTTCTAGATCTGTCAATTAGAAATTCTACTTTATGTAAAAAGGCCTTTTAAAAATGCAGAATCTTCAATTTTTAAAATTCAATAAACTAGAGAAGAGTATCTAGTTTCCATGAAAAAAACCGAAGTTTTTTTCCAAAATATAGAATGCTTGATTCAGTTTTGCCCTGAAATTAATTGCCATACCACCTCTTAGTATGTAGATGTCCTGTTGAAAGTACTTGCTCTTTTGTGCCAGGAGAAAAATCAGATCCAAGTTACACTGTGTAAGTAAGCATCCTCCCTGATAACTGTCTTCTCTCTTTGTTATATATTTATATTTCCAGAGAGGTCTTTCAGACTCTTGGATGCTCAGATAACTTGTTACCATTAGTCCTCCAAAGCCTATATCTCAGACTTAGAAAACATTGCTCAGTTATGAGTCAAGAAACATGTGACGACTTTTTGTCTTACAAACTTTTCCAGCAGTAGCTTACGTGATCTCATTGATAACTCCACCTCGTAGTGTCGAGAATTAAGGAGCAGGTGAAGGCTGACAAAGTGTAAGCTCTCTGAACTGATGTCTGAAGTCACAAGTATTTTGAAACTTGGAGAAGGATTTACTTTATGCTTAAAGTAACCCCCAACAGTAAGTAGGGGGCCACATTCCACCACTGAAACTGGAAAGACTGGTGTGGCTTAGAAATACATCAGCAGAGCCACCTCTAGAAGAAACAGCACAGTAGTATTTATTTAGAGATGGATTGTTCCCGTGTTATTTAGTCATGCTAGAGAGCCACCCAAGTTTGAATAACGAAGGCATAGATGAGTCTTCTGCCGCAGTGGCAAGCTGTGTGAACACGGAGCAAGGATGCATCAGGTCATCTTCTTGGGAGAGTGCGGGGAGGGACAACTTGCCATTCTGTGTGGAGGAAAGTGCCTTAGAGTCTACTGCCTGCTCTCACCCTCCACTTCACTGGGAGTCCGCACAGCGCACACAGCAGGTCTGAGGAGCATGGATAGCTCTAGAAGGAACTTTCCTCTTTGTCAAGATTAGAAAAGGACACGGGACAGGATGAGATTTTCTTATGTGACAGAACTAAAATTTGAAGATGAGGCCTATAGGAAGAGGGCAAACATATGTACCTCCTTTCCATGGTTGGTTCCTCTAAATGGGTAGAGTTGAAAGGTCAGTTACTTGAAGTAGAAATGTAGAGTTGTGAGGGAAAGTTTCAGCATAGGCCCATGCTTACGGAGGGGATGGTTTGTCCAAGAATTTTTTTTTTTTACTACCATCTCCCAAGTTCTAAAACCAGATGTTTGATGAGGATTTTGGATCATAATAGGTTTTATGGCAGGGAATATGGAAAGGATACATTGCTAATATTTTATCCAACAAAAAGGCAAACAGCAACTAAATGCTGTAAGAAGACAAGCTCTCAGGCACACATGTACACAACACAATTCAGAAATACCCAGGAGGACTCCTGCAGGCTTAATGGATGGCAGCCTGCTGAAACAAAACGTGTATTAACAAGAACATGGGGCTTCCCTGATGGCGCAGTGGTTGAGAATCTGCCTGCCAATGCAGGGGACACGGGTTCGAGCCCTGGTCTGGGAAGATCCCACATGCCGCGGAGCAACTAAGCCCGCGAGCCACAACTACTGAGCCTGCGCGTCTGGAGCCTGTGCTCCGCAACAAGAGAGGCCGCGGTAGTGAGAGGCCCATGCATCGCGATGAAGAGTGGCCCCCGCTTGCCGCAACTAGAGAAAGCCCTCGCACAGAAACGAAGACCCAACGCAGCCAAAATTAAATATAAAAATAAATAAATTAATTAAAAAAAAGAAGTCTTCTAAAAAAAAAAAAAAAACAAGAACATGTAAAACTCAAGAAAGCACGTTCCTTTTATTTCCCACCCCGCTGAAAGAAGTGGAAGATGAAACCATTACTGAAACAAAACAGTTTTTCCCAAATAAGTACAGTTATAGTGCTGGGCTAGCAATTAACTCTTTTACCCTGTTAAACACAAGAATAATCTCCATCCCCTTCTGCATATTTTCTACAGCCTTGGCAGCTTCAGATACATTTCTGTTATGAGGCTACTTGATAGTAAATGGTCATCTTTTAAAACTTCTGTTAGCTCAAGCTAGTAACACCATGTACTTCTATATTGTGCTGCCAAAAAAAAAAAAAGACTATAAACCAGGTCTTAGAAGTGCTCATTGCACCTAGGCCTTTTCAGTGGGCAGAGCTAGGAAATATATATACCTCTGTGTATGTGCATGTATAAATTTAAAGAGAAAACACAACATAATTTTACACTAACACCTTCAATTCAAATCCAGATCTGTAAGGTTTTTACTTAACCTCATTGATTTATGTATTTCTTTTCAGTCACACTTAAAAACTTAGTTCTTAACACCAGCAACATACTTATTTGATCTATCAGATGATACATGTACAATGGAATCATAATGTCAACACTACCATAACAGTATGTTGACTGTTTTTTGTTTATTTTTTTTTGTCCTTAGGGTATATCTCTCTAGGGATGTATAATCAAATTACTATGTTTTGGAGTCACTTGGAATAATCCTTCTGTATGTAATTGTTCTACTAGCTGGGTATAGCATTATGTTAATATATTTTATTTTGAGTTTTAGGAATTGATTTTCTTTAAAAAATAATTTTTATTTAAAACTATCTAAAATATTTGCATAGTTGAGGTCATACCTATAAAAAAGGCATACTAAAATAAGTCTAGCTTCTGTCTTATTTCCTCTTCCTTATTCCATCTCTTCCTGTATATAAACATTTAACAAAATTTTTGAGTCTATTCTTCCATAATTTTAAAAAATAAGTGAATATATACATAAGCGTATATATGTATGTATGTGTGTATATATATCCCTTTGAGGTAAGATTTTGTAGTTTAATTCAGTAGCTACCTTTTTAGGTTTTTCATGCTTCACATAATTATTGGATTAGAATGTTAACTACTCAAACTTTTAATACTGACAAGGTCTTTATAAAAGATTTCTGAAAAACTATATGTTATATTTTGAGAATTTGGCTTTAAGGCTTTATATCAGCTATTTATGATTCTCTGTGTTCTAGCATTAAAATTTTAAGATTTATTTTTGTAGTATCATTTTGTGGTATCTTTTCTTTCTTAGAAATCTCGTGAAGTATTTAACATTTGGTTTGTAATGAACGTGTTCAGTTCAAGCTCATTTAATGTCAGATCTTTAAGTATATTAAAAAACATTTTGATAATTTGATATAAAATTGAATTTAGTGGTAATTTCTCTCCTGATTTATGTGAACTTTAAATAAGAAATCCACATTAGTTGCCTTTACTTTACATACACTGTCAGTGGCTACAAATAATATTAACTCCTGATTGCACATTCTTACATTTTTGAAAGTTATTTAATCAAAAAAAGATGAAAATTATCCCACTGTCATCTGTATTTGATCTTGAAATGCTGCTTTAACTTTAGTTTATCTGACATTCTGGGAATTTTCTGGACCTCAGGTAAGTAAATTAAACTACAGAATTGAGTAACTGTCCGTTTTTTCTCAATTCTTTAACTTAGGTTTTAAACTCATTTAGTGTAAATTGGATGAAGCCTTTCTCTTTAAACTTAGGAATGTTTTATGCATAAGAATGAATGAACAAAGAAGTGAGAATAATAGTTATTTAGTTCAACCCTTTCATTTTGCAAATGAGGAAACTGGCCCAGGGAACCTGCTTCTTTTACATGGTGGCACTGGACTGGTAGTTTAGCCACAACTGAAGTTGATGTTTCTAGACTCCAGTTTATTATATTAACCCACTATACCCACCTCTTAGCACTGTGTGCTTCTACATGTGAACTGTGCTGCTGATCTACCTGAGGGTAATCTGATGATGAAAAGTGGATAATACTTGATTACACCTGAAAGTATAGCATGTAACAAATTTTTTGACTTGAGAAAAATCTCTTAATAGTAATGGCAATTTATAGTGTTTATTAGACCTATAATTTTTTGGTCATCAATACTTTTATCTCTTTTAGAATTTATTGTTATTCACAATGGAATCATCACCAACTACAAAGACTTGAAAAAGTTTTTGGTAAGTAAAGTGGCCTAAAAAGACTACCAGTCTTTGAAGAATACTTCTAATGAGAGCATTGAGGTTGTTTGTTGGGATATACAGTAAATCCTATCTTGATGTGATCAAATAATTCCTAAGACAGTTACAAGGATATGGTGGTTTATTGGACTTTTCTTTGTTGACAGTAGAACTTTTTTGTTTCTTATATGAAAAGAAAATAATTATTTGGCTTGATTATAAATGACCCAAAAGCTTAAATAAAATTGGAATTTGGGGGGATGTCTTTGCATTGTGAGAGACCGTGTCATTTTTAAAAGATTCTAGGGTGTTAGAAGACTCAAGACAGATTGAATGAAGGCTCCATGCCCTAAATAGCTGTGTACTGTGTAGTAATGGTAATGATGATGACTTCATGAGTGACTTCTCAGAGCTGTCCAGTTCAGCATTCTGCAGTGATGGAAACTTTCTATACATGTATTGTCCCAATATGGTAGCCACTGTCCACATGTGGCTGTTGAGGTAGGATGAGTGAGGAACTAAATTTGAAATTTTATTTCACTTTAAATTTAAATAGCCACATATAGCTAATGGCCATTGTACTGGACAGTGAAATATCATCATTAAAGAAGGAATCATGGGCTTCCCTGGTGGCAAAGTGGTTAAGAATCCGCCTGCCAATGCAGGGGACATGGGTTCGAGCCCTGGTCTGGGAAGATCCCACATGCCGCAGAGCAGCTAAGCCTGTGCGCCACAACTACTGAGCCTGCGCTCTAGAGCCTGTGAGCCACAACTACTGAGCCCGTGTGCCACAACTACTGAAGCCCACGCGCCTGGAGCCCACGCTCCACAACAAGAGAAGCCACCGCAAGGAGAAGCCCGTGCTCCGCAACAAGAGAAGCCGCCACAATGAGAAGCCCGTATATCGCAACAAAGGGTAGCCCCCACTCGACCCAACTAAAGAAAGCCCGTGCAGCAACAACGAAGGCCCAACACAGCCAAAAATAAATAAATTAAAAAAAAAAAAAAAGGAATAATTCATAATGGAATTAGTGGTTTGTGAATGTTATATATTTCATTATATTTTAATTATTTTAAAATGTATTTAATTCATATATGACATATATAGATTTATATAATTATAAGTATGTTTGGTCACAGAGAATACCTCACTATTTTGGGTTCACCGTAATTAGATGGTGACCTTAATTTTAAAGAGTGGGTAATCAGGGTGTGGTGGTCAAAAAAAGACTAGAAGTTGGATAATGAGATTTTTGAGGAAAAATTGTGTAGAAAAGATTTAGATATTATGAATATTTCCTTGAATGGGTCAAAATTTTTTCCTTTCTAATTACAGGAAAGCAAAGGCTATGACTTTGAATCTGAAACAGACACAGAGACAATTGCCAAGCTTGTTAAGTACATGTATGACAATCGGGAAAGTCAAGATATAAGTTTTACTACCTTGGTGGAGAGAGTCATCCAACAATTGGTATTAAACCACACTTTTAAAGATAATTATTGCCAACACTAATCACAATAAATGCTTAAAAATAACTTCGATAAGTAGGAATTATGCTAATTTCTTAAGTATTTTTTGCTTTTATTTCCCATGTATATAACTATTCAACTTGAATAATTTTGAGAGACTGTTGTTTTAATGATTTTACTTCTTTCACTGTAGTTTAGTGTCATGGGAACTAAAAATAATCCAAAAGCAGTTTGTCCAAAGACTATGCATACACACACACAAACCCATACACACCACACACAAACATGTACACAGTACACACAGCTGGGGATTCATCACTTTCATGCTTCCTGCTCATTCAAGTGTTCCTCTGGTCAATAACTTAGCGAAGGGTAGCTTCGGTGAAATACACACTCTTTATTCTGGGATAATGTCTGCATGTCTCTAAGCCAGTAGTCAACTCATTTTTCCTTATGGGGACTTTTCCTTGGCCCTGTACCTCTACAGAAAATTATTTCCCAACCCGAGAGAAAAGTGGTATTGTTTTTGATCTCATCCCAGTTGTCCTAATTAAAGATTAAAGATATCAAAGATACACAAAGGTCCAAATACATAGTGACTTCCACCCCTGCCCCAATCCCACTCATAACTGGCTTTCCCATTTAAAAGCCCTATACTTCTCTATGAAGGTCCAACCCTTACCTCCCATCTCCACCCAAATCTTATGATGTCTGCTGCAAAAGGAGTCAGGAAGGTAGAGAAGATAGAGAACTGTTCCTTCTCTTTACTCAAGGCAGAGTAGTGTGCCTTCCCAGCCTTTTCTTGTTTCTACTCGTATAACCCAGTTTTTTCTGTTCCTTCCTTCTCCTACCTTATGTTCCTCCTTTATTCATTCTTGATTTCCTTAGGCCCTGTCCCTGAGGAGTTTGGGTTGAGGGGGCGGTATGGTGTGCATGTTAATAATTGTGATTGTGTATATTTATGTCTCCAATATCAAGGACAAAAAGAATGGAAGTTAACGGTGGTATAAAATTACTGGGCCAGAGAATGGGTTTTGGATATGGAGCTTGGGATCTTTTCTGATTCTGCCCTTCCCTTACTAATGCATAGTATGGGAGATATGATGTACCTATTGAGAAGTATTGGTAGCGTGTACAAAGGTGTCTTTTAAAATGGTCTGTTTAGGAGCTATTATCTACTGAGCCTATTTCAAGAGTGGACTTGGTTAAAAAGTGGATTGTGGATACATCAAAGCTCAGGAGTAAGTGTCTACCTAAAATTTAGACTCATTTATAAACTAGTGCAAAAGAGTAGCTGTGTGAACAAAACATATCTGTGCTGAAGCCAGTATATTTTAGGCATTTCACATTTGATAATTGATTATAATATATATTGCTAATGCATTTTTTTTCCCTCTATAGGAAGGTGCTTTTGCACTTGTATTTAAAAGTGTTCATTTTCCTGGCCAAGCAGTAGGCACAAGGTATATATAAATTTAATAATGACTAATAATTATATGTATTTTGAAACTTTAGAATTATAAGCTTATTCCCTGTACACTATGAATGGCCCTTCACCATAACGGCTCTGTCCTTTTTTAGAGATATCTGTGTGAGTCATCCCTTGGTATCCATGGGGGATTGGTTCCAGGAACTCCCGTGAATACCAAAATCCATGGATGTGCAAGTCCCCTATATAAAATGGTGTAGTGTTTGCGTATAACCTAGATACATACTCCTGTACACTTTAAATCATCTCTAGATTACTTACATACCCTAATGTAATGTAAATGTTACATACATAGTTGTAAATACAACACAAATGCTAGTGTGTAAATAGTTGCCAGTGTGTGGCAAATTCAAGTTTTGCTTTTTGGAACATTCTGGAATTTTTTTTCCCCGAATATTTTCAGTCTGCAGTTGGTTGAATCTGCAGATGTGGAACTCATGCATATGGGAGGTTGACTGTATTTATTTTCATATGCCCTTCTTGTCTGTTGTTTTACCACTATTCCGTGTAACAGAATCCCTTAACAAAGCAAAAACATTTTGGCATTTATAATTGGCCTTTTGTTTGTAGTGGGGCACCATTGTTACTTTGTGAATTTGGATGTTGAATATTTTGTAAAATATCCATATTTTTCAGAACTATATATTCTAGACAGAGTCCTAGATAATTGTACCATTACTACTTTTGCTGGGATATTCAAGCCTAATCATGAAGTCCTTTTTAGAACAGTGTGGAACCCTAAGAGTTGGTAAGAGAGAGCTGTCTTTAAAATGAAGTCAAGGGGACTAATGTTCATATATTGTTCACACATCAAAAGAAAGGTTCCATTTTACATTAAAAAGGAGAAAGCTTTCTAATGCATCATTATAGAACAGGGGTCTGCAAACTTTTTCTGTAACAGGCCAGATAGTAAATATTTTAGGCTTTCTGGGCCATGTTGCCTCTGTGGCAACCACTTAGTTTTGCTGTCGTAGTGTGAAAGCAGTTGTGGAAAATGTGTAGAGGAAAGGGCATGGCTGTGTTCCAGTAAAAATAGACAAACCTGGCCTGTGGGTCATAGTTGGCTGACTTCTGAATATTTTTTAAAAACTCTGTTTATGTCGTTCTTTTGTTATATCTGAAGTTGAACTTGGAGAGAGAGTTTAAACATTAGTGCATTACTTATAAAAATGGTTTAATTCTGTTTAATTTTGTACTAACAGAAGAGGTAGCCCTCTGTTGATTGGTGTACGAAGTGAACATAAACTATCTACTGATCATATTCCAATCCTCTACAGAACAGGTAAAAACTATTCCTACATCATGCCATGGGAAAAATGTATAAATTGAGTGCAGTAGTTATAAAGAATTGTTTTCCTTAAATTGATTAAATGCCCCTTTGGTCAGATCCACTTATATATATAGTTCTGTCTAGATATGAAAAGAATTTGTTTTTGTGATTTCTCTGACGAGTAGAATTTTTTTCTGTTGTATATCCTTAGCTAGGACTCAGATTGGATCAAAATTCACATGGTGGGGATCGCAGGGAGAAAGAGGTGGGAAATGCACTCTGCATGGATAGGGAGGAATTTTATCCTCTTTTGGTCATTCTTTACTAATTCTTTGTTCTTGGAGTGAGTGAATGTGCTGGGCCTCTAAAAATAGGCTTATTTTATGGGGAAACATATTTTGACATTATTTTTCTAATTTGTGGAGTGTATTTTGTCTGTCTGCTTTTGGCATTTAGAAAACTGCTTTTAATAATTTGTTTCTTTAAGATCTCTGAGATTTGAGGAAATAGTTGAAATTTTAAAGTTTTTTCCTTTGTTTTAAATTAAAATCATGTAGGATACATTATTATAAATAAGATGCTGAGATTAGGAAAAGAACATTGTGTTTGCGTGCTAGGCTGTTGTAGATTGACCTCTGTGGTAGTTATTTGAATAATTTAGCCTAATTTTTAACTGAAATATGTTCAAATGGATTTTGTTTTATGCATGACATTTTACGTTTATATTTTTACATTTGATACCTTGACTGGCTTTGTTTGAATTTGGAGTTTTTTTTAAATTTACATTTGAAGTTTATCTTTTTAGCTGTACAAACTGGATCATTTTATTGATATAATTAGACAAAAAATGGTGTGTTATTTTTGTTTACTTTTTTACTAAAAGCTCTCTCTGTAAAAGACACAGGGAATGGTAAATTCAGGAAATTGAAACCCATATTATTAATGCATAATTCTTGGTTTTTTGAAAAAGATTTAGCAAAGTACTCTAAACCTATTCATCTTTAGATAGTGGCTACTTTTACTGTTTTACCTAGAGCAGAAAGTTATTTCCTTAAATAACCTTCAGTCCTGAGATGTTAGAACTTATTTTCCTCCTCCCCTCCCTCTCTTTTCAGAAAAATACTAGCCTACCAGTATAAATTTTGGATCCAGAGTTCCAGATTTCTGTTAATAATTCTGCTTGTGTATTTATTACTTATGTGATGTGTTACCTTGTACAGTGTCTTAGGCTGCTTTTAGAAGCAATGGAAAAACATTGGCTAAGGTCTTAAGAAGTTGGAAGAAAAATTTATCGTGAGACATCTTTTTGAGATGAGGGGTTGTGTTTTAGTAACCCTGATTTCTCTAGCTCCTAGTAGGTAGATAACGTATGGCTCAGCAGAGTTTAGTTTAAAAAGTACAGCCTCTTATTGAAGAGGCTGTATAAAGGGGAAAACACTGGACTGGCTTTCAAACATTTGCTATTTTCTCCAGGTATAACTACTGACCAAATAAAGCAGGATGATAATAATCATTTTCACTTAAGTCAAATCAGAGGAGATAAACAATAGATGGGAAGACATTTTACAGATTGTAACAGTCATATAGATGTCAAGTGGTAATATTCTTTTCATTTAAATAGGCAGTGATACCTTCAATTCTTCTGAATATTGTATTTAAATATACCCTGTTACTTGAAGAAGGAAATAACCAATATTTGTAGAAAGAATATGGTGAAACTCAACCCCAGTAGGACATTTTATAACCAAAGCTAGTTGTATTTAAAAATTTTAAAATGTAGGCGCTGGCCTATCCCTTTGCCTATTTTTTAATTCACCTTTTTACATACAGTAAAGTTCACTCTTTTTGATGTACAATTTCATGAGTTCTGTCAAGCGCATAGAGTTGTATAATCACCTCCACAATCAAGATAAAGAATAATTTATCCCCTAAAAAGTTCCCTCAGCTGACCCTCTGTAGTCAACTCTTGTCCCCGTACCCAGCCCCTGGCAAACACTGATCTGTTTTATCTTTTTATAGTGTTATCTTCTCTGGGATGTCATCTTATACTTGTTTTTTAAAGTGTGGTATCTTTCCTGCTATTGAATTTGGGTGGAAAGAGCTATTTTGCTTCCATGCCTAAAACACACCAAATAATCATGGGTTGTGGAGAACTTTGAATGTATGTTACTGAGAATAATTACTATCAAGTTTTTATAGACATGCATTTTAGAGGATGGACACAATATGAGTTTTTACAAGTATATTTATGGTATCCTCTGGCCATTGTATCCATTGGTTACAAGGTCTACTATGTCCTGATCTTAGAGAAAGGTGCTTTTTTGTCTCTGTGACATTTATATAGCCTTCAATTAATAGTATTTTCTGTATTTGGCAAATTTGTCAAACTTCATTATGCCTTCTAGTTTTGACTTTAGTTGTGAATAAGCAGAGAGGAAAAAAATTCTTCATCAATAGCTTGACAAATTAAGTAGAAATGCCAGAATTCTAAAGTGCTAGAATGAAAAGATATTATCATTGCAAAAGGACTATACTTTATCCTGACATAAAAGTAATGTAAGAAAATCCAATTTTAAGAAAGGAGAGGTTCTGGGTTTATAGTTCCAGTCCTTAGCAGTAGCTGCCATGTATGATATACCACGGTTAGAGAGTTATAGGTATCTTTGTTTTGTTTTTCAATCGGAATTAGTGTAGCCTGAACTTTGACTTGTTATGCTGACTTACTGTTAAAATCTAGAGAAGTTTTGTTAGGAGATAATAAAAATATGCCACTAGGCTTCATTTTATTTTTCATTGCACAATTTTGATATTTTTAATGTAATTTTAATGATAAGTTTAAGTATACAAACTTATATGTATTAATTTCATTAAGTTTTGTATGAAGTTAAATTAAAATTAGGCTATACATACATTAAAAAAAGACTTAGTGACATTAATTATTTACCTTTTACTTGGAAAAGAAATATCACATTAAAGAATGTGTAACACACCACTGTATCTGTCACGCTGTCTTTAATAGTTGCTCTTTCACTCTATGCCCGTTGTTCTTGTTGGCTTATTGCATGGAAGTAGGGTGATCTACCTGGCATTGAGAAGTTGCTGGAATTATTTTGCATTGCTATGGTTTTTTGTTGATTTTGTAGAAAATTATGTATATTTATGTATCAGCCATGGTTTTCTACATGTGTGCTGATTCTGTTAACTCTATAATATAGGCAAAGATAAGAAAGGAAGCTGTAATCTCTCTCGTGTGGACAGCACAACTTGCCTTTTTCCCGTTGAAGAAAAAGCAGTGGAGTATTACTTTGCTTCTGATGCAAGGTGAGCTTCCTTGGTTGATTCAGAGAGAATTCTTAGTAAAACTTCTCATGCTACAAGAAACCAAGAAGTCATTTTGTATATATCTAGTCATGCTGTAGAGGAGAACTTTGTTAATTAAGGATGTGAAGGTGACCTTTTTGGAGATGGTGTTCTAGAATGTTTTTGCTCTCAATTCAAAGTATGTAGGTCAGTGTACAAAGAAGAGATAAGTCCTTGAGACTTGTTCCAGTGTATTTACTCTGAGCTCGTGTTTTTTTTTTTCCTCTTCTTTTAGGAGCCTTAACTCAGGTTTTATAGGAAGGAGAGATTTTAGATTGGAGAGTAGAATGGCTTAGGAGCATACCAATTATAGTATAATTGCTAACCTATATTGTAGTTTTAATCCAACGTGGACATATCTTTTTAATTCAGAAGTAATTGGCAGCAAAATCACTTATAGGAAATAGTATTAGACTAGGACATTTTGAGAGAAAATGCAGTGGGGATGCTTAGAGGCATTTATAAATGAAATTCGAATAGTAATGAGGATAAAATGGAATCACTCAAATCGCCAACAGGTATTTGAATCATTCATTGTGCCTGAAAGTAAGGGGATCTAAAAATGAATGATCATGCAGTTCACGACTGCAGGGGATGTATTATCTCAGTGAGAAAACAAGCTTCACTGTTTTCTAAATTTTACAGGTATGTAGGGTATGTAGTTGGTGCTGAGATGTGTCATTGCTGTCATTCAGTAGGTTTGTTACAGAGTTGACAGTTTTGGCTTAAATAATCTGGAAGTTGCAGAAGTGTCTCGGCCTCTTTTCATTCACTCATGCGTTCATATTGAACACTCCAGCAAAGCCATGTGCTTGGCTCAGGAGATAATGGTGGGTAAGAATAAAAATATTACTTGTCCTTAAGGAGCTCTTCCTTAACGGGAGAGACAAATTTTAGGCAATGGTCACCAAGTATAGAATTCCAGCCGTGACACAAACTACAGAATGCTTATAACACGGTGACTTAACCCTCCTATGGGTACATTTCTTTAAGGGAATGGTGCTTGAACTGAGGGTTAAGGAGATACTAGGAGTTAATTAGGTAAGGAGGTGGAGGGAAGAACAGGCATTCTCTGCAGATGGATCAGCCTGTGAGATCTTGGGCTGGGTGTGAGTGTGGCTGGAATGGAGAGGAAGTTTGGTGGGAGACAAGGCCAGAGAAAGAGGTAGGGGTCATGGTAAAGGCATTTTGCTGTTTTCCTAAGAGCTAAAGGGAAGCTGTTGAGCGGTGTGTTGGTGAGGGAGAAATCTTGATTAGGGTTGTCTTTTGATGTCCATTTTGGCAGAAATGGAGAGTGGATGGAGGGAGGTTAGAGGTAATGTGGGTGAAAGTTGGGAGGTTCCTGCAGTAGTTCAGCCAAGGGCTGATGGTAGCTTGAACTGGTTTGTGGTGGTGGACACAGAGAGAAGCTTTGGGAAATATTTAGGAGTTATGATTGGAGGACTGGTGATAGGTAGGATGAGGAGGAAATAACCATGCTTTCTCATCTGATCTCATCAAATTGGTTGCCACACAGAGTTCCTTTTCTTCATTGTCTGCAGTGACCACCCCCCTCCTTCATTTCCCTGTAGGGAATGGCATTGATAACCAGAAAGTTATCAGAGATATTGCAGGGTGATAGACTTTGTATTTAAACTTGGTCCTTTTGTCCTAATGATAGTTGTGTTTATAGTAATCATCCTAGATTATTGATTGTACTGTCTCCTTGAACATTTTTAGTGCTGTCATAGAACATACCAATCGTGTCATCTTTCTTGAGGATGATGATGTCGCTGCAGTGGTGGACGGCCGTCTTTCTATCCATCGAATTAAACGGACTGCGGGAGATCACCCTGGACGAGCTGTGCAGACCCTCCAGATGGAACTCCAGCAGATCATGAAGGGTGAACCTTTCTATCCTGTTACACCTTGGTGTCCTCGTTGGAAAGGATATTTTCTCCTTCCTGACCTGGTGTAGGAATCTGATAATACAGATTAGTGAAGGGATAACCCCAGAAAGGGGGATGATTCTTTGGAGAAATTATCTGCTGTTTTGACAATACTTCTTCAGATGAATTCATGGTTTCTTGTTTCTGACATGAAAAAAGAAATCAATTATTTAAGTGGTACTTGATGTTTTAAGATACTTTATAAACATAGTTTGTGTTCTTTTCTTTGTTCCTCTCTTATTCTCTCTGTGCTTCAGTTTTCTCATATGTGAAATGGGGATAATAGGATTTACCTCATTAAGGTTGTTTTGGGGATTAAGCCCTTACAACAGTGTCTGACATGCTTAGTGAGCTCTACATAATGTTTGCTACTACTAACTATTATGATTATGGTGATTGTGGTTTTTATTTTCCTTTCTGATGGGGTTGTGGTGAAAAACAAGCTAACATTTATTGCATAATGGCTATATGTCAAGTCTTTACTATATTAATCCACACTACCACGCTATGAAATAGCTGCTAGAACAGATTATTTTACAGATTAAGGAATTTCCCAGAGCTGCTTAGGTATTAAAAGATAGAATCATGATTTGAACCTAGATCTGACTCTAAAACTTAAGCTTGTCCCACTCCCCTGTTTTTCTGTAATTGCATAGTTTAGGTATGAAGTTAATAAAAGTATTTTTCTTCCTTGTTCATTTTTCTTCCCATTGGGTAAAATGTCATATATGAATATTGTTCTCTACTGCATGACCTTTCGTTTCATTTCATTTACTAAGATTATATTAAAGGAGATAGACTTTTAGTTGAATACAAATTTCTTATCCTTTGGCTTGTTAATTTTTGTTTTAATGATACAATTTATATTACTTTAGGCAACTTCAGTTCATTTATGCAGAAGGAAATTTTTGAGCAGCCAGAGTCAGTTGTGAACACAATGAGAGGAAGAGTCAACTTTGATGACTATACTGGTAATTACATGTGAATTATGTTATTATTTCAAAGTCTCTCATGGGGGTTGACATTGACAGCCTTATCGGGTTCATTGTTCTTTATAGCCTTGTAGAGTAACTATGGCTGCCAGCCATCAGTGGAGCCCGGTCCTCTTTTAAAAGTCCTTCAGTGTGTGATTCCACTGATATGAGGTGTATCTAGGTTAGTCAGATTTGTAGAGACAGAAGGTAGATTAGTGGTCACCAGGGGCTGGGGAGAGGCGGGAATGGGGAGTTAGTGTTTAACGGGTATAGAGCTTCAGTTTGGGGCGATACCAAAGTTCTGAGATGGGTGATGGTCATGATTGCGCAACAATGTGAATGTGCTTAATACCACTGAATTGTACACTTACAAATAGTTAAAATGGTAAATTTTATGTTATGTATATTTTACCACAATAAAAAATAAGGGAATAATAATAATGGTTGCCGGGAGCTGAAGGGACAGGGGAGTGGAGAGTGACTGCTAATGGATACGGGTGTTTTGGAGGTGATGAAAGTCTAAAGTTAGATAGTGGTAATGGTTGCACAACTCTGAAATACTAAACACCACGATCATACACTTTCAAAGGGTGAATTTTATGGTAAGTGGCATACCTCTAAAATGGTTATGAAAAATATAAAAAATGCCTAAAAAGTCACATTTGAAAATTGTTGTCAGTTATGGGACTATTAGGGTGATTTTCCTGGAGAAAAAAAAACGTCCTTCAGTGTACCATTAAGAACATTTAACTTCTTTTCAGTACAAAAATCCTTTATTGGGCACCTACTATGTACCAGGGACTGTTCTGAACACTGAATTCTCAGAAGAATGGGACCTGGTCCCCTTGTTGGGAAGTTTGCTTGTATCTGTTCAGCCTAGGTTTTCTCTCTCAGTTTATAAATGAGTGAAGTGTGAACTTCCCAGAGGTTTTCCAGGTGTTTGCCTAATGCCTTATGGGATAACCTGTACCTTCCTGCCTGTTTAAGGTGGGGTGACAGTGCAGCTCTGGTCTTACTTCTGGAAGTTCTCTCTAGACCTTGTGTCACAGGAGTTTCTGCACCTTGCTGAGATGAGTTTGAGATTGACTTTCTGTGGTCATAGGGTATCCATAAACTATTTATCGCTAAATCAGATTTATGGAACATTCTTCATGACCAGTTTAATAAACAGTTTAACAAACAAGCTTTGGGCTAAGCTTCTCAGTGTTAGGAATCAGTTTTTGAGAAATTATATCTAGTATGCAACAATCTTTTCCTGAATTTGTGTGTTATACGTATAATATTAAGTGCCTTCTCTTTTATGTCACGTCCTGCTAACTGATAGAGAATGATTCTCTGAATAAATGTGGTTTTTGTATACTTTTCTTTTCTGGAGGCATCAGACTCTTTCTCAGCAGGAGAGATTTGTTGAAGGCTGAATTATAAGTTGAACATCTGGTGAACATGGTGTGTGGAGCACCATGCTGAACGTATCAGGGACTGTAGGAAAGTTACCTCTGCTGCGGTCTCCTCCTTGAGGTTCTTAGAAGTGGGATGAATACATAATTAACTATTTAAAGAAAGGTAAAATATGATAAATGACATTAGAAACACAGTTTAATGTTGAAATGTTTAAAGTTTAGTGTTGAATTTAGAGAAAGTAGAGAATGAATCTGTTTGTGGACAGGGGGCCAGGGAAGGCTCCATGAAGTAGGCAGGTGGTGGTTTAAAGGATTTGGAAGGTTTGAATAGGTAAAGATGAGATGGGAGCATTGCAGTTGGGTAGAGTGCATTTGCTAAGAGGAGAGAGTAGAAAACCATCAGAAATTTGTTTGTGAAATAATATGTAGTCCAGTTTGTCTGCCACATCTAGTACTTGAAGAGGAATAGAGAGCAGTAAGTCTAGGGAAGAAGGTGAGAGGAACTGCCCAGGAGGGCCGTGAATGCATTCTATTGAGTGTGAACTGCCCAGGAGGGCCGTGAATGCATTCTGTTGAGTGTGAAGGGTACCTCCCTTTGTAGAAATTGCAGAGCTGTTAGGAGACTTAGGAGCCAGGGGTGATCAGAGCTTTACTGAAGTGACCTGGGTACCAGTCTCCAGTGTGCATTGGAGGAGCGAGAGGCTGAGATGCAGTCGCCAGTAAGGATGTTGTCCCATCTGGGGTAAAGCAGTGGGGAATGGGAGGGCAGCGGGGGCCAGGAGAGAAACAGGAGCACTCCAAAGAAGGACCTGTATCTGCCTGTGTGGGAGAGGGGGTTGTGGAAGCTGGTTGAACTGGAAGAACGGGGAGAGTAGCAGTAAGTGCTGTTATGGTATGGAATGGAAATAAGGTTAGGAAAAGGTTTTGTTTTATAAGGGAAAAGAAGGAGATAAACTTTGAAAAGTCATGATTTTAAAAAGCACTTTTATCTATGGTATGTGTTCCTCATAAAAGTTCTATAATATCAACAGGATAGCTGTTATCTTTTTTGTTGTTAAGATAAGGAAATTGAGGCTCTGTCAGTTTGCAGTCTGGCCAAAGGTCACACCGCCAGTCAGCTATGGAGCCGGACTAGCCTCCAGTGTTCAGTGGTGTTCCCGCTCCATCCCACCCCTTTCCTCCAGACACTCCTGCTGTAGTAGTGGTCTCCCTTACCAGAAGTAGGAGTCTCTCCAAAGCATCAGTTCAGACCATGGGCGACTCCTTCCAGAACTATCCCAAACGCCCCTCGGCCATCAGGGCATTTGCTAGGACTGATTTTAGGGAAACGCTTGTGACCAGCTAATCTCACTGTCTAACCTCCCTGTCCTTCTTGGTCATCATCTGAAATACAAGTCTCTCTGATAGTCTGTCTGCTTTATACTTAGTCATCTCCAAACGGATTTGCCTTTGCATGACTCCCTACCCAGCCTCTTAATGTTGTTTCCTTTTCCCTCAAGTCTTTTCAGTACATGCCGAGGTCTGAGGCAGAGGTACGTGAAAAGGAACAGCAAGAATGCCAGTCTGGCTGGGGTGGCCTGGGTGAGAGGAGACGTGCTAGGAGAGTAGGTCAGAGTGAAGCAGGAGGCAGGGCTTGTGGCCACTTGAAGGCCATATAAGGAGTTTGGACTTCATTCCAAAATTACTTGGGAAGCCAGTGAAGCTTTTCGTTGTTTTATTTTCTACTTAACTAGTTTCTTAAAATAGAGAAATATAATCGGCCCTCTCAGTATTGAAATTTAAAAGGAAGAACGTAAATTATTCAAAAATATAAAAAGCAAGACATATACCTTGGTTCCATTTTGTAACTAGTTAAGGCAGAAGAAAAGAGTGGAGGAGATAAAGAGCAGGGGCAGAGTAGACAGGCTGACGGTGGGTCAGATGGAGAAGGACGTGGCCCACGGGCGTGCTCACTGCTCTCCTCAGCCGGGCGCCGAACTGTCTGGTAGCCACACAGAGCCTTGGGCAGTGTATTCACTTGGTAGGTGCTCAGAATATTAGTTGAATAATTGAATGAATGTTGGATGAACATTTCTCACAGGTAGAAAACTAGCCATGTGTAGAAGGACCCATAGACAACGCACCCTTAGCAGAACACATACGTGGCTATAGAGACAGAAAGAGGACAGACTCATTGGAGGGTTTTGTGATCAGATTTATGTTTTTAAAGAATCCCTCTAAAAGATCATTCTGGCTGTGTGTGGAGAACAGGCTCTAGGAGGTAGAGAATAGAAGTTAGGAGAGTACGGCTCTTGTCCCGGGGAGGGATGTTGGACTTGGCTGATGATGTTAGAGGTACAAAAGTTTGAAGGTGGGGCTCACAGGACTTGCTTCTGCAGTCGCTGTTGAGCGACCAAGGATGGATGACCCTGCCGTTAGGTGGATGGGGTGGCAATTGACTGAGATGGGAAAGACTGAGAGGAGAGTGGTTTGTATCGTGTTGAGGGCACTGTTCTGGGCATGTAATGGAAATGAACACAACTAAGACAATTTTTTTCCCAAGCAGGCTTACTGAGATATAATTAGGTATAATAAAATTGACTGTTCTTAATGTATAATTCAGCGAATTTTGTCCAACTTCCACAACATGGTCATAATCCTAAACAACCTGTACAACAATCAAGAGTTAGCACAGATCCTTCACTGGAAAAATTTCCCCAAGCCCCTTTGTAGTCAGCCCTTTCCCCACCTCCAGCCGCCAGCATCTACTGATCTATTGTCCGTGTCCCTATAGCTCTGCCTTTAAGATACCTTTTAATCTGAAGAGAGGAATGTAAACATGACCGAACAAGGTAGGATGTGGTAGATACTGTAGTTGTGTAGGCGTGTCAGGGGGTGCGGAAGGTTAGTCACAAGTTGGGGGTGGCCAGTTAAGTTCTGACTTACTTAGTTTACATTTCAAAACGAGAGAGAACTGTGCTTCCTAAGAGGAATATGAATGCTTTAAAAGAGCAGTGTTGTTTCCCAGATTGGCATTGGCCACTTATGAAAAGCGATTACCTGTTTCATATGGTTCTTTCCTAAATAATTATATCCACAAACTTTTATTTCAGTGAATTTGGGCGGTTTGAAGGATCACATTAAGGAGATCCAGAGGTGTCGGCGTTTGATTCTTATCGCTTGTGGAACAAGTTATCATGCTGGTGTAGCAGTAAGTGGCTTCTTAAAATTTTAGTTTAATTGTCATTTTGGGTATTAGAAGATATCTGCAGATAAACAGTATCTCCAGTAACACACCACGTAAAACTATTTTTTGTTAAAACATCGTGTTTTCTTTTCATGTTGTGACGGCAAAAATCAAGAAGGTTGGGGGGAGAAATTTTAATAGCTACTTGGAATTATTTATCAATGGATCATCTG
Source organism: Balaenoptera physalus (assembly GCF_965194825.1). Lineage (NCBI taxonomy): Eukaryota > Metazoa > Chordata > Mammalia > Artiodactyla > Balaenopteridae > Balaenoptera > Balaenoptera physalus. The sequence continues at coordinate 38,910,958 of NC_138894.1, forward strand.
CTTTAGAAAGGTCCTTACATATACAGGTAGACCGCCTGCAACTAACTTCATGAAAGGCAAAGAGCAGAAAGTTCTTATGCCATCCTGGCCTTGCAGTCCACAGCGCATGCCTACTTCTGTTAGAGCCATCACTGGGTTTTGTGTATCATTGTTCACTTGCCCCAGACAGATGGCTGTGTGAACCTCAACAGGATTTTACTTGGTAGGCACATTTCTGCTAAGAAGGGAAGTCTTCTTTTTGATAGACTTTGTTCTTTAAATTGTTATTTTGGAAGCTGAAATTCTGTATCAAAGATGTGTGTTGGTTGCCAATATAGAAGCGTAGGAATTTAACAATCTTTTAGTCCAATAAATCAGATCCACGTGTAGTTTCCCTTGTAAAGAGACAGGTAATGTGCTGTTGATGTCAACTCCTGTAAGTAGAGAAAACCCTTACACACTCAGTTTCTACTTTTAAGATTGATTTCCAAAGTTCATGACAGTAATTTTTTTATTTGCTGGGGCATAAATATTAATTATCTATACTCGTGGGAGCCATTCATTTGACGAGTGAGTGAAACTAGCTGGTCACTCAACCCTTGCATCTCAATAGGCTTTCTTCTTCTCTAAAGCACCCCCTTCTCCCTCCCCTCCCCACCCCCTGCCCCAAATTACATGGTCCTAAAAAGGAAAATCTGTGCAGTTTTGAAGGGAAGAGTTGTTAAAAAGTGATTGTTTTGAGCACTGGAAAAAAAAGAATGAGTTAAAGACATTAGTGTAAATTAAGGGATTGCCTAATTTAATGGTGGCTTAGATCTATTATTGAATGAGCCCTCTATTCAGAAATACAAAATTTGATTAAATGTTTCATCCAATGCTAAGCCTGAATTGTGGGGCATAAATTATATATATGCTGTGTTAGAATTCTCTAATTTGAGAAGATGTAAGGGTTTTGTTTTGTTTTGGGTTTTCTGGTGGATGCTGAGACTACTATAGTTAACAAACAAATATTAGAAATCCTGTGTGGTTTAGCATACAAAATAGTGTCCTTGAATTAATTCTAGCTAGGTTATCTACCCCCTACTCTACCCTCCATACTACAGAGTTTGAAAATAGTGAGCTTTCTTAAACAAGATTTTTAAAGTGTATTGACTTTTTTTGAGAAAAAACATTCTTTATGAATACATAGTATTTCTGAGGTGTTTAATTTTTCATTCAGTGTTTATGATACATCTGTTATTATATCATTTGAAATTCTCAGTGATTTGGTATTATATGAATTGTCATTTAAAGATTAGGAACTGGGAAGTTAGAGTTAATATACAAGCTAACTCAGAACAGTGCTTTTTCCACTTCGCAAAACATTTTATATGTGTGGGTGTATTTGCTTATAAGAATACATACATTGATAATTGTCTAAAGAGACTTGTGCTAAAATATTAACAGTGCTTATCTCCTGGGTGGTGGGACTTTGGTTATTTTATTTTTTTATGCTTTAATCTCTGTTGTTTGTATTTTCTAACATTGTGTTATGTATCATTTTTATAATCAGAAAAAGTGAAAACTATACATTGAGTCTGAAGAAGTCCAGTGAAAAAGAGTATTTGATGTAAAGTTGTATGACCAAGTCATCTTTTCTCTGCAGACACGTCAAGTTCTTGAAGAGCTGACTGAGTTGCCTGTTATGGTGGAGCTAGCCAGTGATTTCCTAGATAGAAACACCCCGGTTTTTCGAGATGATGTTTGCTTTTTCATTAGTCAGTCAGGTATGCTAATTTTAAAGACTTAAAGAAAAGGAAAGTCATTCTTTCTAACAACTGTAGCATATGTTGGCAAAACTGATATTTAAAGATAAACTGGTTATTGCAGATAACTTGACAAATATAGGTTTATTTTGATGTTATGGAATTCTTAATGAGTTAGTAAAATCAACACATTTTACACTCAGAAGAGCTGAATTTTTAAAGACAAAGAAGGAAAGATGATCCTAAGAAGTAGGATCCTATTATTAAAAGTTTTACAAATTTATTGTTTTAAGTACATGTTTTAAATTTTATTTAAAACAAATGAGGGGAAAAGGGAGGGAGCTATGAATTGGGAATTTGGGATTAACAGATACACGCTACTATATATAAAATAAACAACAAGGACCTACTGTATAGCACAGGGAACTATACTCAGTATCTTATAATAACGTATAATGGAAAAGAATCTGAAAAAAATATATATGTATAACTGAATCACTTTGATGTACAACTGAAACACTGTAAATCAACTATACTTCAGTTAAAAAATAACAAAACAAATGATATTGTTGAAAGAGTAGTCAGTTTTCTGTTTTTGCATCTAAAAAACAGCATATGTTGACTGCTCTGTGTGTTACTTTTGTTTTCCTTTTTACCCAGGCGAGACAGCAGATACCCTGATGGGTCTTCGGTACTGCAAGGAGAGAGGAGCTTTAACTGTCGGGATCACAAACACGGTTGGCAGTTCCATATCAAGAGAGACAGACTGTGGAGTTCACATCAATGCTGGGCCCGAGATTGGGGTGGCCAGCACAAAGGTAAGTTCTTGACTTAGTTCTCATGTGATTATTTACATAATCATAGTGTTGGTGAAACAGACTAATCTTTATCTTATATTTCATTTCTTAGCACTTGTAGAATGCATATTGTTTACTAATCGTAATTATCGTAAGCCTTAAGGGTCAGTAATAGATAAAACACTTGTTGTCCCCCTTCCTCACACTCATCTTAACAGTTTAAAAGGGACAAGCGTTTGTAACGTAAAGCTCATTTTGCAAACGTCTCTTCTGACTCTCCACATTCAACACTTATATTCCTCCTGCTGTGTGAGGTGGGGTATATGGTAAGTATAATGCCCCTTCTTAATTAAGTATAGTAGGGCATTAGAAAAATAACAAATTAGAAACACCCAGCTTAAGTCTAATAATTTTTGACATTTTTATTTACAGGTTTATACTATCCTAATAAATGTGCCAAAATATACACACTCCCTTTGAAAGTTTGTAAAGAGGAGTACACTTTTGGTATAAAATTTGGCTATTTAAAAAAATAAATTGAGTATTATATGACAATATCTGTTTCTCTTTAGATATACATCTGTGGAGATTTAAAAGCACCTTCATTTTCATTTTTAAGGCCTAGTGAGACTACTTTCCTCTTTGAAATTGGGATATGCATAAATTTAGTACTAGTAATAAAAATAGGAATCTTAGAAAGTTGTATAAATGCAAAAGATGTTCTCCACAAATATATTACTCTTTATAGTTTCAAAATTTCAGTTTCTTGTCTTTTTCTGCCTAAGTCTAATATTTCTTACTGATTGTTGAATAAGATGCTTAGGTTTTGGTGGATTTGAGTTTAATTAAGGGAAGATGATGTTAACATATACAAACCACATTTGTTTCTTTTTCCATTTAAAGAACTTCATGGGGAATTTTTTTGTGGAAAAGTTATAATTCTTAAGTAAAAATTCTGAGTGAGGTTTTTGTTTCTTGGTGACTTTGATATTGCTAACACTATAATTTACAGAAAACTGAAGCCTGAATTTTCTCCATGTGGTGATTAAAACATGTAAGATATTTGTGCTTGGGTTTCCATTCTGTGCCTGAATGAATAAACAGCTGCCCTCAGCAGCAGCTTGTGGATTCCTGGAACAGTGTCCAGACAGACAGCTTTGATCAGGGATTAGAATCCCAGACCCTTCATTCAAACACATTTGAAGCAAGGGCTTCAGTGTGGCATGTGTGGGATGTGGGATCATACCACTGAATGGAGGCTATCGACTTATCTTTTTACTGAATCTTTCTTGATCTGTGAGCTGCCAGGGGAAATGCAGGTTTTTTTTGATTTCTAATTGTATCATTCATGAAAACTTAAATTTTCCTCAATGTTTTATTATAATATTCAAACATACAGCAGAATTAAAAGAATTTTACATGAATACCTGTATACCCATCACCTAGATTCTGCCGTTAACCTTTTTTCTACAGTTTTATTGAGGTATAATTTTCATACCATAGTATTCACCAATTTTAAGTGTATATGGTTTTAGTAAATTTGGCTGTTTATCACCACAGTCCAATTTTAGAAGACTTAATCACCTGAAAAAGTTCCTTTGTCCCCCTTTCCAGTCAATTCCCACTCCTACCCCTCTGCCTCAGCCTCAGGCAAGTATTGCTTTCTCTTGCTATATTATTTCATTTTCTAGAAATTTCTTATAAATGGAATTGTATAATACATGTCTTTTGTATCTAGCTTCTTCCGTTTAACATGACGTTTTGAGATTTTTTCATGTGTTATTTGTATCAGTAGTTTTTTTTTTTTCTGCAAGTCCTTTTCTAAAATCTTTTTGTTTTGAAATAACTATAGATTTATAGGAAGTTGCAAAGATAGTAGAGAAGTACATGTACTCTTTACCCAGGTTCTTCCAATGGTACATCTTGTATAGGACAATAAGCATCTTTTTATAGTATATACTGTAATTCTTTAAAAAAATGACTCCCTGAAAAATTTTAGTATTATGGCAGCTTAGTCTTAGTTTAATTTTTCTTGGATTCTAAAGTAATTTTGTTTTCCTTAACTGCCATAGACATTCTGGGCTTGGAGTTATTTAAAAGTTTTGGGGTGTTTAGTTATAGATCATTTCTGAATGGCAAATATAAGTTTATATGTTAATGGGTGATGAAAGAAATTCTAATTGATCCTGATCCCTGGGCTCTGTGATAGAGCTAGCATAAGAATTATATAATCTTGATGATTAATTCCCAACTGTGCCTGAAAAACTGTCAAGGTTAGAGAGATATTATTAAACTTCTCAGAATGTTTGAACATAGACAATTGGATATTTCTGTAGAAATCGATAGGTATAACTGTGCAGACTCAGTAATTCTTGTATGTTATTGCAGGTGTTTAGAATTTCACCACAGTACTGACTTTTGTTGATTTTTAAAAAAAAATAAACCAATATAACTTTTATTTTTGGCTGAATAAAAAGTAAAACCAAGTTGAAAAGTTCAGAGTCAGCATTGTCCTGGTAAATTCTTTCAAACCTCAGTAATTCTAAATATGAGGTGTAGCTTATTTTTTTCATAATTGGTTGCCTGGTATGTATTGATGAGATGAAAAACATGAAATTGGAAATTAAACTGAATGCAATAGAAAAAATATGTGCATTAAAGTTACTCTGTTTAATAGTTGCTTTTAAAAACCAGTGCTGAGATGTTTTAAGTCCAAACAAAGAAGCATACTCTGTAGAATAACATTTTTAGTTACGGGCTGGAGGAACTAGAATACTCATTATCCGATCATTTTGGATTGGAAACAATTTAGGTATCCCAGGAGTCCAAGATATTGGGTCTCTCCCTCTGTCCTGATAGTATATTTTGTGATTAATTGGTTTATTGAAAAGTAAACTTCAGTAGAAAGAAGTAGACTGGGAAGGACTGGAACTTAGAATACAGGTATGATCGTTAGACTGGAGGCAAGGGACTGCAAATCCACTTTAGTGCTAAGGGGAAAAAAATCCCAGTCTGCCAGTGGAACACATAGGAGCACAGGGACAGGTAGCTGTGGAGGAATGTATGAGCACCTGGTAGCTGGGAGGTGCAGCAAGAGGAAACAGGGAATCTAATTTAACTATTGGGAAGGTAAGGAGCATTAGCAAACTGTGATTTTATTATACAGGAGGCTCATTATCCACATTATGACAGGAAAATATTCACTCATGAAGTGATCCCTTATCCAGAGAAGAGTAGTAGAAATTCAGCATATAATCTACAAAAAAACCCAGGATGAATTATTAAAGTTAAAATTATTCATAGCACTGTAGCTGACAATATCACAGTAATCCTAGTGATTAATAATAAAAATGTAAATAAAAACCTCAAATGCCTGGAACATAAAAACGTTTCTTTAAATAACTTGAGTTAGAACCATATCAGAATTGCCATTTAAAAAGACTTATTAGAAAAAATAACTATAATGAACAATATGGGTAAAAATTAAGATAGTGTGGCCAGAGTGATAGAGGTAGGTTCATAGCATTAAATGCTTCAAAGAGAAAATGAACTGAGTATTGAACTCAAAAAGGTAGAAGAAGGAAACCCAATGAAGCAGAAGGAGGCAAATAATAGAGAAAAATGGATGAGTGAACAGCAAAATAGAAAGCTTCAGGACCTTTATCTTGGTGGGCCTTAGCTGTTCTTCTGGAACCTTCCTAGGATTTTATCTGTATTACTGCAAAGCAAAAAAGGTGCCCTTAGAATCCTTCTCAACATAATGTTTCACTGTGACAACCAGTAGGTAAGGATTGACTCTATATGAAACATATTTGCTATCCCTATTCTAGAAGTTCTATCCAGTTTAGTAAGAAAAATTAAAACAGCAGGAAAGGAGGAAACAAATTCTTATATGCAATTGATATGATTGACTACCTGTAGAACTTAAGAAAGTCAAGTCAGAAACTTCTTAGAATGGATAAAAATTCATGTAAGGTGCTTTATAGAAAACATATATAAAATAGAAGACAGAGTAGTGAAAATCACTGATGCTGAACAGAAAAAAGAAAAGAAGAATGAACAGAACTGAGGACAGTTTGAGAGACCTCTGCGATAACATCAAGTGTACTAATATTCGCAGTATAGGGGTTTTAGAAGGAGAAGAGAGAGAGAAAGGGGCAGAGAACATATCTGAAGACATAATAGCTGAAAACTTCCCTAACCTGGAAAAGAAATAGGCATCCAAATCCAGGAGGCCCAGAGAGTCCCATACAGGACTTACCCAAAGAGGAAAACACCAAGACACATTGTGATTAAAATGACAAAAATTAAAGAGAAAGAGAGACTGTTAAAAGCAGCAAGGGAAAAGCAAGAGATAACATACAAGAGAACTCCCATAAGGCTGTCAGCTGACCTTTAGCAGAAACCCTGCAGGCCAGAAGGGAGTGGCATGTTTTATTTAAAGTGATGAAAGGGAAAAACCTACACCCAAGAATACGCTAATCCAGGGGTCCCCAACGCCTGGGCTGTGGAATGGTGCTGGGCTGTGGAACGGTGCCGGTCTGTGGCCTGTTAGGAACCGGGCCGCACAGCAGGAGGTGAGTGGCAGGCAAGTGAGCGAAGATTCATCTGCCGTTCCCATTGCTCCCCATCACTCACATTATTCCCCAACCCTCCCCCCATCACTTGCATTACCTCCTGAACCCTCCCACCCCCCCCACCCCCCACCCCCGACTGTGGAAAAATTGTCTTCCACGAAACCGGCCCTTGGTGCCAAAAAGGTTGGGGACCGCTGCTCTAACCAACAAGGCTCTTGTTCAGATTTGATGGAGAGATCAAAAGCTTTACAGACAAGCAAAGGCTAAAAGAGTTCAGCACCACCAAACCAGCTCTACAAGAAATGTTCAGGAAATTCCTCTAAGTGAAAAAGAAATGGCTGCAACTAGAAACATGAAAATTATGAAATGAAAAAGCTCATCAATAAAGGCAAACATACAGTAAAGGTAGGAAGTCATCCACCCACAAAGCTAGTAGAAAGGTTAAAGACAAAAGTAGTAAAATCATGTATATCCACAATAAGCAGTTAAGGGATGCACAATACAATTAAATGTGAAATATATCAAAAACAGTAATCGTGAGGGGAGGAGAGTACAAGTGCAGGGTTGTTAACATGCACTTGAAATTAAGAGACCAGCAACTTAAAACGATCACACACACACATATATATACATATTACTATATAAAAACCTCATGGTAACCACAAACCAAAAATCTATAATAGATATAAACCAAAAAAGGAAAAAGGAATCCAAACAACACTGAAGATAGTTGTCAAATCACAAGAGAACAAAATAAGGAAAAAGGAAAAAAAAAAAAAAAGACCTACAAAACAGCCCCCAAACAAGTAACAAAATGGCAATAACATACATATCATTAATTACCTTAAATGTAAATGGACTCAGTGCTCTAATCAAAAGAGAGAGTGGCTGAATGGATACAAAAACAAGACCCATATATATGCTGCCTATAAGAGACTCACTTCAGATCTAAAGACACACACAGACTGAAAATGAGGGAATGAGAAAAGGAATTCCATGCAAATGGAAATCAGAAGAAAGCTGGGGTAACAATACTTATATCAGACAAGATAGATTTTAAAGACTGTTACAAGAGACAAAGGAGGATACATAATGATCAAGGGATTAGTCCAAGAAGAAGATATAACGATTGTAAATACATATGTACCCAGCACTGGAGCACCTAAATACATAAAGCAAATACTAACGGACATAAAGGGAGAAATCAACAGTAACACAATAGTAGGTAGTAGGGGACTTCAACACCCCACTTTCATCAGTGGACCAGTCATCCAGACAGAAAATAAGGAAACACTGGCCTTAAATGACACATTACACCAGAGGAACATAATTGATATGTGTAGAGCATTCAATCCAAAAGCAGCAGAGTACACGTTCTTTTTAAGTGCACATGGTACATTCTCCAGGATAGATCACATGCTAGGCCACAAAACAAGACTTGATAAATTTAGGAAAATTAAAATCATATCAAGGGACCTCCCTGGTGGCACAGTGGTTAAGGATCTGCCTGCCAATGCAGGGGACACAGGTTCGATCCCTGGTCCGGGAAGATCCCACATGCTGCAGAGCAACTAAGTCCGTGTGCCACAACTACTGAACCTGTGCTCTAGAGTGTGCAAGCCACACCTACTGAGCCCACGTGCCTAGAGTCCGTGCTCTACAACAAGCGAAGCCACCACAATGAGAAGCCCACTTACCACAATGAAGAGTAGCCCCCGCAACTAGAGAAAGCCCACACGCAGCAGCAAAGACCCAATGCAACCAAAAATAAATTAAAAAAAAAATTTAAATCATATCAAGCATCTTTTCTGACCACTATGCTATGAGACTAGAAGTCAACTACAAGAAAAAAACTGCAAAAAACACAAATGAGGCTAAACAACATGCTACTAAACAACCAGTGGATCACTGAAGAAATCAAAGAGGAAATGAAAAAATACCTAGAGAAAAATGAAAACAAAAACATGAGATCCAAAACCTTTGGGACGCAGCAAAAGCAGTTCTAAGTGGGAAGTTTATGGTGATACAAGAATACCTCAGGAAATAAGAAAAAATCTCATATAAACAACCTAACCTTACACCTAAACAAACTGGAGAAAGAAAAAGCCCAAAGTTAGTAGAAGGAAAGAAATCATAAAGATCAGAGAAGAAATAAAATAGAGACTAAAAAAATAATAGAAGAGATCAATGAAACTAAAAACTGGTTCTTTGAAAAGACAAACAAAATTGATAAAACTTTAGCCAGACTCGTCAAGAAAAAAAGGGAGAGGGCACAAATCAGTAAAATCAGAAATGAAAAAGGAGAAGTTACAACCGACACTACAGAAATACAGAAGATCATGAGACTACTACAGACAACTATATGCCAATAAAATGGACAACCTAGAAGAAATGGACAGATTCTTTGAAGATGTATAATCTCCCAAGACTGAGCCAGGAAGAAATAGAAAATTTGGATAGACCAATTATCAGTAATGAAATTGAACCAGTAATTTTAAAATTCCAAGTAAACAAAAGTCTAGGACCAGTGGCTTCACAGGTGAATTCTACCAAACATTTAGAAAAGAGTTAACACCTATCCTTGTCAAAATATTCCAAAAAATTGCAGAGGGAGGAACACTCTCAAACTCATTCTGTGAGGCTGACATCACCCTGATACCAAAACCACACAAAGATATCACAAAAAGAAAACTACAGGCCAGTATCACTGAAAAACATAGATGCAAAAATCTTCAACAAAATATTAGCAAACCAAACTCAATGATACGTTAAAAGGATCATACACCAGGATCAAGTGGGATTTATCCCAGGGATGCAAGAGTTTTTCAGTATCCAGAAGTCAATCATTGTGATACACCACATTAACAAATTGAATAAAAACCACATGATCATCTCAATAGATGCAGAAGAAGCTTTTGACAAAATTCAACATCCATTTATGATAAAAGCTCTCTAGAAAGTGGGCATAGAGAGAACCTACCTCAACATAATAAAGGTCATATATGACAAACCCACAGCTAACATCATACTCAGTGGTGAAAATCTGAGAGCATTTCCTCTAAGATCAAGAACAAGACAAGGATGCCTGCTGTCAACACTTTTATTCAACATAGTATTGAAGTCCTAACCACAGCAATCAGACAAGAGAAAGAAGTAAAAGGACTATAAATTGGAAAGAAAGAAGTAAAGTGTCACTGTTTGCAGATGACATGATACTATACATAGAAAATTCTAAAGATGCCACCAGAAAACTACCAGAGCTTTACAGTGAATTCGGTAAAGTTGCAGGATACAAAAGTAATATACAGAAACCTGTTGCATTTCTATACACTAACAATGAACTATCAGAAAGAGAAATTAAGGAAATAATTCCATTTACCATCGCTTCAAAAAGAATAAGGTGCCTAGAGATAAATATACCTAAGGAGTTACAAGACCTGTACTTTGAAAACTATAAGACACTGATGAAGGAAATTGAAGACAATGCAGATAGAAACATACTGTGTTCTTGGATTGGAAGAATTAATATTGTTAAATGAACATACTATCCAAGGCAATCTACAGATTCAGTGTAATCCCTATCAAAATACCAATGCCATTTTTACAGAACTAGAGCAAGTAATTTTAAAATCTGTTTGGAAACACAAAAGGACCCCAATATCCAAAACAATCTTGAGAAAGAAGAACAGAGCTGGAGGAATCATGCTCCCTGACTTCAGACTGTACTACAAAGCTATAGTAGTCAAAACAGTATGGTGGTGGTACAAAAACATACACATAGAATAATGGAACAGAATAGAGAGCCAAGAAATAAACCCATGCACTTATGTTCAATTAATCTATGACGAAGCAAGAATATACAGTGGAGAAAAGTCAATCTCTTCAATAAGTGGTACTGGGAAAACTGGACAGCTACATGTAAAAGAATGAAATTAGAACGTTCTCTAACACCACGTATAAAACTATACTCAAAATGGATTAAAGACCTAAATGTAGGACTGGAAATCATAAAACTTCTAGAAACAAACGTAGGCAGAATACTCTTTGACCTAAATTGCCACACTATTTTTTTGGATCCTTCTCCTAGAGTAATGGAAACAAAAGCAAAAATAAACAAATTGGACCTAATTAAACTTAAAAGCTTTTGCACAGCAAAGGAAACCATCAGCAAAACAAAAAGACAACCTACTGAATGGGAAAAATATTTGCAAATGATATGACCAATAAAAGGTTAATATTTAAAATATATAAACAACTCATACAACTCAACATCAAAAAAACAACCGAAGACCTGAATACAAAATTGGGCGAAGACCCGAATAGACATTTCTCCAAAGAGTACATGTAGATGGCCAGCAAGCACATGAAAAGATGCTCAACATCGCTAATCATCAGAAAAATGCACATCAAAACCACAGTGAGGGCTTCCCTGGTGGCACAGTGGTTGAGAATCTGCCTGCCAATGCATGGGACATGGGTTCGAGCCCTGGTCTGGGAAGATCCCACATGCCGCGGAGCAACTAGGCCCGTGAGCCACAGTTACTGAGCCTGCGCGTCTGGAGCCTGTGCTCTGCAGCAAGAGAGGCTGCGATAATGAGAGGCCTGCGCACCGCGATGAAGAGTGGCCCCCCACTTGCCGCAACTAGAGAAAGCCCTCGCACAGAAACGAAGACCTAACACAGCCATAAATAAGTAAATAAATAAACCCAAAGTTTAAAAAAAAAAAAAACAACCATAGTGAGATACCACCTCACACTTATCAGAATGGCTATTACAAAAAAGAACACAAATAACAAATGTTGATGAGGATATGGAGAAAAGAACTCTCATACGCTTTTGGTGGGAATGTAAATTGATACAGCCACTGTAGAAAACATTATGGAGAATCTTCAAAAAACTAAAAATAGAATTATCATATGATCCAGCAATTCCAGTTCTCGGTGTATATCTGAAGAAAATAAAAACACTAATTTGAAAAGATACATGCACCCCAATGTTCATAGCAGCATTATTTACAATTGCCATGATATGGAAGCAACCTAAGTGTCTGCCAACAGATGACTGGATAAAGAAGATGTGGTATTTATATATAATATCACACAATGGACTACTACTCAGGCATAAAAAAAAATGAAGTTTTGCCATTTGCAGCAACAGGGATGGACCTGGAGGGCACTATGCTGAGTGAAATAAGGCAGACAGAGAGAGACAAATACTGTATGATGTCACTTACATGTAGAATCTAAAAAATACAACAAACTAGTGACTATTAACAGAAAAGAAACAGAGTCACAGATATAGAGAACAAACTAGTGGTTACCAGTGGGGAGAGGGAAGAGGGGTGGGGCAGTAGTATAGGGGGAGAGGATGAAGAGGTACATACTATTATGTGTAAAATATGCTACAAGGTAAAACACGGGGAATATAGCCAGTAGTTTATAATAACTATAAACTGAGTATATCCTTTAAAACTGTGAATCACTTTATTGTACACCTGTAAATTATATAATATTATACATCAATTATACTTAAATAAAAAATTTTTTTAAATACACAAAAAGTTTTCTCTATAAACTGACAGTGACTACTTAGAAAAGTACAGGGGTGTGTTTGGAGGGGAGGAATTCTGTTTTTCAATAGCTATAAAAAATACTTAAAAATAAGTCTACCAGGAAATGTGTAAGATATCCATAAATGTTTGTCAAATAGATGAAAACTATATGACTCTTTAGACTTTTAAATTCCTAACAAATTTATAGAAATATGATGTTTCTGGATGGGAATATTGTTTTGTAAATAAATGACAAATCTGGGACAGAATCTATAGTCCTGCAACATAGCTCTAGTGTATCAAAGAACTTAGGCTATAGGAAATGTCTCAAACTTGACAGTTGTGAGATAGGGTGGGGTGAAATGGAGGAAAAATTGTGTATTTATAAAAATAAAAACAGAAGTTAACATCGTGCACTAAAATTAATTTCAGATGAATAAAAATATAAAGAAAAAAGAGAAAAGGGACAATGGAAACAACAGAATTAAGAAAATTTAATAATGCTTGGGACTTCCCTGGTGACACAGTGGTTGAGAGTCTGCCTGCCAATGCAGGGGACACGGGTTCGAGCCCTCGTCTGGGAAGATCCCATATGCCGCGGAGCGACTAGGCCCGTGAGCCACAATTGCTGAGCCTGCGTGTCTGGAGCCTGTGCTCCGCAACAAGAGAGGCCGCGATAGTGAGAGGCCCGCACACCGCGATGAAGAGTGGCCCCCACTTGCCGCAACTAGAGAAAGCCCTCGCACAGAAACAAAGACCCAACACAGCCATAAATAAATAAATAAATAAAATTAAAAAAAAAAACACAAATTACAAACTGGGAAAATACAGTATGTAAGTTGTATTACAATGGTTAATATTCCAATATATAGCTTCTAAAAATAAAGACACACAAAGAAATGCAAATGGCCTTTAAAAAAAAAAAAGAAAATTTAATAATGCTTAACTGATGTTAGGATGGAAGGACTATTTAAGCTTCAAAGCATGACATAAAGTTAAAAAATTAAAACTTCTGTGTGAATAAATACCATTGTAAAAGGTTAACCTAAACTGGGAAAATGTATTTGAAATGTAACAATAGAAACCTTTTAAGACCAACTGAAAAGAAAACAAAACCAAGTCAAAAAACAAGTGAAGAATAATGAAATTAACTTTCAAAAGAGAAAACATAAATGGCTAACAAATATGAAAAATAATCTTAAGTTTTTGGATTCAAGATATGTATGGTGAAGTAGTAGTGAGAGTACATTGTCCAGCAGTCTAATGGTAAAAATTTGTTAAAAGGGTAGTTCTCAATATTGCAAAGAATGTGGTAAAATAAGCATATCTCACATTCATATGTAGCTAACAGGAATCAAAATGGGCTTGGCAGTGAGACCGCAAGTTTTAAAATATTTGCATTCTGTAGCCTCGGAAAATAAATGTCTCTTAGTTCAAATTTTCATTAATGAAAAGTTTGTTTTGAATCTGTATGTCAGGCATTATGCTGAATGCTTTACATTTGTTTCATTTAATTCTCATGATAATCTTGTAGGTATTATGCATCTTTAAGAGGTAGACCATCTGAGGCCCAAAAGGGAAAAAACTGCTCAAGGTTATTACACACTAGTAAACAAGATAGAAAGTATTCTGTCTTGGGAAAGTGCTTGTGATGTTAATTAAGAATGAACACATGGGCTTCCCTTGTGGCTCAGTGGTTAAGAATCCACCTGCCAGTGCAGGGGACATGGGTTCGATCCCTGGTCCGGGAAGATCCCACATGCTGCGGAGCAACTAAGCCCATGTGCCACAACTACTGAGCCTGCGCTCTAGAGCCTGCAAGCCACAACTGCTGAAGCCTGTGTGCCGCAACTACTGAAGGCTCTGCACCTAGAGCCTATGCTCCGCAACAAGAGAAGCCACCTCAGTGAGAAGCCCGTGCACTGCAACAAAGAATAGCCCCTGCTCGCCACAACTAAAGAAAGCCCGTGCACAGCAATGAAGACGCAACACAGCCAAAATTAAGTTAATTAATTAATTAATGAATGAAAAAAAAAAAGAATGAACACAACTTGGGGAATCCCCTGGTGGTCCAGTGGTTAGGACTCCTTGCTCTCATTGCAGGGGGCGTGGGTTTGATCCCTGGTTGGGGAACTAAGATCCTGCAAGCCATGCAGCGTGGCCAAAAATAAAATAAAATTAAAAAATAAAATAGAATAAAAAAAGAATAGCACAACTTATAAAATTACACCTACTAATAATTTTCTTAACAATATAAAGGAAAAAAATAGTAAAAATCGAAAGTAATTACTCACAATGTTAATAATATGTTATTAATGTAATTATTCCTATTAATAAGATTGAGGTTTATTCTTATTTCTATTTACTTTTCTACAGTTGAACTTTAAAAAAATTTTTAGCCAAAATTAAAAAAAAAAAGTAGTAAGAACAGGCAATAGACAAAAGTGAAAAATCACAGAGGAAAATTTAAAAAAATCCAGCAAAACCAGTGCAAGTACATTAAGGAGAGGCTTTCAAACCCTTGATTTTGACTTACATTCACAGCTTAATTTGGTTATGCACATACAGATTTACTCTCTACTTACCTTCCTTTGGTTCATTTCTCTTCCTTTCTTGAGGGTACTGTATTAGGGATTTCATAAGCATCTACTGCATTATAAGGAACTTATATTTGATATTTGGAAATAAAGGTTAAGTTATTTGCTCAAATTCGGAAAAGGAGAACAGTGGTAGATTTCCTAAATACTGGTTTACTTTGCTGCTACTAATGCTGTTTTTAAAAAGATATGCACTTAAACCAGTGGGAATTTTTTTGTTTATTTTCATCTTTATAAATTAAAAATTCCAGCTTCTTAAAATGCAACTGTAACTAATTCTTCTGTTTTTTTGGGTATTTCAGGCATACACAAGCCAGTTTGTATCCCTTGTGATGTTTGCTCTTATGATGTGTGATGACAGGATCTCCATGCAAGAGAGACGCAAAGAGATCATGCTTGGATTGAAGCGGCTGCCTGGTATGAAGATACTCACACACTCTACTTGTTGTCTAAGGGAGTGGGAAATAAATGGGTGAAGCTGTGGCTTGTACCTATTTAGTCAGCAAGATCTTTTTACTTGACACCTGTGCGTTTAAAAACCCCACAGTGATAGCACAGAAAATTAGAAACGTTGGTCTTTTATCGGTTGCTACCCATATGTTATTATTATTATTATTATTATATTGGTTTAGTTTATTGTCCTCTTTTCATAGATTTTGCTAATATTACTTCTTAACAGATTTAATTAAGGAAGTTTTGAGCATGGATGATGAAATTCAGAAACTGGCAACAGAACTTTATCACCAGAAGTCAGTCTTGATAATGGGACGTGGCTATCATTATGCTACTTGTCTTGAAGGGGCCCTAGTAAGTCTTCTCACTTACAATTTCAGAATGTTGACTTATGGACCTGGCACATAGCCATACTTTTATTTATTTATTAAAATTTATTTATTTATTTATTTTTGGCTGCATTGGGTCCTCATTGCTGCACGCAGGCTTTCTCTAGTTGCGGCGAGCGGGGGCTACTCTTCTTTGTGGTGCATGGGTTTCTCATGGCGGTGGCTTCTCTTGTTGCGGAGCATGGGCTCTAGGGTGCGCGGGCTTCAGTAGTTGTGGCATACTGCTTCAGTAGTTGTGGCTTGCGGGCTCTACAGCACAGGCTCAGTAGTTGTGGCACACGGGCTTAGTTGCTCCGCGGCATGTGGGATCTTCCCGGACCAGGGCTCGAACCCGTGTACCCTGCATTGGCAGGCGGATTCTTAACCACTGCACCACCAGGGAAGTCCCAGTCATACTTTTAGACTGAATGAAATAGGTGGACCTTTTACAGAAGTGCCTTTGTATTTATGCATTCTGACTTGTTTACCTTGAGTATAACAGAAAGTATAACAGAATACTTAATTCAAAAGTGAAAATCAAGAAGAGTACATTTTAGCATGATACTGTGGGTTTAGCAAGTAACTTGGGTTATTTTTTTGTCCAAATATGAATAAAATAAATATTAAGTTCTCTAGGTGTGAGATTTAATTGAGGTCAAATATGAAGCAATTGGGAGATCAGTTACAAAGAAATATGAGTACATTCATGATAGTCTAAACTCTTCAAAAAGTCCTTGTGGAGTTCTAAAACTTCCAAATAGTTGTTGACATTATATTTAGAAATAACGATCAGTTAGCCTATTAGCTATATTTACACATCAGTGATCCTTCAATACTTTTGGATAAATAGACAGGGACTTCAGACATCAGATGTCTTGTGTAATATTTAAAGAATGGGTTTTTGAAAAACAGACTGAAGACTAATCTAGTTTCTTCCTATTAGAAAATCAAAGAAATCACTTACATGCACTCTGAAGGTATCCTTGCTGGTGAGTTGAAACACGGCCCTCTAGCTTTGGTGGATAAGTTGATGCCTGTCATCATGATCATCATGAGAGATCACACCTATGCCAAGTGTCAGAATGCTCTTCAGCAGGTGGTTGCTAGGCAGGTAAGTCAGGAGCTGCTGTGAGGACACCTTGGGGGTTTAAGAGTTGGGTCACTAAAGCTTATTTGAATTTTATGACATTTAAAGTGATAGACCAGTACCCATCAGGTGGCTTACAAAACATGCTTAGGTTTGCATGTGAGTAATCTGAGATACTCAAGAGTTTTGACAGGACCTAGCTCATAGTTCTCATAATACCAGAACCAAGATCAAAAATGAGGTCTTGGTCTCCAAGTCCTGTCTTCTTCAATTAGTGTATGCTGTTCTCTTTTAATTTAATATTCTTAAATGTGTATTTCAGGAGGAACTAGATTTTATATTAATATTACTGGTGCTGTGCTTAATTGAGTTTTCTTCAGATCATTTGGCTTTGTATGTAAATTTCCAAAGATGTTAATCTCTAGTCACAATGTAGTGGTTACAGACTTGGGCTTTGAAGGCAGGTAGTCCTAGATTTAAGTACCGAGCCTGGTATTTCTTAGTTGTGTGAGTTTAAGAAAGCACTGAATCTTACAAAGCTTCTGTTTCCTTGACTGTGAGTGAGACTTACTACATGGGATAGTGAGTTTAAATAAGCCTATGTCAGTGAGGCCACGTGTGAATCGTGCAGTGCAAAATTTGCATGTTCACGTGTTACAGCCCTGCTTTTGCTTAACCAGTGATTGCGAGTGTGATTTCTTTCCCAGGGACGGCCAGTGGTGATCTGTGATAAGGAAGACACTGAGACCATTAAGAACACAAAAAGAACAATCAAAGTGCCACACTCAGTGGACTGCCTGCAGGGCATTCTCAGCGTGATCCCCTTACAGTTGCTGGCCTTCCACCTGGCTGTGCTGAGAGGCTATGATGTAAGTGATGGACCGCTTTGGGCTGGCTTTTCACCCTGGTACATTTTGATAGTTTCCTTCTAAATTTTTAGCAATAGAATTTGAGAATTCCCTCATACATATCTCTGTCACTTGTTATATTTCCATGGCCCAATTTGTAGGTTACATCCTAACATTTTCATACCCATGGAACTTGAAGGAATCTTGGATGTTACCTCCATGACTGGAGATTACCTGTTTTCTTTCTGTGTTTCTTAATGAGGTAGCTATTGGAAATTCTTTATTTGGGACTTTCTCACACACTGTAGGACTCTCAGCATTCCTGGTCCCTCATTCATTGTGACAACCAAAGTGACAATCAAAACATCTGCTCTTACACGTTTCTAGTGTCCCCTGAGAGGGATGCCCCCTCATAAAGGACCACAGGAGTTTTTCATGTGCCGAACTGGCTCCTTTGGAATTCTTTTTCCTGATTTCAAGTCTTTTAAAGATATATTACTATATTTTCTAATCTAATTCTTTGTAGTCTATAGTAAAGATGGTTAATGAACATGTTTTCTGTTTTATGTTTTTTATAAGCAAAAATAATTTGCTTATAGCCATCCCCCCCCCCCAATATCTGTATAATCTCTCAAAAATTGCTGGGTTTTTTTTTTTGCAGGTTGATTTCCCACGGAATCTAGCCAAATCTGTAACCGTAGAATAAGGAACATCTGAAACTGGGCAATTAAGCAACACAAGACACCTTTTGTATTTAAAACCTTGGTTTAAAATATCACCCCCTAAGCCTTTTCTAGTAAATCCTTATTTATATAACAGTTATAATTATTCCATTCAATTTGTGATTTTTGTGAAATTACCTCATATTTTCCCAGTAATTTGTGAGGGAGTTTGAATAATGGAATCTATATTGGTATTGGTGTCAGAAAGAGATTTAGCTCTCATTTTCATTAAAGGATGCTGAGTGTTGGATTTCCGGGCCCTCCACTTCAATCTGAGAGGCGGCCAATGAAAGAGTAGTGCATTTAATTGGAATATTTAAAGCCAGCAGTAATGTACTTGGACATTTAATTCAGTTATAAAGAGAAGATGGTGTGATTTATTTTTAAATTTGTTTGTTATTTTGTTTTTAAATCAAACTGTAAAACTTAAAAAACTGAAAACTTTTCTTTGTGGGATTTCTGTCTAAGTTGTTAACCTTAGTCTCTCAAACTTACTGCCTGTTATCTGTATGTCAAGGTAACTTAGGAAGATAAATAGTATAGTAGTGCGTTGGTGTTCTCCAGCCCTTGATAGAAAATACTTGCACAATTTCATAGCACAAACTTTAAATTTGAGCTGCTTTGTACAACTGACGATATGATTTTAAGTTTGAAGTGGGATATGTACATGTTGTATATCCTACTCCTTGTTTTTTCATCTCCTGAAAGTGGTTTTTAATTTCCTCATATCTGTAGTTTGTTTTTTTTTTTTAATTAGTGCTGAATGACATTTTATCTTATTCTTTGAAATCACCACACAGAGTTGCTATCAAATGTCTCAAATTAATACCAATATATTCAGAATTCTCTTCAACTTTGTCCCAGAGAAGAATTACCTGCAGTTAATTTTAACTTCTCTCACTGCCTTGTTGCATCAAACTAGTAGTACCTTTGTGCCAATTTGGAAGCTCCTTGCAGTTGTTTGGAAGATTTACAAGTCTTTTGACTGATCATTTGACTCTAAATATATATGATGGGCTAGAATTAGAAAAAGCTATATGCTTTACACTGATATTAGTGAAGGATTATATAAAATTTAGTATTACTTTCTAGGTATTTTTCTCTCTGTATATTCTGTTCTACCCCTGAAAAATATTTAGGAATGAAGAAGATATAAATAAAGTGATACTGAGGTGCCTTCAGCTAGCTAGTGTCAGAAATGGAAACTTACAATTTAGATTAAAAAATTTAAAGTAGAATATTAGCTTGACACCCAAAAAGTTGTAATAATTTCTTCACGGAGCTTTTTTGGCCACACTTTGGCTGTTACAGGACAGTGTGTTTATGTTTTTGTTAAGTCCTTCTCTTTCAAAAGTTTTCACTTTTAAATTGTGAAGGTAAGATATTTAGTATAATTAAGTAAGCTCAGTCTTTTCCTTTTTCTGTGTTTGAACTTCTTGATGAGGTTACGATTTTCTAGTAGCTATTGGAAGAGAAGCATAGAATTCTGCCTTGTGTTAGGGTTAGAGAAAGAATTGGCATATTTTGAGGTAATTCAGAAGGACTCGTAGATTAAGACTAGAAACCTGTTTTTAAAATGAAATAGGATTACTGTTCACATTTATATAGCTACTATAGCTATATTTATCTATTTTAATTGTTTCTAATATTATTCTGTGTAGGCCTGCTAGTTTTAGTATGTGTGTAGTGTCATTCTTACGTTATATTAGCATTTTATGCACATGATTTATATGGATTTGTAGCATTTCCAAAGTTCGAGTTAGCTTTCCAAGTGAAACTGATATGTGAAATCAATCATTAATTTTCAGTCTCTGTTTCCTCTCCCTCTCTGTGTGTGCGTGTTTGGTGTGTCTGTCTATCTTTCTCTAGCTCTCAAACACACACATATACACTTCAGGCTAGGGTAAGTTCTAAACCAAATCTCAAAAACCAATAGTGAGGAAAAAAATGTGGTATTTTCCAAACAAACGTGGCTTCCATTCCCTACCCCTTCTTCTTGCTCCCTACCCTGTTTAATGTAGTGATTTTTAGATGCTTTTATGAATTATGAACACAAAAAATAATGTAATGAGGCAAACTGCTAATAAGTGTGGATGCTCAGTTAAAACCAGTATAATACAGGATAAGAAAATCCGATTTTTCAAGAAAGATATTCTACAAAAGGAGTCCTTTCTGTAAAAAATTCTTTCTTGTAGTACATTTAAAATTTAAATTCACTCATGTATAACTTAGAGTTCCTTACCGCAGGTCATGAGCCCTTTGTAGGCCAGAGGTCATGTTAGCATCTAACACATGGCCAAGTACTTGATTGTAACTTTGGCATCAGTCAGCTTTTCTGTCTTTTTAAATCACCTATGCCATAGGAATAGATGGTAGGAGGAAAATTAATGTTAACTGTTTTTAGTTTGTTATAACTCTGTCAACACCCTATTATGGGAAAGTCACTGTGGTAGAAACTGAAAAATACATCCTGTTTAAGGCAAAGTCCACTTGTCCCCAGATGGACTCATCACTCGTGGAGACTAGGATCATTGGAAGGCACAGGGTGAGAGAGTGGAAAAATGAAGTTGAGCTGTTAAATGTTGTGAGTGGATTTGTTCACTTAAATCATGGTCCAAGTTTTGGTGCATATCATGTTCCTAAGAGGTGAAGTGTGTTTTGTAGAGTAAGCTGTTATCACACGCTATAGATCCATGTGTCTGTGGTACTCTAAGGAACAGCAGTCATTAGATGCAAAGGTGAAAACAATCAAACATCACAACTAAAAGGGAACTGACACAGCGTGATGTGCAGATGGGGCTGTTAGAGCGCTAATAAAGATTTTCTGTCTTAGGTTCTTAGGATATTGTTTCCGAGGTGACATTGTCTTATCCTTTTGAATACAGGTCTCTTGACCTGAGTTAATTATGAGGATGAGAGGAAAAGAACCCCTTTTTAGCTCCTTGGTAGTATTCCTTTGACACATTTCTATAACTCTTCAAAGAAGGAAAACCAGCTGAAATGTTTGCTTTAACAAACATATTTTAAGTCCTTTGGGGTCAGTTTCCTCTCTTTTTTTTAATTAGGATATATACTATAGCAATAAAAGGGAACGACTAATGTTAATTACCTATTGTATGCTACTATTTAAGTGATTTTTCTAAAAAGCACAATGTCATTGAAAATGTTTAAAAAGAATTTAGAGCTCACATTGAATTTGTGAAGGCCAAAGAAATTGAAGGGAATGGTAAAGAAAGATAAAGAAGTCTTATATCCACATATTTAGTAGATGTTGTATATCAGAATACCAGGTAGTGTTTTACCTGCGAAAACATATTTCAGATTACTTTCTTTGTTTTTAGTGTTAGAGCCTCAGGTTTAAAAGTTTTAACAATTAAATCATTTTTTCCCCACAATATTTAAAGATTGTTAATCTATCAGTATTTCCCTAGCTTGATGAATTTAACTGTATCTTTAGATCTGTGACATGATAACCAGTAGGAATGGTAATATTAGCTTTGAACCAGTAGTATCCAGGGTTAAAATAAAAATCATAGTTAACTAGCAAGACTGTAAAGTTATGCCATATTAACTTGTGAGTCTGTAATAGCTTGATATCAATGTTATGGAATATGGCATAAATAATGGCTAATGAGAACTTTTTAGGAAATTCTCAAATTACCTTTCTTACTATACTAGTTTTCAGAATGAATATAGAAGTGATCCTGTTAGCTTTTTAAAACTGTTCTGCAGTTAATTTTTATTTTTTGCTTAAATAAAACTTTCAGTATTTGTTTAAATTATATTTCTTGTGAGCTAGAAATTTTAGAATCATCCTGCCTTTGTTTCAGTTTTCTGTTCTTCAAGATGAATGTTTAGTTTACTGAGCCAGTCGGTCATTTCTTCCTCTTGTCTTCTGAGTCCAGTGACTATAATTCTGAACTGTGAATAAGTTACCAAAAACTTGCTGAGAATTGCATTTTGAAGCAATTTGCCAATATTTGAAGTGTATACATGTTTGTCATTGTGTTAAAGATTGTATTGTACTAAGAATGTAGCCAATGTTTACTTTAGTTGTTGGTAAACATTTTTGATGCTAAAAGTTTATTCATTACTGTTGCTTTTAAAAAGAAGAAATATTACATAAATATATTTAAAAGTCACGTCTTCACTCCAACTTCCCAATTATTTTAAAAAGGATTATTAGATAAAACAAAGGCTCTACTTTTTCTGATGTTATACTCTGTAAATATTATACTTTCTCAAGTCTTTTAGAACTTTTTGTGACACTATGTTGTTTCTAGCAAATTTACAGGGTATATGCAGTGTTCAACAACTTTGTTTAAGTGAATTGATAGTAGCAAAAGAAGGACATTTAAGATGGGTGAATAGCAAGTACAGCATATACTCCAAATCTAAAGTTTCTGTAGTATCTGGCAATCTCTTAATTATTGAACAAAGAGTCCTTTTACAGGATCCTTTTATAAACAGCAAGCTGAGATCTCTATCCCTAGTGCTTACAGCACTTGCTGTGTTTTGCAGGAGACAGAGTTATGCCAGGGTGGTTTGAATGAATAGATGTGCTGTGTTGCCTTCCCGTAGAATTGAGCCCAATCTCTCATCTCTCTTTCACTCTGTGTTGCTCTGCAGCAAAGCCCAGATCCGCACCAGCATGGATCATTTTTTCCACAGGCCACATTTTTTTACATAAAATTTAGCTTTACTCCTAGTGAAAGGTTTTCTTTAAATTCCCTTCAGTTCACTCTCAGTAAGTATTTACCGAGTGCGTATTAAAGGCCAAGAAATAATCTCCCTAAAAATTAAGAGGCCACTTATCATCGAAGTGGATTTGAGGAACAATAAGTTCTTTAATATTTTGGATGAAGGAAAGAAGTCCTTAAGTTTCTCCCATTAATCTGAGGTTAAATTGTTCTATCTAATTTTAAAAAATGATGTAGAAGCTTTATTAGTTTAACAAGCATCCTGGAGATAAAAAGTAATCTTGTAATAATATACAGAAAAGCTGCCAGGTTATAGGTCATTTAACCAGCTGACCCCCTTCCCAGGAAGTATATATGTAATAAGATAAATTTATTATTCTCTTTTTGGTTAGCATGTACACAAGAGATTATCTCCAAGGTTGAAAAGACATATTTGTGAACTTCATATTAACATGATTCACTGACTCAAAACGCCAAGGTTCACACATGTATTTTCTTATAGAGAATGCTGTTATGTAGCCATATTTCCTTTTTCATATTTCAAAAAATTTTTGATATGGAGTATGGATGTGTAATTGAAAATATGGAATAAAAAATGGAGCTTGTAAACAATTGGAGAAGTGCTCTCTGGATAGAATTATAGTTATTTCCTTCCCATTTATTTATCAATCTGCCTTTGTATATGTTTATATAAAATTAAAAAGACTTTATGCCTGTTAGGATGAAAGCAATTGGCATGTTTTCATATGCTCTTAATTTCTGCAGTTTAGCGACTGATTGCATTATTTCCAACAATGCGAATAAGGTACATTGTGGAACTCACAGCTATTGCACACCCAGGGGATCTTTAGAGGTTAATTTTTGCCTCCATCACTTAGCTCTGTATGCTTTGAAATGGAGATAAATATGGTGAGGTCTTAGAAGGAAAATGGCCAGAATTCCCAAAGCCTGTAATATAGGTAAATACTCACTGAGAGTTCTAGATGCACTATACCTAAAAGGCAAATGATCATTTGTTCTTAACTAATATATTCTTAATTTGTGAGACCCAAAGGTTGATATCCGTTAGTTTTAGATTGTCGTGCAATAGCCAGGGTGCAAAGGTCTAGATGTGTCAGGATCACTACAGTTTGTTTCTGCCAACAGCCCCTTTCAGATGACA
Organism: Balaenoptera physalus; assembly: GCF_965194825.1. Taxonomy (NCBI): domain Eukaryota; kingdom Metazoa; phylum Chordata; class Mammalia; order Artiodactyla; family Balaenopteridae; genus Balaenoptera; species Balaenoptera physalus. Next base: position 38,935,544 of record NC_138894.1, read on the forward strand.
CTGTTGTTGGCATTAAGAAAAGCCAGTGTGGCATCAGTCAAGGATGTTTTACTATGGCAAGTTCAATGTGAGATGGACTCGTTAGAAAGCTTTGTCTTCAAATAATGCCCCTAACTGGGATGGAAAATAGTCTGAGACGATAAAGACTTTCAGTTTCTAGGTAATCGAAATTGCATTAAATTCAAGTTTCTTTCTGTTAGACTTGAATGTATCTAGCCAAAGTGATTTACGGGGGCTTTAGGTTGTTGTTTTTTCCTATTTACTTTGTACGTAGAGTTGTTTTGAAATATTGAGCACATTTGCTTTGAATTTTATCTCTTGCTTTCTGTTTTGTATTTGTCCTTTGAATAAAATTATAAACCCAATATTGATTTTATTCTTAATTCACTTTTACTGCTGCTATGGAGAAACCTAGGAACTGTGGGAGATCTTCGTAGGATTTCTGTCTTATGTTCTTGGTTATTAACTTGGAATCATGTGTTACTGAAGTTCAAAGCATTTCTTTCTTTGAAAGAAACAAAAAATTAATTTTAAAACTTCTTCATATAGGTAGTCTTTTTCTGTGCTTTAAGTGAAGTGGAAGAATATACTGGCCTCTGAGCGCAAAATTCACTTTACTGACACAACATTAGTAACTTAAGTACTTTGAGTTGTTTTCTTAGCAGAGACAGGTTTATATCAATTTATTTGCAAATTCCTGGTTGTTCCTGTGACAGAACACAGGAATGAAGGGAAGTGACTGAGATTCCCCAAGATAGAGAAAAGTTAGCTGCCTTACAGACACATTGGTCTCTTCAATTTGACCTTCCCAAAGTGTGATGTTCTTAAGTTAATGGTTCTCGACTCCTTTGGGCTTAATATGCTGAAATGAAGTAAGGGCAGCTCTGAGAATGTTGACAATCACCCTATCAGAAGATAGGGCTGATTTTTAATGTTATTATTTTTAAAATTAAAGAATCTATAATGGCTTCACTTGTGCTCAAATAGGATGCCTCAAAATTGAATCATTATTTAAATACATATTCTCTTCACAAAAATTTAACAGCCAAGTCTTGCTTTTCTTGTCAGTCTTACCTTGTGCTGTCCAGTGTGCTGGGTACTACACCAGGTACACAGATCATATGAAAAAGGACCCACGGACAAATGAACTCAGTGTAAACAACATATATCTCTGTGTGCCTGAGCACATGACTTTGCCATAGCAGTTGCTTAATAAAATACTTGCTGACCTAAGTTACAGTCTAAGTAGCATTTTTTCCCCCTTATTTTTTCTTTTCAGTGCCTTTACTTGCTGAGTTAGAGTTTGGTCAAGAAATCATAAATCACTACTGGCATTTCCAGTAGGAAAGGATTTAATATGGAGAATTGGGTTTACACAGCCGTTAATTCTGGGAAATGCAGATCAGGGAGGGCACTGTGAAATCTGCCAGTGTAGGAATTGCAGCGAGCTACTGTCGGTGATCTCAGCTGTCCAAAACATCTGGGTGGATGACTCTCAGGAAGATGCTGGGAAGATATTGGTGAGTCCCACATTAGCTATCTGATGCCCATTAGTCTGTTTGCAGTTGCCACTAGAGAATATTATTTCTATTTCTCTTTTCCCTTCCAAATTGTGCACAAATGGCTCTCATTGGTGAAATCTAATTGGATCTCTGTGTACAAGTATCCAGTAGAAGGGAGAATTTAGAAGGGTGAGGATAGTACAGAATATTGAACAGACGTTGTCCATCACAGTTCGCCCTTTGGAATACACAGCATCTATACTTACCCTTGTATTCGTGTTTAAATTTCCAAAGAAGAACAAAAAGAATACCATGATTCTGCCTGATACACAGCAACTATCCCTGTTGAAACAAAGATGCACTCGCCTTCCCAAGAAAAGGAGATACATTTCATGAATTTCTCTATCCATCTCTGTGTGATGTTTATTCCTCTTCCTTAAAAACAATCCCCCTTGTTATGAAAGTCTTATGTAGTCTTAAGTAGAATAATTGGAAGGAGAAAAGGGAAAAGTTGATTAATTACATAAATGTGTGTGTGTGTATATATATATATATATATATATATATATATATATATATATATATATATAATTGTGCAGGGGACACGGGTTGGAGCCCTGGTCCGGGAACATCCCACATGCCGTGGAGCAACTAAGCCCGTGTGGTACAACTACAGAGCCTGCTCCCTAGAGCCCGCGAGCCACAACTGCTGAGCCTGCGCTCTAGAGCCCATGAGCCACAACTACTGAGCCTGCGTGTCACAACTACTGAAGCCCCTGTGCCTAGAGCCTGTGCTCCGCAACAGCAGAAGCCACCGCAATGAGAAGCCTGTGCACTGCAATGAAGAGTAGCCCCCGCTTGCTGCAACTAGAGAAAAAGCCCATGCGCAGCAACAAAGACCCAGCACAGCCAAAAATAAATTAATTAATTAAAAAAAAAGGAAGATGGAAAAATATATTGCCTAATCAACAAAAACTGGGGCTCTCACTAAAGGATCTCTCAAAGATAAACGCTAAGGTGAGGGGAAAATGATCCCAGAAAGATTTGAGATGCAACATAAATGAATGGTGAGCGAAGAAACACTGAAATGAGGGTAAATCTAAAGCACTGACCAAAACAGTAATAATAATTTTTTAAATTTGAGAAGCTATAGAACAATCCATGATAAATTAAAATGCTAGACAATAATATAACTTGGGAGTGGGGGAGCATAGTTAAAACATAGTAAGTCCCTTTTTATTATGTGAGAGGAGGGTAAAGATAATAACTTTGGATTTCGTTAAGTTAAATATATGCATGTTAACATTTTTATGATATAAGATATAGTTTCCAAAGTGATAGGAAAAAAATAGAATTTGGGAAATATATCCAAATACATTGGTAATAAACAATGTAGGAGACATTTAAAACGGACACAGGAAAGCTGAATGTGAAAATGTTCACTAGGCAAATCCTAATTCATGGAAAATTGAGGGAGCTATAATAATATAAGATAGATTTTAAATAAAAAACGTTAGTTGAAAATTGTGCAGCTGCTATGGAAAACAAGATGGCAGTTCCTCAAAAAGTTAAACATAGAACTACCATATGATTCAGCAATTCCATTCCTGGCTATATATATACTCAATAGAACTGAAAACAGGGACTCAAACAAAGACTTGTATACCAATGTTTATAGCAGCATTTTTCACAATAGCCAAAGGGTAGAAACAACCTAGGTGTCCATTAACAGGTGAATGGATAAACAGAATGTGACAAATACATACAGTGGAATATTATTCGGCCATAAAAAAGGATTGAAGTGTTGATACATTCCAAAACATGGGTGAACCTTGAAAACATGGTAAGTGAAATAGTTAGACACAGAAGGACAAATATTATATGATTCTGCTTATGAAATATCTAGGCAAACTCATAGAGACAAAGTATTAGATTAGAGGTTAACAGGGTCTGGGGGAAGGATGAATGGGTAGTTATTGCTTAATGGGTAGAGAGTTTCCATTTGGGGTGATAAAAAATTTTGAAAATAGACAGTGATGGTGATTTCACAGCATTTTGAATGTAATTAATACCACTGAATTATACACTTAAAAATGGTTAAAATGCTGAACTTTGTTATATATATTTTACCACAATAAATTTTTTTTTTACATCTTTATTGGAGTATAATTGCTTTACAATGTTGTGTTAGTTTCTGCTGTATAACAAAGTGAATCAACTATACGTATACATATATCCCCATATCCCCTCCCTCTTGAGCCTCCCTCCCACCCTCCCTATCCCACCCTCTAGATCGTCACAAAGAATCGAGCTGATCTCCCCGTGTGATGCAGCTGCCTCCCACTAGCTATCTATTTTACATTTGGTAGTGTATGTATGTCAGTGCTACTCTCTCACTTCGTCTCAGCTTCCCCTCCCTGCCATGTCCTCAAGTCTGTTCTCTACGTCTGCGTCTTTATTCCTGCCCTGCCACTAAGTTCATCAGTACTATTTTTTTAGATTCCATATATATGCGTTAGCATAACGGTATTTTTCTCTTTCTTATTTCACTCTATGACAGACTCTAGGTCCATCCACCTACAATAAAATTAAAGTTAGAAAAAAAGCATCCATAGACAAAAAGAGTGTTTATCATGTAATAATAAAAGTTTTAATTCAACCGGTATTGTAAGGCTTTTTAGTTTTTGCTAAATGGTGGATGTACCTTTGTATCTCATTTTGGTTTTACCTTGTGCTTCCTTGATTACTAATGAGTTGAGTGTCTTTTTTTATGCTTATTGACCACTTTCTTTTTTTTCCTTTTTGTAAAGTGTCTGATCAAGTCTTTTCAAAATCAGTTTTTGAAAACTGGATGATCTGTTGTTTACTCTTTAATTTATAGGAGCTCTTTATATATCCTGGATTCTAGTTCTTTGTTATGTGTATTGCAATTGCCTTCTCTCATTTGTGATTTCTCTTTTCATTTTCTTTTTGGTATCATAGAAATTCTTGACTTTAACATAGTCAAATTTATCATTTTTTTTCCCTTTATGGTTTGTGTTTTTATGTGAATTGTTGGATTCATAAGGTCATAAGTAAATTCTCCTATATTGTCTTCTAAAACCCTTATAAGCTTTGTTTTCATCCTTGGATTAAAAATCCTTAGATTTGGGCTTCCCTGGTGGTGCAGTGGTTGAGAATCTGCCTGCCAATGCAGGGGACACGGGTTCGAGCCCTGGTCTGGGAAGATCCCACATGCCGTGGAGCAGCTAGGTCCGTGAGCCACAACTACTGAGCCTGCGCGTCTGGAGCCTGTGCTCTGCAACGGGAGAGGCCGCGATAGTGAGAGGCCCGCGCACCGCCATGAAGAGTGGCCCCCACTTGCCGCAACTAGAGAAAGCCCTGGCACAGAAACGACGACCCAACACAGCCAAAAATAAAAAAAAAAGAAAAAGAAATAAGGCTTTCTGTTTAAAAAAAAAAAAAATCCTTAGGTTTTTAGTTCACCTGGAATTAATTCTGAGTTTGGTGTGGGATAGGATTCATTTTAAATTATTTTTATGTGGATGCCATAATTCCCTGCACTATTTACCAAAACACTCACCCTTTCCCAATTTCCCTGCAATGCCACCGCTTATATCAAGTGTTCACATGTGTGGATCTGTTTCCATGGGCTATTTGTCTCTGTACCAATTCAACATTGTTTCCATTATGTAGCTTCATAAAAAGTCTTGATATCTGATAGGGCAACTCTCCTCTCACTGTTTTTCTTCTCGAACGACTTGGTTATTCTTTTCCTTTTTCATGTACTTATATAGAAATTTTAGAAACAACTTGTCAAGTTGTGCAAACACAACTGTTGACATTTTTATTGGGATTGCATTAATTTCATAAATGAATATGGGGAAAATTGACAGTTTCATGGCATTGAGTCTTCCAGTCTATGTACGTGGTTTGAGCACATGTCTCTACTTAAGTCTTCATTAATGACTCAATTTCTGTAATTTTAATCCATAGAGGCTGTAGTAGGCTGAATGGTGACCCCCACAGATATCAGGTCCATATAAGGACCTGATAGGCCTTACCATATAAGGCAACCTATATATGTTGCCTTATATAGTAAGAGGATCTTTGCAGATGTGATTAAATTAAGGAGTTTGAGATGGGGAGATTATCCTGGATTATTCAAGTGGGGCCTACGTGTATGTATCATTAGGAGGCAGATGGAGATTTAGCACAGAAGAAGATGTGAAGGCAGTTTGACCACAGACACAGAGATTGGAGTGATGTGGCCACAAACCAAGGAATGCCAGCAGCCACCACAAGCCGGAAGAGGCAAGAAAAGGACTTTCCCCAAATTCTCCAGAGGGAGAGTGGCCCTACCAACACCTTGATTTCTGCTCAGTGATACTGATTTCAGACTTTTGGCCTCCAGAACTGTGAGAGAATATATCTCTATTGTTTTAAGTCACCAAGTTTGTAGTAATTTGTTAAGCAGCCACAAGGAAACGAATTCAGAGAAACTGCACATCTTTTGTTATATTTATCCCTAGGTATTTGATAGTTTTTGTTTTTCTTATAAATGGTATCTTTTTAAAAATTTCATTTTCTAGCTCTTTGTTGCTGGTATAGAGAATACGATGAGATTTAGTATGTTGACTTTTTTTTTCGCTGCAGCTTTGCTAAACTCACGTTAATTCTCATGGATTTTTCTTTGTACACAATCATGTTGCCTGTGAATAATAACAGGTTTGTTTCTTCCTTTCTAATCCTTACACATCTTAAAAAGTTGCCTTACTGTGTTGCCTAGGACATCCAGTACAATTTGAATACAAATGGTAATAGGAACTTCCTTGTTCTGTTCCTTACCTCAATTTTCAATGTTTTGAAGACTTTCAACATTTTACCATTGTTTTATATTTGCTGTAGATTTTTGTAGACATCCTTTATCAGGTTAAGGAAGTTGTTTTCCTCTAATTTTGGTTTGCTAAGAATTTTTAAAATAATACCATACGGCTGCTTAGGTATAACAAAAGCTTTTTCTGCTTCTATTGAGATGATCATATTATTTTCTTCCTTTAATCTGCTAATGAAGCAGGTTACATTACCTTCCCAAGATAAACTCAATTTGGTCATTTATAGGCTGTAAATTTCCTTCTACAAATTGCTTTATGTTGTAGTTTGTAATATTTGGCATATCCGTTCAAAATATTGATATTTTTGAATTTCCATTTTGAGTTCTTCTTTGATTCATGTCTTACTTAGAAGCGTTTCTTAATTTTCAGACATGATTCTAGTTATCTTTTTGTCACTGATATCTAACATGGTCAGAGAACATGCTCTGAATTATTTTAATCTTTTGGATGCTTGCTTTCAGTCTGGAATATGGTCAATTTTTTCAAGTGTTCTATGTGTACTTGTCTTTAATATGATTATCATGCTGTTGCTGGGTATAGTGTTCTATATCTATCCATTAGGTTGTATGTCATTTGTGTTGTTCAAATCTTATATATCCGCATTGATTGTTTTGTTTGCTTGTTCTGTCAATAACTGAGAGAGATCCACTATGACAGTGGCATTATCTCATTTCTTCTCATATTACTGCTTTATATATTTCTTCTCATATATTTGCTTTAGATAGTTTGATACTGTATTTAGGTGTATATGTACTTCAAATTGTTATTGATGAATTAAATTTTTTTTTCTTATAAAAGAACCCTCTTTATCCTCTAGTCATAATTTTTACTTTAAGATTCAGTTTGGGGACTTCCCTGGTGGTGCAGTGGTTAAGAATCCACCTGCCAGTGCAGGGGACACGGGTTCGAGCCCTGGTCCAGGAAGATCCCACATGCCGCGGAGCAACTAAGCCCGTGTGCCACAAATACTGAGCCTGCGCTCTAGAGCCCGCGAGCCACAACTACTGAGCCCGCGTGCCACAACTACTGAAGCCCGTGTGCCTAGAGCCCATGCTCCGCAACAAGAGAAGCCACCGTAATGAGAAGACTGTGCACTGCAACGAAGAGTAGCCCCCGCTTGCCACAACTAGAGAAAGCCGGAGTGCAACAACGAAGACCCAACAGAGCCAAAAATAAAAAAATAAATAAATTTATATAAAAAAATGATTCAGTTTGTCAGTAATACAGTCACACCAATTTTCTTCTGGTTAATATTTGCATGATATATATTTTTCATCTTTTTATTTTCAACCTTTTTGGATCCTTATGTTTTAGATATAAACTATTGTAAACAGGAAAAAATTAGATTTTTAAAAATCCAATTTGAAAATATTTGTCTTTTAAATAGAGCAATTTATATTTAAAATGTAATTTATGTTCATATAAGTTTATACCTAGAGTTTTATTTTGTTCCTTCTCTTTGACCTGCCAGTCCTGTGTTTCTTTTTCTCTCCTTTTTAGGCTCCTCTTTGGATTAAATATTTTTTTATCATCCCATTTTTTTCACTTCTATTTGTTTGGATATTATACTCTGTTTCTGTCCTTTTAGGGGTTACAGTAGAAATCACAATATTCATATATAACATATCAAAATCTGAAGTTAATCTATGTTATCCTCCTCCCAGACTGTGGAAGGACCTTAGGAAATTTTAATTTGTTTCCCCACTCCTTACTCATATGTTATTATTAACATATATTTAAATTATACTATTTAACCTCATAAGAAATTATTATTCTTTTATATGGTCATTGTTCATTTAGATTTATGCACATTTATCTTTATACATTCTTGCTTATCATGCCTGTGTCTGGGATTCCTTCCTTTGGGTTTCCTTTGGTGATGGACTGCTAGAGGCACATTCTCTTTGATTTTACTTGTCTGAATATGTCTTATTTTTCTGGGCATAGAATTCCAGGTAGGTAGTTATTTCTTTCAGCATATAATCTCTTTGCTTCCATTGTGGCTGAGGAGATAGTCTATTGTTCTTAAAGGGAATCTGTTATTTCTCTATGGTGCTTTTTAGGATCTCCTCCTCGGTTTTGGTGGTCTGCAGGTTTGCTCTGTTGTTTCCAAGTGTGGATTTCTTTTTATTTACCCTATTTGGGATTCACTGAGCTTGACTTCATGGATTTTGAATTGGAAAAGTCTCATCTAGTAACTCTTTGAATATCTTCCCTTCTCCATTTAGCGTCTCATTTCCCTCTGGTACCCTGATTAGACATGTGTTAGACAATCTCACCCTATCCTCCATGTCTCTTAACCTCTCAGGTGTATTTTTCATCTTTTTATCTCTCTGTGAATCATTACAGATGATTTCTTCTAATCTGTCTTCTGGTTCACTAGTTTACTCTTAGCTGTGTCTAATTTGTTCTGAAAGCAATTCTTTGAGTTTTTTTTTTTTTAAGAACTTTATTAAGGAATACTTTATATACTATAAGCTTTATCCATTTTCACTGTAGAATTCGAAAAGTTTTTGAAAATTTATAGAGTTGTGCAACCATCATCACATTCCAGTTGTAGAATATTTTTATCTCCCCAGAAAGTTCCTTTGTGCTTGATGACAGTCAATCCACTGACTTTTTAAATTTCAATGATTTTATCTATCTATATAAATATAGAAATACATATTTCCTATAATATATTTATATAATATTTAATATAAATATATTTGTATATTTAACATAACTATACATATATATATTTGTGTGTGTGTGTGTGTGTGTGTGTGCTTTTTGGTTATTTTTCAGCTTTGGTGACTATTTTCTCTTCCTTGAAGCTTTTTTCAACCTTGTCTTTTACTTTTTTAAACATGATATGCAGAGTTATTTTTAATTCTATGCCTGCTATTTCCAGTATCAGGGTGGTCTGTTGTTTCTGCTGACATTCACTCCTAGTGACTTATTTCTTTGTGTGTTTTGTTCATTTTGACTGTGAGTTCCTCAGAGAATTACTTTTGGGAATTCTTTGAAGCCTAGGTTGAAGGTGCCTTCCTTCAGAGAGGTTTTGCATTTATTTCCGTGAGGTGCCTAAGACTCTACCCGTCCAGAAATGCTTTCTACATTCATGGTTTGAGATTTTTGCCATCAAGTGATGTGAATTTGGGGCTTAAATGTGCACAGCACTAACTCCTAAAGGACCCGATTGGTATCTGGTCATCATTGTTTCCCCATAAAATTTTACAAAGAGAGACTACCATGTCTCCCTTAGAGACATGTCTCCTTTTAGGCCTTGGGGAAGTAGCTCTCAAATTTTAGTGTGCCTGAGAAGCCTATTAAAAAGTGCAGATTCTCAGGTCAACAGCAGAGACTGTGATTCAGTGAGTGGAGTTGCAGCCCAGGAATCTGCATTTCTAACAATCACCAAAGATAATCTGGGTACAGGTGGCCAAGAGCCACACTTCGAGAAACATCACCTTTAGATCTCATAGCTTCATTGCGTCCTCTGTACAGCCTCAGGCAAGAGTGTGTGTGTGAGCCATGGCTCTCTGTCTCCCTGGAGGAAAACATTCGTTGAAATGTTCAGTAACCATTTACCTCTTTATATTCATGGGCCAAACTACTTAAGTCTATTCTTTAGACCATGGTATGGGAGGGAGCACTGTGTGCTCCTGCAGATCTGATTCTGAGTGAAATAATAAGAGAAAAAGTACCTTGTATATTGTGGTATTGTGATTTATAATAAATGTATATTTGGTCTTTGTCTAGTTTCTGGCACAGAGCTCCTAAAACCCTTGGAATTTCCTGAGTGATGAGCATCATAAGATGCTCTTATTGTGTTAATTAGGTGACTTTTGGAAAGCTCCTAGGTCACCTAAGGATGGGAGCTCGTTGCCAGGGGAACCAACCACGCGATTAGAGGGTTAGAACTTTTAGTCCCATCCCCTGATTTCCAGGGAGCGGAGAAGGACTGCAGGTTGAACCAGTCAACAATGGCCAATGATTTAATCAACCGTGCTTATATGAGGAAGCTTCCAGAAAACTCCAGAAGGACGGTGTTTAGAGCTTCCGGGTTGGTGAACACATGGAGGTGCTGGGGGAGCATGGAAGTTCCATGCCCCTTCCCCATATGTTGCCTCATGCATCTCTTCTATCTGGCTGTTCATTCATATTATTTAATATCCTTTGTAATAAACCAATAATCTGGTGAGTAACCAGGTTTCCTGAGTTCTGTGAGCCGCTCTACCAAATGAATTGAACCCAAGGCGGGGGTGGGGGTGGTCATGGGAAGCTCTGATTTATAGCTAGCCAGAAGCACAGGTAACAACCTGGGTTTGTGATTGGCATCTAAAGTGGAGGGCAGTCTTGTGCGAATGAGCCCTTATCCTGTGGAATCTGATGCTATCTCCAGGTAGATAGTGTCAGAATTGAATTAATTGCTTGGTGGTGTGGGGAACCATTCCCCCCCTTGGAATTGATATCAAATTATTAATATAGTTGTTCAAATATTTGCAACACTTTGAAGAAAGTAATGATGTAAAAGGCCTCATTTATGCAAAAAGTTATTTTGCTTCTCTTTTCTTGCTCCCCAGTTGGTGCAGAGCTAAGCAGAGGCATTATTTTCTTGGTGTGATGCTTAGACGGAAACACACTAAGATAAGCCAATTTGTCCTTCTCTAAAAGTCGTTTTGGGCTCCCACATACCCTGGGCTGAGTTGGAAATGTGTGAATTGAAGCCTGAGTTGAGATTGAAAAAACATAGTGAATTGGGGTCATGAAGCCCTTAAACACTTATTACCTGAGAAAATGTCTATAAAGGGACTTTTAATCCTGTAATGTATGTAACATATGTAATATATGTAGCATATGGAAGGGGAAACTTACCAGAAATGTGAATGGGAAGTAGGTAATAGAGAGAGACGGTGTTACTTATTCTCTATTAAATTAAGAACTTTAAAAAGTAAGCACAACTATAGCAAGCCGGGATTTTTTAAAAAAAGGGGAATCCAAAATTTGACCAAACTTAATAAATAACCTTAACTCTATGTATTCTAACCTCACTGTATCTCTGCAGGTCTGGTTTCCTGGTATCTCAAGGAGAATATTTCAGGTAAAAGCCAAACGATTCTCAATCATAAATCTCATGCTTTATACACTTGAAGATAATAAAGTCCTTGATTCCAGTTAATTTCACTTTTCTTTTCTATTATCAATGCCCCTGTCCTTTTGAAAACTGGAATGTGGAATCCAATGTGGCAAATGGTAAGAGGTGGGAAATGCTACTGGAAAATAATCTGATGTCAATTTACTTTTCTCCTGGAGTAGAGCAATCCTTTCCCCCAGTGGTTGGGCCCGGACCATCAGCCTCGGGTGAGCAGACAGAGAGGGTGGCTGTGACGGCTGCATTCTCTAAAGGTCTCTCTTGTTGGAGGGACCAGAGATCCCTGCTTGGGTGTAAGTGGATCAGACATATTTGGACATGTCTGAACGGGTGGGTGGGGCCCCCCAGATGCCTATTTGGCTGAGGGCCTGAGCAGCCTCCTGCAGATTAGACTAACCCTTTGACCTCAGCCGCTGGAGGGGAAGGTACACTGAGACGGGCCAGGTGCCACCACTTGGACTGGCCTTTGGATATGTGGCTGGGTTCTTTGGATGGCAGGGGCATCTTCTGCTACAAATGTCAATAAGACAATTAGACAGTGTGTACAGCAGCCTGGTTTGATGCTTATTAACTGAACAGAAACCAAGGGACATGAGGGCTTCTCTGCAGCTTCACCACATACCAGAGGGTGCCCTGACTTCCAGGGAGAGTGCAGAGGTGATGGGGACCCTGTGGACACCCCCGAGGGATAGGCTGCACTACGTCTGTCTCGCAGTGGATTTGTTCAAGGGCACGTCTAATTACACCCCCTAAGATGCTCTGTGAACAGGTGGGAGAAAAACCCAGAGCGAAGGTGGGTTACAGCTGCCCATATGTTAATATTATTTCATTGGCCCTGCAGGCTTGTGGGGCCCAAGGAAACTTGGGTTACATTAAAAAAGGAAAAGCATACTGTAGTTGGCAAACAAAATGTGTCTTTGTGTGTGTGTGTGAGAGAGAGAGAGAGAAAGAGAGAGAGAGAGAGAGAGAGAGAGAGAGAAAGAGACAGAAATGAGCTTTCATTTAGAAGCTTTGGCCGTGGTTTCAACTGGTTCCCCTCCACTTTTTAAATGATATTTTCTGAGCCTGGAAACCAAGCAGGCAGATCATGGAATTTTGGCTGGAGATGTTTTTAAAAAATGTAGACTAGCAGTGAAAAAGGAGGCGGGAATTTGGCTGGGAGGCTTTTATGGGCTGCAAACCAAGCAGGGTTACCATGGTGGTACTTCTACTGTTTATATAAACAAAGGATTTTCCTGACAAACATACTTCGTATTTAATAATCCTCAATCCACAGGGGCCTCTTCTCTTTGTGTGTAGCTAGTTCAAGCCATCTGGACTTGAGTAGAATTTTATTATTTCGCGAGGCTGTTTTCAGGCATCCTGTACCACTTCAAAATTAAGTGTTAAGTACTGATATCTTGAAGTGCAAGGGTGATAGGTGTCTAATAATTGGAAGAGAGTTTAACCTGCAATATGACAATGTAATACAGGCTTTTCACAGATCTAAAGTCTATTGGACCAGCCTCTGCTTCCATTTTAATTCAGTTCACGTGCCTGACAAAACACTTACTCCGCCTCCCTAACTTCTCCGTCTCTCTTAAGAGCACTGCAGGTCTCCCAACTGACCACGCTTCATATTGCCATTGCCCCAGATGGTAGCCCACATACAATTATTTGTGAAGTCTTAACAAGCTCCTGTATTGTGACAGGACTCATTTGGTTATTAGTAAGGAAAAAAACCTACTCTCTTGAACTGAAGCACAAAAGGGGATTTATTGGTTCATGTAACTGGAAAGGCAGGGGTAGTCTGGCCTCAGGAATCACTGGATCCAGCTTACATGCCCATATCTTCAGAGGGTCCCAGTTTCTGGCACATCTGACATTGTTTGCTCTAGGTGGACTCAGTTCTTCTAGAAACTTTTTTTTTTTTTTTGGCTGTGCCTCGTGGCTTGTGGGATTTTAATTCCCCAACCAGGGATTGAACCTGGGCCCTCGGCAGTGAGAGCGTGGAGTCCTAACCACTGGACCGCCAGGGAATTCCCCAGTCCTTCTAAAAACTTAAGGAATGAGATAAGGAACTTAAACAGTGCTTTCCGGCATCCTTTCCCCAGGATCATGAAGTGATCAGGAATGTCCAAAAGCTCAGGTAAAGCTGTTTGCATTTCCCCCCCTCCTGAACATCTGGACACATCTCCAGACCTGTCCAGAGTAGCCTATGGGGGTCTCTTCAGTGGTTGCCTCATCATGGCCCTCTGGGGTCTCCAAAGCCAGCCGTGAGCACCAGACTTCTGGGCTGATGCCCCTTCCAGTGGTACCCTAGTAAATAAACTGGTTCGATTCCAAGGGTACCAAAGTGCGTGATGTACGTATGCATGGCACCAGGATTCCAGTGATCCAGATGAACCCTGATTATGTCCCCTGGGTATCCCCAGGACCAGCCAACCTTGGGTCCATGCACTAGCTTCATTACACCAACTTCAGTGCCCCTCACAACTACAGGACCCTGGTGTCCCCTGCTACCCCCAAATGACACAGGCATTTCTTTTTTTTTTTAACTTTTTATTTTATATTGGAGTATAGCTGATTAACAGGTTTCAGGTGCACAGCAAAGGGACTCAGTCATACATATACGTGTATCCATTCTTCCCCAAACTCCCCGCCCATCCAGGCTGCCACATAACATTGAGCAGAGTTCCCTGTGCTATACAGTAGGTCCTTGTTGGTTATCCATTTTAAATACAGCGGTGTGTACATGTTGATCCCAAACTCCCCAACTGTCCTTTCACCCCATGCTTTCCCCCGGTAACCATAAGTTCATTCTCTAAGTCTGTGAGTCTGTTTCTATTTTGTAAATAAGTTCATTTGTATCATTTCTTTTCAGATTCCGCATATGAGGGATATCATACGATATTTCTCTTTCTCTGTCTGACATACTTCACTCAGTATGACAATCACTAGGACCATCCATGTTGCTGCAAATGGCATTATTTCATTCTTTTTAATGGCTGAGTAATATTCCACTGTATACATGTACCACATCTTCTTTATCCATTCCTCTGTTGATGGACATTTAGGTCACGTCCATGTCTTGGCTATTGTAAACAGTGCTGCAATGAACAATGGGGTGCATGTATCCCTTTGGACCATGTTTTTCTCTGGATATGCCCAGGAGTGGGATTGCAGGGTCATATGGTAGCTCTATTTTTAGTTTTTTAAGGAATCTCCATACTGTTCTCCACAGCGGCAACACAGGCATTTCTGAAAGTCCTCAGAAGTTTTGTTCAGGTGTTTGGGAAAGTCCACTCATAGGGTCTTCTGCCAGGTCTGGGTTGGATGTCTGCCACACCTGTGGTGCCCTCTCCTTGGGCCACGCCTGGTCACCCCAAAGGTGCAGACCCTTGAGGCACCACAGGGCTCAGTTCCTGGAGTGGGTGGGGCTTGGATGACACCATAACGCTCACTCTCTCACCCTTGGCTCCACTGTCTCCTTCTCAAGTTTCTTCTCCTCCGGATGCCCTGTTCCCCTCTCCTCTATGAACACCACACCTCCTACCCTTCCAGGCTTCTGTACTCAATACTTGTTATTTTAACGGGGGAACCATGAAGCACAAAGAGAACTCCAGGTTCACAGAGCTGGTTGGTGACCACCAGGGCTGGGATCCATATGTCCTCATTCTCTGCTTTTTTCTTTTATAACTAATTAACACTTTCTCTGTGAAAAATGATAATCTGAGGGAACTGTTGGTTTAAAATGACAAAAAAAAAAAAAAAGGCACTGTGCAAATACACCAGGGGTTTTAGTTTTGAGAGTCTAATTTGAGAACCTTGGGGGAGGGCAGTGGAATAATAGTGACGGGACTATTTGCACAAGGTCCCTAAGGAAAGAGAGCAGCTGAAGACAGCACCAACTTGTTCTGAAGACAGCTGTTGATGGTCAGAGGGAAAGGACAACTTTGAGTAAGGTGGCCTCTGGCAGGGCCTATACTGGCGCTGAGAGTGTTGGGAAGAGTGGGAGATCAATGGGTGGAGAAAGGGTCACCTTAACAGGAGAAAATAGTGAATGTAACAACGTGGCCCAGGCTCCCAGGGATTTGTTGAATTAATTGGTTGGAACTTGGAGTTGGGGGGGGGGGCGAAAGCGGTGCCGAACCAGAAAAATGCCATTTTGTGCCGTTATTGTAACCCTCTTGTACCCACCCCCAGGTCGACGTGACCGGGAGGAAGCAGAGGGTTACTCAAATGCACAGAGCGGAGAAATTGTTACAGAAGGTGAAAATCTCGGAGCTGCTGTGACCGGCAGAGGCCACAAAGGGGCAGTGCCTCCTCAGTCTGTCTCGATCTAAATGGGCAAAATCCCGCGGGGAGTCGGAGGAAGAAGAGAAATGTAGTCACCAGGAGAGGCCATTTGCCCACCCTGGGCAGCCACTGCTGCGGCAGACTCCGGGGCCACCCCGCTCCCTGCTCTCACCCACCACGGCCTCCCCTCCTCCCCCTTCCAGAAATGCTCGGTGAGCAGCCACTGTGCATCAGGCACTTTTCTAGGCCCTGAAGGCACCCGCCGTTCTGGAATCTACGTTCCGGAGGGGAGGGGCAGAGGTCTCCCCGCAGCTCCTCCCACCTGGCCACCACCTCTACCTGTGCCCGGAGCCCCAGACGCACCGGGCCCAGCGGCAGATGCTGCAGTCGACCCAGGCCTGCCTTTGGAAGGCCGATGGCAGGGGGCCTTCAGCCTTTTGTCTCCCGCACCCCGGGTGTGGCTGGGATAACGGAATGGTGATCGGGTGACAGAAGCTGCGGGGGCGCCCAGTGATCACCAGGTGGCGCTCGGAGACCCTAAAGGAGCTGTGATCGCAGGGACCAAACAGTATTTCTTTGGGGCCACAATACGTCACAGTGACAGGGCAAGCGCGGCATTGCTTTGGAACAAATCGCTTGTCCCCTACTTGCTCAAAAAATTCCCCAGAGTCCTCTAAATACAGAGATAAATATTCACCTGCAAGGCGGGCCCATCCTGCGTCCCACCCAGGGTCAAGGCATGAGTAAAGGAGCTGGTGTCTGCAGGGCAGGGCCCCTAGGCTGAAAACTGTTTCCCTCTGTCCTTTAGATTTCTGTACTGTAGTTTCTTTCTGCCTCCTTAACTGGATCCAGGAAATGGCTGTTGCCTGGGAGAGCTGGGCCTGGAGCCCTTGCTTCTTGTGGAAGGAGGGGCTGCGGAGAAGTGGGATTCCTGGCTGATGGATGACCACCCTAGGTGGGTGTGTTAATTAGATGCTGGATTTACATACAGAAAGCCCTCCTACAGTTATGCAAAGCCTCTACCACTCCTGCTGTTTGATGGCTAAAGCCCATCCATCCCGTGCCCACCATTTAAAATCCCCACGGGGCAGGTTTTGAGCAGAGAATTCAGGAGGCTGACACAGCCAGCTCCCCAGCCAGACATTTGCCTGTCTGACATTTGATGGCAAATTGCAACCTTCCGCGATTTTAAAATTCAGGTGTAGAAATCAAGAAAGTAAATCTATCTTTAAATATCCTACTCCTTAAAATGTGTTCTCTTTTTTTCTTTTTTGGCTGCTACCCCTTTGGCACAGGGTATAATACAGCTGAGGGCGGCAAGGCTGGGATATTTCTCAGTCCACAGCACAGTGGGGACCAGAAAAGAATGTCAGTGTCCTCAAGGTAAGCATGCTGTCTGCCTCAGGGTCTCAGGCTGGGTGTGACCAAGGCACCTTTGTCTCTGGCAGTAGCTAAAATGAGGGTCCAAGATAAGCGGGATTTTTGCCTTGATTTGGAAGTTGGATCTGGTTATTCAAAACAACTCTGAATTCCTGGGTGTTGAGGTGGCTTTGGGACTCTGGGTCTCAATAATGCCTGCTTCAGACGGGAATAAAGACACAGACCTACTAGAGAATGGACTTGAGGATATGGGGAGGGGGTGGGGTGAGATGTGACAGGGTGAGAGAGTGTCACGGACAGATATACACTACCAAATGTAAAATAGATAGCCAGTGGGAAGCAGCTGCATAGCACAGGGAGATCAGCTCGGTGCTTTGTGACCACCTAGAGGGGTGGGATGGGGAGGGTGGGAGGGAGGGAGATGCAAGAGGGAAGAGATATGGGGACATATGTATATGTATAACTGATTCACTTTGTTACAAAGCAGAAGCTAACACACCATTGTAAGGCAATTATACTTCAATAAAGGTGTTTAAAAAAAAAAAAGAAAACAGAAACAGATTAAAAAAATAATAATAATAATGCCTGCTTCTTGCTCCATGAGGGATGGCCCTGGTGGGGAGGAAGGCAGACGTCAGCCTCTCAGGTGGCCAGCTCGCCAGCTAATCTTCACGGTTGGCGTGGCGGCACTGGGTCCTCAGAGGTCTGGCTGAGAGCAGATCTGAAAGGACCTGGGCTAGGGCATGGGGCCGGGAGTGCCACCCACACTGAAGTGCAGATACAAATGGGTGGGCCATGATTCAGCCTTGAACCCCCCAAATGCCAGACTGGCTTGTCATGGTTTGACCAGTATGCGTGACCCTCAGCAGTTATCTGCTAGTAGAAACTCACATTTCAATCAACCTCCTCCCTCGCCTCTCCCAAGCCTCTCTCAGCGTGCTGTCTTACAAGAACTTGTATGTGGTCCTGCTCTGCTCCCACATCATGTCAGCACGTGGCTGCCCGGGCCTGGGACAAGGGACACTGCTCTTCTTTCCGCTATTCCATGCAAAGATGTGGGTAAACTTTTTTCTCAATGCCCTGCAATGCGGCTGTGATCAGGCTGACATATTTAATAGACTGTACTGGAGGCTTGTACAAGCAGAGGGCAGTGAGATACAGAGTGTCCTGGTATCCACCTTCCAGACGCGGTGGTTCTTAGGGCCACCAGCCCATCCTCGGGGAGCAGAGTTCTATCGTCGTCATCTCTCCCCCAAAGAGAGGGCCGTATACACCCTCCCTACAGCCTGGCCTTCCAGTGGGAGAGAGGGTGGGGACTGGAATTCACCTTTGGGACAGACTTTACTTTGTCCCCAGGCCCAGAGAGAAGAGGAAATGCCTTTTCACCTCAGCCCGAGGCTGAGATCCTTTCATTTCCTGTGCTGGGATCTGCCTTTCCTAGGACATTTGACAGCAGGGCTGTGCATCCGGTCCCACCTGTCAGGGTAGCCCTGCCTTCCTGCCCTGCAGGATGGGCCTCGCCGAGCAGCGCACTCGGTGAGGGTCCCACGTGGAGGATGTCGAAGTCCAGTCCCTCTGGCTCCCCTCAGCACCAGGTGAAGCTCCTGTCTGGCCAGAACATCTACACTCAGCTTCCTGGTGGCTGCACAAGTCCCCTCGGGGATGGTGTGTGGACTTTGCTGGACTCAAGGTAGTTTTCTCAGAAAGAGGCAAATCTGCCTGGGGGGGTGGGTTAAGCGCTGACTCCTCGTTATGGACAGAAACTTCCTGGAGCCTTGGAGCACAGCTTTCCCAGAGCAGGTCCTAGCTAGAGCACCACAGGGTTTCTGCACTCCGTCTGGACCCTGTTGCCCACACCCGCTATTTCAAAGTTCTCAATTCCCCTCAAACCTCCAACTCGACCACCTGCTCCCCTTCTTAGCAGCTGCCCTAATTTGGGGAGAAAATAGATCCAGCAGTCCCCTACCCCCTGGCTTCCATCAACATTCCACAGGTAGGCGTGGTGGCTCCCATTCTCCTTTTCTCCCATCACCCTGGAGAAGGCTGGCTGCCGCCGAACCAGCTCACCTGTATTCAGATGGGTGGCCGTGGAAAGCAGCCTCTAAAAACTCTGGTTCCGTCTCGCTTGCCCTCTCCTGCTCCTTCACTTGCTCGCTCTTCTGGAAGCCGGCTGCCATGTCGGGAGCTGGCCCGTGAAAAGGCCCATGAAGCAAGGAACTGAGGGGGGGCCTTGGGACAACAGCCAACAAGGGACTGCTGTCCTCAGTCCAGCAGCCTGTGAGGACCTGAATCCTGCCGAGAACCACTGAGTGAGCCTGGAAGTGAAGCCTCCCTCAGTCCAGCCTTCGGGTGAGACCGTAGTCCTGGCCGACACCTTGACTGCAACCTCGTGAGAGACCCTAAGCCAGAGGACCCAGCTAAACCTGGCTAGATCCCCAACTCGCAGGGACTGTGAAATAATAAATCTGGGGGTAATTTATTACGCAGCTATAGATAAGGACTACAGCGGCTCTCAGACTCGTCAATTTCTTAGCTCTGAAAAATTTGAAAAAATTTGGGGATCCACGTAAGGTTGCCACCTTCTTAGTTTACAAAGTAAGTCTTGAAAAATGACAACCAATTTTTACTCCCATTGTTTTTTATAAAAGAAGGATCATTTTACAATAGGTGATAAAGCATTTGACTAGTTGGTCTAAATTTTAATTACTGGAAGGTGGTTTTATTCTGCAAGGTCACCCCAACCAAAATTGTTAATTCATTAAAAGCTACATTGTCCCTTAAAAAAAAAAAACAAGGATCATTTTTTATTTTTATTACAGTGTTATTTACATACAATAAAGTCCATCCATTCAAAATTTGAGGAATTTTGATAATTCTAAACAATTGTAAACTCACTTCCATAATCCAGATATGGAATGGCTTCCTCATCCTAAAAAGTTTCCTATGCTCCTTTGCAGTCAATCCCCTCTGAATATGGGCCCCATGCAACCTTTGATCTGCTTAAGAGGAAGGACATTTGAATATAACAAAACTTAGGAAGGATGTAATCTCAAAATAAAAGGCAACCATTAAACTGAGTGCATTTAAATGTATAAACCAAACTTTATTTTTACATGGCCTTATGAACTTGTAGACTGATGGCTTTTCAACACCACTGTTCTGGCTCCCATCGGTATTCGATAAGCTAGGCTGCTATAAGAAAGAGTCCTGAATACAGTGGTTTAAATAAGATGGAAGAGTTTTCACTCCTCACATCCTGTTCCAAAGGTAGGTGGGCAGTTAGGGCAGGTAGAGGGCTCCACTCTCCAAGGTCATCTGCGAACCCACGCCAGTGAGCCGATCGGCCAACCTCTGTAAGTGACATCCTTCTCCGGGTCCAAAGCAGCTGCTGCAATTTCCTAGCCATCAGGAAAGGAGAGAGTGTGTCCACAGCAAGCATCTTTAAGGAAATAACCCAGAAATTTAACACCTAACTTTTGCTGGTATAGCACTGGCTCAAATTAGTCAGACGACCAAACCTATGGGAGGATGGGAGGCAGGGAAATATAGACAGTGCTGGGTGACCCAGCACCCAGTTAACAGCTGCAGGATTCTACTACTGGCCAAAAGGAGACAGTTAGCATTATGCCCTCCCTTCCAAATTGTCAGTCTTTGCCTCTCTTCTGGTTCCAACTGTCAGCCTTTCCAGTGCTTCTCATCTTAAAAATACCTCCTTGGGCTGCACATGCGGTGCTCTCCTTGTTAGCACCCCATCTCCTCTCCCTTCCTCACACTCTCTTTCTCCTCCTGATTCCTATCACTCCTCAACCCAGGCAATATGACTCTCCCCAACAGGTCTCTGAGACTCGTTTTTGTTGAATCCATGCTTTCCAGTGCTTTTCTTACTGGATGTTTCTTCAGCTTCTAACATGTTGACCTTCTGTCTTGAATGCTTTCTTTCCTTCATTCATTTGATACCATAACCTCATGTTCTCTACATTCATTTAGTCACTCTTAGTTAGTCCCTGCTCTGAATGATTCCCCTGCTGCCTTCTGTTACCTCTCAGCATTTCCCAGGACACTACTCTCTTTTATTCTTTTCTCTATACACTCACCTGAGCAGATCTACTCCTATGATAAGTCAGTTAAGATTGCGCTTGGCTGCATGTAACAGAAACCCAACAAATGGTGGCCAATATAAGCAAGAGGCTTATCTTTCTCATGTAACAGGGAGTTTGGGGGCAGGCTGTCAGTCCAGGGCTGTCTGTGCTCCTTTTGTAGATCTGCTTTGCCAGCCTTAGTGTGTGGCTCTTTTCCCTATGGCGCAAGATGGCTGCCACATCTTCTGGCAGCACATCTACATTCCAGGCAGGAGGAAGGAGGAGGGAATAGGGCAAAAGGCAAAAGGAGGATGCTAAGTCTGTCACATTTCATGAAAGCTATCTCGGGAGTCCCCGTAGCACTCCAATTCCAGAACCGGATCCCACGGCCTCTTGTAGCTAGGCGAGTGTCATGGGAAGTGAGTGATCTAGCTGTACACAATGCAGGTGTGAACAAAGCTGGGAGTATTAAGAATGAAAGAGAAGATGGATACTGGATGGGAAAGGAGCAGCGGGTGCCACCCATGGCTTTAGCACGTATCTGCTGACAATTCAGAAAACTATATCTTCTGTACAAATGGCCAATAAGCACATGGAACAATGCTAAACATCACTAATGATCAGGGAAATGCAAATCTAAACCACAACGAGATACTACCTCACGCACATTAGAATGGTTACCATGAAAAACAAACAAACAACGGAAAGCAAGTGTTGGTGAGGATGTGAAGAAATTGGAGGCCTTGTGCATTGCTGGTAGGAATGCAAAATGGTGCCTCTCTTGTGGAAAACAGTATGGCAGTTCCTAAAAAAATTAAATATAGTATTACCATATGATCCAGCAATTCCATCTAGGTGTACACCCAAAGGCATTGAAAACAGGCACTCAGATAGATATTTGTACACCCACGTCCATAGCACCATTATTCACAATAGCCAAAAAGGTGGAAGTAACCCAAATGTCCATTGACAGATGACAGATGAATGGATTAAAAAATGTGGTATCTATGTGCAATGGCATGGTAGTATATCTTAAAAAGGAATGAAGTTCTGATCATGCTACAACATGAATAAACCTTGAAGATATTATGCTAAGTGAAATAAGCCAGACACGAAAGGACAAATATTGTTATGATTCCATTTACATGAGGATCTCAGAATAGGCAAATTCATACAGACAGAAAGGAGAATTGAGGTTACCAGGGCCTGGGGGGGGGGAGGGAAGAGGGGGGAGTTATTGCTTAATAGGTACAGCATTTCAGTCTTGCAAGATGAAAAGAATCCTGGAGATGGCTGATGGGGTTGGTTAGACAATAATGTGGTGAATGTATACTTAATGCTACTGACCGTCCACTTAAAAATGGTTAAAATGGTAAATTTTATGTTATGTATATCTTACCACAATAAAATCCTTATCTTCAGTTTTGAGCTCCTTTGAAAAGTCCCGTTTATTTAGGCGCTAGACATTTTCATTTGGATACCTCACCTCCAACATTTTATGCTCAGACCTGAACTCATGAAGTCCCACCTGGGGCTCTCAGCCCTTTGAAATCACATTCGCTAGCTCAGCTACTGGTCCACAAAGCTTCACATGGCGCCAGGGCAGGAGGGTCTGTCTGGAGAGGTTCCAGCCTCAGCCACAGGCCCATGGGAACCAACCTCCTCGGTCACGCTTGGCTCCTTGGGGCCAACCCAGGTTACCTCCCCTCCAACAAACAAGCAACTCCTTCCTCTTTTCCTGCTGGCGAGTTCCTCCTTGGAGCTCTTGGTGTCTTTTCCCGATAGGATCTTCAGAGAAGATCATCCAGTCCATGCTGCCAGGTTTGGGACAAGTGTCTAGGCTCTCCTTTGACACACAGAGTTGCCTTTTTCCAGAATGCCGCCTATCACGGGCTGTCAGAGAGGCGAACGCCTTGTCAAACCTCCCAGAGTTCTGGCACACCCTTTCCATGGGACTGGGGCTGACCTGGGACATGATGGTTAAGCCAGCTTCTGTCCTGGTCGGCTCTTATGCCCAGACCTGCTGTTAAATATGTTGACTGTGACCCCAGCCTAAAGCTGCGGGGACTACTTTGCAAACGGGAGGCCCACTGACTCCTGTGAGAAGAAAGATTTTCTCCAAGGGGACTTGCGGTGTCTGTCGACATATGAGAGAGTCCGGCATAATGTTAAGGACTTCTGCTTCGCCCAGCATTTCTACACACACACATTAAAGTAATTCTCAAGTTGAATGATCCGAAAACCATTTGGGAGAAATGGTAATTAAGGGTGACAATGGGGGGACATTTCTGGCTGTATCAGGCATGGGTGTCAGCTCAGGTACAGATATGATCTTGTTTTTACTCCTGGAAGCCTGACTGGAGAGCGTATTTGTTATCTATTGCTGGGTAACAAGTAACCCCAAACTTAAGGACTCAAAACAATATTTATTATCTCCCAGTTTCTGTGGCTTAGGAATGGCTTGGCTGGGTCCTCCGGCTCCTAAGCAGCCATCAGGGTTTCAGCCGGGGCCACAGTCATTCTAGGCTTCCCCTCCAACCCCCACGGCAGGATCCTCTCTCAAGTCAGTGTTGTTAGCAGGATTCAGCTGGCTGATGGCTGTTGCCCAGAGGCCACCCTCAGTTCCTGGCCATATGGGCCTCTCTGGGGGGTGCAGATCACAACATGGTAGCTGATTCATCAGGGTGAGCAAGCTAGACAAGCCAGAGAGACAGAAAGAGTGAGCTAGACGGAAGTCACAGTCTCAGATCTAATTTGGAAGTGACAGCCCATCCCTTTTGACCCTATTCTCCTAATTAGGAGTCTGTCACTAGGTCCAGCCCACATTCAAGGGGAGGGGGCTACAGGAGCGGTGGGGAGCAGGGGGTCATTGGGAGACATTTTGGAAGCTGCCCATTACAGAGTTCTCTTTCCTCCGAGCATATGTTATCTTGAAGGGAACTTCGATCATCAGTTGAATCAATCAAAGGCTAGGAGGTGGATAAATAAGCTGACAAATCTCTGAGCAGCTCTCCACGCCTTTGCAACTATCTTTTCCACTCAGGTTGATTTCAGTGTTTTTAAGCACAGATGACGAGATTGCAGACAGGGTGGTGGAAGGACCAGGCTTCCTCCCTGGTCTTTTAAGAAGGAGAGAGCGCTGGTTCTCAAGGCTGCTTCTCCTCTCCTTGTCTGACTAGCTCTCTGTGGTTTGGCTTTGCTCTGTGGTTTGTTTACACGGCTGGGCAAGGAGGATGACTTAACCCATCCAGACTGAAATCAGGGCTGATTTCAAAGTGAACCAGCAGTCAAAATAAGCCATAACCAACATAACGAGCAGAAATCCATGTCTTTGCTACAGAGGCACCAGGACGACGAATCACATTCTGTGCCTTTGCATGTGCTGTTCCCCATCTGAGATGCCCTCCCTACCTCGCCTATCCATCCTGCCAGGTGCCCCTTCATGAACCTTCCCCAGGATTTCTGTCCACACAGCTCTTTCTCTTTCTTCACTTAAGTTTTAGAGCAGCTAATGTCTGTGCCACCCAGTTGAGCTTCTGGTAACATCCTGCCTCATGGGGTTCTTTATTTCCTGCATGTGGGCTTTATGCCCTGGCTCCTGGCTTCTTCTCCAGGGCAAGAACTGTTGTCCAATTCTTTCACACCCACCGTGGTACCCAGCCCAGGGTAGAGCTCGTTGATACTTGAGGTCAGAAGCCTGGTCAGATCTCACATTTTGAGCCTCCCCATGCTTCTTGAACAGTGCCTGTCCATGCATGGCAAGACTTCCCTCAATAAACGGAAATTTTATGTTGGTGTCTATGGCATTTGCAAGGGTGGAGCCTGGAAGGGGATGGAGAGGACTGCAGTGGCGGTGTGGGCGGAACCTGCTGTCACGCAATCCCCGCTCTGCTCATTTCACACGTATGACCTTGTCCTTTGCACTCAGGGCATCTCGGTCAGACCTGCTCCCCTTGGGCGGCTGGGTATGCTGCCTGCGTGGTGATGCCCAGTCTTGAGAAATCTCTCCAG
Source organism: Balaenoptera physalus (assembly GCF_965194825.1). Taxonomy (NCBI): domain Eukaryota; kingdom Metazoa; phylum Chordata; class Mammalia; order Artiodactyla; family Balaenopteridae; genus Balaenoptera; species Balaenoptera physalus. The sequence continues at coordinate 38,960,826 of NC_138894.1, forward strand.
CTAGGGAAAGAGTATCTGGATCTTTACTTCTGGGCAAGAAACCCTCTCCTCCCCAGCATTCCCGTCTTTTGGAAAGAGCAGTTGTTTTTCTGCTTTGAAGGAAGCCCAAGGAAACTGTGCGTGGGAACCACAGGGAGGAGCTTTGGTCATTGTTCAACAGTCTCCCTTCGCCAGCGCAGCTCAGGCGCTGACCAGGATCCTGGCAGGGGTTGGAACCGACAGAGGGATGGGCCTCCGGCAAGGCTCATGCTGTGGATTCTCTCTGCAGCTCTGCAGCTCTAACTCAGAGGACAAGGCCAAACGTGTCCTGGTGCCTTGATTTGCCCCTCAAGACAGGAGGCGGTGTGGTCTTTCTGGTGGAGCCTCGTGTCTCCTGTGAGCACGGGGGATCCTGTGACTGCAGATGAGTCTGGGGGCTGGGCTGGGCTGGGGGACGGTATTCCTCACCTTCTTCTTCAACCAGCACTTATAACCAGCGTCTACTGGGCACCCGCTGTGCTCCACGCTTTGGGGTGGTGGACAGTGAAAATGCAAGGTCAGATACGGCAGGTCCTTGCCCTGGAGGAGCCCTTGCAGCCTAAGGGGAAGCAAAGGGGACATCAGAGGTTTGCATCCACCTGGGTGCTGAGGACCTGGAGGAGGGGCTGTCTCTGGCGGGAGGCAGCGGGGAAAGTGAGAGGAGACCATGCTTAAGCTGAGTTTTGACAAACAGGAACCAGTTAACTTGGGGAAGACGATTTTCAGTAGAGGACGCATAATGTGTGAGACGGGCCAGCGGGCCGGAACTTCACAGTGTGTTGCGGGATGCGTGGTGAGTTTGGCCTGCCTATAGTATGAGGGTTTCGAGCAGGAGTGAAGCAATCAGCCTTGGATTTTATAATGATCGCTGTGCCCGGTGAGGAGGGAGGGCTGGAGGGGCCGGGATAGCAGTGGGTAGGCAGGCGGAGGCTCTGTAGTGGTCCCCGTCCCCATGAGGGAATCTGGAGAGCAGGCGACCACAGAGGAGACATCGGGGAAAGTGGCCAGAGTTCCTGCTGGTGGTTATGTGTATGCGAGTGTGTGTGAGTACACATGTGCATGCGTGTACGTGCCTGCATAGGTGCATGCATGTGGATGTGGGTGTGTACATGCATGTAGAGATGCATGTTTGTGCAGGTGTGTGGGGACTGAGGGAGGTATGATAGAGAGAGCTGGGGAGCCCACGTTTGATGAACTTGGTATTATAGTCTTCATTTTCCATTTGAGTAAACTAAGACTCCCATACGTTAAATGATGTCCTTTCTTCATTCAATGAATATTGAACCCTCCATTGGGAGGGCATATTTCACATATTTTGCCACTTGTAATCCTTAAAGAAATATTATAAAGGAGTTACTGTTATCTCCCCATTTAATAGATGAAGAAACAGGCTCAGAGAGAGAAAAATCCTGATGAGATTGACCTGCGTGTCATGGATTCTACGTGGAGTCTGTGGCAAACATCAGCTGGGACTTTTCCAGACTGGTGGGATTCTCATTTTGAATACCCCAATTCTCTCCTCATCCCTTTTGTTTTCACATAAAGGATGACATGAGTGCTTTTCAGAGCCCTCCAAGGATACAGGCAAGAAAGACTGAGGGGACCAGTAAAGATTTCTTAAAACAATAAGAAATATATATGCATACCACCCTCCTTAAGGCAACTTCCTCTAAGAAAAAGTCCAAAGCAGCGAATGGGAGGTAGGGGGAGATCTACAGGGTTGCCGTGTGCTGCAGAGTTTCCTTCCTTCTGTTTTAATATCAAGCCTCTAAGTCTGATACATGTTAATACAATGTTCACTGGAAAGAAGAATGGTTGTGATCTATGCTGTAAACCAGCACTTCCAAATTTTACTGTGTATGTGGGTCACCTGGGGATCTTGTTAAAACACAGATTCTGATTCAGTGGGTCTGGGTGGGGCCTGACATTCTGTGTTTGTCATGTGCTCCCAGGGATGTCCATATGGCCACACGGCAGGATTTGGACCATCCTTTGAGGAGCACGACTGAAAAGGAAACAGAGTCAGGGGTACCTGTGGTTAATGAAGAGGGGAGCATGGCCAGGAGCCTGAGGGAGAAGAGAATCAGTCTTGCTTTGGATGTGTTGTGTTTCAGGCACAGATTCTTCCTGGGGGAAATTGTGTGGTGATGACTAGTGGGGGTCAGAGTTCAATGAAAGTCAGCAAGAGGTCAGTGAGAGGTCAGAGTTGAAGACTCAGATCATCATCATCTTGGGGGTTGTCGTGGACACCTTGGGGGAAACAAAGTTGCTAAAGGAGGGAGAGACAGAGTTTGGGAAGAGAGAAAGTAATCGGGCATAGGGTCTAGGACAAGACATTTAAGAAGAGAAAAAGGGAGACCAGTGATGCCACTGACAAGTGTGGTCAAAATGTTAGGAGAACAACCAGCAGGGTTGGGTGACAGAAACCTGGCGAGAAGGCAGTCACGAGGAGGAGGGGCAGAGCTGGGTCCTTTTGTCCCCCCAGGCCCCCACTCCCATTCGTCTCCTGGGAGGAGACGGTCACCCTGCGGCAACAGCTCTGTTGCTTTCTGGACTCTGGTTGGGTTCAACCAATGGGGAGCACTGGCGGGGGGGTGAGGGAGGAGGCGGGTCAGCAGTGTGTGTGCCCCTCGCCCTTACCCTCCACCGCAGGCCCGCGGTCCCATAGCTCCCACTGGTTCTGGTAGCTCTTCTGTTACTGGCCCCAGCATTCTGCACCGTTCCTTGTGAATTTACAGAGGTGTAGGGTGGTTTGGCAAAAGCCTCTAAGCTTGTGTGTGCCATTTGCATTCCGTTTGGACCACGACCAATAGAGAGGGGATGGGCGACAGGGCTAGATGTTCTATGTGGAAGACTGGGACCAGGACATAACATTTCACAGTTGAGAGATGTCCTTGTTTCCCCAGAGCCATTTCCCAAAGATGCTGGGGAGGGTGAGTTGAGGATGGAATGAAACTGGATGAAGTATAGACTACAGTAAGTCCCTTACCTACGAACCTTCAAGTTGTGAACTTTCAAAGATGCCAACGTGCTTTCTCATGTCCAGTCACGTGAGTTAGTTCACAAGTCTGGCGTACATTGTCATATGAATGCATCCTCTACAAGTGGTTGTGCTTTTGGGTACTTTACTGTACAGTACAGTATAGAGTACAGTAGTACAGTGTCTTTATTTCAAGCCCAGGCTGTTCAGAAGCAAGCGTAAAAGCAGCGGTGATGTAGCTGGTACTGCTAAGAAGTGCCAAGCGATAATGATGGAAACAAAAGTGGGGGAAGAAGAAGTAACTGAAGACCCAATGAGATTTACGACGCAGGAAATGGCAAGGGGATTTTCTTTATTTGAGGAAGCACTATTATTGCACTGTTAGGCACTGTTAGTTTTGAGGCACAGGATCCGAACGTAGAACGGTAAACGAAGGTTGCAGCAGCCGTTCAGAATGCAATTCAGTGCTACCGTGTCATCTATGACAAGAAGAAAAGAGCTACTACCCAGACATCACTGGATCGTTTATTCAAGGGGGTAGATAGAACTGAATCCAGCAAGGAACCGGAACCTGTGCCATCAACGTCAGGCGTGAGTGAAATTGCAGCTTGCCCTCCATCTCCTATTGCTGACGATCCCTCAGCTCTACCATCTCCCACCTACTCTCCCTCCTCCAGCCAGTAACTCTTCTTGCCTCTTCACTCGATGCCAGCCCCTGTATGCCAGCTGTTGTACTGTACTACTGTACTTTTCAAGGTACTGTACTGTAAGATTAAAAACGTTTTCTTTATTTTTTTGTGTGTTTGTTTTTTATGTATTGTTTGTGTGAAAAGTATTATAAACCTATTACGGTGTTCGTTGGGTACCTAGGCTAACTTCATTGGACTTAACGAAAGGGCTCTCGGAACCGAACTTGTTTGTATGTAGGGGACTCCTTTGAGAAGCTTGGCTTTGAAGAGAGTGAGGGAAGCAGGGCAGTAGTTGGAGGAAAGGCTGGGGTTGAGGAAGGTGATTTTAGGGTTGGAGAACCTGAAGCACATTTATAGGCAGATAGGCAGGTGCTGTCAGACAAGGGGAGATTGAAGACACAAAAGAGCGAATGAATGATGGGTGGAGGGATCGCAGCGGTCTGAGGCCTCAGGATCAACAGGACACGGAAGACTCAGCTTCATAAAGGAGGTGACATGTGTCCTTTGTAACGGGTAAGGAAGAAGGGATGGGTGGGTGATGAAATGGGGAGTTTGTGGAGGAGTGAGGGGGCATTGACACACCTCCCCTTGGAGGCTTTGATCTTTTTCCTGACAGAGGAGGTTGATCTCTACCTGAAAATGAAGGGGCGGGGGGGGATGGGTGGGGAGAGAAGTTTAGAAAAAGCTGCTGTAAGGAGGGAAACCAGAAACATCTGGAGAACAATGAAAGGAGGGGTGGCAGCCAGGAGGCCTTCTCTACATTCTGTGGTCCCTAATCTCTCTCACCACGTGGGCCACGCTTTGCGCACTGGTCCATTCTCTCTCCCCTCACAATGGCTTCTGCTGCAGCATTCAACACTAAATGCACTGTAATTGTGGGGTCTCTTGCCGTTGTGGGGTAATTACTTGTCTTTCAGGATCTCTTCCCCCTCCCTCCTCTGCTCCAGCACGGTGTCTGGGTGCAGCATGAAGCACGTGAGTCCTCGTCAGGTTTGCTTGCTGGCTCTGGCTGATCTCAGGATGAGGGTGCACCACCCCTTTCTCAGCTCTGTGGGCGTCCGTCTACATCTTGCATTTGGCTCAGCTCACCATGGCACAAATCCTACCTGGTCTGGAATTACAGATCCAGTGCCTACCTCTCTCTTACCCCCTTTAGAAAGGGAGAATCTGATTGGCTCAGCCCAACTAATGGGTTGGTTTCTCCTGGGTCGGGTCTCCACTGGTGTTTCAGGTAGCTGTGGCCAGGACAAGGGGGCCACATGGTACAAATAGGGGCCTATAGACTCACCCTTCACAAAAATTGTGGTTGGTGTTCAAGCAAATTTATATAAGAAGCTCTTAATGAGATTAACACCCTCGAAAGAGTTTTGTGCATTGGGCTTTGGATTGATGTGAATGAAATTGTTTCAGGAAAATTCCTTTGGTTACTTTTCTGGGACGATGAAAGCTCCCTAAGGGATAACAGGGAATTAACTAATTGCTCCCCAAAGATACTTCACCATGAGGTGGAGAAAAAGAGTGAGATTTCTCATCATTATGATTATTTTTATGACCCCAGCAGGCAGATCTGACTGGTGGAGACATCTATTCAGAGGCTGAGGTGGTAAAAATAAAACCTGGGCATGTTCATTACCAATGCCTGCCCAGAGCTACTGTGCCTTAGGCAGAGAAAGCCTCAAAGCCCAGAGAAGAGGCTCCAGCCTCTTCCTAAGGCACAGTGGTGAGGTTTGGAAAGAGCTTGGGATTTGGAGTTGGAGCATCTTGTTGGAATCCTCACACGGCTCCATATCATTTCAGGCAAATCTGTATCTCACTGAGATTACAATTTTCAAGAGACAACATCCCTGGACGGATAAGACATTGGGTTAAATTCACACTAAGGTGTGTCTGACGTATTACTCAAACTCTTCCTTGGAGCCAGTTCTGACTCTAAGAAGGGCACTAAGCTTTGAAGAACAGGAGTAGAGGAAATACCACAGAAAGAAGATGTCAGTAAGTCTAAAGGCCAGATATTCTGTTAGGGAGATTTCTACCTGCTTAGCATTGAGTTGATTATTCTCAAGCCTGGCTGCATAGGCGTGGTGCTCAGTGGGCTTTAAACGTGTACGTCTACGTAGAAGAACGCCATCACTTGGAATGTTTGTAAAGCGTTTGTCTCTGTCATGGGCTTGAAAATCCGGTCTCTGTTTTCCATGAGATACTTGCCGACCTTTCCCCTCGACTGCCCACACCAATCTTGTTTGAAAGAGACAATTCTGAACACTGTCAGTGCTCAGCTGTGACCCTTCAGCCTGCTGACCCATGAAGGTATGTGTTCCCTCCATAAATGGCCAGGTTCCCTGACTTATTGTTTTTTCTTTAAAAAAAATAATTTATTAATTTATTAACTTTATTTTTGGCTGCGTTGGGTCTTCGTTGCTGCACGCGGGCTTTCTCTAGTTGCGGCGAGTGGGGGCTACTCTTCGTTGCAGTGCGTGGGCTTGTCATTGCGGTGGCTTCTCTTGCTGCGGAGCACGGGCTCTAGGCACGTGGGCACGTGGGCTCAGTAGTTGTGGCGCAGGGGCTTAGTTGCTCCGCAGCATGTGGGATCTTCCTGGACCAGGGCTCCAACCCGTGTCCCCTGCACTGGCAGGCGGATTCTTAACCACTGCGCCACCAGGGAAGTCCCGCTATTTTTCTTTAAAAAATAAAAACAAAAACCCGGGAAGCCTCCTTCCCCAAGCAACAACAACAATAACAACAAAGGGACCCCACTGGGTCTGTTTCTCAAGGAGACGATCCTTCATCAAGTCTCACTGCCCCATGTTTTTCTTTAGTAAAAGATTCCTGACTTCATGTCTCCCCAAGACTCTGTCAGGATGATCTCACCTTCTGAAATCGGCAGGGAATAAGCATTCTGATTTCATTCCAGCTCAAGAACAGAAAGGTGGTTGTTAAGCAGAAATTGTCCAGTCAGTAATCAGACAAGCCCAGTCACTTCTTCTCAAAAAGATTCTGGCCAAATGCTGGAGATACTTTCTGCAGGTAAGATTGACCTTGAACACACAGACTCCTATAAGAGCCAGAAGTCCTGTTTTTTTTAAGTCCTGGTTGCTTTCGAGGGCCTCTGTAAAGGAAAAGGAGACCTGGGAGGAGTGGACTAATGTGGAACCTTTCCTATTACAAGCACAAATAAATGCGGGATAAAATGAAAACCAAATTAGTCCAGTTGCTGGAACTGAAGAGGTAATGGAGAAACACAGCCGGAAGTGGTGAGTGGCACCCTAGCTAGCGAGGGGTGTGGGTGTATCTGTCTGTGCTCTTATTAGACTGGGGTAGGGCCCATGCAGAGATGAGAGTGAAGGCCTTGGGCCAGTGCCAGCCAGAGGCCTAAACAAGGAAGAAAAAGGTGGGGGGCTTGCAGGGCTGAACTCTCCAAGAAAGGAGGACTAGGAAAAAAAATCCAGTCGTTGATTAAGGAAGATGCCAAGAAAGTTTGCTTCTGCCTGGATTCTGGGTGAAAAAAATTAAAGGCTTTTGTGAAAAATTGAAATCCCAAGCTTCCGCTTTGAGAGGTTCTGGAGACAGTGTACACTGTCTATGAATGGGGGACAACCTAGATTAAAAAATGCATGTAAAGAGTGGTCCTGGTTATGTTACTGTTAGGACACATGCAGACGCAGTTGAAAAGTCACTCTGGTCATAGGAGTTTTCCATTGAAAACTAGTTAAAGATGATCTTTCAGCAAAAATTTACAAAATACCTTATGGAAAGATCCACCATGAACAAGAATTTGCAGATGCAGCAAGCAGAAGTGTCAGCAATCCCCACCTTGAGATCATAGAAAAGCAGTCTGAAAGAGACCATAAATATAGGGATGTTTACATGATTAAAGAGATAAAAAGAAAAAATAGAAGCCACAATGAAAGAATAACCATTATGAAAAAGAGTGGGAGTAATACTGATAATACAATATATTTGTGTTCATGTTCAGATTTAAAAATAAGTAGACTTAAACTGAGGAAAATGGATTGCCACCAGCCAACCAACCAACCACCCAACCAACAAACAAAATAACAAAAACCAACAACATCTCCTCCGTTTCCCCCACAAAACCCAAAGTACAAAAAAAGCCTCCGAAAGCCGTATCCTGGAAAGAGAAAATGGGAGGCCCTCATTTTGTCCTTGTGTATTTCAACCCACTGAAGCTTAGCATGGTTTATACACTCTTGTAAACTGTACCAGTCAGCATTAGGTTTATCATCAGGAGAAGAATGCAGACACTAAACTTGGTTGCCTACGACACCAGAATAATCTTGCTATTACAGTATGATAATGGAAAGAAATGGAAATACTGGGCCAGTAAAGTTCCTGTGAGCAGCCCCATATGATCACACAGTGGAAGAGAATGAATAGGGAATCTGAGTGGAGTCATGAGATGGGCAAAGGAAGTTTAAAAAAATCGTATAATTGTACAATTCAAGCATACGTGGTAGAGAACTTGGGCGCTGGACATGCCTGGTGGTCAACCACCATCAATCTAATGAATCAGTGTTAGCTTTGCTTCTTCCTGCACATGCTCTATCCCAGTGTTGCTACAGAGACAGTCGAGTCCACTCTCTTGTTAGTACCTGGATTTGGGTTGCAAGTGACATGGCTGTAGAAAAAAGAAGATAAAGGTTGGACAGGAAAAAAGAAAACTGCCATGATTTGAGATTGTATGATGGCCAACATGGACCATCTATGAGAATCTATAGGCAAAATATTCGAATAATGAGAGTTTAGAAAGGTTACTGGAAATGATCAATGTACAAAATCATTAGTAAAAAAATTTAGAAAATTTAATGAAAAATACTATTTACAATAACAACAGTAATAAAAAACTATGAACTCTTAGAAACAGATGTAATAAAAGAGTGCAAGAGCATCATGGAAAAAAAATCAAAACAATTTATTGAAAATATAAAATAAGACCTAAGTAGTTGGAGACAAAATACCATGGATAGAAAGACTTGATATCATAAAAGATGTCAATTTTTGTCCAAATTAAAGTCTGTTTGATTCCAATAAAAATTCCCAAGAATTTTTTCACAGAACTTGACAAAATAGGTCTAAATATTCAAACAAAAGAGGGAATGCCAAAAGTATTCAAAAAATCTTAAATAATCATCATAATTGTAATGATGATGAGAGATTTGTCCTTCCAGATTTCAAAAATTTATACAAAACTATAGCATATAGCTTAAACAGTGTGATATAGGCATAGGATAGAGAAATCTACCAGTGAAACAGAATAGAGAGTGTAGAAATGGACTTATGTACATTGGGAATTTGGCTTATGACAAACGTAGCATTACAAGGCAGCAGGGATAGAGCAGACTATTTAATAAATTGGTCTTGGACAATAAACAATGGAAAAAGATAAAATAGGATTCCTACCTCACCACATACAGACACACTTCTAGCAGGATTAAAATATAAATGTAGAATGTAAAACTTTAAGATTTTAAGAAGAAAATATAGAGCAATATTTTCATAACTTTAGGGTATGGAAAATGTTTTAAAATAAGACAAAATAGGAAAAAAAGTTAAAGAGGAAAGTTTGATAAATTTAACTACATGAAAATGAGAAGATGTTTGCAACATATATAGCTAATAAAGAACTAGTGTGCAGAATATATATACAAAAAGTCTTGAAAGTTAATGATAAGGATCCAGGCAATAAAATTGGTAATTTATAGAATAGACAATTGAGTGGGTGACGATAAAGTAAGGAGAAGCTTGCTTTGTTAGTAATGAGGGAAATGCAAAATAAAATAAGAAATCATTTCACACGACCAGGTTGACAAAAACAGAAAGTCTGGTAACACTAATGTTTTTCAAACTGTTTGTTATGACCCATCTGTAAGTTGTGAAATCAGATTAATGAATCACTGCCAGCATGACAAAATAAAATTATAATAGAAAGAAAATATCAGCATGTACTGATAGTAATGAAACAGTAAGTATTTTCATGAAAGTTTTGATTCAGCTTATGTTCACATGCACACACACAGGTATATATGTATACATACACATGTGTGCATGTGCGTATTTATGGGGTCAAAATGTAAAATGCACTTTTTACACTGAATGTGGTAGAAAAGTGTAAAGCCTCTGTTTTACATACAGCAAAAACAATATTATATGTTTACAGATCCCATAGGATGTGTGGGAGTGATAAATACCGTGTTAGAAGAGTGGTTTCCTCTGGAGTGGGAGGGAAGAAGACATGAGGTCAGAGTGTGAAGATTTCACTCCATCTATGTTGATAGTTTACAAAATACATCTGAAACAAAAATGCAAACAGTGTTAATATCTGTTAAGTCTAGGATAAGCATGGGTGTCCATTACAGTATTATCTGTAATTTTCCATATGTTTGAAATGTTTCACAATTTAAAAAAACCTTAAAATTTAACCAACAATAAAAGGTATGGGCATGTGTGTGGGGAGGGAAGAAGGACTCATATGGCTGCAAGAGGCTTGCAGCAAAGGGACAAGGTGTGTTCACGTCTCTGTGGCCAAAATCTCAGGAGGTTCTGGGCCTCAGGGCCAGTAGTCTGGGCAGCCAACTGCCATGTGTTGATGTGGCCTCACTGCTGTCCCTTCACTCTGGGCTGGTATTGTCACCGATTTTATTCTTCTCCATTAGATCACAGGCCATTTTCATCACCCTCTTCAGCAACCTGCACTGGGCAGGGCAGCCCAGCTATAGGAAGTTACTGCTAGCTATTTACTTAACATTCTTTCCCCAGGATCCCATTGGGTCTCTGGCCTTGGAATTCTTTTTTCCCCCAGGTTTATTGAGATATAATTGGCCTACCACATTGTGTAAGTTTAAGGTGTAAAATGTGATGCGTGATTACCACCATAGAGTTAATTAACATCTCCATTACTTAACATAATTATCATTTCTTTTTCTGTGGTCAGAACATGACGATCTACTCTCAGAAACTTTCAAGTATACAATGCAGTATTGTTAACTATAGTCACCATGCTGTACATTAGATCCCCAGAACTTACTCATCTTATAACTGGAGGTTTGTACCCTTTCACTGACATTTCCCCATTTCCCCCACCCTCCCACCCCGGCACTACCATTCTACTCTCTGTTCCTATGCGTTCAGTTTTTTTAAGATTCCACATAAAGTGATATCATACAGGATATGTCTTTCTCTGTCTGACTCATTCTACCTAGCATAATCTGTCGAGGTCCATCTATGTTGTTGCAAGTGGTAGGATTTCCTTCTTTCTTAAATAATATTCCATATATATACGTACCACATCTTCTTTATCTATTTGTTTGTAGATGGACCCTCAGGTTGTTTCCATATCTTGTTATTGTGAATAATGCTGTAATGAACATGGGAGTGCCGATATCTCTTTGGAATGCTGATTTCATTTCCTTTGGATATATGCCCAGAAGTGGGATTGCTGGATCATATGGTAGTTCTATTTTTAATTTTTTGAGGAACCTTCATACTCCTTCATTTCCATAATGGCTGTATCAGTTTACATTCCCACCAACAGTGCACAGAGTTTCCCTTTACTCCACATCCTCACCAACACATGTGGTCTCTTTTTGATAATAGCCATCCTAACAGGAGGGAGGTGATATCTTATTGTGGTTTTGACTTGCATTTCCCTGGTGATTAGCCATGTTGAGCATATTTTCATGTATGTACCTGTTGACTATCTGTATGTGTTCTTTGGGAAAATGTCTATTCAGTTCCTTTGCCCATTTTAAAACCAGGTTGTTTGTTTGCTATGAGTTGTATGAGTTCCTTATATATTTTGGATATGAACTCCTTATCAGATAGATGATTTGCAAATATTTTCTTCCATTCTGTAGGTTGTTTTTTCATTTTGTTGATTGTTTCATTTGCTGTGCAGAAGCTTTTTAGTTTGATATAGTTCCACTTGTTTATTTTTGCCTTTGTTGCTTGTGCTTTTGATGTCGTATCCAAAAAATTGTTTCTAAGACCAAGGTCAAGGAGTTTTCCCCATGTTTTCTTCTAGAACTTCTATGGTTTCAGGTCTTATATTTAAGCCTTTAATTCATTTTGAGTTAATTTCTGTGAGTTGTATAAGATAGGGGTCCAATTTCATTTTTCTGCATGTGATTATTCAGTTTTCCCAGCACCATTCATTGAAGAAACTATCCTTTCCCCGTTGAGTTTTGTTGACTCCCTTGCCAAATATTAGTTGACCTTGTAGACAAGGGTTTAATTCTGGGGTCTCCATTCTGTTCTATTGGTCTATGTGTCTATTTTTAATGTCAGTGCCATACTGTTTTGATTACTATAGCTTTGTAATATGGTTTAAAATCAGGACGTGTGATGGCTCCAGCTTTGTTTTTCTTTCTCAAGATTGCTTTTGCTGTTCAGAGTCCTTTGTGGTTTCTTATGAGTTTCAGGATTTTTTTTTCTATTTCTGTGAAAAATGCCATTGGAATTTTGATAAAGATTGCACTGAATCTATAAGTGGCTTTGGGTAGTATGGACATTTTAACAATATTAATTCTTCTGATCCATGAACATAGGATATCTTTCCAGGTATTTGTGTCTTTTTAAATTTCTTTCATCAAAGTCGTATAGTTTTCATTCTACAGATCTTTCACCTCCTTTGTTAAATTTATTCCTCAGTGTTTTATTGTTGTTGATGCTATTGTGAATAAGATTGTTTTCTTTATTTCTTTTTCAGAAATTTCATTGTTAGTGTATAGAAGTGCAATTGACTTTATATGTTCATTTTGTATCCTACAACTTTACTGAATTCATTGATTAGTTCTAACAGTTTTTTGGTGGCAACTTTATGATTTTCTCTATATAATATCATGTCATCTGCACAGACAATTTTACTTCTTCCTTTCTTATTTGGATGGCTTTTTTTCTTGATTAACTTCCCTGCCTAGGATTTCCAGTTCTGTGTTGAATACAAGTGGTGAAAGGGGGCACCCTTGTCTTGTTCTTGATCTTAGAGGAAAGCTTTCAACTTTTCACTGTTGATTATGATGTAGGCTGTGGGCTTGTCATTTATGGCCTTTATTATGTTGAGATATGTTCCTTTTATACCCAGTTTGTTGAGAGTTTTTATTGTGAAAGTATGTTATATTTTGACAAATGTTTTTTCTGCATGTATTGAGATGATCATATGCTTTTTATCCTTCATTCTTTTAATGTGATGTATCGCATTTATTGATATGCATATGTCTAACCATCCTTGCATCCCAGGGATAAATTCCACTTAATCATGATGTTTAATCCTTTTAATGTGCTGTTGGATTCAGTTTCCTAGTATTTTGTTAAGAATTTTTGCATCTATATTCATCAGGGCTAATAGCCTGTAGTTTTCTTATAGTGCCCTTGTCTGACTTTGGTTTCAGGGTAATGCTGACTTTGCAAAATGAGTTTGGAACTGTTCCCTCCTTTTCAGTTTTTGGGAAGAGTTGGAGAATAATTGTCATTAATTTTTCTTTAAATGTTTAGTGGAATTCACAAGGAAACCATCTGGTCCTGGGCTTTTCTTTGTTGGGAGATTTTTTGATTACTGATTCAATCTCCTTAGTCATTGTTGGTCTGTTCAGATTTCCTATTTCTTCATGATTCGGTCTTGGTAGATTGTATGTTTCTAGGAATTTATCCATATCTTCTAGGTTATCCAATTTGTTGGCATATAATTATTTATGGTAGTTTCTTTTTTAAAAAAAATTAATTAATTAATTAATTTATGGCTGCATTGGGTCTTTGTTGCTGGGTGTTGGCTTTTCTCTAGTTGCAGCGAGCAGGGGCTACTCTTTGTTGCAGTGTGCGGGCTTCTCATTGTGGGGGCTTCTCTTGCTGTGGAGCACAGGCTCTAGGCGTGTGGGCTTCAGTAGTTGTGGCACGCAGGCTCAGTAGCCGTGGTGCATGGGCTTAGTTGCTCTGCGGCATGTGTGATCTTATTGGACCAGGGCTCGAACCCATGTCCCCTGCACTGGCAGGTGAATTCTTAACCACTGCGCCACCAGAGAAGTCCCTATGGTAGTTTCTTATGATCCTTTGTATTTCTGTGGTATCAGCTGTAATTTGTCCTCTTTCATTTCTGATTTTATTTACTTGAGTCTTCTTTCTTTTCTTCTTAGTTAGACTAGCTAAAGGATGGTCAATTTTGTTTATCGTCTCAAAAAACCAACTCTTATTTCTGATGATCTTTTCTATTATTTTTCTGGTCTCTGTTTCATTTATTTCTGCTCTGATCTTTATTTCCTTCTTTCTGTTAACTTTGGGCTTAGTTTGTTCTTTTCCTAGTTCCTTGAAGTGTAAAGTTAGATTGTTTATTTGAGATCTTTCTTTTTTCTTGATGTAGGTGTTAATTGCTATAAACTCCCTCCTAGAGCTACTTCTGCTACATCTCCTAGGTTTTGCTGTGTTGTGTTTCCATTTGATACAAGATCTTTTTTGATTTTTCTTTTGATTTCTTCTTTGATCCATTGGTTGCTCAGGAGTGTGTTGTTTAATTTCCACATTTTTTTGTGGGTGTGTATTTTCCAGTTTTTCTCCTGTTATTGATTTCTAGTTTCATAGTGTGTGGTCAGGGTTTTCTTGTCTGCATACCATATTTGGAATGATTTCAATCTTCTTAAATTTGCTCGTTTTGTGACCTATCATATAATTGATCCTGGTGAATGTTTCTTGGTTGAAAGTTTTTTGTTTTTTTTTTTTTTCATTCAGCACTTTGAATATATCATCCTATTCTCCTGGCCTGGAATGTTTCTGCTGAGAAATCTTCTGATAGCTTAAAACAGCTATTTTGAAATCTTTACTGGGTAGATCACAGATCTCCATGCCTTTGGTGTCAGTTACTGAAAGATTATTGTGATCCTCTGGAGGTGTCATGTTTCCTTGAGTTTTTGTGTTTTTAAAAGTCTTGTGTTGCTATCTTCACATTTGAAATAGCAGTCACCTCCTCCATTCTTTACTGACTGATCTCTCCAATGTGTCCAGATATATATATATATTTTGCTCCAACACTGTGCTAGAATTTCTCTGCTGGATGCCTGGACTCCCACAGGGTCTCTCTCCCCTGTGGGTGATTGTCTAAGACAGTGTTCTCCAGGGGTTCTTGGACCACAGCTGAGAGGGGCTAGAGCTGGTTTACACACCACTGTAGGATCCACAGTCAGGACTGAGGTCTGTATGTCTACTACCTGACACATGGGTGGATGAGACTCCTCTCAGGTCCCTTGGCATATGGTGATGGATCCCACATCTCCCACAAAGACACTTTTATCTGGATGGATGCCAAATTGTTGTTGTGGGGTGGGATACAAGCAAGGGACTTCTTTTTTGGCCATCCTGCTGATATTACTCCCTTAGGATTCTTACTAGAAAAGTTTTCCCATTATTTTTAAATAGTGAAATATATCAGACTTACTAAAAGCTTAGAGAATAATTTACCAATACCCATGTATGCATCATTTAGCTTAAGATATAAGAAAAGTGCATTTGAAACTGTGCCTTCTTCTGCATCCCATTACCCACCTCTCTTTCTAGTTCGGAGGTTGGTGTTTATCATGCCCCTGCATAGATTTATTACATACACTTTTAGCTTTAAATAATACATTGCATTACTTTGCATGTTCATAAACTTTATAGAGATGGGATAATGCCACATGTATCCTTCTACAACTTATTTTTTCACTCAATATTATGTGTTCTGAGATCTATCCAGATAGATACTACTAGCTCTAGTTCATTTTTATGAATATGCCACCATTTATTTATCCATCTAGGTTGCTTTCATTTTTTACTATTCCAAATAATACTGCAGAGAACATTCTGGTTCATGTTTCCTGGAGCACACTTAGGAGCTTCTGTGGCTGGGTTGAAGGGTAGGCATACTCCCCATATTTCATGGGTAACAGAACGTGAAATGCAAACCGTCTTGTATCTTACAGTTCTGGCAGGGACCTCAAAGTCTGGTCCCAGTTTTTCCTGATGTACAGTTTATCTTGTTTTTATTGATTTGTAGAAGTTTTAAAAATGTTTTCTGGAGACCACTTATTTGCCGGTTATATTCATTGTAAATGCAATCGCCCAAGTTTTTCTCTTTGTTAATGTTTACTCTGCTTAAAATAATTTTTAAAATTCTAAGGAATCAAATTTATGAATCTTTTCCTTTATTGTTTGTGCCTTTTGGGTCTTAGTTAAGAATTTTTTCATCAAGCCTTGTAATGGAAGGATTTCTCTCTTAATTGTAGCAGTTTACTTTTAGTGACATAATAGGTTTTAGTTTATATCTTCTGGTAGCGTCCTCTGTGCCCTGGTTCTCTGCTCATCCCTGTAAACTATGACTTATAACTGCAGAGACTCAAGCAGCTTCCAGGTCTGCCAGACCCATCTCATCTTAGGGGTGGTGTCATCTTGACCTGTCTCATCTTAATTCTCCAAAAGAATTACCATAATCTAGTCAGTGAGCTTGGTTAGAATTTTTCCAGCAAAAAGCCTTGTTGAAATTCTTCTCTGGAATAGAGTTAGATAGAGATTGATAATTAGACAATACAGACGGTTTAGTATGGGTTTTGGAGCAAGATAGACTGGTTTTAAAATCCCAGTCAAGTCACTCGTTCTGAGTCTTAGTTTTTTTATCTATAACATGGGGATAATGATGTCTAAAGTGGAGAATGTGACAAGTATTAAATGTATAATCCTGGACTTAGAGCGATTGTAATAAACGATGATAGCTAAATTTATTAAGCACTTAATATGTGCTAGTCACAGAGCTAAACGTTTTACATGAATTATGTCACTTGGTCCTTATGACAATTCTCTGAAGTTAAATACCACTACTGTGATAATGTAGGAGTTAAGGTAAAGGTTTTTTTAAAAAAATTAATTAATTAACTAATTAATTAATTTTTTGACTGTGTTGGGTCTTCGTTTCTGTGCGAGGCCTTTCTCTAGTTGCGGCAAGCGGGGGCCACTCTTCACCGCAGTGCGTGGGCCTCTCACTGTCGCGGCCTCTCTTGTTGCGGAGCACAGGCTCCAGACATGCAGGCTCAGTAGTTGTGGCTCACGGGCCCAGTTGCTCCGCAGCATGTGGGATCCTCCCAGACCAGGGCTCGAACCCGTGTCCCCTGCATTGGCAGGCAGATTCTCAACCACTGCGCCACCAGGGAAGCCCCAAGGTAAAGGTTTTGATTGGGTTCGAATCCCAGCTCAGCTACTTACTGTGTGACTTTCAGCTCTTGCATTTTGTTTTTTTCATCTGTAAAGTAGAAATATGATAATAGTATATTTGTTAGATTTTTTAGGGCTGCTGTAACAAAGTGCCACAAGTGGAGTGGCTTAACTAGAAATTTTTGTCTCAGAGTTCTGTAGGCTGGAAATCTGAGATTAAGGTGTTAGCAGGGCCATGCTCCCTCTGAAGGCACTGGGGAAGGATCTGTTCCAGGCCTCTCTCCTAGCTTCTGCTATTTCCTTGGCTTGTGGCAGTATAGTATTCTTTCTGTGTGCATGTGTTGGTGTCCAAATTTCCTTTTTTTTAAATAAGGACATCAGTTACATTGGATTAGGGCTCCATTCTATTCCAGTATGACCTCATTTTAACTAAGTACATCTATAATGACCCCTCCAAATAAGGTCACATTCTGAGGTATGGGGGGAGGGAGGTAAGACTCCAACATATGAATTTTGGGAGGACACAATTCAGCTCATAACAATATACATGAAAGTTTGTCATGAAGATAAAAAGCATTGACAAATGTAGAGAATGTAAACACTGGTACATAGAAAATGATCAATAAAGTGTTAGTGGAGAAAAGGGAACCCTCCTGCACTGTTGGTGGGAATGTAAATTGATACAGCCACTATGGAGAACAGTATGGAGGTTCCTTAAAAAACTAAAAATAGAACTACCATATGACCCAGCAATCCCACTACTGGGCATATACCCTGAGAAAACCATAATTCAAAAAGAGTCATGTACCACAATGTTCATTGCAGCTCTATTTACAATAGCCAGGACATGGAAGCAACCTAAGTGTCCATCAACAGATGAATGGATAAAGAAGATGTGGCACATATATACAATGGAATATTACTGATGAACCTACTGGAAGGGAAGGAACAAAGACATAGACATAGAGAATGGACTTGAGGACACGGCGGGGAGGGAGAAGCTGGGGCAAAGTGAGAGTAGCATCGACATATATACACTATTGAATGTAAAATAGTTAACTAGTGGGAAGCAGCAGCATAGCACAGGGAGATCGAAGAAGAAACGAAACTGGGTTATTTGTAGTGAGGTGGATGGACCTAGAGTCTGTCATGCAGTGAAGTAAGTCAGAAAGAGAAAAACAAATACCGTATGCTAACACATATATATGGAATCTAAAAAAAAAAAAAAAAGGTCATGAAGAACCTAGGGGCAAGATGGGAATAAAGATGCAGACCTACTAGAGAATGGACTTGAGGATACAGGGAGAGGGAAGGGTAAGGTGGGACAGAGTGAGAGAGTGGCATGGACATATATACACTACCAAACTTAAAATAGATAGCTGGTGGGAAGCAGCCGCATAGCACAGGAAAATCAGCTTGGTGCTTTGTGACCACCTAGAGGGGTGGGATAGGGAGAGTGGGAGGGAGGGAGATGCAAGAGGGAAGAGATATGGGGACATATGTAAATGTATAACTGATTCAATTTGTTATAAAGCAGAAACTAACACACCATTGTAAAGCAATTATACTCCAATAAAGATGTTAAAAAAAAAAAAGTATTAGCTCTTGTTACTATTACCATGAGTCAGATGGGGAAACTGATGCTCAGAGAGGAGGAGTGACTTTCCTAAGGTCACATAGCCAATGTATGGCAGAAACAGGTTTTCAATACAGACATGGCTGATCCCAAAATTTCTGCACTGCGTGTCTTCATCACCTAGAGGACAGAGAGAGACATTTATTTTTTCAAGGCTCCATTTAGAAGAAGAGGTTCACCTGAATATAATTATGTACAAAAATGTTCTGAAAATTGTGTTCAGTACTTCAGTTGCATATTGCATTGCATATACATTTTCTTACTTTCAAGTAACATCTTTAAGATAAAATGGCCATCCATGATTAAAATGAAATAAAAGAGAAATAAGCTCTACATCATTGCATCAGTTTAGTTTTATTTTTCCTAGCGCTTATTTATTGCATTGTATCACTTTTGCTCCATTTTCCTTCATGCTATTTGTTCCACTTAGTATTGCCCAAAGCTGGGTCCCACATCTCCTTACCAAGGCTGCCTTCCTAGTAAGGTATTCTATTGGCTGTTTTCCTTTCCTCCCAATTAATACTTATCTGTCTTACATCCCATATTATAACAAGTCTCTCACCCAGGCGTCCTGGGTAAAAAAATCAATGAGATAAGCTTTGCTGGAGCATAAATGTCATTGCCCCAGTGGGTTCACAAAGGCTACCCCCTGACAGCCTGGGAACAAGGGGCAGTGAGGTTTGTCCTTAGGGACAAGTGAGAGATGGTCACGATGGGGCAGGCTTGGTCACCTTTGGAGGTTGAGAAGGTTTACCACCTCTGGCCGTGAGACCAATTCTTCAAATTTCCCATAGTTTCCAGGGTGGCTAGTCCCATCTCTCCATCCAGGTCCCACGACAGTGTCCTTATCCAGCAGGCACTGAGGAATTAGGATTTCATTTTCCTTTTTTTCCCAGTGTGGTTCATTGTGCAGCTAATTCTCCCCGGTTACGCTGAGGTGAGGATTCTCTGGGATGTTGGAAGGAAATTTCCTCACATTTTCCATTCCTTTCTTCCCAGGGACAGTTTGCTGGCAGAGTAATGGCCACTTCTCTTGGCAGCCAGATGAGAAACAGAGCTTTAATGCAGAGGTGAGAACAACGCTTATGTGGCTAGTGCTATTCCTTGGCATTTAAAAAAAGTCAGTCCAACTTGGGGTCATTTATTTTTGAAAAGCGAAGGAAAATGCGAAACTTTAAAAGGAGAAAAGATTGTGGCTGGAAAGACAGACGTCACGTTTCTCTTTTCTCCCAGGTCATCAGCACTCACCCTTCTGCGTCGCAAGCCCTGGCCTGGGTCTCTGATGGTGGATGCGCGTGTGGCCTCCGAGGACCTCCTGCTCCCCAAAGGCCGCCTCTCCCAGGCCCCGTGCCCAGGGACAGGCCCACGTCCCAGTGCCTGGCCATCGCTCCCACAGGTGTCACTCACTGGGTGTCTCCCTTCTTGCTCCAGACGGCTGTGATGCCAGAAGGGCAATATTCACTGTAAAGGGCTTCTGAAGGGCTTTTACAAACGCTGCCTCAAATTCAATCCCTCACTTCCCATTAAGTTCTTGCTTAAGGAATTGCTATCACGTTTAAAGAGAGCGATAAAATAAAAACAATACATTTATATGGTTATGATAAAAAAGCAGACAACATTACAGAAGAGCCGACAAAATTCCCATCTCTCGGGCCATCGCCCCCCAACTCCCTGTCCTGCTCCCGACCATGCTTAATCATTGCTTTCTTTCTTTTTTAAATTTAGTTTTTATTTTATTTTATTAATCATGGTTTAACGAGTGAAATAGTTCTACAAGGCTTGTTATTAAAACAGCAGAACAAGTTTCTGTTGGGGATGATGATTTTAGTGATCTAAAATTAGATTGTGGCGATGGTTGCACAACTCTGTAAATATATTAAACCCATTGAATCACACAATTTACATGGAAGAATATAACGTAAATTATATCTCAACAAAGTCGTTGTAGAAGGGGGAGGATAAGAAACATTTCCAAGAAAAACTTGCTGAAACCACTCCTGCCTCACTTCCCAGGGGCAACCGCTTTCAATTAGGGTGAGATTTCCCACCATATCTCTAACTAGTTTGCTTGCACTATTTTTGACTATTCAGTTTTAGGCATTCACTATTGACTCCCATTTAAAAAAAGACAAAGCTTTAATTTTCTTTCATATCACTTGCCCCAGCTCCCACCATACCAAATGCACACTTCCCATCCCCTCTCCTTCTGGTATACTGTTGTCAATATTCTCGTTAGCTCAGTGTTCTGTGTTTTCATTAGTATGATGACAAAATTTCCATCGGCAGCTGCCCAGTTGTGTGGCATGAAAGAGAGCATCCGAGGGTTCAACTGATTCTTAATTTCTCAACCTCCTTGAGAAATGACAGTTGATTTACAGTGTTGTGTTAGTTTCAGGTGTACAGCACAGTGATTCAGTTTTTTTTTTTTTTTTTTTTTACAATTATATATTATTATGTTTATTTTTGTTACATAAATACTCTTAATGAAACAAAACAACGCTATACTTAGTTACTAGTGACAATTAGTACTAATTAATAATAAGACTAATTAAACAAATAATATGTGTTAGAAAAACATAACAATATCTTATAATTTTTTTCTATCTTCCAACACTTATTTTAACATTTATTTTCTTTATGTTTTAACTCTTCACTGAGTATTTAAACTTTGTAGGTTTTATTATCATATATTCTTTTTTTTTTTTTTTTGGTGTGTTAGCTTCTGCTTTATAACAAAGTGAATCAGTTATACATATACAATATGTTCCCATTTCTCTTCCCTCTTGCATCTCCCTCCCTCCCACCCTCCCCATCCCATCCCTCTAGGTGGTCACAAAGCACCGAGCTGATCTCCCTGTGCTATGCGGCTGCTTCCCACTAGTTATCTATTTTACATTTGGTAGTGTATATATGTCCATGACACTCTCTTACCCTGTCACATCTCACCCCACCCCCTCCCCATATCCTCAAGTCCATTCTCTAGTAGGTCTGTGTCTTTATTCCCGTCTTGCCACTAGGTTCTTCATGGCCTTTTTTTTTTTTTTTTTTTTTCCCTTAGATTCTGTATATATGTGTTAGCATACTGTATTTGTTTTTTCTCTTTCTGACTTACTTCACTCTGTATGACAGACTCTAACTCCATCCACCTCATTAGTGATTCAGTTTTATGTGTGTGTGTGTGTGTGTGTTCTTTTTCAGATTCTTCTCCCTTATAAGTTATTATAAAAGATTGAGTATAGTTCCCTGTGCTATACAGTAGGTCCTTGTTGGTTATCTATTTTATATATAGGAGTGTGTATATGTTAATCCCAAACTCCTAATTTATCCCTCCCCACCCCTTCGCTTTTGGTAACCATAAGTTTGTTTTCTATGTGTATTTGTTTTCTCTGTGTTTTGTACATAAGTTCATTTGTATCTTTTTTTTTTTTTAGATTTTACATATAAGGGATATCATATGAAACAGTACTTGTCTTTCTCTGTCTGGCTTACTTCACTTAGTATGAACCATCCATGTTGCTGCGAATGGCATTATTTCATTCTTTTTTATGGCTGAATAATATTCCATTGTATATCTTTGTCACATCTTTTTTTTTTTTTTTTTTTAGATATGTACCAGGGGAACTTGTACTATGAGTTTGACTGCAAAGCTTGGAATTCACCTCAATGGCTATATTTCCCAGGGACTTGTGCTGGCAGGGCCCCCAGTTACAGGGTATCCAGCCCCAGAGTAGCCACCTGGTCTGAGGCCCCCACTGTCCTGGCACAAACCTGACTCTATCCCACAGACCAAGTGGTACAGGCCCCAGGAAGTTGCCTGGTCCCAGGCAGGCCTAGGCAGGCCAAAGTCTGACCCATCTAGCCTCCAATCCTTTGTCAGAGTTTCAAAACCCATATTAACCACTCATAACATGCTGTGTCACATCTTTTTTATCCATTCATTTGTTGATGAACATTTAGGCTGCTTCCATGTCTTGGCTATTGTAAATAGTGCTGCTATGAACATTGGGGTGCATGTATATTTTTGAATTAGAGTTTTCTGTAGATATGCCTATCCAGGAGCGGAATTGCTGAATCATATGGCAACTCTATATTTAGTTTTTTAAGGAACCTCCATACTGTTCTCCTCAGTGGCTGCACCAATTTACATTCCCATTAACAGTGTAGGAGGGTTCCCTTTTCTCCACACCCTCTCCAGCATTTATTATTTGTAGACTTTTTAATGATGGCCATTCTGACTGGTGTGAGGTGATACCTCATTGTAGTTTTGATTTGCATTTCTCTAATAATTAGCAATGTTGAGCGTTTTTTCTTGTTAGCCCTTCTTGATTTATTAAATTTAGACATTATCTAATGGCTTCTTGCTATAATAGATGAAGACTGAACTTAGTTATAACTCTCCCACTATAGTTATAGCATTATTTTTAGTTCCTCCATTAACTATCTGTATAACTTTAAACACTTTGGTCACCTCTTTAGTTCTTGTTCTACCAACCATACATAGCATTTTAAAACTATATATATACATATACACGTATGTGTATATATATTTACTTCTCTTCTTTTTCATTTATATCTCTTGCTCATTTATACTTCTCAGCTTGTCATCTGTAATTTTTCCTTTGTGTTTTTAAGATCAATACATTAATAACTATAACTAAAATTAATTGTCATGTTTTGCCTATATGTTGATTCAAAAGTTACAAATTAATAAAAACAATTTTAAAGATTATGAATATGTAAATATTTTCATTGTATATTCAACTAGAGCATTTTGATTACATTTCATTTTTTGTTCAGATTTTATATTTTCCTGGAATTTTTAACTGCCTTTCTTTTCTTTTCCATTGTCTGCCTGAATTACAAGCTTAAGTTTCTAACTAAGAATAGAATATATATAGAATACATCCTTTTCCTTGATTTTTATTCTCTGGTGGCCTCTGTTGTCTTGCTTTAGTCTGGACTGATTCCTCTCTCATTGTGCTGAACAGGTTTTATCCTGGAACCTTAACCTCCTGGGTTGAATTTGTTGTTTCCAGGGTCCTGTGTCTTCCTCTTTCTTGTTTTACTCTCTTATTTTGCTGGAGTACATCCCCAAGTACTTTTCTTGAAAAGAAAATCATCTTTGTCTTAATTTTACACTTGATTGATAGTTTGACAGGGTGGACAATTCTCTGTTGAAACAAAACTTTTCTCAGAAATTTGAAGGCTCTGTCTGTTCCAGTGTTTTCTAGAATTCAATATTTCTGATGGAATGTCTGAGGCCAGTTTGGTTCTGGTTCCCCTGTAGACATTTTATTTTCCCTTTCTAGAAGTTTCTAGGATAGTTTTCTTTATCCTTGGCAGTCTTGAACCTGTGTTTCTTTCTCTCATTTTCTCTCTCTCTCTCTCTTTTTTTCTGGGACTTCTACAAGTCAGGTGGATTAATTCTATATGTCTCTCTTTTTATAAAAAAAATTATTTATTTATTTGGCTGCACTGGGTCTTAATTGCTAGCATGAGGGATCTTTGTTGTGGCATGTGGGATCTTTTTAGTTGTGGCATGCGGGATCTTTTAGTTGAGGCATGCGGGATCTAGTTCCCTGACCAGGGATCAAACCTGGGCTCCCTACACCGGGAGCATGGAGTCTTAACCACTGGACCACCAGGGAAGTTCCCTATATGTCTCTCATCTTCTTTCTTTTATTTAATATTTTCCTTTCTTTTTATTCTCTTTGCTAGGAGATTCTCCTAAGTTTATTTTCCAATCATTCTGATAATTTTAAAATTTCTTTTGGATTATTCCTTTTATTCATATTACTGTATCTCACTATTATTTTATGTGGTTTTGTCTCAAATCTCTCTGAGGATAGTAATTAGCAATCTGCTCTGTCTCTGAATTACCCATTTCTTATTGTTTTTGTTGGTCTTTCTCTGTCACATTGTAAGCTTCCCTCAAAAGCCTAGTAAATTTTTAGTTGTTTGGGTGTATTTAAGAATGAGGCAATAGAAAAAGGTGACTGGGAGGTGTGTGCATGAGGGCAGAGCTTGTTAACTGGTAGCTTTGCTTTGAGGAAAGTAGGCAGGAAGTTGGACTTTACCAAGGAGACTCCTAATGCCCTACACTGGCCACCCTAGTTTTTCACAGTTTGTCCATTCTTAAAAGAGAAGAACCCTCTTATTTGTTTGGAGTATGGAGGGGGTGATTGGAGAATATCAGATGACTAGGAGTTTTGCACGAGGTGGAGGCAGGGGGTAAGTTGGGGGACAGTTGTTTTCTTGTTCCATCAATCTCCTTCTTTTTGTCCCCCCCATCTTACTACCACTCTCTGACACTTGGCATTTCTGAGTTGGGAGCCTCCCTGGAGCTGTTCAAGGCAGAGGTCTCGTTCTTTAGCTGTGGCCCCTTCTATGAGTCCTGTAGGCTGTCGCGTCCTCCACCGTTTCATCCCTTGCCAGTTCCTTATGTATTATTTTATGTCTTTCAGAGATTTATCAAAATTCATGGTCCATTGATGGGTACTCCCACTCTCTTTATTGTGATGGACTTTAAAATACTTTTAATGTCATTTTAATGAGGTCTTGTAAGGGAGTAACAGCAGTGTATTATCTTGAATTAGAAACTGTTTGTTTTGATAGGTATAGTAGAAAGATCTTGGGTTCGTTGACAGATCTGGATTCCAGGTACCTAGTTCAATGCATTTTTATGACACTTTATCCCTTCTATCAATGGCTGTGGTTTGTTATTATGTGGAAGACTGGAGAAACACTGAGAAGAGTCGGCTAAACAATTCATCTGTCTGAGGCCCAGGTCCTTCACTCTTAAGTCATTCATGCAATTCATAAGCATCTACCTGATACATGGTTTTGTGTTAAGTGCTGGAGAAACAAATATGAAGTAGCCATAGTCCCTTCCTGTCAGGTATTTGGGGTGGGGCTTGAATAAAGACAAAAGAATAAGATTTTATGGCGAGTGCTATGATAGAGATATGTAACAGGTGATGTATCAGAATAGAGGAAGGTGGGGACTTCCCTGGTGACGCAGTGGTTAAGAATCTGCCTGCTAATGCAGGGGATATGGGATCGGGCCCTGGTCCGGGAAGATCCCACGTGCCGCGGAGCAACTAAGCCCATGGGCCACAACTACTAAGCCTGTCCTCTAGAGCCTGTGAGCCACAACTACTGAAACCCGCACGCTTAGAGCCCGTGCTCCGCAACAGAGAAGCCACCACAATGAGAAGCCCACGGACCGCAAAGAAGAGTAGCCCCTGCTGGCTGCAACTAGAGAAAGCCCACACGCAGCAACGAAGACCCAATGCAGCCAAAAACAAACAAACAAACAAATAAATAAATAAGATAAATTTATTTTTAAAAAAAGACTAGAGGAAGGTGAAATTATGGAAGGTTTCACAGAGGAAGTGATATTTAAGCTTCTACAAGAGTTCTCCAGATTGGCAAGGGAGAGGAAGGTATTCCAGACAGAGAAATGAGCACGTATTTAAGCATGGAGTCATGACAGAGCTTGGTGTTTTCTGGAAACATTCCTGAATAATAATAATTCCAGTAATAATTCCATGTAACTGAGAGGAGCATAGGTACTTGTGGAGGAATGATAAGTGAGACTAGAGAGTTAACAATGACAGCTAACACATCTTATATGTACAATTACTATGCACATTTACAGATGAGAAAACTGAGGCACAGACTCACATGACCTTAAGGTCCCCCAGTTAATAAGTTGGGGAGCTGGCATTTGATCCCTACCGGTCTGGCCCTAGAGCTTATTCTTTTTGTTCAGGGGTTAGATGATCAAGGACTTTATTAAGGAGTTTGGTTTTGTTCCTTCAGACACACTTTAAGGTAGGGGAGTGATGTAATCTGTGTTGTGTTTTAGAGACATAACTCTGGAGCTATCATTTGGAATCCTGTTAGGCCAGAGTCAGAGAGCTCAGAGAGCAAGTTAGGGGTTGATTGCACCATGTATCAGGCAATGGATGAGGGCTCCTGAGTTTAGAAGGAAAATAGGGCTGCAACGGAAGAGGCAATTATGAAAGTTATTTCAGAGGCAGAATCGACAGAACTTGGTCACTGACAAGACATGGGAGTTAGGAGAAGATGGGGTCAAGATTGGGTGGCTGCGTGCTGGTGGTTTGTTTGTTGTATCCAGGAGTACATGACGAGCATGCTTGGGAGAGCAGAGAGGCAGAGAATGAGTCTGTGTTGAACATGGTGCAATTGAGGTGACTGTACGATATCCAGGTAGCCAAGTCCAGCAGTGTTTGGAAAGATGAGTCTGGAATGTGGGGGAGACATCTGTGCGGGGGGTACAGAGCTGGGAGTCACTGGCTCATAAGGAAAATGAAATCATGGGGGTGGATATGAAGAGAGTATGTGGTATGAAGAGAACCAGGGTCAAAGTCCTGGGAAGCATCAGAATTTATGAGGACCATGCCTGGAAAGTTGGCTGATGACATCCTTGAGAAGAGGTGGAGGGGTGTGGGAGAAGTTAGGAATATTCCAGCACTGCCACTGGACCCTGTGGTGTGTGGGGCTGAGGGCTGAAGGGAGGTGGCCTCAGGGGACAGCAGGTCTCTGAAAGGCAGGATGAGGAGGCCAGGGGTGAAGCCATGATGCAGAAAAGAGTTTTCCCAGAAATGAGGACTCCAGGAGGAAGAGAAGAAAGGGGTGGCAGGGAGGAGAGCATTCAGAAGCACTGGGGAGGAGAGAGTATGCTTGACCATGAGTTGAGTGGCCGAGGGCACCATAGAGGGTGGGCAAGGGAGGGGCAGAAGCCATTCCAAAGTGGCTTGTCATGTGGTGCATATATGCGATGGAATACAACTCAGCTGACAAAAGGAATGAACTAATGCTGTTTGCAGCAACATGGATGGACCTAGAGATGATGATATTAAGTGAAGTAAGTCAGACAGAGAAAGACAACTCTCATATGATATTGCTCATATGTGGGATCTCAAATATGCTACAAATGAATTTATTTACAAAACAGAAACAGACTCACAAACATTGAAAACAAACTTATGGTTACCAAAGGGGGAAGGGGAGGAGGAGGGATAAATCAGGAGTTTGGGATTAGCACGTGAGAATTACTATATATAAGATAAATAAACAAGAATGTCCTGATGTATCGCACAGGGAACTATCTTTGATATCCTGTAATAAAGCATAACGGAAAAGAATATGTAAAAGAATATATATATATCAATATATATTTGAATCACTTTTCTGTACACCAGAAACTAACACAACATTTTATTTTTAATTAATTAATTTATTTTTGGCTGTGTTGGGTCTTCGTTGCTGTGCGCAGGCTTTCTCTAGTTGTGGTGAGTGGGGGCTACTCTTCCTTGCAGTACTCGGGCTTCTCATTGCCATGTCTTCTCTTGTTGTGGAGCACGGGCTCTAGGCACGCGGGCTTCAGTAGTTGTGGCACGCGGGCTCAGTAGCTATGGCGCACGGGCTTAGTTGCTCCGCGGCTCACAGGCTTTTCCTGGACCAGGGCTCGAACCCGTGTCCCCTGCATTGGCAGGCGGATTCTTAACCACTGCGCCACCAGGGAAGTCCCAAACACAGCCTTTTAAATCAACTATACTTCAAGAAAAAATAAAAATAAAAACAAAGTCGCTTCTCTTCTCTCAGCTGCTTTCAGTCTCTAGTCTGCTCAGGTGCCTGCAGGTGGTGGTCAGCCCTGTAGATCTGCTGGGTTGGATCTGGGTTCCTGAAGTGCTGATGTGCAGGAACCACTGTGTATTTTTACATCC
This sequence comes from Balaenoptera physalus, assembly GCF_965194825.1. Lineage (NCBI taxonomy): Eukaryota > Metazoa > Chordata > Mammalia > Artiodactyla > Balaenopteridae > Balaenoptera > Balaenoptera physalus. The sequence goes on from NC_138894.1 coordinate 38,989,083, forward strand.
ACATATTTGACTTCCCCTGACCTGAGGACAGATGTGGAAACAGCAAGCTTGGCCAGCCAAAGTAAGCAGAGAGCCTTACAAATCCAAACCTTTCTGTTTTCACTGGAACGTCAGGACCCAGCTTCATTCCTCCAATCTGCTCCGGTCCAAAGGAAAATGGACCATTTCTATTCTTTGAGTAGAGTGTGACGACTGCATGCCACATGTTTGATGGGCTGGTCTGGACCACCACACATCCTGGTCCCCGGCTACTCCTGGGGCCTCCTTCCAGACTCCCTGCAGGTGTCTTGATTGGTTTCTGAGTGTCTCCTGAGTTTCTCACAACAGCCCATCCAGTAGGTATTATATCGATCTTGTTTGCAATTAGAAAAAAGCGAAGCTGGAGATCACACAAATATGAAGTGAGAGAAGTAGAATTTATTTTATTGAACTTTTCTTTTGTTATGAAACATTTCAAACAAACAGAAACATTCCAAATATAGCATATCTGATACCTTCTGTACCCACTGATGGTTCTATAGGACCCTAACGTTAAGCCATTCTTTTTTTTTTTTTTTTTTTTTTAATAAATTTATTTATTTATTTATTTTTGGATGTGTTGGGTCTTAGTTTCTGTGCAAGGGCTTTCTCCAGTTGCGGCGAGCGGGGGCCACTCTTCATCGCGGTGCGCGGGCCTCTCACCGTCGCGGCCTCCCCCGTTGCAGAGCACAGGCTCCAGACGCGCAGGCTCAGTAGTTGTGGCCCATGGGCCTAGCCGCTCCGCGGCACGTGGGATCTTCCCGGACCGGGGCACGAACCCGTGTCCCCTGCATTGGCAGGCGGACTCCCAACCACTGCACCACCAGGGAAGCCCTGAGCCATTCTTGCACCAGATTTTTTAAAGAAAATACTAATATATCTAGTTGAAACTCTCTGTCTCCCTTCCTGATGTTTTCCCCTCCCTATCTCTTTAAAGCTAACCACTATTTGAAGTTGACATTTATTATTACCATGCAAATGTTTATGTTTTATTGCATATATTGTATTAAAAACAACCTCTGGTATTATTTTGCATGCATTCAAGTGTTGCATACGTGGTATTAAACTCTGCATTTCTTTTTTATTTTTGGATTCCACTTGAGTGTATTGAAGATATCCAGTGGAGATTGTAGACGTGTTCACTTCAGCTTGCAATGAGCAATCAGGCTTTGTCAGCTCTGACATGAAGTGATCATAGGCTATGAAAGTTTAGTATCTCACAATTCCCTTCCAGTCTTAATAACTCAGAGCTATAACTCCTTAGCTCCTAATTTGGATGTTTAGGTCAATTTCCTTACTTCCTTGGATAATACTTTATTGTTGGAAATTTGTCTTGGTCAAGGCTTTCTTGCCAAACCATTCTCTATAGTGAATGAAACATGTACAATATTTTCCATAGTGCAGAGGTGGGGTGGAGGATGGGGAGAAATGTGGGTCAACCAAAAAGTCAGAGGACATAGAACTATCAGAATCTTCTCGACAATGTTTGCAACAGTCTCAAGGTTCTTTATTACTCCTATTTCTTCTTGATGAGTCTCTCCTCTTTGGCAAAAAGAACTCTCCTGGTATTGAATTCAACAGGAAGTGGAATGTTTGGGCTTTATTGAAAGTATTTCCCATGTTTTGACTATTTACCATGAGTCAAAGACAATGAAATAAAAAATCACAGCTGTCTTCATCAATGATGAGCTCTTCTGCTTCTGGAATAGTAATGTACAATGTTTTCTGCAGATTTACAGAATGTCCAGAATTCTCTGTAGTGATGGAAGTGTTCAATATCTATCCTGTGCAGTATAGTAGCTATGAGCCACTAACCACGTGTGGCTATTGAGTACTTGAATTGTGGCTGATGTGACTAAGGAACTGAATTTTAAAATTTTATTTATTTTCTTAATAATTTAAATTAGAATAGCCTCACAGACCTGGTGACTACTGCACTAGACAGCACTGTTCTAGAGAATTTAGACCAATATATGGTGAGAGAGGGACTTCCCTGGCAGTCCAGTGGTTAAGACTCCACGCTTCCACTGCAGGGGGCATGGGTTCTATCCCTGGTTGGGGAACTAAGATCCCACATGCTGCGAGGCCAAAAAAAAAAAAATGTATTGGGAGAGTTTCAACAAGTCTTAATAAATCAAGTGAGTTCACATTAAATTGCAATGGATTTATTTGCTCTTTCTTTCCCCAAATCTGAAGTTAATATAAGAAACTGGTTAGCTTGTAAACGATTGTACAGAGTATTGTTTCTCCAAGAGCTTCCGCTAATCTGTTGTTTGTAGTCAGCATATTCTTGTGATTCTTGTTGGAGTTGATGAGTTTGCTTGCACTGTCATTGTCTCTGGCCTCAGGGCTCACTCAGTCCACATCATTTCCAAGCTCTGTTGATTCTGAGTCCTTTCAGCGCTGGTTGTTCTTAGCCGCCCTCTGAGAGATGGGCGAGAGTGGGGATCTGCACCTACCCAGGCCCTGATTGCAGTCCTGGATCTGAGCTTGGTCTGAATCAGCTTTCATTTCTTTAAAACTTTTTATTTTGAAATAATTTTAGACCTACAAAAATGTTCCAAATAGTACAGTGGCATAAAGAGTCTTGTAGTTTATTCTTCACCCAGATTCCCATTTGTTCATGTGGTTAATATTTTACTACCTTTGCTTTATTCTTCCTTCCCCCTCTTTATGTCTACATCAACATCTATATCAGTCTGTCTATTCTTCCTCCTTTTCTCCTTCTTCCTCTTCTTCTCCTTCTCCTTCTTTTTCTCTCTATCTCTCTCTCTCTATTTCTCTTACAAACAGGAACATTCTCTTATATAACAACAGTACAATTATCAAAGTCATAAAATTAACATGAATACAATATTACTAACTGTTCTATAGATCTCATTCAAATTTTTCTAGTTGTCCCAATAATGTCTTTTATAACAATAACAACAAAAATCTTCTGATCCAACATCCAACCCAGGATCACAGGCTGTGTTTGTTTTTTTTGTCTTGTTAGCCTCCTTTAATCAGGAACAGTTCTACAGTGTTTATCTTTCCATGGTCTTGATATTTCTGAAGAGCGTAGGTCAGTTATTTTGTAAAATTTCCCTCAATTTGTATTTGTTTGATGTTTCCTCATGATTGGATTTAGCTTATACATATTTGGCAAGAACGTTACAGAAATGGTGTCCTTCTCAATGCATCACATACAGAAGCACATGATATCCATTTTTCATTTGTGATTCCTTGCTGAAGGTGCTATCTGCCAGGTTTCTCCATTATAAAGTTGCTCTTTTTCCTTTTGTAATTAATGTGTCTCTGGTGAAATATTTTGAGACTACCTAAATATCCTGTTTCTTGTCATACTTCTGCCCATTAGTTTCAGTATCTACTTTTCATTCTTATTTGAAATAATTGTTACTATTGTGGTTGCCAAATGATTAGCTAATTATATCATTGTTTCTGGTCGGCATTTATTTGTCAACATTTTTTATTTTTTGTCTGTATCTATCTATCTATCTATCGATCTACCTATCCTCTATCTCTCTATCTTTATCATATAGCCATCTATCTCAGTATAAACTCATGGATTCTTATTTCTTTACATGAATTTTATTCTATCACTATCACCATTTATTATGAGGCCAAACTTTCCCAGATGTGAGCTGTGGGAATCCCTTCATTCTGGTTCCTTTGTTTTATTTAATTTAATTTATTTTTTTTATATATCTTCCCGTCTTTTTTGGAGCAATTTATTACTTTCTGATATAACAAAATGTTCCAGTCTCATTTTTTGTGTGTACCAACCTTGGAATCAGTCATTTTTTTAATGAAGACCAGCTTTCATTTTGATGATCACATGCTGTAGTGTGAACAGGAGGCAAAAGCCAAAAGAAGGAGTTGTGACACTAAAAGACAACAGAGTGTATGAATGAACTAGAAACGTACGTTGCCTTACAGATAGAAATAGCAAGGAAGCTTGCTTGTCAATGTTGGGTTAAGGGAGAAAATTTTCTCTTGAGACTTCCTAACCATAAACCGGCACTCATTCAAGTTTGTAACTCAAATTTACACTACCTGCATGGTTCTAAACACTTTTAGGTCAAAATTTATTTTAAAATGTTCTGGATTGGTAATGATTCCAGAAATTTGGAAGAAGCAAAACTAAATCCTCTTTGGAGAAATGCAATCAAAACAAAAACCTCAAAGTTTTCCATGAATAAAGTTCGGAGGAATGTGGGCTCAGAGACAACGTCAAAAAGCATTTAAGGAGACAAGGCACTCTGAGGAAAAGCCAGCAGGAACAACAAACCACAGAATAAGGCCAACATAGTTTTTAGGTATGGGAATTATCAAGTACAAAATGTAACTTAAGCATGTTTAATATACTTAGAGAAAGAAAAGTGGTGATTAAAAATATAAGATACAAGTTATTATGAATGATAAACAGGCATACTTGAAAAACAATCAAATAGAATTTTTATGAAAAACAAATATAATAATTGAAATAAAAAACTCAAATGATGGTTTAAATTTAAAGAGAAAATTAGATATAGGTGATAAAAACATGAACAGGAAAATAGGTCTGAAGAAATTATCCAGAATGCATAACAGAGAGACAAAGCAGTAGAAAAATGAAAGACAGATTAAAAGGCATGAAGGACAGGGTGAGGAGGTCTAACTTATGTCTAATTGGACTTCTAGGAGGAAGGACAGAGAGAATGAAAGAGAGACAAATTTTGAAGAGATAATGACTGAAAAATTTTCAGAATTGATGAAACATATGTGCATACTTCAGACTTAAGGAGCTCAATGAATTTACAGCAATATAAGCAAAATTTTCCTTAGACAGATAGTAGTGGAACTGAAGAATACCAAAGACTATGGAGACGTCTTAAAAATAGCCAAAATGTAAAGGCAGACTAACACAAAGGAACTACAGAACTCACAGTGGATGTCTCCAAAATGGTATCTGGAAGACAATGGAATAATATCTTCAGTATTCTGAGAGACAGTAACTGTCAACCTAGAATTGCATACATAGTGAAACTATCAAGAGAGAAAGAGGGAAAAATAAAAATATTGTTTGGTCAAATGAAAAAATCAGAGCCTTTGTAGTGAAGAGATTTTACACTAAAGGAAATTCTAAAGATGCACTTAGGGTACACAAAAATATTTGATGGGCAGTCCACTGCAAGAAGGAATGAAATAAATCATTAAATATGTGGATATCTAAACAAACAATGATTGAGTTAAACAATAGTTAATGTCTAATGATGTATAAAAATCACAAAACAAGTAGAATTAAAATATTGAACAAAAATAAAATATGTTTGGAAGGGATGATTAGATTTAAAACAGTCTAAGTTTTTGTATTGTTTAAAATGGGAGTGTGTGTAGACTAAGTTTAGATAAATTAAATTTATCGAGTGATGTCAACAAGACGGCCAAACAAGATGTCCCTCACTTGTATTACCCACCTCAACAACAATTTAGCACCTATCTGTGGAAAAAGTACCTTTGTGGGAAATGTGGGATCCAGCATCATATGTCAAGAGGTCCAGGGGAGTCTTGTTCATCCATGAATCAGATAATAGGCGTACAGACCTTGGTGAGAACCCTCCTCAGACTGTAATTTCTCCCATGTGGGAAGTGAGAGAGTGAGTGACCACCCAGCCTCCCCAGCTATGTGGGATGCTGCCAAAGAGGTCCATTTCTCTTTTGACCCATCCAGAGTACTCAGTCATGAGTTGAATGACTGGAGGTGGGGGTAGTGGGGGAGCAGCTGGGAGGGACGCAGCTAGGACTTGGAGGGCCTTGAAGGGACATGGATCCTGCTAACTGCATCCTATTAACTGTGGGACTCCATTAGGAAGCCCACCAATGAGCCCCTGGGGATGCCTCACCTACTGATACCCCAGCTGGCCCGTTGCACCCCCAGTGCTCTGGGTGCCTCACCCACTCACTTCTCCATCCTGTGGTCAGCTCCCTGTGCATACTTGTGATGGTGGCATGAGCAAGCCTTGGTAGATGGCTAGTGAGAACACACAGAAAGCTGGACCATACTGCCCGGCCAGGGAGAGACCACAAAATTGAGATTTAGTACTGCCCTGAGAACAAAAGGGAGGCTGTCAGCACTCAGCCTGGTGTATTGCAAGATTGAGGGTAGGCATACAAGCTTAAGAATCCTGCCACAAGAGGGAGCAATAAGGGTAGAGTAGGAATATCCATAACCAGTCTGAGGAAACCTCAGCATCCCTAGCAGGGCTGAAGGAAGGTAATTCTTTCCTGAAGTCAGTTAGTGAAGACCAGAGGAGGTGACAGCAACTTCAAACGCAAAGAGAGCAATGCAAGCCTTCAAGGAACATGAATATCAAGGAAATTTGATGTCACCAAAAGATCACAATAATTCTTCCAGTGACTGAACCCAAGACCTGGAGATCTACCCAATAAAGATGTCAAAAGAGCTGTTTTAAAGAAGCTCAATGAGCTACAAGAAAACACAGAAAGACAATTTAACAAAATCAGGAAAACAATGCACCACCAAAATGAGAAGTTTAACAAAGACACAGAAATCATTAAAAAGAACAAAAATACATGGCTTCCCTGGTGGCGCAGTGGTTAAGAATCTGCCTGCCAATGCAGGGGACACGGGTTCAATCCCTGGTCTGGGAAGATCCCACATGCCGTGGAGCAACTAAGCTCGTGTGCCACAAATACTGAGCCTGTGCTCTAGAGCCCGTGAGCCACAACTACTGAGCCCACGTGCCACAACTACTGAAGCCCGCGCGCCTAGAGCCCATGCTCCAGAATGAGAGAAGCCACTGCAATGAGAAGCCCGCGCACCGCAATGAAGAGTAGCCCCCACTCGCCACAACTAGAGAAAGTCCGTGCGCAGCAACGAAGATCCAACACAGCCAAAAATAAATAAATAAATTAAATAAATTAAAAAAAAAAAGAACAAAAATACAATGAATGAAATAAAAAATGCAATAGAGAGCATCAACAGCAGAATGAATTAAAGAGAAAAAAATCTGTGAATTAAAAGATAATAACTATGGAATTATCCAGAGGGGAAAAATCTTTTAAAATTAAAAAAGAGTGAAGAAAACCTGCATGATTTTTGGGCCACCATCAAAAGAAATGATCTGCAAATTATGGGAGTCTCAGAAGGAGAAGAGAGGGAGAAGGGGGTGGAAAGCTTATTTAAAGACAAAATGGCTGAGGACTTTCCAAATCTGGGGAGAGATTTGGACATCCAAGTTCATGAAGTGAATAGGTCCCCAAACAAACTCAATGTTAAGATATATTCTCTAAGACCCATTATAATAAAGCTGTCAAAATCAAAGCAAAGAGGGAATCTTAAAAACAGCAAGAGAAAAGAAGGTTGTAACTTACAAGGGAACCCCCTACAAGGCTATCAGTGAATTTCTCAGCAAAGGCCTTACATGACGAGAATGAACCCACAGAAATGCATTTCTGGGGGCTCTGAGAAGCTCTGGTTCTCTATGTCTCTGTGCAGAAAGAATTCAGTGAGAGGCAGAGTGATAGATAAGAAGTGTTTTATTAGAATAGAATGCTTGTGAGGCTTACAAGTGGGCAGGCAAGATGGTGCTGCCCTGAGAGCTTAGTGGGCTACAGTTTTGTAATCAAAGGAAGAATAGGGAGGGGGAGAAGACCACCTCCTTCCTCATTCTTGAGTAGACGTGAAGCTTCCATCATCAGCTCCTCCTCCACGTTGGGCAGGGGAGTTTTCTTTTCCCTACGTGGACAAGCTGGGACTGTCATGGGGCAATGGAAATGAGCAAAAAGGCAGTAACATATACTAAAATATGGTAAATCACCTCAGGTTTCAGTATAATGTCTCCTTATATTTTTGTTTGTAGTGTGAGCAGAGTAGCATGTCCTAGGCATCATTAACCTACTGAGCTCACTGGGCAGGATGTGGGTCTCATTCCACCATTGTTTTATTGTTTTGGGGCATGTCTCATGCTTCTGTTGCATGATTTTGTTGCTAGGCAAGCCTGTTTGGTTTTGTGGTTAAGCAAACCTGCTTTCTTTCTTTTTTTTTGTTTTTAAAAATTTATTTATTTATTTATTTATGGCTGTGTTGGGTCTTCGTTTCTGCGCGAGGGCTTTCTCTAGTTGCGGCAAGTGGGGGCCACTCTTCATCGCGGTGCGGGGACCTCTCACTCTCGCGGCCTCTCTTGTTGTGGAACACAGGCTCCAGACGCGCAGGCTCAGTAGCTGTGGCTCACGGGCCCAGTTGCTCCGCAGCATGTGGGATCTTCCCAGACCAGGGCTCGAACCCGTGTCCCCTGCATTGGCAGACAGATTCTCAGCCACTGCGCCACCACGGAAGCCCAGACCTGCATTATTGAGTGATCGTTAACTTACAGGGGTCTCCCATACTTTTTTTTTTTTTTTTTTACTTATGATCCCTTAGTGGGATTAACTATTTAATCACCTACTTTGTCCCTTTACTCTGTCCCTATCAAGATCCTCCTCTACCAGTATCCCATCCCAGTTTTACCATTTGTGAAAGTTTTAATAATTGCATCACCACAGCACACCAAGGGCTCTCCATGCTCCGTCTACCACCAGTGAAGGGGTGCTCATTGCCTAAGGGATTGCTGTGAGATATCCAGCTACAGAATCCAATGTTAGAGTCTGCTTCCTAAGACCATTTCTGGTGACAACTGTCTTAGATCCCTTGAAACAGAGCTGATGAGCTATATGGGGAGTGTTCTCAGATTAAAAGTAAAGAAGGAAGGAGTGGATAGAGGGAGAAGCTGCTCTGCAGTGTAGTTGTAACTGAGGCCTCACCTGACTCTACAGGGATCTCTGGAGCTGACATGGTTCTTCTGAGTTTTCCCAATTTGAGACAAGAGGGTCTCTGTATTTATGCATCAGCCAGTCATTGGCCATGGGCTCACCCAGGGAGGGAGCATAACCTTGGCCAAGGCCAAGAACAAGTCCTACTGAAGGACATAGCTGTGAGCAGCTGATATTCCCAGCAGCTGGGGGTCATATGTCATTTGTCGGCCTTGGGAAGGGGATCTTGTCAGAGAACCATACTATCCACAACAAAATTTCATAATGGTGAGTGAGAAACACAAGATAAAAATTGTATTTATAATGTGACCTCAACATTTTAAAATGTGAATATATAAAAAAATGACTGGAAGGAAATAAACTAAACTGTTTGAGAGGTTTTGTCTTGGAATAATGGGTGACTTTCATTCCCCCTCTCCCCAGCCCCTATCTTATAAACACACATAAAAAACCTTAGAGTATCTTAGGGAAAACATAAAACCATCCCACCGATTCCTCTCTATGAGCTGTTCAAATCAGTCAGAAGTGAACATCAGTGTCACTTGAATGGATAAACATGCTGTAGTACATCCAAACAATAGAATATTATTCAGCAATAAAAAGAAATGAGCTGGGCTTGCCTGGTGGTGCAGTGGTTAAGAATCTGCCTGCCAATGCAGGGGACACGGGTTTGAGCCCCGGTCCTGGAAGATCCCACATGCCACGGAGCAACTAAGCTCATGCGCCACAACTAGTGAGCCTGCGCTCTAGAGCCCGCGAGCCAAAACTACTGAAGCCTGTGCGCCTAGAGCCCATGCTCTGCAACAAGAGAAGCCACCGCAATGAGAAGCCAGCGCACCGCAACGAAGATTAGCCCCTGCTCGTGGCAACCAGAGAAAAGACCGCGTGCAGCAACAAAGACCCAACGCAGCCAAAAAATAAAACAGAATAACAAAATAAATAAATTTATTAAAAAAAGAGAAAGAAATGAGCTATCAAGCAATGCAAAAACATGGAATCTTAAATGCATATTACTAGGTGAAAGAAGACAATCCGAAGGGGCTACGCGCTGTATGATTCCAGCTACATGGTATTTTGGAAAAGGCAAGACTATGGAGACAGTAAAAATATCAGAGGTTTCCAGTGTTCAAGGGGAGAGAGGAGGAGGGATGAAGAAGTGAAGCTCAGGGGATTTTTAGGGAGGTGGAACTATTCTGCATGATACTGTATGATACATGATGGATACATGTGCATTTGTCAAAATCTATAGAACTGTATGATACCAAGAATGAACTCTAATATGAACTGTGGACCTTACTATTGATTTATCAATTTGTCACAAATGTACTACACTAATGCAGGGAAAACTGTTCAGGGAAGAGGGGATATATAGGAACTCTCTGCACTATTTGCTCATTAAAAGAAAAAGAAAGAAAAAGAAGAAAGTGAATGTTAGTTTTTGTAATCTACTAGAGGCAACAACTTTAGCAGTAGTTGAGACTGAATTTAACAGATGGCAAGCTCAGCAAGCCAGGGTGAGATCTACTTATCATGGACTGAACAAAGCCTGCTCAGGCAGTTGTGAAATATCAGAACACAAATCTACAGATAAACAGCTTCTTTGTTTACTAATGCATTAATGGGTATCACAACAGCTTGACTCTTGATTCTGGAATTCTTGCTGTTTCCTCAATGAACCATGACACAACTGTTGAGTCTTGTTATGTGCATTCATAGAATGGCAGGGAATCTGGTCCTGTGACGGGACATTTGATAAACAAACAAGGCAAACTGGAGCTGATTCTTCTGGTGACTGCCAGTGCTGGCGCCTTTTTTCCCTTTTGGCACATACCCTAAATTCCTGGCATCTACTCTTATTTTTCCTCCCAGGCCAACTGCAAAAAGGACTTGACCTCAGCTGACATAGAATGTGGAAGATTGTGTATGCATTGAAAAGTAATTCAGTCTGTTGATGAAGTTAATGAATTTTCATAGGAATTTAGTCAATACCACTCAGTGAGAGTCCGCACTTTGAATATTTGCTCAAAGGCAACGGGGAAATAAGAACTTCTTTATCACTGCTGATTTTTTTTTTCTATAAATTTATTTATTTTATTTATTTATTTTTGGCTGCGTTGGTTCTTCGTTGCTGCAGACGGGCTTTTCTCTAGTTGAGGCGAGTGGGGGCTACTCTTTGTTGTGGTGCACAGGCTACTCACTGCGGTGGCTTCTCTTGTTGTGGAGCATGGGCTCTAGGCACTCAGGCTTCAATAGTTGCAGCACGCAGGCTTGGTAGTTGTGGCTCGCAGGCTCTAGAGTGCAGGCTCAGTAGTTGTGGCACACGGGTTTAGTTGCTCCGCGGCATGTGGGATCTTCCTGGACCAGGGCTCGAACCCATGTCCCCTGCATTGGCAGGCAGATTCTTAACCACTGCACCAGCAGGGAAGTCCCTATCACTGCTGATTCTTGAAAGTAAACATTGTCTCAGAGGGACTTCCCTGGTGGCACAGTGGTTAAGAATCTGCCTGCCAGGGACTTCCCTGGCGGCACAGTGGTTAAGAATCTGCCTGCCAATGCAGGGGACATGGGTTCGAGCCCTGGTCTGGGAAGATCCCACAAGCCATGGAGCAACTAAGCCTGAGTGCCATAACTACTGACACTGTGCTCTAGAGCCTGCGAACCGCAACTGCTGAGCCCAGGCACCACAACTACTGAAGCCCGTGTGCCTAGAGCCTGTGCTCTGCAACAAGAGAAGCCACTGCAATGAGAAGCCCGCACACCACAATGAAGAGTAGCCCCTGCTTGCCTCAACTAGAGAAAAGCCCACGCGCAGCAACGAAGACTCAACGCAGCCAAAATCAACCAAACAAAAAATAAATAAAATAAATTAAAAAGAAGCGTTGTCTCCGATACAGCTTCCGTTTCTATTGTTGATTTGCTTAAACATTGGACATGTTGAGATTCTTCACTTGTACGTTTATTCACTCAGCTAACACTGATTGACTACTATGAGACAGGCACCATATGCATAAGTTATTACTGGAGGGGCTGCACTATCATATAGTCTACTTTAGTATCAGCGTGTAGGGGGTGAGAGGACACTTTTACTTTTCTCTGCTTATTCTTGCCTTGACTATAGAGAAGATAACTCTGTCCTGCCTTCCATTCTTCTCTCTTTTCTTGCTTTTCTCTGAGGGTTGAGACCTGTCTGATTGGCAAGATAAGAAGAACCTTCCATTCATGGACAATACTACCAAATGGACAGTTACCATTAATTAGAAACAAGAACAATTCTCTTGCATTCTCTTAAAAAAAAATCCATCTGGAATCTCTTTTTCTATGTAGTGGAGATCTGACATCATTTTAGTATTAAGTTTTCCCATTTAGAAATGTAGTTCATGAAGTTTTATAGTTGTCTTCCTATAGGTTCTGCACATTTTTTTGGTTAGCTTTATTTCTAGTTATTATATATATACATATTCATGTATAATTTATACATACTTTAAAAATATAAATATGTAATTTATATTTTTTCTATTGTGAATGGACAGCTTTCTAACTGGTCATGATCATTGACTGTGTTGGTCATGTCCCTGGCTAGCTCACTGGCCTCCTTTATTAGTTCTAGAAATCTTAAAGTTGATTCTTATGGAATTTTTAGGCAGTCCAATACATTGTCTGCAAATAATGACAATTATTTTTTTCCTGATTTTTATAATTACTTTAAAATTTTTGTTCGTGTTATTGCACTGGCTAGGACAATAATGGTGATGGTTAGAACCCCTTCTTGTTTTTTATTTTAAAGGAAATACCTCTAATACTTCAACATTAAGTATAATGTCTGTGTAGTTTTTTTGGTGGATACCTGTTAACAGATTAAGGAAGTTTTTCTTCTTTTCTATTACTAACTTGCTAAGGAAATTAAAAAAAAATTTTTTTAAATCAGTTACCAGTTACTATTAATTAGAAGCAACAAAACTATGTCCAGGACATGGTGCTGAATGGGATCTCTTTGTTTTTACTAATGGTTCAAGATTAAATAAAGATAATAATATATTAAGAATCTCCTAAAAGCAAATATTGAAAAACCTATAAAAATGCTGATCTAAACATCAAAGTGGTAAGAGAACCAGTAGTCTCAGCCAGTAACATGTGTAGTGGCCAGGGTTTGTTGGGAGTGAGCATTTGTTTTGGTAGCTTTGATGGGGCAAATGGAAATGTCTGACAAAGGTAAGATGTGGAATTCTTCTCAAGCTCACTGCAGGTCTATTCCTCATAGCAGGGATTACATTGTCAGAGCAGATACAAATGTGAATGAGTCTGAAAGTCTGTTCAGCCTCATGGAAACACACAATGCAAAACCATGGAAACTGAACACATGTTGCCCAGACACTGACAATGTGTCCATATTAGCACCAGGAGGTGCTCATTACATCCAATTCTGCACAGAGTGGAGAAGGCAGCCAGATGTGGGGTTAGAAAGGAGTATTTGTACCAAATACTTACATGCCTATTTGAAGCAGGAAAGAAAACTTCTCTTCCTGGAGAGATGGCTGGGAGCCACATTACTCCTCTTAAGGCTGGTTTACTCACCCAAGGCTTGAGGTCCGTCATCTTTACCACCATTTGGAATGAGAGGAACTGAACAGGGTCTGTCTGGACTTTCCCTAAGCTCAACCCCATCAATCGTCAGTACTGTTCTCAGTGAAGGCACGCCCAACAGTACAGTTATTGCCACCAGAAGTTAAATAGTCCCTTGGTCATTTGCTACATCCTAATGACTATATTATCATGCCTGATGTCTTTAGCCAGCAGGACCACATAGCTGAGCCAACCCCACCAGGCCCTAGTTTATTCGCACCGTACTTAATTCCAGGTGTTGGATTATGAGAAAATTTGTAGCCTGATTTGACACCTCTTCCTTTTTGCCCCTCTTGTCTGGAATTGCTCCTCTCATGCTCCTGTCTGAGGATCTCTCATTGTCTTCTTTCTCACCCTTCGGAGCCTGCCTTTTGAATCCCCAGGCCACCTCTGCAGAGACAGAGGCTGCTTCCCATTCACTTGAAATCCACCCCAGCTGGGGAGAAGCTTGGTCCTTCAATTTCAGATAAATGCGAATGCTTCTGCATCACCTTTATCTACGAATTACTCTTTGCATTCATATGGAATATTTATCTCCAAAAGAGCTTGGGTGTAAATGCATATTATCATCAATTTCAAGCAGGTCTTTTATGACAGGAGTCCTGTAAATAATTTTAAGAGTAAAACTAAGCAAAAAGAAATGTGCTCTGTGTCCTGTAACGTTTGGGGTGGGGCTCACAGGGAGGAGAATGTCAAAGTGCTTGTATTTTATTTATCTATTTATTTATTTTTCCACAACTAATAATTATGATTATTATTTTAAATTAAAGTATAATTGACCTACAATACAGTTAGTTCCAGATGCACAGAATAGTGATTTGATATTTTTTAACATTACAAAATGATCACAGGTTGAGTGATGATCTGTCACCATACAAAGTTATTACAATACTATTGACTATATTCCCCATGCTGTATATTTCATCCTCATGACTTAATTGTTTTTGTAACTGGAAGTTTGCACCTCTTAATCTCCCTCACATCTCCCCACACCTCCCACCTATGGCAGCCACCTGTTTGTTTTCTGTATCTATAAGTCTGTTTCTGTTTTGTTATGTTAGTTCATTTGTTTTGTTTTTCAGATTCCACATATATGTAAAATTGTGATATTTGTTTTTCTCCGTCTGACTGATTTTACTAAGCATGATACCTCTAGGTCCATTCACGTTGTCACAAATGGTAATATTCCATTCTTTTTTATTGCTGGGTTATATTTCACTGTATATACATATCACATTTATGCACTCATCTATCAATGGACACTTAGGTTGCTTCCATATTAGCTATTGTAAATATTGCTGCAAGGAACATAGGGGTGCATACATCTTTTCTAATTAGTGGAATTGCTGGATTGTATAGTAGTTCTATTTTTAATTTTTTGAGGAATCTCCATACTGTTTTCCATAGTGGCTGCACTGATTTACATTCCCACCAACAGTGCAAGAGGGTTCCCTTTACTCCACACCCTCTCCAACATTTGTTATTTGTTGTTTTTTTGGCTGTGCCACACAGCTTGTGGGATCTTCGTTCCCCAACCACGGATCAAACCTGGGCCCCCAGCAGTGAAAGCGCCAGGTCCTAACCACTGGACCACCAGGGAATTCCCCATTGTCTTTTTTTTTTTTTTTTTTTGGCTGCCTTGCGTCTTCATTGCTGTGCACGGGCTTTCTCTAGTTGCAGTGAGTGGGGGCTACTCTTTGTTGTGGTGCGCCGGCTTCTCATTGCAGTGGCTTCTCTTGTTGTGGAGCACGGGCTCTAGGCATGGAGGCTTCAGTAGTTGTGGCATGTGGGATCTTCCTGGACCAAGGCTCGAACCCGTGTCCCCTGCATTGGCAGGCGGATTCTTAACCACTGTGCCACCAGGGAAGTCCCTGTCTTTCTGATAATAACCATTTTGACAGATGTGAGGTGATATCTCATTGTGGTTTTGATTTGCATTTCCCTGATGACTAGTGATGCCGAGTATCTTTTCATATATTCCTTGGCCATCTGTATGTTTTGGAAAAATGTCTATTCAGGTCCCATGCCTTATTTTAATCTAGTTGTTTCTTATTTTGATGTTGAGTTGTGAGCTCTTTACATATTTTTGTTGTTAATCCCTTAGCAGATATATCATTTGCAAATATCTTCTCCCATTCAGTTGGCTGCCTTTTCATTTTGTTGATAGTTTCCTTCACTGTGCAAAAGCTTTTTATCTGTTTATTTTTGGTTTTGTTTCCCTTTCCTGATCACTGTGGCTAGAACTTCCAGTACTGGGTCAAATAAAACTGGTGAGAGTGGACATCCTTGTCTTGTTCCTGGTCTTAGAGGAAAATGCTTTCAGCTTTTCAACATTTAATATGATGTTGGCTGTGGGTTTGTCATATATGGCATTTATTATGTAGAGGTATGTCCCCTCTATACTCACACTGTTGAGAGTTTTTCTCATAAATGAATGTTGAATTTTGTCAAAACCTTTTTCTGCATCTATTGAAGGGGATCATATGATTTCTTTTTTTCATGAAAACAGAATTTTACCGAAGGCATAAACAGATAAAAAGATTACAAAAAATGAAAACTACAGGCCAATAACTCATTAATATATTCAGTAGATGCAAGCATCCTTAACAGGCCTATGTTCTTAGCTGTAGACAATTTCTTTTTTTCTTTTTGAATTTTATTTAATTTATTTTTTTATACAACAGGTTCTTATTAGTCATCAATTTTATACACATCAGTGTATACATGTCAAACCCAATCTCCCAATTCATCACACCACCACCCCCAACCCCCGCTGCTTTCCCCCTTTGGTGTCCATACGTTTGTTCTCTACGTCTGTGTCTCAATTTCTGCCCTGCAAACGGGTTCATCTGTACCATTTTTCTAAGTTCCACATACATGCGTTAGTATACGATATCTGTTTTTCTCTTTCTGACTTACTTCATTCTGTATGACAGTCTCTAGATCCATCCAGGTCTCAACAAATGACCCAATTCCATTCCTTTTTATGGCTGAGTAATATTCCATTGTATATACGTACCACATCTTCTTTATCCATTCATCTGTCGATGGGCACTTAGGTTGCTTCCATGACCTGGCTATTGTAAATAGTGCTGCAATGAACACTGGGGTGCATGTGTCTTTTTGAATTATGGTTTTCTCTGGGTATATGCCCAGTAGTGGGATTGCTGGATCACATGGTAATTCTATGTTTAGTTTTTTAAGGAACCTCCATACTGTTCTCCATAGTGGCTGTATCAGTGTACATTCCCACCAACAGTGCAAGAGGGTTCCCTTTTCTCCACACCCTCTCCAGCATTTGTTGTTTGTAGATTTTCTGATGATGCCCATTCTAACTGGTGTGAGTTGATACCTCATTTTAGTTTTGATTTGCATTTCTCTAATAATTAGTGATGTTGAGCAGCTTTTCATGTGCTTCTTGGCCATCTATATGTCTTCTTTGGAGAAATGTCTATTTAGGTCTTCTGCCCATTTTTGGATTGGCTTGTTTGTTTCTTTAATATTGAGCTGCATGAGCTGTTTCTATATTTTGGAGATTAATCCTTTGTCCATTGATTCGTTTGCAAATATTTTCTCCCATTCTAAGGGTTGTCTTTTCGTCTTCTTTATGGTTTCCTTTGCTGTGCAAAAGCTTTGAAGTTTCATTAGGTCCCATTTGTTTATTTTTGTTTTTATTTCCATTACTCTAGGAGGTGGATCAAAAAAGATCTTGCTGTGATTTATGTGAAAGAGTGTTCTTCCTATGTTTTCCTCTAAGAGTTTTACCATGTCTGGTCTTACATTTAGGTCTCTAATCCATTTTGAGTTTATTTTTGTGTATGGTGTTAGGGAGTGTTCGAATTTCATTCTTTTACATGTAGCTGTCCAGTTTTCCCAGCACCACTTATTGAAGAGATTGTCTTTTCTCCATTGTATATCCTTGCCTCCTTTCTCATAGATTAGTTGACCATAGGTGCGTGGGTTAATGTCTGGGCTCTCTATCTTGTTCCATTGATCTATGTTTCTGTTTTTGTGCCAGTACCATATTGTCTTGATTACTGTAGCTTTGTAGTATAGTCTGAAGTCAGACAGTCTGATTCCTCCAGCTCTGTTTCTTTCCCTCAAGACTGCTTTGGCTATTTGGAGTCTTTTGTGTTTCCATACGAATTTTAAGATTTTTTGTTCTAGTTCCGTAAAAAATGCCATTGGTAATTTGATAGGGATTGCATTGAATCTGTAGATTGCTTTGTGTAGTATAGTCATTTTCACAATATTGATCCAATCCAAGAACATGGTATATCTGTCCATCTGTTGGTACTATCTTTAATTTCTTTCATCAGTGTCTTATAGTTTTCTGCATACAGGTCTTTTGTCTCCCTAGGTAGGTTTATTCCTAGGTATTTTATTCTTTTTGTTGCAATGGTAAATGGGAGTGTTTCCATAATTTCTCCTTCAGATTTTTCATCATTAGTGTATAGGAATGCAAGAGATCTCTGTGCATTAATTTTGTATCCTGCAACTTTACGAAATTCATTGATTAGCTCTAATAGTTTTCTGGTGGCATCTTTAGGATTCTCTATGTATAATATCATGTCATCTGCAAACAGTGACAGTTTTACTTCTTCTTTTCCAATTTGTATTCCTTTTACTTCTTTTTCTTCTCTGATTGCCGTGGCTATGACTTCCAAAACTATGTTGAATAATAGTGGTGAGAGTGCACATCCTTGTCTTGTTCCTGATCTTAGAGGAAATGCTTTCAGTTTTCCACCATTGAGAATGATGTTTGCTGTGGGTTTGTCGTATATGGCCTTTATTATGTTGAGGTAGGTTCCCTCTATGCCCACTTTCTGGAGAGCTTTTATCATAAATGGGTGTTGAATTTTGTCAAAAGCTTTTTCTGCATCTATTGAGATGATCATATGGTTTTATTCTTTTATTTGTTAATGTGGTGTATCACATTCATTGATTTGCGTATATTGAAGAATCCTTGCATCCCTGGGATAAATCCCGCTTGATCATGGTGTATGATCCTTTTAATGTGTTGTTGGATTCTGTTTGCTAGAATTTTGCTGAGGATTTTTGCATCTATATTGATCAGTGATATTGGTCTGTAATTTTCTTTTTTTTGTAGTATCTTTGTCTGGCTTTGGTAGCAGGGTGATGGTGGCTTCATAGAATGAGTTTGGGAGTGTTCTTTTCTCTGCAAATTTTTGGAAGAGTTTGAGAAGGATGGGTGTTAGCGCTTCTCTAAATGTTTGATAGAATTCACCTGTGAAGCCATCTGTTCCTGGACTTTTGTTTGTTGGAAGATTTTTAATCACAGTTTCAATTTCATTACTTGTGATTGGTCTGTTCATATTTTCTGTTTCTTTCTGGTTCAGTCTTGGAAGGTTATGCTTTTCTAAGAATTTGTCCATTTCTTCCAGGTTGTCCATTTTATTGGCATAGAGTTGCTTGTAGTAGTCTCTTAGGATGTTTTGTATTTCTGCAGTATCTGTTGTAACTTCTCCTTTTTCATTTCTAATTTTATTGTTTTGAGTCCTCTGCCTCTTTTTCTTGATGAGTCTGGCTAATTGTTTATCAATTTTGTTTATCTTCTCAAAGAACCAGCTTTTAGTTTTATTGATCTTTGCTACTGTTTTCTTTGTTTCTATTTCATTTATTTCTCCTCTGATCTTTATGATTTCTTTCCTTCTGCTAACTTTGGGTTTTTTTAAGTTCTTCTTTCTCTAGTTCCTTTAGGTGTAAGGTTAGATTGTTTATTTGAGATTTTTCTTGTTTTTTGAGGTAGGCTTGTATAGCTATAAACTTCCCTCTTAGAACTGCTTTTGCTGCATCCCATAGTTTTTTTTTTTTTAATTAATTAATTTATTTATTTTTGGCTGTGTTGGGTCTTCGTTTCTGTGTGAGGGCTTTCTCCAGCTGTGGCAAGCAGGGGCCACTCTTTATCGTGGTGCGCGGGCCTCACTGTCACGGCCTCTCCCGTTGTGGAGCACAGGCTCCAGAAGCACAGGGTCAGTAGTTGTGGCTCACGGGCTTAGTTGCTCCGCAGCATGTGGGATCCTCGCAGACCAGGGCCTGAACCCGTGTCCCCTGCATTGGCAGGCAGATTCTTAACCACTGAGCCACCAGGGAAGCCCTGCAGCCCATAGATTTTGGATCGTCGTGTTTTCATTGTCATTTGTCTCTAGGTATTTTTTGATTTCTTCTTTGATTTCTTCAGTGATCTCTTGGTTATTTAGTAATGTATTGTTTAGCCTCCATGTGTTTGTGTTTTTTACGTTTTTTTCTGTGTAATTCATTTCTAATCTCATAGCGTTGTGGTCAAAAAAGATGCTTGATATGATTTCAGTTTTCTTAAATTTACTGAGGCTTGATTTGTGACCCAAGATGTGATCTATCCTGGAGGATGTTCCGTGCGCGCTTGAGAAGAAAGTGTAATCTGCTGTTTTGAGGTGGAATGTCCTATTAATATCAATTAAATCTATCTGGTCTATTGTGTCATTTAAAGCTTCTGTTTCCTTATTTATTTTCATTTTGGATGATCTGTCCATTGGTGTAAGTGAGGTGTTAAAGTCCCCCACTATTACTGTGTTACTGTGGATTTCCTCTTTTATAGCTGTTAGTAGTTGCCTTATGTATTGTGGTGCTCCTATGTTGGGTGCATATATATTTATAATTGTTATATCTTCTTCTTGGATTGATCTCATGATCATTATGTAGTGTCCTTCCTTGTCTCTTGTAACATTCTTTATTTTAAAGTCTATTTTATCTGATATGAGTATTGTTACTCCAGCTTTATTTTCATTTCCATTTGCGTGGAGTATCTTTTTCCATCCCCTCACTTTCAGTCTGTATGTGTCCCTAGGTCTGAAATGGGTTTTCTGTAGACAGCATATATATGGGTCTTGTTTTTGTATCCATTCGGCAAGCCTGTGTCTTTGGTTGGAGCATTTAATCCATTCACGTTTTAGGTAATTATTGATATGTATGTTCCTATGACCATTTTCTTAATTGTTTTGGGTTTGTTTTTGTAGGTCCTTTTCTTCTCTTGTGTTTCCCACTTAGAGAAGTTCCTTTAGCATTTGTTGTAGAGCTGGTTTGGTGGTGCAGAACTCTCTTAGCTTTTGCTTGTCTGTAAAGCTTTTGATTTCTCCGAATCTGAATGAGATCCTTGCCGGGTAGAGTAATCTTGGTTGTAGGTACTTCCTTTTCATCACTTTAAGTATATCATGCCACTCCCTTCTGGCTTGTAGAGTTTCTGCTGAGAAATCAGCTGTTAACCTTATGGGAATTCCCTTGTACGTTATTTGTCATTTTTCCCCTGCTGCTTTCAATAATTTTTATTTGTCTTTAATTTTTGCCAGTTTGATTACTATGTGTCTTTGCGTGTTTCTCCTTGGGTTTATCCTGTATGGGACTCTCTGTGCTTCCTTGAGTTGGTGGCTATTTCCTTCCCCTCGTTAGGGAAGTTTTCGACTATAATCTCTTCAAATATTTTCTCTGGTCCTTTCTCTCTCTCTTCTCCTTCTGGGACCCCTATAATGCGAATGTTGTTGCGTTTAATGTTGTCCAAGAGGTCTCTTAGGCTGTCTTCATTTCTTTTCATTCTTTTTTCTTTAGTCTGTTCTGCAGCAGTGAATTCCACCATAATGTCTTCCAGGTCACTTATCCGTTCTTCTGCCTCAGTTATTCTGCTATTGATTCCTTCTAGTGTAGTTTTCATTTCAGTTATTGTATTGTTCATCTCTGTTTGTTTGTTCTTTAATTCTTCTAGGTCTTTGTTAAACGTTTCTTGCATCTTCTCGATCTTTACCTCCATTCTTTTTCTGAGGTCCTCAATCATCTTCACTATCATTATTCTGAATTCTTTTTTTGGAAGGTTGCTTATCTCCACTTCATTTAGTTGTTTTTCTGGGGTTTTATCTTGTTCCTTCATCTGGTACATAGCCCTCTGCCTTTTCATCTTGTCTATCTTTCTGTGAATGTGGCTTTTGTTCCACAGGTTGCAGGATTGTAGTTCTTCTTGCTTCTGCTGTCTGCCCTCTGGTGGATGAGGCTATCTAAGAGGCTTGTGTAAGTTTCCTGATGGGAGGGACTGGTGGTGGGTACAGCTGGATGTTGCTCTGGTGGGCAGAGCTCAGTAAAACTTTAATCCGCTTGACTGCTGATGGGTGGGGCTGGGTTCCCTCCCTGTTGGTTGTTTGGCCTGAGGCGACCCAACACTGGAGCCTACCTGGGCTCTTTGGTGGGGCTAATGGTGGACTCTGGGAGGGCTCACACCAAGGAATACTTCCCAGAACTTCTGCTGCCAGTGTCCTTGTCCCCATGGTGAGCCACAGCCACCCCTTGCCTCTGTAGGAGACCCTCCAACACTAGCAGTTAGGTCTGGTTCAGTCTCCCCTGGGGTCACTGCTCCTTCCCCTGGGTCTTGATGCGCACACTACTTTGTGTGTGCCTTCCAAGAGTGGAGTCTCTGTTTCCCCCAGTCCTGTCGAAGTCCTGCAATCAAATCCCACTAGCCTTCAAAGTCTGATTCTCTAGGAATTCCTCCTCCCTTTGCCGGACCCCCAGGTTGGGAAGCCTGATGTGGGGCTCAGTACCTTCACTCCAGTGGGTGGACCTCTGTGGTATAAGCGTTCTCCAGTCTGTGAGTCACCCACCCAGCACTTATGGGATTTGATTTTACTGTGATTTTGCCCCTCCTACTGTCTCATTGTGGCTTCTCCTTTGTCTTTGGATGTGGGGTATCTTTTTTGTTGAGTTCCAGTGTCTTCCTGTCAATGATTGTCCAGCAGCTAGCTGTGATTCTTGTGTTCTTGCAAGAGGGAGTGAGAGCACGTTCTTCTACTCTGCCATCTTGGTTCAGGGCTCAAAAGGAATCATATAATTTTTATTCTCCGGTTTGTTAATGAGGTGTATCATGTTGGTTGATTTGTAGATATTGCACCATCCTTGCATCCCTAGGATAAAGCCCACTTGATCATGGTGTATGATCATTTTAATGTATTGTTGAATTTGATTTGCTAATATTTTGTTGAAAAATTTTGCATCTATGTTCTTCATTGGCCTGTAATTTTCTTTTTTTGTGGTGTCTTTTTCTGGTTTTGGTACCTGAGTAATGGAGCCTTGTAGAATGAATTTGGAAATGTTCCTTGTTCTTTATGTTTGGTAAAATTTCCCTGTGAAGCCATCCGGTTCTGGACATTTGTTTGTTGGGAGGTTTTTTTTTTTAAATTTTTATTTTTTCCACAAATTTAATTTTACTAGTGATTGATCTGTTCCAATTGTTTGTTTCTTCTTCTTCTTTTAAAAGTTTTATTTATTATTTATTTTTGGCTGCATTGGGTCTTAGTTGCAGCATGTGGGATCTTAGCTAAGGCCTGCGGGATCTTTCATTGCAGCACGTGGGGTCTTCGTTGTGGTACACGGGTTTCTGTCTAGTTGTGGTGTGCAAGTTTTCTCTTCTCTAGTTGTGGCATGCAGGCTCCAGGGCATGTGGGCTCTGTAGTTGTGGTGCATGGGTTCCAGAGCTTGTGGTCTCTGTGGTTTTGAGCTCTAGTTGAGGTGTGTGAGCTCAGTAGTTGTGGTGCATGGGCTTAGTTGTCCCTTTGGCATGTGGGATCTTAGTTCCCTGACTAGGGATCGAACCGGCATCCCCTGCATTGTCAGGCAGATTCTTTACCACTGGGCCACCAGGGAAGTCCCTGTTTGTTTCTTTTTGATTCAGTCTTGTGAAGTTGCATGTTTCTAGAAATTTGTCCATTTCTTCTAGGTTGTCCAATTTGTTGGCGTAGAACTGTTTGTAGTATTCTCTTATGATTTTTTTGTAGTTATTTCTCCTCTTTCATTTCTTATTTTGTATATTTGGGTGCTTCTCTTTTCTTCTTTGTGAGCCTAGCTAAAGGTTTATCAATTTTATTAATCTTTTTAAAAAACAGCTCTTGGTTTCATTGATTTTTACTATTTTTTAATCTGAATTTTATTTATTTTCTGTCTGATCTTTATTGTTTCCTTCCTTCTGCTGACTTTGGACTTTGTCTGTTCCTTTTTTTAAAAAATTCGTTTAGATGGTAGGTAGGTTGTTTATTTGAGATGTCTCTTGTTTCTTGATGTAGACTGTATCTCTATAAACTTCCCCTTTAGTACTGCTTTTGGTACATCCCATAGATTTTGGAGTGTTGTGTTTCCATTTTCATTTGTTTAGAGGTTTTATGATTTCCCTTTGGTTTCTTCATCAATCTCTTGGTTTTTTAGTAGCACGTTGTCTAGTCTCCTTGTGTTTGTTTTTTTCCCATTTTCCTTTCTGTAATTGATTTCTAGTTTCATACTGTTCTGGTTGGAAAAAATACTTGATATAATTTCTATCCTCTTTAATTTGTTGAGACTTGTTTTGTGGCCTAGCATGTGACCTATCCTGGAGATCATTCCATGTGCACTTGAGATGAATGTGTATTGTACTGTTTTTGAATGGAATGTCCTGTATATATCTATTAAATCCAACTGGTCCAATGTGTTATTTGAGACCATTGTTTCCTTATTGACTTTCTGTCTGGGTGATCTGTCCATTGATATAAGTGGGTGTTAAAGTTCCCTACTATTATTGTAGTGTTGGCAATTTCTCCCTTTATGTCTGTTAATATTTGCTCTATATATTTATGTGCTCTTGTATTAGGTACATATATGTTAACTAGTGTAATACTCTCTTCTTGTACTGATCCCTTTATCATTATGTAATGACCTTCTTTCCCTTTTGTTATAGACTTTGTTTTAAAGTTTATTTTGTCTGATATGAGTACTGCTATCTCCACTTTCTTGTCATTTCCATTTGCATGAAATATCTTTTTTTCCCACGTTCTTGCTTTCAGTCTGTGTGTCTTTAGCTCTGAAATGAATCTCTGTAAGCAGCATATATACGGATCTTGTTTTTAATCCAGTCAGCCACACTAAATCTTTTGATTGGAGCATTTAGTCTATTGACATTTAAGGTGTTTATTGATAGGTACATACATATTGCCATTTTCTTACTTGTTTTCTGATTGTTTTGTACTTCTTCTTTTAGTTTCTTCCCTTGTGTTTTGATGACTTTCCTTTTTATTTTATTTATTTTTATTTTTTTAAATTTTTATTGGAGTATAGTTGATTTACAACATTGTTGATGACTTTTAGTGGTATGCTTCTGTTCCTTTCTCTCTAGTTTTTGTGAATCTATTGTAGGTTTTTGATTTGTGGCTATGATGGGGTTCATATATGTTGACCTATAACTATATCTACTTGTTTTAAATGGTAGTCATTTAAGATCAAACACATTCTAAAAGATCTACATTTTTTTACTCCTTTCCCCCATATTTTGTGTTTTTGATCTCATATAAATATGGAACGCTTGATGAATTTGCATGTCATCCTTTCTCAGGGGCCATGCTAATCTTCTCTGTATCATTCAAATTTTAGTATATGTGCTACCAAAGCAATCACCCTTTAACATATTTGTAAAGTTGGTTTAGTGGTGCTAAATTTGGTTAGCTTTTGCTTGTCTGTAAAACTATTTATCTCTCCTTCAGATCTGAATGACAGCCTTGTCATGTAGAGGATTCTTGGTTGTAGGCTTTTCCCTTTCATCTCTTTAAATATATCATGCCACTCCCTTCTGGACTACAGGGTTTCTGCTGAAAAGTCAGCTGATAGCCTTATGGGAGTTCCCCTGTACATAACTTGTTGCTTTTCCCTTGCTGCTTTTATGATTTTCTCTTTATCTTTAATTTTTGCCATTTTAATTACAATGTGTCTTGGTGTGGATCTCTTTGAATTCATCTTTTTGGGGATATTCTGTGCTTGCTGGATATGAATGTTCCCTTTCCCAGATTAAGGACGTTCTCAGCTATCATTTATTCAAATAAGTTATCTGCCCTTTTTTCTCTCTCTTTTCATTCTGGTACCCCTGTAATGTGACTGTTACTATGCTTTATGTTATCCCAGAGGTCTTTTATACTATACTCATGTTTTAAAATTCTTTTTTCTGTTCAGCTTTGGTGATTTCAACTAGTCTGTCTTCCAGTTTGCTAGTGTATTCCTCTGTATCAGCTAGTCTACTGTTGATTCCTTCTAGTGTATTTTTACTTCAGTTATTGTATTCTTCAGCTCTGTTTGGTTCTTCTTTATATTTTGTAACTCTTTGTTAAACTTCTCACTGTGTTCATCCATTTTTCTCCCAAGTTCATTAAACATCTTTATGATTGTTACATTGAACTCTTTCTCAGGTAGATTGTTTATCTACAGTTCACTATGTTCTTCTTTTGGGGTTTTTATCTTGTTCCTTAATTTGGAATATATTCATCTGTTCCTTCATTTTGCCTAATTCTCTATTTCTATGTATTAAGTATGTTGGTTATGCTTCCTGATCTTGGAAAAGTGATCTTATTTAACGGATGCCCTATGGGGCCTGGCAGCATACTCCTCTCTGGTCACCAGAGCTATATGCTTTAGGGGTGACCCTTTGTAGGCTGCTGGGCCCTTCTGTTATGATGGGACCCACTACTGCAGGCAGCTGGTAGATGGAGCTGATCCCTGACATCGTTTGTTGCTGGAACCTGACTCATGCAGGGGCTGCCAACCTGCTGGTTTGTGGGGCTAAATCTTGGTGTGGCTGGTTGCGTGGACAAGGGTATCTGGGGCTTGTGCCTGGCCTGCTTCTGGGCAGGGCTTAGTTCCTATATTACTGGTCTCTCAGCCTGGGGGGTCCTGGGACTGTTGCTGACCAGCTGGTGAGTGGGTAAGCCCTTGGTACCAATGGGCTAGAGGAAGACTCCAAAATGGTGCTTGGCAGCACCAGGGTCATGTGGTAAAATGAGCTCTCAGAAATGACAGCTGCCAGCATCTATGTCCTCAGGGGGTGTTCCTTTTGGCTCTTGCCTCTCTGGGAGCCTCTCCAAGATCAGTAAGTGGGTCTGACCCAGGGTCCTTTCAAATTACTGACTCTGCACTGGGTCTCAGAGCATGTGTGATTTTGCATGTGCCCTTTAAGAGCAGAGTCTCTGGCTCTCCCTTAAGCAAGTCCCACTGGCCTTCAAAGCCAGACATTCTGGGGGCTTGTCTTCCTGGTGCAGGACCCCTGGGGCTTGGAATCCTCATTCCTTTTGGGAGAACTTCTGCAATTGTAATTATCCTCCCGTTTGTGGGTCATTTACCCAGGGGTGTGGGTCTTGACCATACTGCATCTTTGCTCCCACTACCAATGTCACTGTGGTTCCTTCTTTATATCTTTAGTTGCAGAAAATCTTTTCTGCTAGTGTTCAGGTTATTCTCATTGATAGTTGCTCAGTAAATAGTTGTAATTTTGGTGTGC
The DNA here is from genome assembly GCF_965194825.1 of Balaenoptera physalus. Lineage (NCBI taxonomy): Eukaryota > Metazoa > Chordata > Mammalia > Artiodactyla > Balaenopteridae > Balaenoptera > Balaenoptera physalus. The sequence goes on from NC_138894.1 coordinate 39,015,856, forward strand.
CCAATGGGAGAAGGTGAACTCAGGGTCTTCCTACTCCACTATCTTGGCAGCAACTCCAAAGTGCTTGAAAGTGTCAGTGATGGGTGGCTGATAGGTCTCCTGTCTTATGACTTCTCTTTCAGAAGAAAATGAAATGTTTCCTGTACTCTTAGTGACAATGTTTCGTGTACTTTTTAAAAATTTTAATTAATTAATTAATTAATTTTTGGCTGCATTGGGTCTTCGTTGCTGTGCATGGGCTTTCTCATGGGGTACAATACAATTGTACAATTGTATTCTGTAAACAGAATAACTTCATCTGTTTTGCATATGCCAACTCTATGGCTTAATACAAAATGTTTGATAATTGTAAGTAACATTGTTTACAATGTATTAAATGGACAAAGTGTTATACTGATTGTTCTATACCTAAGTGAGACTTCAGGGAAACACATATTTATCTGAAGATAGAAAATTGGATTTAGTGATGAATAATTTTGGATCTCCCGCTCCAGTTCACAGTCAGCACTTGATCAATGATCTTATTCCTGTTGGTTCCTTTGTTTATTCAACATAATGCATTGGAGCACTACTCAGCATTCAGTGCTCAATCATTGAAATGATTTTATAAGAAATTTGTTTGGTAAGTCAAACAATATATAAGATTTAAAAATTCTTTATACCATACAGAAAGTACTACTTCTAGTACTTTCTTGGTTTTATTTGTTACACTTAAATTAAATACAGCTGGAATTTATTTTGGTGGAAGGAGTGAGGTAGGGTTCCAACTTCTCTTTTTCCTTCCAAATTTCAAGCCAGTTTTCTCAAAATGATTTAATGAAGAATGTAATTTAAAAACTTGCATGTGCCCAAAATGCTATTTAAATAGAATACTAATGAAATCTTGGAAAGAAATTGTGGCGTGATTTTCTGTTTTCAGATGGTTTTATTCCAATTAAGATGAACTCAGGGCTTAATGAGGAGTTGTAAAGAAACAGATTCAGGAACTAGTACTCTTTAAAGAAACAGATTCAGGAACTAGTACTCTTTTACCTACAAAAAATATGAGGAGGAAGAGCTGAATGGAAACCGCTAAGGAGAATAAGGTGCAGAAATAACAAAAACATTTTGAAGTATATATAGATAGAAAGGTATTTATTGCAGCACTGTCTATGACACTGTCTGGTTTCTTAAACAGATAGCAAACCTCTAGAGCCCTTGTTCTGTGAGTCAAATCAATCATAGCCACATTTCTGTTACAGGCGGCCAAACACAATCCTGACTGATACACTACATTTATTTTTTTTCCTGTGTGCTTCTATATCTCTACTTTTACTTCATTGTTTCATTTAGCATGGGTTACTTTTTTTTTTAATTAAAAGTTAAAAAAAATTTTTTTAAATTAATTAATTTAATTTATTTATTTTGGGCTGTGTTGGGTCTTCGTTGCTGCGTGCGGGCTTTCTCTAGTTGCGGTGAGTGGGGGCTACTCTTCATTGTGGTGCACAGACTTCTCACTGCAGTGGCTTCTCTTGTTGTGGAGCATGGGCTCTAGGCATGCGGGCTTCAGTAGTTGTGGCACACGGGTTCAGTAGTTGTGGCTCGCGGGCTCTAGAGCGCAGGCTCAGTAGTTGTGGCGTGTGGGCTCAGCTGCTCCACAGCATGTGGGATCTTCCCAGACCAGGGCTCGAACCCATGCCCACTGCATTGGCAGGCGGATTCTTAACCACTGCACCACCAGGGAAGCCCAGCATGGGTTACTTTTTAAAATCTAAAACTGTTGCTAAAAATAAAGAGTATGTTGAATGTTGGACAGCTAAAGAAGAAATGAGAGTAATCAAGACAGTGAAGAGTTTATTGGAGGGCACAAAATAATTTGAGCAATGTAATTTAATCTGCAGAGTGATAGCCATTTTTATGATCAGGATGTTAAGCACTTGAACAACCTACACCTCATTTTCATAACAAAGACACAACTAGGAAAAGAGTTAATTTTAAGAATTTATTATTTTTTTTTAAAAAAGCAACTTCCAGGGTTTGTCATTGTACACATTTAGCCCAGTCTCCTATAGCAGGTACAGCAATAACTGATTTTTATAACACTGACTCAGAGGCACTGAAGATCCATACTGTCTTAGGAATTATCACAGATAGAAGAAAGAATTAGAAGAGTTTAATGTTAAGTGTATTTAAAAAATCATATTCTAATTCTTTTAAATTGCTTATCCAAGTATGATAATATAGTAGAGTTCAGATAACTAGAAAACACAATTGACTAGAACATCCCATTCCCATCTGGTGTGCATTAATAGGCTTTTTATGGCATATATCTTTATATAGTTTGCGAACTAATTCAACCCACTTTTACACAGCATTAATTGTTTTTTATTGAGTTGGCACTGGGCTGAAATTGTTGCTCATTATCTCATCATTACGTTTTTCTAGTTCTTGGATGGATTTCCCTCATCTGACACAGTGTTTGGACTTTAGTATATATGAGACTTCCAGATTATCTCTGCCCATTCTAGTGATATTTATAATGAGGTTATCCATGGCCAGATATCCAAGACTATTAATTAATATGTCCACTAGCTCTGTTCTTGACCTTGGTAAAAGAGAGACCTTGTGTCTTACTGGAGTATGGGCCAAGCTCCAGGACAGAAGCTGTTTGTGAGCTGGTCGTCAACAGAGGTAACTACTCAAGGTTTTATTAATGCTGTGCAAACAAGGGTCTCGTCATTTAAGTAACTATTTGTACATTTATAAAAGCAATACAGTCATGGGAAAAACCAACAAGCACAGCTTGGTAGAATAACCTGCCATGAAATATCATTGGCCTTATAATAATTTACTACAACTGTTCCTTTTATTCACACTGGATAGGAAATGCTTCCATCTAACACATGGAATATGAATATATACAACAAAAAGTTGGCTTTAATTAAAAAAAACTTCAGGAGGACAATAACATGAGGGTTGAAAAAATAATTTTGTGCAGTTTCCTAATCACAATCATATGTCTGCTACCTTTTACAGGGACTGACACAAGTTTGGATAGATTTTATAAACCAGTTAAAGAATTTTGCTGCCTGTAATAGCATACTATTAAAATATTACTTTGTTCATACAGTATAGAGGTTTCTCCTTCTCCACTGTAATTCTAAATGACTGGGGTTGACATGAAGAGTCCCTTTTAAGGACAAACCCTGCTAATCCTCTTCAAAGTCATCAAATATTCGCAGTTCCCTATTTCATCTAAAAGTTCACCAAAACAACATCTTGGAAACTGCACAGGGCTTCTGACTGATGTGCAGTTGGGATCCTGAATGTTGCATTCTCACCTGATGCCTGCCATCTTGATGCACAACAATGTCAACATCTTGGTTTGAACTTCCTGATGGCCGCAGTGAGCCATGCAGCAGTGGTGTGGGGTGGACTGTTTTGTACCGCCAGCAGTCAAAACAGTGGCCAGGGGCTCAACGCCTCTACGCTGTGAGCCTGGGGAACCCATTCGCTTATGGAATGGTTCTCTGGAGTCCAGCATTGTCACTGCAGGTGGCCAAGAAATTCTGACACCTGCTTCATGGAGGACTATACTCAAGAAGAAACCTAATGTTCTAAAAATAGACAATATGGGCCAGGTTGGGGGGCAAGGGATGGAGGTTGCTTTCATAAGCCCTGGAAACTATCTCTGATTTTAGCTCTATGAGGAAGCTGGGAGAGTCTCTGGCAGCGGCAGGCTGGGAGAAGGGCAGGTCTGAGGTATGCTTGGGGAAGTGTCAGTTTGGTGTTGGCAATGCAGATTTAGTGCCTGTGGACCCCGACTAGGGCACTCTGCCTAGATCTATTCTCCCCTGACTGTACCTTTTATGCCCAAGGGTTTCCCCATTCCCCCACACAATCCTTGTTTGCTTTTGCTTTCTAAAGTTGAGATGGCAATTAGGGATCATTTATGTCTCAATTTTGACTGATTAGTGGTGGCTCTTTGGAATTATGATTTGAGGATTGTGTAGAAATCATTGGGGTCCATGGAAGATGGTGCTGTGATTGATTAGCAATGTCTGCCATGGCTACAAGCATTGGTGTGTATGGAATGCATGCTAGGTCCTATGTCTCTGTTCTAAGTAAGATGAAAGAATGAGCCTGGCTTGATGGGTTTTTGAAGGATCTTTGGAGACCACAGCCCAAAGCACTAAGTTTGCATTTACTTTATATTCTGCTTCATTCCTGAAAAGATTTAAGGGTTTTGGGAGTGGAATTTTAAGACCCGTGGAAAGTTGGAGGGGGAGGTAATTTTGAACAGGCTGGTGCAGGAGGCCCTAAACAGTGGCCTGTTTTCACCCTTGGGTGATGAAGCCTAATGTTTAGAAAGTGATTATAGAGCTTACTGGTGATAGCAGATTCAGAAAGACTTGGAGGAGTGGAGTGGTTCCCAGGCATGGTGGGAATTTCAGGCAGCTGATAATATTTGTGAGTATGTTGAAAAGCCAAGGAGAAATATATTTGTATCCACAAACACATGCTTTTTTTGGGATAAATTCCTTAGTATGTCAGGACTATTGTCTCTCAGCTCTATCTAGAAGTCTCTGGTGCACAACTTCACTGAGAAAGAAAAACAAAATCAGTGAAATTGTGTGGTAGGTGCTAGTGATGCCATTTTGGGAAGATCAACTAATGTTTGTCTCTGGAAAATAGGATCAATCACTTCTTCGTATCTCAAGTGATTTAAATCGAAGCCAAATCTTGATTTTTTAACATGAGGCATTAACAAGTTGCTCTTTGACGACGCCGTTGTCTGTTGATTTAGGGGCCATGTTGGGCCAAAGCCAGCCACCTCCAGCTGCTGATGGCCTGTGGGTTTTAGAAACTGTCTGATGCTCCCATCAGTACTCGCCCGTCAGTGCACACACCTGATTTCACTTACACAGCAACATGGTAACATACCTTTTCCTTCAGTAAACAACCGCCCTCTTCCTCACTTGGAAACTGGGAGAATTTGGAAGGAAAATAAGGCATATCTTTTCACTCCTCTGCAAATCCCAGAACATGCTTTTGGATACCTGTATGATGTTGAGTTTCTTGCCACGATGGGGACCCCAATCTCTCCCCAAAGATGTAGGCAAAGGGTCTCGACCTTCCTGGGTGGCACATAGAGGTGAGGCTTCCTTGGTCCCTAGGCCAAGGGTCCAGGATCAAGTGATGGAGGTGGAGTGAAAGAGGGAAGGCAGCATTTAGCAACCCAGCAATGTTATTTCTTATCTGACTCTGCATTTCACCCTCAGAGAAACGATTTTCTTATTGATCTCCATGAGACACAATCCCATTTAGAGCATCTCAGCAGTTTCAGTGTCTCTGGAACCTTCTAGAGGTGATGGCTGGCTGGCTATAATTGTGACTGTAGTTGCCTCATTGTTTGTTTTCAGGCAATTCAAAATTTCGATTTCTTTCCTCTGATCACAATTGTCGGTGTACTGGTGTCACAAACCAATTTTTAAAGTGTGTGAACCTCAGTGGGCTTTATCACCACTCATTTCCAAAGTGGAAGCCCCCTTTAACTGGAAAGACTTGTTCTAACAGCACAGAGGAGCCTCCTCCCCGAAGTTTCTGAGAGAACCCAGAGCATGAACTGTGGGTTCTAGACAGAGGGCCTAGGAGGTGGTCGGGAGGGGGGTGGTGCCCTGTTGGGAGGGGGAGCCTGAGGGGGAGGGGGGAGGATGGAAGGTGGGGATGGAATTGGAGGGGTTGGGGCACTGGGGGGTGGGGGAGGGCAATGGGGAGCAGGGGGTGGCGGGGTGTAGATGGGGGCAGGAGGCGGTGAGGTGGTGTGGTAGGCATTGTTGAGGGGGTACTTGGCAGGCGGATTGTTCTTGACTCTGGTGAAGTTGATACAGCGCCCCTGGAAGAGAATCAGAGAAGGAAACATGAGCTGATGCTTGCTGGGACCCTACAACAGGGCAGGTGGCAGTGTGCAGGAGGGGGGCAGCCTGAAAGAAATATGTGGAAAGCAGACGCCATGTTTATGTCCGTGCGCTCAGTAGAGCATTACAACAGAACTTGACAACAAATAAGCTCCTCGTTCCCTTCTTCTGGGCTTACTGTGTTGCAAAATTATTTGTTCAATTTCATTTTTCACCGAGTCTCTCTCTCTCAAGGAGGCGGAAGAGAAGGGGACTGACCTTAACTGGACGCACAGGGTCAAGGTGAGTACAGAGGTCACTGAATTTAATCTCCTCAACAGCCTTGCCAGGCAGGTATTATTACCAGTTGTTCCATTTCATAGATGAGGACGTTGAGGCTCAGAAAGGTTAAATCACAACTAGGAAGAGGTGGGGCTGCTGTCACCAGTAGATACAGCCTCAAGCTCCAAGCCCCTGCCTTCCCCAGAACTCTGACATGAACAGTTTATCCTGCTTTTGTTTTCCCTGGGGAATCCCTCTTCTTCCAGCTGCTGCTGCACCTGCCCAGGTGCCCTTAGGTTCTTAAGAAATACAACCTGGGGACCTTTTGTTGCAAAGCAGGCATCTACCCTGAATCCAGCTTTTTCCCCACCCTTCCCGGGTACCTGACTAGATAATGCAGAGTAGACACCTGGAACCCCTACAGTAGCCTCTTCGAATTCCAGAATATGAAGCCAGCCCTAGGTAGCCCTCTCTCCCCTGGGGCACCTCCTCTTTGCTCTCCAGAATCACAGGCCCCCCAGCCCTGCCCCCCAACAGATACCTCTAGTCTCAACAGGCACTTGGGAGCCTTTCACCCAACATTGGGCTCTGCAAGGGACGGGGGCACAGGGGCTCTCCCTGTCACGATGTTCTCCTTCTGGTGTGTGGACCCCCCTCACCTTTCCCATTCGACCCTCCCCTTCTTGCCTGGGCAGGGTACTGGCCAGCCTTGTGGGGTCCTGACCTTTTTCCAAACTTCCCATGCCTATGGAGGCATCTTCTTCTTCTCTCTACTGTGTGTCCTGGATGCTGACAGAATCGGGGCCACCCTCTCTGAGGCTGCCCTGTCCCTTTCTCCTCTCCTGTTCATTTCAACCCGATACAAGCATTATACTGGGGCCGAGGAGGGAGTACAGCATTTTTCCTGGCTTCATTCTTCAGGATGGATGCCCATCCTGTGGTGGCCAAACCGGATGGGATGTGTCCAGAGGGGCCACAGTTTCCCTTTCCAGGCCTATTGAGGAAGGGCCTGAGGGGCCCTTCAGTTACCTGAAGGACAAGAGGGAAATACAAGTGTGAGTGTGATTTGAGACTTGGCTTGGGGAGTGTCACGGCAGGGGCACGGCGAATGTTTGTGGGAGCTGGCGGGGCCCCGAGCAAAGCTTTCCTCACACGTGTACACCCCATCCATCCTTCCAGCCCTGAGTCAAGTCCCTTTTCCTCCACACATCTTTCCCTGAAGAGTCCTGCTTCCACTCATCTCTTGCTTCCCTCCCTGAGTTTCCTAGCTACAGTCTACGCCACACACCGAAGCCTGCATACGATAACTGCTGTATCTGTAAATGCCTTGGCTCCCTGACTAGGTGAGAAACTTCTGGAAGGCAGTGGTCTTGTTTTGTGCTCCACTGTTGGTTTAGGAACTACAATGCCGTATTTAGAGGTCAGCACCCCATTTTCTCTGAGCTTGCATTTCATGAGATTAAACCATGACCTACCTTTATTAGGTTTCGATTGGGGTCCACTAACCGCAGAAATCAGCTACCATCCTCTCATTGCATTGCCCAGAACTCCCAGCTCATGGTCAGACTTTCACAGGTTAAGTCAATTTTGTGACCCAGTACTGTGAATTCCCGTTTGTCCAAGCAGCCCTCTTTTACAGCTTTATAAATCTAAGCCTCGGTTACAGTTTATTTATGATCCTGGATAAAGCTCTTTCTTTCAAGATGTGAATGTCCTAACGATTACCATCTGTGATAAGTTCCTGTAACGGACAACTCAGAGTTGGGATTTACTGTACTACATGTTCTGCCCTTCATTCCTAGATATGCCCAGTCAGACCAAGAGGCCCATTTCCTTTAAAGATGAAGGAAAAATTCCGATCCTGGGGAAGGAGCTGCTGGTGCCTGGAGTCAAGTCCCCACGTGGCTTCAGATTTCCTTTAGGGCTGGTCATCCCACTGTTCTCTCCCTCCCTTTAGGGATCAGTGATGGTGAGCTGGGGCAAGAGAGCAGGTGAATTATCTCAGAGGCCAGTTTAATTATTTCACACAATTATAACTCTAATGTTTTTACTGGAGACAAAATCAGGAGCTGCCAGGCTTCTTCTGTTCCTAAACCAGATTAGGATTTCTAAATGTCTTCAGAAAGATTTGAAAGGATCCACGGAACAAAAGATGATCTCTCACATCTGTCAGCTAAAGATGGAGTAAAAACGGGCAGGGGTGGGGGTGGGGGGGGCGATGGGAGTGAGATGGAGAAAGACCTTCCTCGGTCAGCCCCTCCCCAGCTGCCATCACAGCCTCTTGGCCACAGCAGCTGAAGGACAGGGCTGGGGCAGGGTGGGAGACAGGCAGAGAGCGCCCCTTCGTGTAGTCAGTTACACCCCAGGGGTGCCCCACGGGCACCTGCTGCAGAGCACAGGCTGTGGTTCATTACAGATCCAGCACATTCGAGCCCAGCATAGCAGCCCAGAGCCAGAGGGGCGGGGGCAAGCTCACAGCCTCTGCCACGCCCCCCTGAGTCACACCCCACTGTGAGATGTAGGCTGGGGAGAATACACCACCTGCCACTCACAGTCAAGATGATTAACTTAACCAGTTTTCTTGAAGGGCTTGGAACAGTGCCCGGCACATTGTGTTTGGTAAGTGAAGTTGAGTCTGGGTGGGGAAACATGCTCAGACTGGCTAGTTCAGTGCCTTCTAGGAGAGCTGCAGGCTAGAACCTCTACACTCTTCACCTGGCTTCTAGAATAAAACTGGTATACAGGGAAAAAACTGTAGCATTGGACACATGACCAGAGCAGCTCCCAGAGCCGGCTCTCTTCCACACCTTCTTCTGTCCTCCCGTTGCTGCATCACTCCTGTAACTTCTTCTTACAGGACACACAGTTGACTAGTGATGCATTTACACATACTTAAAAGAAGATGCGGACACTGCATAAACAAATCCCTGGGGTCAGTTACAGCAAGACGCAATTAGGACTTCAGGGAGGGGTGTGGCTACAAATTAAGTTCTTAAAACCGGGAGCCAAAGGAGCCAACACAAACACTGTAACACTTAGACCATGTAGCTGGATTTAAGATCAGTTTACACGACATCATTTTTTGCTTGCGAGAGGATAATTGAAAGGCCAGATGTTCTCAGTGTCACACATGCCAGCAAATCTGCACCAGTGTTTGGTTAAGAGTTTGCTAGGACAATTAGAGCACTTAGTTCCTACGCTGGTCCTTGTAACCAGTTTAATTCTTTGCAGTATTGTTTTTGGGTGGCTTGGTTCAGATCCAATATTCGGCTTTGACCTCAGTTTACCTCACTGCTCATTTACAAAGTATATATGCCAATTATTTTCACACATTAGCAACAAAATGTCCTGATTAAATTTTAAGAAGAAAATGCAACAATATCTCTTGCTAAGTGGAGGCTTAGCAGGATGCTAGGTGACGTTCCTCCTGGGCTGAAAAATGCCATTTGGATTTGGTTGAATCTGATGGTGTTGGGAGGATTATTAGAAATGTCCAGGCACATCATCCACTTTATTATCAAAACCCCATGAGCTAAGTATTATTATTTTCATTGTACAGAAAGGAGATTGAGGGCTCAGACCTATTTAAATAACGTGCCCAAGACCACACAGCTGGTAAACTGTAGAAACGGGATTAAAACCTAGCTCTGCTTGCTTTAGGCTCTCCTCCCCCCCTTTTCACTGTATTATCCTGAACACAGGCTAAAAGTGCAAATAATGCCGCGAAGCACTTGTGGACGGTAAGACACAGTGTGGCTCTTGGCCGCAATCCATCAGCTCTTAACATAGATCTGATCAAGAGATCAGATCAAGAGATCGAGAGATCTTTCCAGAACGTAAGTCTGGTCAGTTCACTCCCCAGGTCAACATCTTTCAATGGCTCCCAATGATCTTTAAAATAAAATGCAAATGTCTCCCTCCGATAGCATATGCTATCTGTGATCTGGTCCTTGCTTACATTTTTCAATTAAATTCTTGTTCTTTGTTGCGGCATGTCCACCCTAGCCCAACCTAAGCTCTCCACAAATATCTGTTTAATGAAGACTATACTCTGCCACTTGGTAGTCTTCTCAATATAAACCTTGTTCCCCAATGGCTGGGGCATTATTTCTGAGGCACCATCTGGGTCTTCTCCTTTTGAGATCTTCATAGCAGCAGTAGGTTCGAGTTTAAGTTGGCACTCAAAGAATACTGCTCACACCTTTGAGGGTCTCTGAGGTGGAACAAGCCTTCATAGGAAGCTCAGACTTTCCCTGCAGGTTTAGGTTCTCAGAGGATCAAAGGTTCATGAACTCACGGCTGTGTGTTTACATCTCCTCAGTCATCCCCTGATGGTCTCTTTGGACCATTCCCTAGACTCTTAGGGCAGGGGTGGCGAGAATCCTGTGTGCTCCCCTTGATTTCCGCACTTGAAGTGTTGACATGTTACCTTCAAAAATACCGTTTTGGGTTACTTTTTATTGATTTATCAAAGGAAGTTGTTCTTCAACAAAACTCTTTATCTAAACTGGAGGGGACACACTTTGAAACGATCATGGTGTAGTCAGGATGAAAGATCTTATTGACCAGGTTCTGGCTTCTTCCCAGCTTTGAACTGCAGACACTGGTGATCCAAGGAGAACAGTCAGGAAACTGGGGGTGTGGGACTGTGGTCTGTCTGCCCTGCGGGTCTGGGCCGGGAGGCAGACTTCTACCTCCAGTTCTGCCTCTAGTGTGTGAAACCCTAAGTCTCTTTCTCTCTGTGGGTCTCAGCTTCTTCGTCTTCATCTGAAACAAAATTGTTGTGCTAGCTAGACCAAGGACCCTTCAGCCCCAATATTTAAAAATTCTATCAGAATCCAAATTGCTTTGGAACCCTTTAACTTGGATACTTTAATCTGAATTCTTTGGGGGCAGCCAGTTTGCACATCTGTTTTTTTTTTAAAACAAATTTATTTATTTTTGGCTGTGTTGGGTCTTTGTTGCTGCACGTGGGCTTTCTCTAGTTGCAGTGAGCGGGGGCTACTCTTCGTTGTGGTGCGTGGGCTTCTCATTGTGGTGGCTTCTCTTGTTGTGGAGCACGGGCTCTAGGTGTGCGGGCTTCAGTAGTTGTGGCTTGCGGGCTCTAGAGCGCAGGCTCAGTAGTTGCGGCACACGGGCTTAGTTGCTCCACGGCATGTGGGATCTTCCTGGACCAGGGCTCGAACCCGTGTCCCCTGCATTGGCAGGCGGATTCTTAACCACTGCATCACCAGGGAAGCCCTGCACATCATTTTATATACTACTTAGTTTGGCTAACTCTTTGTATTGCATATTTTCCAGCTGGCCATCAGATTTACAAAACATTAATAAGGTGAAAATTCAAAATTGGATTCTCCATGTTCTGCTCTTTTGTTACCATGGTAAGGATTCAAGCTTGGCTGTGAGTTCTGAATTTGGGTTTGCGGGATGATAGGGGAAATGTGAGAAGAGCTGAGGGCTGATTGCGTGCAAAAGACTCGCCAGTGGTGAGCTCATGTGTGCTGTTATAAAACATCTGTTTGGGTATCAGGCACACTCAATGGAGAGGGAGCTGGCCTACAGAGGTGGTTAAAAATATGCCATGGCTTCCACAGATTAAACCAAATAGTTTCCTATGAACAGAGGTCACTTAAGGAAATTGGATTTCACAGGAAGAATATGAAAATCGTCAGATGGAAAAAGAAGAACAGGTCTGCCAAGTTTCTTCCGACAAATACCTTTACTCTCTGGCCTAGTTCTCCCCTTGATTGTCTTGTTTGGAGGTATTTCTCATGTCAAATGGATTCGGTTTCCAAAGTTTGTTTTATGTCAGTTGTTTAGAATTAGGAGCATCATTTCTAACTTACATCACTCTTGTAAATGGGGGTTGGTTCTCAAGCTAGACCACAAAAGCTAATTGACGTGTTGAAGCAACTGACGTAATTCTGCTGAAGTAGGTGCTCTGGTGATAAATGAGACACATGAACAATGAACGGATGGAGGGCTGGATAGGATGACTCCATCATGCTGTTTCTTCTGTCTGATTCTTCTCTTCATTTGTTAAGTCATTTGTGCATTCATCCTTTTGACAAATGGTTTTTGAGTGCCAACTATGTCCTGGACACCTTATAAGGTGCCACAGACAGCGCTGAGCAACCAAACACATTCCCGGCCTTCAGGAGGAAGGAATATAGGCCAGAGGTGAAGTTGGACAGCACTCAAACATCCCACAGATAAATGGATCTCAGCAACCGTATTTGTGTTCTGTGACACTGGCCTTGGTTATAGTTGACCGGACCAGGGGTTGGACGCCTAAATCTGAGGTAGACTGGTCAGATTCTCTCTTCTGGGAGTTTGGAATTATGACTGAGTTTGCAGGTAGTCAGTTAGGGTTGATCCCTTGAATAGAGGGGATGTAAGTGGAAACTGGGGAGTGGCCATCTTCTGCCACAATCGGGGGAAGCAGGGTTCTGATTCTTTCCCTTAGAGATCTTTCCTCTCCATTCATTCTGCCACACCCTCGCTGTTGCTCATCCTCTGCATCTTCTAAGTATACCAGTCTTCCTGCTTTCAGCCTTTCTCTTTTCCAGTGATATTTTGGTTTCCATATAAAATGTATATATGTACACACATACATAAATAAAATGTGTGCACATAGATATACACGTTTGCATGCACATGGATACATAGAAGTATATATAAGATGTATATATGCCTGTATATATAAAAATTTACATATATATATGCAGAGACATAGACACACACTCAATGTTGTCTTCCTGCTTAAATTCTTCAATGTCTCCCCTCCCCACCTTCTACAGGAAAATATCCAAGTTCCTCAGGACAAATCGGCCCTGCTCCCTTGGTATTTCTTTCTGCCATTCCATGCTGTTTTCTTTTTTTGAACCACACACTTCAGCTTTGGTCCATCACTTGAAATGAAGACACCATACTCTGGCTATTCATTTAACAGCATTCATTCATAGGCCCAAGTCTAGGACAGGGACAAAGTGGCACAGAGACAGCTGTCTTGCCTTCTTCCTCTTTCCCAAAGCCAGAACTGAGGGCAAAGAGAAGGGTGTGTTGTGAGTGGTGACGCCAGAATCCTTCTCGGCTCCCTTTTCTCCACCACACACTTGCCCTGCCTATAAATCTCATATAATAGCCTGCCTTTTATGTGCTCTTCATGGAAAAGGATCCAAGGTCAATTCCTTTAGTTATTTGATTCATTTTGCTGACACACACGCTGGCCTGCTCTCCATAATAACTTCTTTGGATGCCAAAATTGAGGGTAAGATGAAAGCATGAAGGAAATATTTGGTAACAAGAGGAAACTAGAAAAATGAAAGGGTAGAAATAAAAATGGCACATCTTTAGCGGGACACTTGTAAACACAGGGTTTGTTAAGAACTACTATTGAGATAAGACTTATTTAAGAGCAAAATTCCCCCTTTTAAATCTGATTACAAAGTTCTACATTTTCTTTGTGGAAAATTTGGAAAATGCACAAAGGAAGGAGGGAGAAGAGGAGGAGGGAAGAATTTCAATGATTACACTCAGAGAGTTAACATTTTGTGCTCGTTCTTTCAGATCACATCCCCGCCCACCTCCACCCCCCCAACACACACAAAGAGTGGCCCATATATGTACAAAAATGGGATCATCCTGTATCAAAGTTTTTTAAGAAAATGCTGTGACCATTTCTCCGATGGCATTTGTATTTTTTTAAATAGATTTTATGTTTTCCAGCAGTTTATTTATTTATTTGGCTGCATCAGGTCTTAGTTGCGGCACGCGTGATCTTTCATTGCGGCAAGCAGGTTCTTCGTTGTGGCGCACGGGCTTCTCTCTAGTAGTGGCGCACGGGCTCCAGAGCGTGCGGGCTCAGTAGTTGCAGCAAGCGGGCTTAGTTGCCCCACGGCATGTGGGATCTTAGTTCCCCCACCAGGGATCGAACCTATATCCCCTGCATTGGGAGGAGGGTTTTTAACCCCTGGACCACCAGGGAAGTCCCTCCCTTAACCATTTTCAATATGATTTTCAATGGTTGCATAATCTTCTGTGGCATGGAAATACCAAATGCAGTTATTAAATTCCTTATTGGGCGTTGAGTCTATTTAATTTCTAACTATCCTCACATTTCTAAAATAACTTCTGAAAAGTCCTAGAATCAATTGTTAATCTTTGATTTAGGATCTTTGCACCCAATTTCATATGTGAGATGGGCCACTTTTCTTTTGTTGCTCTTTTTGTCATCAAGGAAATGCTAACTTTCACAAAAGGAATTGGGAAGATTTTCATCTTTTGCACATGTTCTTTATTTGTGAAATAGCTTAAGAGTTATTAGTTCAGATTGACACATATACATTATTGATACTATGTATAAAATAGACAGCTGATGGGAACATACTGTATAGCACAGGGAACTCTACCTAATGCACTGTGGTAATGTAAATGGGAGGGAAGCCCAAAAAGGGAGGGGAGATCTGTATGTCTAAGGCTGATTCATTTTGTTGTGCAGTGTAGGCTAACACAACATTGTAAAGCAACCATATTCCAATAAAAATTAATAAAAGAAAAGAGCTATTAGTTCCCTAAAAGCATGAGAAAATTCTCTCAAAATCTTTCTGGACATGCTGGTTTTCTTGAGTGCAGTTCTTCGATGCCTTTAAAAGTTTTTGCCACAGATATTGACCTCTTCAGGCTTTGTACTTGAGTCCATTTCCATAATTTACCCTTTCTTAGAAAATCATTCATTTCATAAGATTCTCTAATCCTTTGCATAGCCCTGTACTTTGTACACAGGAAATTCTTACAATTGAACAAATATCTTTATTTGTGATGATAAATACCTCTTTTGTCATTATCAATAATATACATATTTACATGTCCTGACATTTTTTGACTTTCAAAGATTTGTCAATGGTATTGGTACTTCCAAAGAAATTCTTTTTTAAGACTTATTTCTCAGCTCTACTCTTTTTGCTTGGTTTTCATTAATTTGTTCTTATGTTCATAGATTCCTTAGTTCTGTTTTTGTAGATTTGTTTCATATTCTTTTCTAAGTTTAACTGAATGCTTAGCTCATTTTTTTCATTTTAATAACGAAAAAAATTAAGGCTATGATTTTTTTCCAATTCCCATAAATTTTTATTGTGGTGCTCTAATCATAATTATTTTCTAGAAACCCAGTAATTGTAGTTTTGCTTTCCTCTTAGACTCAACAGTAATTTATGAGAGTGTTTTAAAACTTCTAAGGGCTTTAAACAAATGTTTAATCCCTTATTGCTAACTTCCAGGCATGGTTTGTTTCTTTGTTTGTTATTTTTTGTGGTAAGGTGGTGGGAAAACATGGCCTGTAAAAATTATGCTTTTTTCTCCTTTTTCTGGTTTTCTTTGTTGCCTAAGTAATAGTAATTTTTTACAAATTTAAAAAATAAAGTGAATTTTCTATTTGATGGGTGCACTGTTAAATAAATATCCAAAAATCTATTTTTATTAGATTAGTTAAAGCCTCTGTATCTTTTATTTATTTTCCATCAGCTTGATCTGTTGAAGTCTAGGAGTGGTGTGGGTTTATTAATTCCTCTATACCCCAATTTTAAACAATTGTATTTGCTCAAATTTTACTTTGCTGCTTTAGTCATTGGGCCACCCAAGAGCAGCAGGGGAGGGGGCCTCTCTCAGAGCAGTCTGGGCAGAGAGAACGTCTTCTGTTCCAAAGAATTCTCTCTCCCTGTTTGGTGGTAGCTTGTCTGCAGGAATGGCTGCCATCAATTCCTTCCCTCCTGTGAGTATGGGCCCCTCCCCTTGGTGAGGAAGAGTCTATTTCTCCACTCCCTTGAATCTGGCTTGTGATAGTTTTGAATAATGAAATATGATGGAAGTGATGTTGTACTAGCTTTGAGACTGACGTTAAAAGGCCTGGAAATTTCTGTTTCTTGTTTTTGGTGCCCTGAGACTCGGTGTAAGAGTTCCAGGCTACTCTATTGTAAAGAGAGACCATGTGGAGAGCACTGAAGACAGATAGGTGAGTGAAGAAGCCCTCTTGGATGTCTAGCCCAATACACCCCCGATGACTCCAGTCCTAGCCACCATCTGACTGCATGAGAGACCAGACCCCAAGTGAGAATTATACAGGCGAGTCAGGTCAACCCACAGAACTGTGAGAGAAATAGCAAAGTATTGTTTTAAACCAGTATGAGGTATTTACTTACTTATCTTATTATACAAATTTCAGGAATACAGCATTATAGTTCAACAGCTGTTTACACTACAGAGTGATAACCACCACAAGTCTAGTTACCATCCGTCAGCATACAGTTGATCCCCTTCACCCGTTTTGTCCACCACCAACCTCTTTCCCCTCTGGTAACCACTAATCTGTTCTCTGTATCTATGAGTTTGTTTTTTGTTTTTTAGATTCCATATATGAGTGATAACATACAGTAGCTGTCTTCCTCTGTCTGACTTATTAGCTAAGCATAATACCCTCAAGGTCCAGCCACATTGTTGCAAATGTCAGGATTTCATTCTTTTTTATGGCTGAGTAGATATACACACACCACATCTTCTTTATCCATCTATCCATTGATAGACTCTTAGGCTTTTTCCATACCTTGGCTATGGGAAAAAATGCTGCAATGAACATTAGGGTGCGTATATCTTTCTGAATTAGTGTCCAGAAGTGGAATAGCTGGGTCATATGGTAGTTCTAGTTTTAATTTTTTGAGGAATCTCCATACTGTTTTCCATAGTGGCTGCACCAATTGACATTCCCACCACCAGTGCATGAGGGTTCCCTTTTCTCCACACCCTCGCCAACATTTGTTATTTCTTGTCTTTTCCACAATGGCCATTCTAACAGGTGTGAGGTTATATCTCATTGTGGTTTTGATTTGCATTTCTCCGGTAACTAGTGATGTGCCTGTTGGCCATCTGTATGTCTTCTTTGGAAAAATGTCTATTCAGATCCTATGCCCATTTTAAAAATCGGGTTGTTTGTTTTTTTTGGTTGTTGTTGAGTTGTATGAGTCTTTATATATTTTGGATATTAACCCCTTATTGGATATATGATTTGCAAATATATTCTCCCATTCAGTAGGTTGCCTTTTCGTTTTGATGATGGTTTCCTTCATGGTACAGAAGCTTTTTAGCTTGATGTAGTCCTATTTATTTTTGCTTTTGTTTTCCTTGCCTTTGGAATCAAATCCACAAAAACATTGCTAACACTGATGTCAGTGAGGTTACTGTTTATGTTTTCTTCCAGGAATTTTATAATTTCAGGTCTTATGTTCAAGTCTTTAATCCATTTCGAGTTAATTTTTGTGTATAACGTAAAATAGTGGTCTAGTTTCGTTCTTTTGCGTGTGGCTGTCCAGTTTTCCCAACACCATTTGTTGAAGAGACTGTCCATTCTTCATTTCATGTTTTTTGCTCCTTTGTCATAGATTAATTGTCCATATATGTATGGGTTTATTTTTGGGCTCTCAATTCTGTTCCATTGATCTATGTGTCTGTTTTTGTGCCAATACAATCTGTTTTGATTATGACAGCTTTGTAGTATAGCTTGAAATCAGAGAATGTGATGCTTCCAGCTTTATTCTTCTTTTTTAAGATTATTTTGGCTATTTGGGGTCTTTCGTGGTTCCATACAAATTTTAGAATTATTTGTTGTAGTTCTGTGAAATATTCCACTGTAAACCACTATGCTTAGAGTGGTTTGTTATAGAACAATACTGAAATAACTCATCTCTTTGCCTAGTAGGGCCATTCCTGGTTTGTGGAGCTGAGCACAGGAGTTGTTGTGGGTTTCTCTCTTTTTTGGACTCTGAACTTGGCACTCTTCAAAGGTTGGTAAGGATGCCGATCTGTGCTCTACACATTGCCTATTGCCTGATTGGCTAGGACTTCACATGGCTAGAATCCAAGGGTCCCCAGGAGAAAGATAAGCTCACTGGATGAGAGAAAGATATAACCCCAAAGGAAACCATCACAAATTTCCCTTTTTATTCTCTTGATATTACTCTGCATTATTCATTATGAAATGTAGGCTGTTATGGTGATGAGAAAAGGCTGAATTGGGAGAAGCCTGGGAATGATGTTGCAATATTGAAGGGATTTTGCCTGTTTACACACTTGTGCAAGCTTACTTATATGAGCTGGGCCTGAGACCTCCTATCACCTACTCCCATGCTGCCAGTGGGTAGCTCAAGGTTGAAAGGTCTCCCCTGCTTCTGCAGTGAAGTGGAACATATATGCTCCAATTATCATTCCAACCTGAACGTCTTTAAAAAATATTTTAATAAGTACCCTGACAGAGAGGAAACACAGTAAGATAAAGTAGTCTTGCCACCCAAATGCGGATGAATAAACTCTGTCCCAAGGTTCCATGAAAGTTTGCTAAGTGCCCATGTCTAACCTATGTCCAAAGTTACAATGAATTACTTGCCATGCAAATGAATGAATTAGTAAGTCCAAGTAGAGAAGGACTCTCTCTAATGGCTCCTGAGGAAGGTCAATATACCATTGCAGTCAACAAAGACAAAAGCATACATGGTGACATAAGGAACTGTATTTATGTCTCATCATTATATAAAACCTTGGCATATTATGTCTGTACTGGTCTAGTTCTAACTGACAAATCTTAAAAAAAAAAAAAAGAAGAATAGGATTGGAGAAAGGAGATTCAGGAAAAGTGATCAGGTGGCCAAAGGGACTCAAAATTCAGAGTGTTCAGGGTAGTAAGATGAAGATATATGCAGAGATTCCATGGGTCATACACTTCAGAGATGGAATTAATTGAAAACATTTGTTGATTCAAGAGGAGGCAAATGGTGCTGAATGGTCTGACCTGGTGTAACATGCCCTAAATATTGTTTCTTAGATTTTCCTTTCTAAAAGCCAGCCATTGGTATTGACCATCCTCTCTTCATTGGTCGCATCCAGTTCAATGTACTCTCCATGGGTCCTGCTAAGCAGTGCAGCAATTATTTCTCCAAAAAGCCTGGATGACATTTTGGATGGTACTCAGTAATAATGTTGCTTTCATGCACTTTTCTAAGATTTAGAAAAACAATGTGGCATGGTCATGCTGAGTGAGTGAAAATGTGACCCAGGATGAACTAATTTTACTCACAGCCTTCCTTCTCTCCCTTTCTGTCTCTTCCAGTTAACAATCTTGAGTATATTTTCCCTGTCCTTGTCCATAATCCCAGTTAAATGACTCTGAGTACTTAGAACTATCATTAATATAGTCTTTCTATTATTATTTTATTTATGTTGAGGTATTTGCCTTAAAACAATGGTGCCAGAAGATAAACTGAGATTGCTTAGCCAAGAGTATTATTTAGCTTGGATGTGAAATGTAAAATTATGAAATTACTTATTCATCTGGTGCATAGCTCCAGCCTCATCCTGCTCCATAGATAGAAGCTCATGGATGAAGGTTTGTTTTCTTCTTTTGCACAATGTGAGGAATCCCATCTTTAGGGTGCATTCTTTTCCCATGCCTGTAGCTATCAAAGTGCTTTCCCCAAGTGGAGAGAATATTAATTAAAAAATAAAGAATATTTTGCTTTTGTGATTGCTATATTGTTGCCAGCGAGACATGGGTATGTGTCCTTTACGTTCTCAGCATCTCACACATGCACCATTTTTCTATCCCATGACCCTGTCATAATGGCTAAGCTCTTTATTTGAGGGACCAGTTGCTTGTTATAAGGTGAAAAGTTTCATACTAATTGCATCTACCATTCACCGAGCCAGGCTTGGTACTAATTGTTTTATATACATCATCTCATTTTGTGCACCTAATTGCACTGTTGGTTAATATTATTACCGTGATTCAAAAATGTATAAGTGGGCTCAGAAACGCTAAGTAATTTGTCCAGGGTCTCTCTGCAAGTTAATGATGGAGCACAGCTATAACTCCAGCTCTGTTTAATCCTGAACTCTTTCTTTTGAGCAACATGTGCTTTTAGATGGGAATGAATCTAGGGCAGAAGGATTCAAGAAGCATGGCTACTTAAAGAATTGGCCACCAGTAATATTACACATTTGAGAATCTGCTTTGGGTCCTGATACTTCCCCGCTCCCACCATTCTCTTCCAGCTTTCTATGTCTCTGTTTTTAACTTCCTCAGAATTTCGGTGCCCTCTAGCTGCTCTTCCTAGAGAAGGGTTCCATATATCCCCACTCTTCCTTCTAATCAAAACTTGCTTGTCCTGAGTGCCTTTGCCTTTCAGTCCTCTATGCTTTGTATGTGACAAGTCTCTAGTGTGATCCATGTGCTGGGTCCACTATGAAGGTTTATTCCTTAATAGGCACTTCTTTTCCATGTCCACAAGTATACACTGTAAATAGAAATGGTTAATTGTCTCTCATATCCATTTTCACTTTCTTCCTCCAGCAGGTGAACCCTGGCATTTCACTGGGCACAGGACAATATAGTAAAGATTACGTTTCCCAGCCTCCCTTGCATAAGTTGGTTCAAGAGGTGGTAAGTGATGCTGACCGTGTGATGCAGGAATTCGCAGGTGGGTGTGGCTTCCTTTGTGTCCAGGTGTGGCCAAGTAACCTATACTCTGAACAGTTGGATGTGAGAAATGATGTGTACAAATTCTAGGTTGTGCCTTAAAAGGAAGGGGTGTACCCTCCTCTCTTCTTTTTTAGGACTATGCAGATGAAAGCTACACTCTTGGGATAGCGGAGACACAAGACAGAAGAAGCCTGGTCCCCTGACAGCATGAAGCCACCATATTGACTTTGGACAGCTCATCCTCAGAAGGTTACATGTGAGAAAAAGAGTTCTATCCTGTATTGTTTTGGGATTTGCTAGATCAGCTGAACCTCTAACCTTAATAATGTAACTCTTATAGGAAAACTCCTGAGACAGAGTTTTACTCTAAAGGGGTGGCCCCAATACTGGGCATTTGAGGTGCTGTGGCAGGCCATCGTGGTGACCTGCTGGAGCACTCTGGGCTTTGGGGTGACTGTTAAATTTTGACCATGCAGTTGGCTACCCGCTCCAAATTTACACAAGCCGATCCTTGCCCAGCTGACTTCGAGGGGCCTCTGACATTCTCCTGGACTCGTCCGCTTTTCAGGTGAGGGCTGCTAGGATCCTGCCAGAGTGCCCTGAAAGGTCATGGCTGATGTTTGCGATCGGCCAGACATAGAAATGAAAAATTTATAGCACTCAAAATCTGGGATTCATTTAGGAGTAAAAAGCGTTAATTTAAGTTATCCAACCTCACAATTGGTTTCAGGCCTCCACTGGGCCCCAGTACTCTTCCTAATTACAAGACCGCATAGAGTTGGATCGGAAATGGGATCATGCCCCAGTATCAAAATGCCTCATCTCCGTGGTGCACGAAACACCTCACTAATTCTGGCTCACTAATTAAATATTTGTGATAATTCTTCCCAGGCTGGTCTGAGCTTACGTTCTGTAGGATCTGGGAAGAAATGGTTCGTTAGGCTGATATTTAGTGAGAGTATAGCATGAATCATAAAGAGGAAAAAAAATTATATCTTAAATCCTTTGGAAAGAGGCAGGATATGAAATATAGAAGAGCTTTTGCATATTTCAGCACCTTAATTGTAAATAAAGGATGTTGCTAATGACCAGTGCATTTTATTTGTTCAGTGGAAGTGGACTCAGTAGAGACCTCCACTTGGAGAGACCGGCAGTGGCATCACCTGCTTTATTTCTGTCAATTTAAACGGTCCCTCCCAGTTGCACAAGCCCTTACCGGGACAGCAAAAGGTCATCCAGGTGCCTGCGTGGACCTCTGACTCTGGAATCCTTCTTGGCCTCCTCCCAGGTAATGTTGCTGCAACTGGCTTTCTGCATTTCTTACTGCTTGTACACTCTTCTGGCCCCAGGCTCCCCCATTCCTACGGGTTGATGGGACCTTTGAAACTAGCTTGGCCTTTGTCTCCCTTGGCTGCATGACCTGCTCTCCATGTCCTCCCCAAGTGATCAGCCTTTCACCAGGGCCCACTCAACAGGGGGCAGAGAATGCTTGGGAGCAGGTGATTACATGTACCTGCCAGCAGTGAGAAGGCCACTGAGACACGGACAAGTTGGGCTTTTTGTCAGTTTTCCTTGTGCTCCCTCTTCCCCTACCTTAATTTAAATCCAACTCAGTAAGGCTATCCTGTATAAGGAACTCAATTTGCTGGTTTGGCAAGGGCAGCTTGGGAATGTTAGCTGCTATGTGGAAAAAGTCCTCTTCCTGCTCACCTGATTCAGAAGGACTGAGAGCTTAGGGCCAGGAGACTGCCTGGACCACAGGAAACAGAACAACTCAGGGACAGCCTTCACCTCCTGGCTCAGTAGGAGGTATGGATGCAAAGGTTTCCAAGGCACCACCTTTATACACAACACCAAGTTCTTTACCTCCAAGAGGTTCTTTACCTTTTGTGAGGAAGGCAAGTTTTCCAAGGGATTCTGGTCCACCCAGGACATGAGCAAAAGGCAAAAATCCTCTTCCCCCAGGTAGTCCAGTTCATCATCTCCTGCCTCCTAACTAGTCTCTCTGAGACCTTGCTTGCTCCTCTTTCCAATCCACCGCACTGCTGAGATCCAAAATACCAATGTGCTAAAAATAGAGTTACCATATGATCCTGTAATCCCATTCCTGGGCACATATCCAGAGAAAGTATAATTCGAAAAGATAACATGCACCCCAATGTTCACAGCAGCACTATTTACAATAGCCAAGACATGGCAGCAACCTAAGTGTCCATTGACAGATGAACGAATAAAGAAGATGTGGCATATTTATACAATGGAATATTACTCAGCCATAAAAAGAATGAAATAATGCCATTTGCAGCAACATGGATGGACCTAGAGATTATCATACTAAGTGAAGTAAGTCAGACAGAGAAAGAAAAATATCATATGATATTGCTTAAATGTGGAATCAAAGAAAAGAGAGATACAAATGAACTTATTTACAAAACAGAAATAGACCCACAGACATAGGAAAGAAACTTATGGTTACCAAAAAGGGGAAAGGGGGAGGGATAAATTAAGAATTTGGGATTAACATATACACACTCCTATGTATAAAATAGATAAATAACAAGGTCTTACTGTATAGCACAGGGAACTATACTCAATATTTTGTAATAACCTATAAGGGAAAAGAATCTGAAAAAGAATACACACATACACACACACACGCACAAACATATACGTAACTGAATCACTGTGCTGTACCCCTGAAACTAACACAACGTTGTAAATCAACTGTACTTCAATAACAAAAAGTACTGATGTGGCCGACAAGGCCCTGAATGATCAGTCTCACCTCCTGCTTCCCTTTCTCCCCACCTGCCGGTCCTGCAGTTTCCTTTCAACTCCATGGTCATCACTACTTCATGGGCATCTCTACTTCATGGCCTTTGCACGTGTTCTGCCTGGAACACGCTTCCCCCAAACCTTGCTTGGCTAAATTCTGTTCACACCTCATGTTTTGCTTAGTCCCTTTTTCAGAGAGGTTTTCCTGCCCACCTCCAGTCTCAATTATGCCCACCTGGTAATCTCTTTCATGTCCTGCCCTTTTCCTCTTTTACCTTTGCCATTGTGTATTTGTGTATTTGTCCCTCTCTTTGTTACTATACTGAAAGCTCTCTGCTGACCACTGTTTCCTCCATCACCCAGGGCCTGGCCCACAGAAGGGCTGCCAAAGTATCTGTAAAATAAAGGCGCGAAGAAGCAGACGCTGCTTCCTAGGAACATGGTGAAACATTTGTCAAGGACCACGTTAAGCCCTATGAATGTTACAGTCCTATTCGTATCCTGTGAACAAGCTTAAAAGTCCATCCAATGGGCACAGGGTGGTCACTGTTATAATAGCCATGGTTTATCCAAGCCTACTTATCCTAAAACCTCACCATGACCTTGTAAAGTAGGTATTACTATTCCCATTTCAAAGATAAAGAGATGGATGCTCTTGAAGGCTAAGGCCCTTCTCCAGGGCCACACACACAGTAAATGGCAGGGAGCACCTCACAGAGACCCCTCTTAAAATAGAGGCAGGAGAATCCAGGAGAGAAATTCCCTAGGTATTGGCACCCAGTAACTCAGCATACTTACCTACCCTTTTTGTTTTTTTATTTATTTATTTATTTATTTATTTATTTATTTATTCATTTATTTATTTATGGCTGTGTTGGGTCTTCGTTTCTGTGTGAGGGCTTTCTCTAGTTGCGGCAAGTGGGGGCCACTCTTCATCGCGGTGCGCGGGCCTCTCACTATTGCGGCCTCTGTTGTTGCGGAGCACAGGCTCCAGACGCGCAGGCTCAGTAATTATGGCTCACGGGCCCAGTCGCTCCGCGGCATGTGGGATCTTCCCAGACCAGGGCTCGAACCCGTGTCCCCTGCATTGGCAGGCAGACTCTCAACCACTGCGCCACCAGGGAAGCCCTACCTACCCTTTTTGAGGCCAGGGAAAAGAGCACTCAGGATTGTTAAATTTGGAGAAGGGGACATGGGAAGGTTAAATTTTGATGGGAATCAGGGAGGCAAAAGGATAAAAGTGTACAGAGCACTAAAGAGAAGGGATGTGAGGGGCACTGACCTCGGCTGGGAGAATCACAGAAAAAAGAGGAAAGGTGGCACCATAGATAGGTCCATGCATCTTTTAACCTAGGGCTTCCCTCCCTAAATTTGTGCAAATTGCCCGGGAGAGACTGGTTTAATCTCCAAGGAGCTTTCTGTTCATACGTTAGTCACACGGTATAGTGTAGATTCGTCACAAAGTTTTGAATACTTTAGGAATACTTTCATAAATGGGAGTGGAGTTGAACTCCTCTGTCCCCTGTGTCATTTTAAGAGGAAAATGATTTTTTTTAAAGCTGTCAGATTTATGTGCTGTGGGAAGGAAGAGCAGGATCTGAACCAAGAGATGCATGGGTCCATATCCAGAGAAAACTAATTCGAAAAGATACATGCACCTCAGTGTTATAGCAGCACTATTCACAATAGCCAAGACATGGAAGCAACCTCAATGTCCATCGACAGATGAATGGATAAAAAAGTATACATGTATACATGTGGTACATGTATACAATGGGATACTGCTCAGCCATAAAAAAGAATGAAATAATGCCATTTGCAGCAACATGGATGGACCTCAAGATTATCATACTAAGTGAAGTCAGAAAGAGAAAGGCAAATACCATATAATAGCACTTATATGTGGAATGTAAAATGTAACACAAATGAACTTATCTACCAAACAGAAACAGACTCACAGACATAGAGAACAGACTTGTGGTTGCCAAGGAGGGGGTGCTGGGAGGGATGGGTTGGGAGTTTGGGATTAGCAGATGCAAACTATTATATATAGACTGGATAAACAACAAGGTCCTACTGTATAGCACAGGGAACTATTGATATGTTCGATACCCTGTGATAAACTATAATGGAAAAGAATATGAAAAAGAACGTATCATATGTATAACTGAATCACTTTGCTGTACAGTAGAAATTAACACAACATTGCAAATCAACTATACTTCAATAAAATAAACTAAAAAAAAAAAAAGAGATGCATGGGTCTGAGGAGTATTAGGCAGGATGGTGCCAGGACGTCTCATAATCCTTTATGTTCTTGTGAATAACATAAGCCTGCGCTCAGGGTGGGGCACTGAGACACTCTGCAGAGGGAATGGAATGCAAGCCCATTTTCTGAAACTTTGAAGTAGGGCATTTACTGGCCTAGGTAGGGATTTGGGGGCAAGGGAGAGGAACACGGAGGAAAAAAGGTGGTTGAGCGAAAAGTGAAGAGCAGCAAAAGGACAGAGTTCTTCTCATGAACAGAACGGTTCTATGAGGAGCTGTAGCCTAAATCAGAGGCCGATTACTATCTAGATCACCTTAAGTCCATTTTCAAAGTGTGTCGACACAATCTTCAGTCCATAAAGAACAACAGTGATTTCAACCTTCTGCTGTCAAGGAGGTCGTCAATCATGTAGACACGACTTCTTTGCGCTTTGGATATAATTACCATACATGACCTGACCGAAAGGGCAATATCTTCTATAGGAATGAAAGGAAAATTCCAAAAGTTCATACTCCTTGAAAAAGGAGATCCTATTTGTTTTTTAGACTGGCTCAGGCCAGAGATAACCTGGAATCTGTATTGATACAGGTCATCTTTCAAAGGCTATTGACACAGTAGATGGTTTTTTATTACCTTAGAAACTACTACCTTAGAGGCAGGGGCCCTGGCCATATTGTTAGACAGCATTCAACCTCACTGTTGGCAGGACCAGGTGGAGATGCGAACATAGTTTATGCATCAGAGTTTAAAACTCAAAGGGGAAGGGTGGAGGTGTGGTTTCCGTTTACCTTCAGTAACGCAACGCTCAACTGAAATTTGGAATATATTTGGTATACATCTACATTTGAAATTAAACAAATAATCTGTAATACTGTAATTTTTAGCCATTTTCCCCTTTAGGTAATTCATATCTGTTTCCCTAGTCTTGCCTGATTTTCAGACACTCTTTTTATTTATTTATTTATGGCTGCATTGGGTCTTCATTGCTGTGCACAGGCTTTCTCTAGTTGCAGTGAGCAGGGGCTACTCTTTGTTGTGGTGTGCGACCTTCTTATTGCGGTGGCTTCTCTTGCTGCAGAGTATGGGCTCTAGGTGCGTGGGTTTCAGTAGTTGTGGCATGCGGGCTCAGTAGTTGTGGCACGTGGGCTCAGTAGCTGTGGCTCGCGGGCTCAGTAGCTGTGGCTTGCGGGCTCTAGAGCGCAGGCTCAGTAGTTGTGGCGCGTGGGCTTAGTTGCTCCGCGGCATGTGGGATCTTTCTGGACCAGGGCTCGAACCCGTGTCCCCTGCACTGGCAGGCAGATTCTTAACCACTGTGCCACCAGGGAAGCCCCTCAGACACTCTTTTAATATTCCGTTTGATCACTCTGATTTAACAAATCCAACACACAATGAAAATAATAAAAATTATTTCATTTTAGGCAAAGGCCTCCTAAAAAACTAAAACATTTTTGGTCATTTTGGTCATGATGGTGATGATGATGATGATGATTCTTGAAGCGTCGGTCCTTGTTTGAACTAAGTTTCACTGATGACCTCCCAGTTTGCATCAGCCTTATTGGAGCTGAAGGAGAGAGCACTGAGTTACTCTGCTCAAGTAGAGGACTATCCTTCCAACGAGAGCACTTCTTCATAGTTCCTTTGTAAGAATGAACTAAGAATGAAGTAAGAAAATTCAGAACCCTCATCTCTCCAGGTTGGTAAATTAGTAGGAGGGAAAACTTACCAAACCAAAAAGAGAAACCAGTAGGAAGGGAAGGGAAACTGTAGGGGATTTAGAAAGGGAGATGCCAGCTGAACAGTCACAGCCAGTATTTGGGTGAGATCGACAGAGGAAGTTGCTTCTAATCTTATCTACAAGGAGGAGCTGGCTGAGCAAGGCATGGCCCTTCCTCTGATCTGTTAGTGTCCGAGCTGTTGGTCACTGAGTCATTCTTGTCTATACAACTTTCCTCCCTATCCATGTACCCCTGAAGTGATCTCAAGCTGTGGATCACTGTCTCACCAGCAAAGGCCTCAGGGGGTCTTCTGCATAGAGGTGACCTGATGCCAGGTCAGAGCTGCTCTGGGCTGGAAGAGAGTCATTTCCTTGCTTCTCTAAGAACCACAGCGACCCCCAAAGTATGGAACATGGGGAGAGGGAAGGGGCTCTTTCTGAAGGCAAATCCCAAATGTATGCCTTCTTTAGATAAATGAAAAGATGCCACTTCTCCTTATATCTGCAAGTGCATCAAAGAGTGCAAAAAGGAGCAGTTCCAGAAAGTGATTATAAAACTGTAATCAATGCAAAATAAAACTTCAGAGAAGGTTCTGGGCCGTGCAGAAGTGGTTTATGAATCGCAAATGTCAGAGTGCCACCACTTCAGAACACATCCGCTTTTGTGAATGAGAAGAATCCTTTAAAAAGTTTATCTTCTTGATATGCCAGGGCTGGGACAATGGTGCTGTTCTGCTCTAGTTTAAGGAAAGCTACACAAGGATGCCTCCTCCACCTCCTCCACCTTGGAAACTAGACAAATGCCTTCAACACCATTTCACTCCTCGCCTCCTTTCTCACCATCCAGTGATTCTGGGGTCATTCCCCACTCCCTTTCTGGCCTGCTTTTGTTCTGACCGATAGACAGTAGCCTACTAAATAGTCTCTGGGGGAAAAGACAGTTTTCTTGTGTCTTTTTTTTTTTTTTTCATTACTAGAGTTCATTACTACTGTTACAGAGAATAACTGATATATTTATAATTTTGCAGTGGGGACAGGTAGGGATAATGACAGTTCTGTCACTCTGAAATTAACACTAGGAAAACAGCACTGTCTACTCAAGAATACTGAAAGAATATTTGATACTGGCTTTTTAAGCTCTCAATGTTTTTCACTTTTAAGGATTCAAATCTTGGGTCAGCCTGCCAGAAAACATTACCTCATCATAGTCTGTCACTGGGTAAAGAAAAAATTCTGAACTAAATGAAGATTCAATTTCATACCAAAGCTCTGAGTCCAAAAACCTTGGACAAAAAGCATGACAAGAAGACCAGAAAAGTATTTTGAATGATGTGACCTTGCGAATGAGTGTCTTGGGAGACCTGGGCCATGGAAGTGAAGGTGGTGCTGAATGCAATGTAATGGCATTGGGGCCTTTGACGCAATGGGCTGGAATGTTTTCCTACCCACCAGGAAGTCTAGCTCAGACATCACAGACCCAGTTCTATAATCACCCCTTCCAGCATTTATCTGCAGCATTCTGCCTTTTCTTAAATTATCACTTCTTTTATTAAATAAAAGTAATTAAGGGCATTAAAATCTTTATGGAAAAAAGATAAAAGAAAACCTCAGGCGCATGACCATGACCACTGTTAATATTTGGTAACTATATGTTTATTTCCACATTTCACTATTTTCACAATTCAATGGATCCCCTTTTTTGGGTGATGCAACAGGAACCAGAGATCTTCTTTTTTTTTTTTTTCCTAAAGGGGAAAACTCAATCCAAGCAAAATTTAATCGACTCACTGACAATCTCTTTTTGATCATCTGTCCCATGATTTGAACTAAGACCCCACTGAATGCCTTTTACTTTATTTTTAGGTCCCCTTTTCACTCTCACTCATATTAAAAAGTTAAATTATGATATAGGGACAAGATGGGGCTTTACCTGGAGAATTTAAAAGAAATAATCTTTCATTTGAGTATAAGGTCTAACAAACCGCCCGAACTCTGATATCTCATATGAGATTTTACTGTATTTTAGGTGCATAAAGTTGTAGAGATACTTTTTGAAAGGTGTCTTTAAACTGGTTTCAATGGACATGACTATTCTGGGGAACAGTGGCCACCGAGTTCTGGTCCTCTGTAATTGGAGGGTCTCTATAACTCCTGGTCAACAGGCAGCTGTTATAAATGTATAGTGTCATTTAAAAGCCCCACACTACTTAAAAAAAAAAAAAAAACACTAAAAAAAAAAAAAAACAACTGCCTTCCCATATGTTTCCACTTAGTGTATACTTGAATATTGCTTAAGTCTTTTCTGTGGCACTCCATGCATCTTCTCTGTTCTGTACATGATGTTTTATTTAATGCACCTTCATTTTCTTACGATGGTTCACATGAGCCGTATTCTCAGGACATAACCGCATAAAATCACCCTTTGTATCTGAGGTAATGATGATCCCTTTAAGAGTCTCGAAACAAATGTGACACAAGGGAGAGGAATCATTGGAGTGTCGGGATCTCCAGGGGTCAAATGCTCCATCCTTTAGTTTCATAGTTAGCTAGGATCGGCCCCCAACAATTTCCGCTCAGGGAGAAGATGATGGACCCTGCCTTTGCAATCCCAGAGGACAGTCAACTACTTGCTACGGAAATCCATTCTAAGAAGCACATTCGACTGCAGCTAAGACACAGAAGACATGTTTTGAAAAGTTGTCTTAAAGAAATAAAGAACTACGCACCTGCGTTCAGAGCAATTGTTATAATTTATAATTCTATATAAAGAAGTACTATATAAGTACAAGGAGGCCTTTTATGTTGGAGATACAAGCCGTGACTTTCCTCGTGTCTCAGACTCAGAGGTTTCAAAGCAATGACTTGTTGCTCCTCAACAGATGGGAAAACTCTCAGTGAATTGTCTCTTTACCCAAATTTAAGCATTTCTTATCATTCCAGGCAGCACTGGGAACATTTTGGTGGGTGAGGAATCCTAATTTCAGAGGATGATGACACAACTGTCACTATTTAATTTTTGCCCCAGAAACTCAAAGTCCAGTATGGTCTTATCTTGAGGACCCCTTCAGTAGCTCTGGGTGAAGAGGAAGCAGCAGGAATCATTGCTCCCTTATAGGCTGGAAAAACTGAGCCACAAAGGGGAAGGTTAGGGCTCAGATCCAAGGTTTCTTGGACTCCCTACGTGGGACTGTCTGGGCTCCCGATGTGGGTATTTCTGTTAAATGTTTTTGCCTTTTCAATAGGTGAAACCACCACCAACATGAATATTAACCAAAATAGACTTCAAGTTAGCCTCTCATTTCTTTAAATCATGGCTCTAACTGGGAATTTCATAAACGGAGAAAGGTACTGTCCTCAGCAGAGAGAGTTTCTCTCCAATAAAAATTTTCTTATCGTGGCCTTCTTTGGTTTTCAACAGCTAAGAAGCTTGCTCAAAAAAATACGCAGGAAGGATAGAGCTGATTCTGGAAGAGCTCAACCTCACAAGAGAGGGGAACTTTCTGGTGGTGGAGGAGGCTGTGGCCAAGTACAGAGCTGCTGGTCTGGGCAGCTCCTAATGGACAACAGGGTACACGGGCATTTTCTGCCATGTGCACTCGTGACTCCTGGCTGTGACGGATGCATGGCAGAATGGAGCCAGGATGCTAAAGGGACTGGACAAGCTGTAACAATAGGCTAAATTAAATAATTTAGGTATTTAGGATTAAACGCCAGGTCTAGCGCTTAAGAAAATTGATCCTGGCGTGGGGGACCCCTGGCTCAGTCACAGCCGGGGTGAAGAGGATCTGGGGGTTTCAGGCCGTCTGGTCAAATTGAGACAGTTGTGTGACTGCCCAGGGAAAGCGAATGGATTCTCAGGCCACATTGGGAGGTCAGCGCCCCTCCCTCAGGTGACCAGCCTGCTCCAGTCTGCTCTGCGGTGATGAGATCCCACCTGCTGGGAAATTGGGGGCACCTCAGTCAGGAGGCTGGGGACAACCTGGGAGGCCTCCCAGGAGAGCTACTCAGTCACAAGCATCAGTTGGGCTTTTTATTAAACACACAGATGCCAAACCCTTGGGTCTACTGAATCACAATTACCAAGGGCATCTACCATCTCAACATACACTAAAAGTTTGCAATACATGAAGTTGAGGAGTTAGGTAAGAATAGAGCACAGTGCCTGGCTCATGGTAAAAGACCCAGTTATAAGTGATAAAAAATGGTGAATAAATAAAGAACAAGATCTACTCTTAGCCATTTTCATCAGTGACGTGTGTGTGCATGCGTGCGTGTGTGTGTGTGTGTGCACGTGTTCCTCACGTTGGTGGACGTTGGGATATTAACTAGATTCAAGGTCCCTAAAGCAAAGAGATTAACCTTTCTCCTTTTGGAGACTTTCTGTAGGTAGCTTGGGGAGATACATTTACACAGAGAAGTTTTCTAATCACAGCGGGGGCCTACAGCCCATTCTGCTTATGAACTGCTCTGACAAAGCCACCAATATAATAGTAGGACTACCAGAACCCTGATAAGGAAACTGGGGACTTCTGAAGAAGAGGCTGGCTCTGGGGAAAGTGGTCCATCTGTGATGGATGAGGAAGTTGTGATCTTTGGTCTCATTTGTTTAATTCTTTTAAACATTGATTAAGTCCATGAAATAAAAAACATAATAATCTCTACATTGTAACCATTAGCAGAACTAAAAACGAGTTTCCTGATGTCCACATAGGGCAGCAATTAAGGCTCCTGGCTTGTTTTAATTGGACCTGAGCTTTTCAGACCAAGGTCTCTCCTGCCTTTGGGACCACTTATATTCCTTCTCCCTTGAGGGCCCTCCACCCCAATTAAGTGCTGATCTAGGTGGGGCAGGGATATTTAATAGGCCTTTGGTTTTCTGTTAGCCTTTTATTAATGCTGTAAGTTACAGAGGCCAGATGTCCTCGGCTGGGTTTCACCTTCTATGCTGGGTTCCTGGCTGTTGTGGTTTTGTTCCGGCTATGATCTCTGACTCCTGCTGAAAGCTGGTCAAAGTCAAGGCTGGAAGTGCTACCCCTCTTAGCAGAGCCCCAGGTTGAAGTAGGTGCTTTGTGAGGGAGCAGGCTGGCAGGTACCATCTCCCTTTCCGGGGACCTTCCCAGCAGCTTTCTGCTCTTAACCTACCCTTGCCACTTTCATATCCTCCAGTGAGGAGGGCTTTATCTAAGGGGTCTGAATCTGTGACAACGGCATATTGAATTGATTGCTTTTTAGACTGACAAACACAGTGGAATCTCCCTATTTATTTATCCTTAATATGAAAATATACAAGGATACCCAACTCCCTAATTTTTTTCAGAACTGAAAATAAAACTTCAAATTCCCAGCTGTCATTTATTACTATTGCCTTTAGCTCAAGTATTTAAAAAATAAATTTGCTTTAGAAACTGACCCAGGACTTCTGCAATCCACTGTAGCTGAATCCTGCCTGTTTAATTTTAATCAACAAAGGCGTGGGGTGACTTTCCTGCAATTTTCCTATGAGGGTTGGGAGCATGGATTGTGAAAACGTTTGCCTCCTGGATGGACACTACTTTGGAGGGGTCTCTCTCTCTCTCGGTTCCTCGAGGTCTTCTTAAGAGTGCTCAAGGAGACTGAATCCCTTGTACTGAGCAATCTGGGGGGTGGGGGGGGGGTAGGAGCCACGCTGAAGAACTTGCCCATGAGAACCTGTGGGTCTTCTGAAAAGTAGCTCCAGAACCAGCTGGGGGCCAGTACTCTGGGATCTCAGCCTGACCTGAGGACAGCAAATTCACAAACCACGTGACTGAAAGGGGACAGACATTTTTTTCATGATTTTTTTCTCTATGAGAATCCAAAGTTTATAGGGAAGACTGTCTTTTCTGCATACCTCCTGATGCCTAGAAAAATAAGTGAATTGTGTACCTGTGAATATGCCCCTCACACACAGACCCTCCCTCTGGGCCTGTTCCTTGCCCTGTCCCACCCCTGACCTCCAGGAGTTGATCAACAAGAACATTTCCTCATAGTGACAGTCATGATGTGCCAGCCACCGTCCTAAGCACTTCGTAGACCATATTGCGTTTCATCCTCACAACCTTCCACGAGCTCATTTGGCAGGTTCAGAGAGGGTAGTTAACCAAACCCAGGCAGCATGTGGTAGAGCTGGGTGGCAAACCTAGCCATGCTTCTCTGTATT
Organism: Balaenoptera physalus; assembly: GCF_965194825.1. Classification (NCBI taxonomy): domain Eukaryota; kingdom Metazoa; phylum Chordata; class Mammalia; order Artiodactyla; family Balaenopteridae; genus Balaenoptera; species Balaenoptera physalus. Next base: position 39,049,468 of record NC_138894.1, read on the forward strand.
GTTCTTTTGCTCTCAGCTAAGCAATTCTGAGCCCCGGATTGGTATTGCTTATACAGAAATAATTGCACTAATTCGAACTCTCCCTGCTTCCCATTGTACTCCTGTAACAAGCAAGAGGATGAGGGAGCCATCGCTGTGACCTGGACTTGGGCCAGCAGCAGGGATGGGAGGCCCTGAGGCCCTAAGCACTTTTGGTGGGAACTGCTGACTGGTGAGATGGACGTCAGTGCTTGGCAGGAAGCTAGAACAGGTCATTACACAGATGGTTTGTAAGTTCCAAGGACAGGAAGCAGTGGTCGTCCGTTTGAGCCAAGGTTTGCAAAGAGTGAATCGGGGCCAAACCTCATTTTTTTTGCAAGTCTCACCAGAATCATAGATGGGGGCTGACAGATGTAGTTTATCTGCATTTCAGCAAATCATTTCACAGCGTGTCTCACAGCACATTTAGAGAAAAGATGGACAGATGTGGGCTGGATGTTTAGTGGTAATTTAGATGGTTCGGAGAAGGTTGAACAAACAGCATCCCAAGAGTGTTGATGAATGTAGCAATGACAATGGTCATTTGTTCTGAGTGCCATACACAGGGTCAAGGGTGTAGCCAGCACTTAGTAAATATTTGTTGGTCGTATTAAACTCAGGGGAAGTCTTTAGTGACCCCATGAAAGGGCTCTTTCTTTGATTTAGCAAACATTTACAGAATAGATGAGGAGTTTGGGGAGTGGAGGTCTGATCCTCGATGGAGGGAGGGAAAAGTCAGGTCCATTTTCTTTGACCTCTGGAGCCCAGCCTCACAGACATGGTGTTGACAGAGGACAACTGTGGGTCTCTTGCTATGTTTGGATGCACTGTTTCACAGCACTTAGGAATTCTGAGGGGGAGGTGTGGAGACTACTGTGGGAAAATTGTGTGTGTGTGTGTGTGTGTGTGTGTGTGTGTGCGCACGCTTGGTATTCTGGCTCACTGCCCGCCTAGAAGCAGATCATCTCCACTTACCTGTTTTTCATATTGGGCTTATGGTAAGATTGCATTTAAAGAAGGCCTTCTCCTTTTGGCTCAAAAATGTTCGAAAACCACAGACTCTCATGGTATTGAAGATTCCTTCTAGCTCTAAAAATGAAGTGGTTCTTAAAAACTGTGTGGCAGGAGGGAGTGCTAAAGGCAAGCTCTGAAACACATCGGCTTTGTTTCCCATTTTCCTTTCACCTCCTGGTAGGCTCGGCTGTCTCCTTGGCAAGTCACTAAAAGTGCCCCCACCTTGAGGCCTGCCATTTTCTTTCTTGTGAGCCCTCCTTCCTGACACCCTCTCAGCCCCGCAACTAGTCTTCCTGTATCAAACTGCATTCTTAAGTATAAATGACTGGCAACTTCCATTTCCCCAGTGCAGATATTTGCACTGTTAAAGACCCAAACTGAGAGAGAAGCCCTCTGATTGGTAGGGTTTTAAGCAGTGTGGCCAAGTGAAGAATTTGAGGAAGGGAGGGAGAGAGATTTGGGGCCAGTGGAGACTCCATGAAGTCTACCTAGAGAAATGTGGCCATTTGCCCGGGTTCATTATTAGTTCATTCAAAACTATTTTTAAAACACCTACTATGGGCTAGCACGCTACTAGACACGAGAGGTAAATATTGAGTAAAAATAATCTCAGTCTCTACGCTCATAAAGTTTAGAGTCTGGGGAGAGACTGTGACTTTACTTGAAAATTAATTCACTAATTCAACAATTCTTCCCTGAGCACCTATTATACGCTGGCATACAGCAGTGAATAAACCAGATGAAGTTCATGCCCTCTGGGGCTTATATTTAAATAAGTACATGATTAAAATCTAAGATATGTATGTGAGGAATGTTAAAACGGGAGTTTTGTCTACGCTCCAAGATGCAGGAGATTCTGAGGAGGTTTCTAACCACCCAATGCAGGTTTCCAAGGCAACATCTGTAAGCCGGCTCCATCATGCTTGGACCCTTCAGCTGGATGAAAGATCTGCAAAGGGGTTGGGGTAGGGAGAAGGGTTTCTAGGGGTATTGTTGCTGTGCTGTGACTCCCCACTGGCCCGCCCACCTGGGCAAGAGGTATAGGGAGCGGGGAGGGCTTCCCCTCAAGCCTAGTGAGGTGAGTGAGGAGACAGAGAGCTTGGAAGCGAGTTCCCTGAAGATGGTGAGCACAGAGTTCTGGAAGCTGCCCGTGGTAGTGGGATAGAGATGGCTGCCATAGGGTTGGCCAGGCCACGTGTTGTGTGAGTATCTCCTGTGGAGCAGATGTGGCCGTGCAGAAGGGATCCAGTGTGGAGCCAGCTTGGATCCTGTCTAAAGCCATCTAGTGGACAGAGGGACTTGGGCAGCAAGAAGCTGGAGGTGAATGCTCCATCCAGAGGTTCTGGAAGCAGCTACAAGCAAACACGGGGAATAAAGAGACATCACCCAGGTCACAGAAACTGCAGGAGGGGATCCAGAAGGAGCTCCAGACACCCCAGGGGAAAACAGAGTCAGCATTTAGCCCGTGCTGGGCCCAGCTTAATGGTCCAAGTTCAAGGAAAATCTATTCTTTCTCCTATCTCTGCTCACCTGTCCTCGACCAGATGGTGTAAGAAATTGGCTGACAAGCTGGGGTGGGGCTGAGAAGGAGAAGAGCAAAGTGGAGAAACAGAGGAGAGACACCCGTACCCTTCCTCCATGGGGATTCCAGCTCAGGGCGGGGTGGGGGGAAGACAGAACACGGGATCAGGTTGGAGGTTTTAATTAATCTCTTAGATTGGACTTTCTGACTGCTGAATTTAGAGTGCGTTTCTGATTGCAGATCTGCCTACAACCTGAGAGTGGGCTGAGGAGTTGTGGTCCTGCCAAGTTCGTATCTGGTGGCAGGAGGAAAATCTCTCAGTGAATAAAGTGTATAACGGGTGGAGGGAAATACAAACCAAAGTTATATTTTGATCATGCGCAAGTCATCTTGCGCCATGTACCAGGTACCAGAGCTCAGAAGGAGAGAAACCCAGTTTTGTAGGGGCTGGTAACGAGGAATTAGCCCAGACTGCAGGCCAGGGAGTGGCTTGGTCTCCCTGAGGCTGGGGTGTCCTGCATCATTTTCTCTTCTTCCTCCTTGCAGGCCCTAGAAACACTCTCCTGGACTGCGCTCTTACACATGCTCAGTTCCTTACACACTTCCAGCTCTTCTTCTCTGACGGCTGCCTGTGACCTAGTGTGGACAGCTCCGGCTCTGGCCTCAGTCCTGCCCTGGCTCAGCCTCGCTGACTGTGCATCCTCGGGGGCTGGTGGAGGGACCGGAGAAGCTGGACTGACCTCTCTGCCACAGCCTGCGTCAGCCCGTTACGCTCGGCGCTTGGGGTCCAGTGTCCCCGCTGTGTCCCGTGGCTGCTGGCACCTGGGGCATGGTCATCTGCTTGCGAATTGTAAAAGTCAGAGGAAACGCTGACTGGAACCCAGGCCTCCTGGCATTCAGGCTCTTTCCACGAACCACTTTGGGGAGACGGACTGAGGTGTTGTCCTGACACTCCGAAATGGAATGTATGCACGAGCATGAAGGAAATACATCTGGGTATTTAACAGAGTGTTAGCAACGGGGTCTGGCAAACCCGCCGAGCCGTGTGCTTCCGTAGCATGAGCTTTTCCACGGTGCGACTCTGGCAGGGCCCCTGGCCTTTGCAGCAGGGAACTAAGGTGATGGAATGGACTGACATCTCACCAAGGATGGGCACTTTTGGAAGATGTCTGTTTCACCTCGTTTGTAACATACCCCATTTTGTTTGTGATTTTTTTCAGTGTATAGAAAAGAAAATAAAGGAAGGTCTGGTCCCGTCAGAAAAACAGGTTTGTTAAAAGGGGCGGCCATTTCTGTGTGAGTTAGAAGCACAAAGCAGACGTGGGGATGTTGCTTGCGTCTCCACCTCAGGCAGCTGGCCATTTGGCTGAGAAAGAGATCACAGACTCCCTGGCCAGGGAGGCAGAGCTTAAAGCGGTCCAGGAAGTGAGTGCCCAAGGCTACAAACTCAAGGTTTAAGCCCAAATTCAAGGCTCAAGCTGCTCTGTGGGTTTCAGGCCCCTCCTGTGTAAAAGGAAGGCACCAGCTTTAGGGAAAGGACCCTTAGGGCAACAGCTTTAGGGTTAATTTGTACTTTGTAGGTTATTTATTTTGTTTAATATTTAGTACTAATTGTATACGGTATTATGCTGTTTACAAAACACAACAAAGAAAGGGATACATATGCTGTTTTAATAGTGTAATTATATATCTAATTATCATATTAATTATTATTAAGACATAAGTTAGGTTAAGGGGTCACAGTTGGGGCCATTCTCAGGTATGGCACCTCCAGTTAGAGCTGGTGCCCTGCAGCTGGGGACTGGCCTTCAGCAACGTGGGCCTGGGGACAGGCCCTCCTCCCTGGGGGTTGGTGGTCATAGAAGGAGAACCTAATGGATCTTCTGTTCTGCAAAGGAGACGAGGTGCCTTCCCTGGCTTTGCATCCCTGCCCCCCGCACTCAGCAAAAGTACTATGCCTGAAATCTTGGAGGATCCTCTTTCCCTCTGTCACCTCCGTGCTCTTCTCTCCTCTCCTTCCACCTCCGCTTCCCCGGCCTCCTCCTCCCTGGCCTCTTTCCTTGTCCTTCTCAACCGCCTTCCTGCTTCTCCTCTTGTTGAGCACCTATCCCATGTGAGGTGCTAGAGATGGAAAGGGGGAGAAACCAGCTATGAAATGCTGAATGAGTGGGACACGAAGGAATGTGATGATGGCTCAGGGGCAGACGGCATCTCCGAGTCCTGAGAGGGACTGGCAAAGCTTTCTAGAGGAGATATGACTTGTGTTGAGTTACAGTGAGAGGACAGGAAAGGCCAGGATAATTTGGGCTGCGGCGTGGTGTGAGTGGAGTTCCTGATGCTGGAATACGTAAGGCCTGTTGGCTGAAACAATGTCTCAAAGGGCAGGCTGCTTAGCGCAGGACTCGTGGAGAGGCAGGCAGAGTCTGACTGGCTGTGTGGGCCTATGCTGTTAGCGCTGCTGCTTAGCCCAGCGTTTCCCAAAGTGCCTTCCCCAGGGCGCTAGTGATGCTGTATAAAAACAGAGCAGTCGGGCTTCCCTGGTGGCGCAGTGGTTGAGAATCTGCCTGCCAATGCAGGGGACACGGGTTCGAGCCCTGGTCTGGGAAGATCCCACATGCCGTGGAGCAAATGGGCCCGTGAGCCACGACTACTGAGCCTGCGCGTCTGGAGCCTGTGCTCCGCAACAAGAGAGGCCACGATGAAGAGCGGCCCCCGCTCCGCGATGAAGAGTGGCCCCCGCTCGCCACAGCTGGAGAAAGCCCTCGCACAGAAACGAAGACCCAACACAGCCAAAAATGAATAAATAAATAAATAAATTAAAAAAAAAATTGAGCACTCTGGTCTAACTCTTAAGAATTCCCAGAATTGGATTCCATTGTTCTTAAAAAAACAAAACAAAACAGAGCAGTCATTTTCAAGTTTGGGAAATGCTGCATGATATATCCCTCCCCTTTGGAGACTCCCAGTGCCATTGGCTCATGAAAGCATCTTTGAAGTCTTGCGGATAAAAAAAAAAAACCTTTTTCACATTGTTAAGTGCAACATTTCCCAAACTTATTTGACACCTATGAGCAGCTGGGGAATAAGCGTCCACAAAACACATCTGTGTGCAGGCAGGGGGAGCCAGTGAAGGTTTCAGAGGGGGTGTAGTTCATTGCTGTCAAGGAATCAGAACTCCCTCACATCAGCGAGGGGGGTGAGGGGTGTATGCAGACGTGCCAAACACCTGCCGCTGCGGTTGATCCCCCTCTGTTTTCCTGGGAGAAGACTTGTTGGCCGGTAGGTGAGGGAGGGAGAGTTCTCATTCCTTAGCACTGAAAACATTAATGAAGGCTCAACGCGCACGCCAAGAAAATGTTTTCACTGGCCGGAGAAGGGGTTGCATATACATATGCACGCACGTGTAAACTTGCTGACTGGCGACCCTGTTGGTCTCCTTGTTTCTTTTTGTTTAGCCAAAGGCTGAGCATCCTCGAAGGAAAAGCTGAAGTCATACCTCCTCTCTGCAGTCTTTTCAGACCAAGCCTGGCCTCTGGCTTACCCCTCCACCCATGATCTCTCTCTTCTTCTTTTTACTGTCAGCCGTGAACAATCACTTTCTGACACACCACCTGGTTTCTTCCCCATCCCCTCGGCCCCCTACTCAGGAGTGCCTACCCCATGCTGTGCCCAAGCGTGCATGGGACATTGGCTGATGATTGGCATATATGGCAATGCATTCTGCTTTTTCAGTCTTCAAATGGCAGCAGGGCAAATGAATGTGCAAACGACTCCTCTTCCTGCCAGCCCCAAAATGAGATAGAACAGAATCACTTCACTTTTATTTCTATTGAAGCGATTCTGGACCACGGCAAGGTCTCATTGTTCATCTCCACGTGATTCTAAAGGTCACCATGAACAGTCAAGAAGGTAACAGCTAGGCACGACCATGAATCAACAAAGCAAAACCAAAGGGTGACAAACAATGGCACCCTGCTGGAGTTTCATTCTGCTTTCTGGGCATTATTGAGAGGTCACTCCTGGGTTTCAGAATCCATCCACTCCTCGCCATTCCCTCTCCATCCTTTTGCAGGTCACCACCACTGCCTCTCCCCCAGGGCTGCTGCAACCAGCTCTTCACTGGTCTCCTGGTTTCCACTCTGGACCCCCTACAATCCATTCTCCCCCTCGCATCAAGCGCAGTCTTGGTAGAATGTGAATTACGTCACGCCCCTCCTCTGCTAACCCTCCACGCCATGCAGCCTTCCTGTTACACGCAGAGTAACATCCAATCCCTGGTTTACAAGCCCTACCTGCCTTGGCCCCTGCCCTCCCGTCTCCCATGGCACTTGACTGGCACTGGCCTCTAACGTCCTCCAACAAGCCACACTCTCTCCAGCCGTGCAGGCTTTGCACTGTTGCTCCTCCCCTGATCTTGACACGGCCAGTTCCTGTGTGTCATTCAGACCTCACCTTCAATGTCACCTCTCCAATGCCCACCTCTCCAAAGAGAGGGCTTTTCTGACCACGCAGGTAGGTATCTATTCTCTTTCTGTCCCACCACCCTACTTTCATTCTCGGTGTAGCACTTAACACTTGGGTGCTGTGAACCCTACAGTGTAGACTCCGTGGAGGGACCGTGGCCTCATGGTTCACTGGGGCTTAGCCCGACAAAGAAATGTGATGAATGAATAAATGCTAGCTTTCCCATGTATCAGCCTAAGCTCTTGAGTCCTCTGTGAAGTGAATTTCCTCCTCTGTAAAATGGGAATGAGAACACCTACATCAAAGGGTTATCAGAGGAAATGCATTCAAAACTATTACACATTATGAGGCTCCTGGGACATGCTAGTTATTATTTCCCAAGTCAAGTCAGTTTCCTTTTTGGTAAAATGGGGATAATATTTGCTTTCTAGGAATCTGTCAAAGATAAAGTAAAGCAGATAATCCAATAAATGTACAAATATTTAGAACAAAGTTTTAAATGCAACAGGCCCTTTCTTCCCTGTGAAGATAGTGGAGCGAAGCTTAAAAACAAAACCCTTCATGCTGGTTTGGAGCACGTAAGACTTTTGGCTACGAACGAGAAGTCTGGGACAGGAACAGGCCCAGAAAGGCAAAAAGTCACAGCTGATCTAACAGAAAACCAGGAAGGGCAGACAGTGACCCATAACTCTGAAATTCTCCTTGTGTCTATAAAATAGAAACGGTTGGAAGAGTCAGGGCCTGTATGAAATCACACTGTCCCTCTTCTCACAAGTGCCTTCCAGGCTAGTCCTCTAGGCCAGCACAGCTAACAGAAATGTCACACAAACCACATGGGTGATCTTCAGCTTTCTATTAGCCACATTTGTAAAAAGTAGAGAAACGGGTGAGATCAATTTTAATAATATTATCTTATTGAACCCAATAGATCCAGAATGTTATCATTTCAACATGTGATCAATATAAAAATGACTAAAGAGTTATTTCACATTCTGTTTCTCATGCTACATCTTTGAAAATCCTTTCACACGTAAAGGATGTGGCATTTCTGACTAGTTACATTTCAAGTGCTCAATAGCCATGTGTGGCTAGGGGCTTCCTTATGGGATGGTGCAGCCCTAGACTTTACTTTTGAGGTGTTCAAGATCTTTTGCTACTGGTGGGGCTGAAAGGGGAGGTCACAAATAATTTTGTAAAGCATGACTCCATTTGTAATCCCACTAAGTTGTCTACTGTTATTCCACAGCTGTAGAAAAGTCCTAGTTGACTCTTCCACTGGCCAGTGAAGAGCCTGAAATAAAATTTATTTTAAGACTTTACATTATTGGGTTAGCCAAAAAGTTCCTTTGGGTTTTTCCCTAAGATGCTACAGAAAACCCGAACGAACTTTTTGGCCAACCCCATAAATTCCTGTCATGGAAATTCATTTACCTTCTGATCTCCATAGACTCTTTAAGATATGTAAAACTATTTGAAACTGTGCCTGTCTGTCTGTCTGTCTGTCTATCTACCTGTCCTCTGGAAGTGATAATTAGGAAGCTTACTCATTTAAAGTCAAATCACGTCCCTTTCCTCTCACCCTGTGTTTCAGGGGAAGATTTATGAGAAGCGGTGTTTCTTCAGGGTGGGACAGTTTGGTCCATGGTTTGCAAAGCTAGAGAATTTCAATAATCAAACTGTTGCCTTTAAAAAATATGAAACTTGGAAATGGGTTAGAACTAAACACATCAGTGGAATGAGCTTAAGGGCGCAAGAAAATTATTATGGAGTAAAGTTACCCAAACATCATTGTTCTCCTTTGACTCATAAATCAATTATAGAGTCTTGGACTTTTTGGACATAGATCAGTGAGTTTTACAAAGGACAGGCATCAAAGCCTGGCTGTGGAGGACACTCTGAGGATACAAACAATCGTTTCAGCATTAGCGTTTACAGGAATTTGAGAGCACAGCCACATTGCTGGGTGAAACTGGAGTTTTCACGCAGGCAGGTTCAGTCTTTTGGAAGCCTCCATCCATGTTGCTTATTAGTGGCCTGGTATGGGATGCAGTCATGTGGGTTGTTGGCGTGTGTGATGCTAATGACTTGTAAGGCCTAGTTTTTGCTAGGAGCTTCTGTTTGGAATCATTAGCAAACACATTTTCAACTTTGGGCCACCAGCAGAGGATCTAGTGCAGAACAAGCTAGTGTAGCTTAAGGGGGTGCAGTGGGGACCATGGGCTGTGGGGCGTTCTCGTTGCTTATTCCTGGTTTGGAGGGGTGCTAACTGTTTACAAGCACAGAAGGTGGCCTCAGTTCTGCGGTTACCTCAGCCATCTCTGGAGGACCACATGGCATCCCCTGGGCCTGTAGACACGGTGGGGCATCGAGGCCATGGCTGCATAAATTCTGGTAAGTCCGTTCCCACCACCAGTGGGAAAATACTCACTCTCCTTTCCATTTCTCTCTGCCTCCATGCCTAAGAAACCCAACCCTGCTTGGTCAGAACTACTTCCCTTGCTAGAAAGAGAAAGGAGGGGAACACTGTCTTGTATAACAACAGGGATGATTCCACAGTGGACTTTCCAGTGGGCCCACTTTTATTAATTATCCAAGGGACATGGATGTCTGTTGTGATGTCCAATTTTCCAGACTCTGTGACATTTAAGAGTTTCCCATTACACATCACCTTGAGTGAGCAGTAGAGAATATGGAAAAGCTTACACAAGATTTTCTCCCATTTAGAGCTTGTATTCAAGTCGGAGTTGCAGAGGCCTTGGCAAGTAGGTACGCCAGGGATTGAGGCCAGTGCCTGGGTGTCAGCGGCCAGGGCCACGCTGTTTAATGGGGTGACCCAATCCAGATGTTGGGGGGATGCAGGAATGCACAAAGGTGATGAAAGCTAGTGGAGTGAGTGTCCCCAGAGCTAACTCTGCCGTCACTGTGGATTCTGAACATAACTCTGTCCTCGATGGTCTTAGCCAAAAGAAAAAATGGAAAAACACTAAAACATGAAACAAGTGTCACAAGAATGAACTTATAAAGTGAGACTAGTGAAGTCAGAGAGTTGTTTTTCTCTCAAACTTTCTATTTCAAACAATTAAAAGGAAAAGTCAAAGTTATTAATAAATGGCAATACCAAAAATTATGAATTGCAATTATAATGAAAGTTTGTTCGAATAACCCTTAAAGTTTGTCTGAAGATGCCCCTAGAAGACAGTGTGAACCCTCTCTCTTTATTAAAGACAGGGTTTTTTTTTTGAGACATCTTTGCCCACTACTGAAATGTGGTTGCCTATGAAGGGAACATGATAAAAGTTTACAAACAGCTGTGAACACCTGGGGGTTACAGAAAAAGTCATAATCCCTAGCACAAGAAAATAAATTGAGCCATGTCCTCAGTGCTGTGAGGGAAAGTAAAAAGAAAAAAAAAAAGGAGCCATAGTCCCTTTCCGCAAATCATTTACGGCTTACTCAGGGAGTGAAACATCGGTACTGGCTTTAAATTAAAATGGTGTGAAATTTTGTGGCAGTAGCTGGGAGCACAGGAGGAGGGAGGGGCCAGACAATGAGCAAGAATCAGGGGAGAGTCTCGGAAGGCTGAGGGCTGGGTACCCGAAAGATGTGAGCAGACAAATGGGTGGAGAAGGCAGAGTTGGGAGGTGGGGTATGACTGCTTTCCTCTCCCCCACTCCATTGTCAGCCTAGGCCTCCTCTCGCAGCTCCTCTCATCTGGGCCTTCACACATGCTGTTCCTTCCAACCAAAAGGCCTTTGCCTTACTTCGACAGGAGAGCTCATCCTTTAGGTCTCAGCCCAATGGTCTCTTCTTTTCAAAGTCTTCCCTGGTCTCCTAGTCTGGGTTAAATCTCCTTGCTCTATGTTCTCATGGAACCTCAAATGCTCCCCATACTTCCATATCACTTATTACATTAAGTTCTAGTTTAGTGCTTTTCTGACTACTCTGATGTACACCCCACAAAGGCAGGGGCTTTGCTTCATTCATGCTAAGTCCCTGCTGCCTAGCGTGGTACCTGAGGTAGGGTAGGAGCTCAAGACCTATTTGCTGAACGCGTGGGTGTACTCCGTCTTAGACACAGTGTTGGTGGTAAAGGGGGAGGTAGGCAGAGGTGGAATCAGGGAGAGAAAATATGAGGTAACTTAGGAACACAGCACACTGCATGGGAGGGCAGGTCACTGTGGGAGGGCAATCGGCAGGTACGTCATCTTGGGCAGGGTATAAAAATGGAACAGTGTTGGGAGGTGGGAGAAGGTAGGAGGACAAGAAAGAAGGAGATTGGGTGGCGGGGACCAGCTCTACCTTCCAAAATTCGGCCTGGTTTACCTTTTCTTTAAGAGATCAAGCCCAGTCGTGACCCCCACCCTCTTCTCCTGGCCTGGGGTGAGGACTCAAGGAGAGCCAGGCAGTGTAGGGCTGGTGGGTTCTGGTCTTGCCGCTTCCACTAATTCCCTTTGTGACCTTGAATGGAGCAAGGGTCTTCTTATGAGAGCATTAATCTTCCTAATATGAAAATAGGACATAAGTAAGGTAGTGATGGGGAGCAACTGAGAAAATGTACTTGGGAGTGTTTAGAGGTCTCTCCATCACCTTTCTGGACCTCAATTTCCTCACCTTGAACATGAAAGGACTGGGATCATGAGGAATCCCCAATCTGTTCCTGAGACTGAGGGTCAGGTTGAGGTGGGGTGGTCATGGGGATGGCGGGAGAAGACGGGTGTGCGTGTGGATGTCTACAGCAGGCTGGCTCTCCTCCACACTGTGAATTCTGGAAGGCGATCTCCTAAGTCAGATTCTGCCATCTAAGACTCAACCCAACAATTTCGGGCCAGAACAGAACTCCCCACCAGCCTGGGTTAGAATCAATCTCAATTGAGGTCTATTGCAGAGCTGTAGATTCCCTAGAGATGATCTTTTCCAATGCCCTCAGCTGGAGGAGCAGGCCCATGGCAGCCAAGTGGCTAGACATAAACATCACATTGGAACAAAGTAGAAAACTTCCTACAATGTTACACACTTGGGTGAAGTTTTGACCCTAAAACCAAGCCCCACCTCCCTCAATCCTGACTCTGTTTGGAAGGAAAAAAATGAGATCAGAGAATCTCAAGAGGGGTGTCTTTATTACTCAGCCCTGCCTTGTCCCGCCCCTAGTATTTAATTCTCTTCTGTTTGCTCTTTGCAACTTGATACCAGATCTTGACCTTCTGTTGCTGCAGCTGTTTGGGAGATGAGGCTATTCAAAGGTGAGAATCATCAGCTAAGCTATAAAATGGTGGTGATGATGAGTATGGAAATGTGTATGGGTGCGGAAAAAGAGAGTTAGATTATGGGGAATTGGAAGAGGAGGGAGAGACTTCAACCACATCAGTTGCCTTCACATCTATTTATTTAATGAGACCTCCTCTTGGGAGCAGGAAGTGGTGCAAAAAAAAAAAAACCCAAAAAAACTCAAGATGGTATATTTTGCAGCATCAATTTTGGGTTTAACTTCTCTGAAAAAAGTTAACTTTGCAGGTTTTGGGTACAGTTTGGTTTCTGCTGTGGACAGAGGATGTCTTGAACGTTTTCTGTTGTAAATTCAGGCAAGTAAGCCAAGAATTCTAAATCCTCATGTTCCTCTCCAATGAGACAGTGAAGGAGAGATTTCCAAGGGTGAGAACTGAATAAATACTACTGAGAATTCAAACATCCAGGGAAGGGGCTCTGACAAAATAAATCACACCCTCTAGGAGCATTTCCTACGATTTGCTTTTTTTCCCTTTATCTTAAATGATCTATTCGTACAAAAGTTTATGTAAGGACAGAAGTCAGTGCCTAGCAAATGGGACTTTCTCTCCAGATCTGTTGGGGACTTACAGCCTGGTGTCAGGCACCAATAGACATTTCGAAGATCCCTGTTTACTCAAAGTATAAACCAATATATTCTATGCAAACCTTTTTTTTCCCCTACGTTTAGATAGAAATGTTTACTTTTCCAGCGGTTCTGTGAATTGAATTAAAGAGCAGAGTGACTAAGAAAAGACTCAATATAAAGCTTATTATCTATTGTGCAAGAAGGAACTGACCTTCACATAAAGACTTTAATACAATAACTTGATTCTTTTGGTCATTGCTGATTTAAATATGAGAGATGAGTTCTGAGAAGAAGTTTTCCACACATGTTGAGATCTAACTAAACTTCTCTGAAATCAATTGCAGTTTTCAGGGGAAAGAAGGGAAGAAAATGAACTCCCATCTGTTTGAATTATTTACACCCATCATTTTATTTCATCCTGACAACACCTACAAAAGTAGGGATTACTGGATCACTTTGACTCATGAGGAGACTGAAGCTCAGTGAGTTAATGATTAATGTAACGGAGGCTACTGGGCAGCGCTGGGAATTTAACTTGGGTCTCTCAAGGTGAAAACGATCCCTCTCTTTCTCCATGTCATGCTGCAACCAGTTTCAGAGAGTGCTACCTTCATCTATGTCTTTTTATTCCTGATGTCACCATTTACATTCAAGCCTCCTGATCCATGCTTCGACCGTTACCATAGCCCATTAACGATTTACCAACACGTTACATCCATAGAGTTCTTGAGCTTGGTAGAACCTGGCTATTCTGCAAGACAAAGACACCTATGGCCAATTTTCCTATATACATTAAAAACAATTAAAAACTCTATTAATATCTAGTCAAACCAGACCTTTGCAAAACTTCTGAGAAAATCTGTGTGAGATTAAATGTCTTAAAATACAATATAATTTGGCACTCTAGGGGCTTCCCTGGTGGCGCAGTGGTTAAGAATCGGTCTGCCAATGCAGGGGACACGGGTTCGATCCCTGGTCTGGGAAGATCCCACATGCTGTGGAGCAACTAAGCCCGTGTGCCACAACTACTGAGCCTGCGCTCTAGAGACCATGAGCCACAACTACTGAGCCCACGTGCCACAACTCCTGAAGCCTGGGCACCTAAGCCCGTGCTCTGCAACAAGAGAAGCCACCACAATGAGAAGCCCGTGCACCGCAAAGAAGAGTAGCTCCCGCTCACCGCAACTAGAGAAAGCCCATGCACATCAACAAAGACCCAACACAGCCAAAAATAAATAAATAAAATAAATAAATTTTAAAAAAATACCTTGAATTTGGCACTCTAATATTTATCCCAGGTGAAGATTAGCTCAAAATGGCTATAGTCTAAATTTTTTAGTCTGATCATCAGGGTGGTAAAATCTCATCCTTGTTCCCCCTCCAGCCTTATGAGGTACACTCATCCCTTGCACTCCGTCCTGAGATGTCTCCTTTCACTCCGCAGGTTGGCCTTTATGGGCTGCAAGCTGGTCCTGGAAACCTGCTACCTTGACGTTTCTACATCCTGTCTGTTGACTAAGTCCCGACTTCCCTCCAAAGCCCAATTCAAGTCCTACCAGTCCTGGAGAAGGTATCCTATCCTCTCAGGCTGCCAGAGATTGCCCTTCCTCTGTGGCTCTCATTCCCTTCAGCTCTCTCTCGGTCTACCCCGGGAACTACCTTGACCGCCATCTCTTCTATCTCCTCAACTAGCCATCTGTTCTTTGAGGTCTTGTGCTTGTCTGCCTTTTCCATGGAGCCCTTCCCAGCACGTCAGCAGTATTTGCTGATAAGGAGCATACTTAATAAGTTGAGTAAACTTTTCCTGCTCTTGGGTTTGCTCTGCTCATTTTATTTTTGCTGATCAGTGTTGTCAGAACAGAGGAGTTTACTAGAGATGCTGTGAAGAAAATTCAGAGGAAAACTGATGTGAGGAGTCTCAAAGGCAAAAGGTTTTTCTGTGAAAGGGAAATAACTGGTAAGAGCTGCAGGATCAGGTGAACTTTCCACAGAATGTCAACCAACCGACCGTGTGTATTCTGGATGCTGGGACTTGCCCAAGTCATCAATTTTCACCATGTTGTTGGGGGGTGTCTTAGAATGTGCTGATATGTATGCAGTTGGATCTGTTGTTTCACCAACAAGCAGCTCAAATAGGGATGTTCACGTCTTTACACAGACACCCATGTGCTTTAAAATTGCCAGTATTCAAGAAAGAATGTCTTAGCACAGATAAAACAGTGGCTTTAATGATTTTAATTGCCTAGTAATTTGAAAAATTGTTTCCCCCTTATGCTTATAGGGATAACATTAAATGAAAGAATTAGCCACTAAGTTATATACATGTATGATTACAAGTGAATAAAGAATAATAATACAGGGTAAAGACTCTATTAACTATGTAAATGCTTTTTTAGTGAGTACAAGAAATGGTGAAAGGATGTTACGAGGAATGGCAAAATTGGGGCAACCCATTGGATGGGGCAATATTTTCAGAGGTATCTAAAGCAATCCTTGGGAGGAAATGAATTGCTTTCTATTTTCAAATGATGGGGGTCATCACTAGCTCACATGGTGCCTTTGTGTGAATCAGGAAAAGGCACCCCCTTCTGAGGTAGGATGCATGCCTGTCCCAGGGAGGTTGACCTGCCCAGTGGTGTTCAGGGTGGACCTCTGTCACAGGGCATGGTCTGCACATCTAGGTGCCTGTGTGCCCAGCAAACAATTCCCACTCTTAAGTAGCCAGTTATAACCTGGTATAAAACTAGTTTATTGGTACTTGTTAGATATTACGGTATTAACTTATTGGAGAAGTGGGAGGCCTCCATTAACAAAACAAAACAAAACAAAACAAAAAAAAACAAAAATAAAACAAAATTTCCCAAAGCAGTTAGCACTGCTCTTTAGGTGTCATGGGTAGAGAAGATCATTATTTCCATTCTGCCACCAAGGAATAAAACATACAGTGATATAGTCAGGGGACCAACAGTGGGTTCTCTTGGGGGTGGAGTTTTGAAGTGAATTGCATGTAACATTGCATCCCAAATTACCATGTTTCTTGCATGAAGTGGAGACACCCACCCTGGAACTGAAGAAAGTGCTGATGCATGGGAGGGATGGGATTCCAAAGGTGGGGCTGGTTTCCTCTCCTCACTTTACCTTCACCTGTCCCACTCAGCTAGCCTATCACAGGGAAGACAGAGGCCATTGAATGGGTGCCTCAGCTTCCTGCCCTCTCACCCATACCTGAGAGCCCATCTTGGGCTCTGCCCCCCAGATCACTAAGGAAGAGTGGCATTTCCTAGGCTGTAGGTCATCTAAGTCCTCCTAGGGGCTCCTGCCCTCCATCAATGAGCTCTTCAGCCTCTTCCCCTCCTGGGCTTCTGTCATGAGCACTTAATCATTCTCAAGCCCTTCATCCTAACCAAACAAAGAGGTTCTTTCAACTCCAGCTCTCCTCCAGCTACCTCTTTGGCTCTCCCTTCCCATTTTCCACTAAGCTTCACTCCTGCCCCCATCATTGCACTGAACCTAGGTCACCAAGGCCACGAGGACCTTGTTACTGCTAATCTAATTAGAGGACTTGTCAGCTTGCATCTAAATTTCCCATACTTGACCCCATTGACCCCACCCTCCTCCATGATGTACCATCTTCCCTTGGCTTCCATGACCCCAGACTCTCCTGTCACGCCTGCTCTTTCTCTGGCTGGTCCTTCTTAGTTTCCTTCTTCTTCTCCTCTTTCTTTCCCCACCTAAACTCAAAGGATGTGACCCTAGGGGTTCAACACTTAACCTATTTCCCTTCTCTCTCTCCATACTCTCCCTGGGCTCTGCATCTATTCACACTGGTCTCAACCACCATGCTGATGATGCCCAAATCTTTGTCTCCAGCTCAGAACGCTCACTAGAGCAAAACTGCCTCCTGCACAGATTGGGTGATACAAGTGGGCATCTAGGTACTTCAGGTGCCCACCCTGCACGTATATGACTCCGAGAGTGAGCAGCTCCTGAAAGTTTGTGCTCTAGATGCTCCGTGGTACCTCAAACTCGATAAGTTAAAAAGCTAAGTCCTCATCTTCCCTCCCAAAGCTCTTCCTGTGCCCCCATCCTGGTGAACGATGTCACAGCCGGCTCAGATCAAAACGTGGAGGTCCTCCTTGACAGCCCCCTCTCTCATCCTCTACGCCAGCCAGTTACCAAATCCAGTCATTCTGTTTCCACAACCTCTCCTGAATCCAGACTCTTTCCTCCTCCTGCCACTGCCTCTGGTCAGGATGCCACCATCTCCACGCTGCAGCCAGCATGACTTCTCTAAAACACAACCTGACTACAACTCTGCCTAAAACACTTGGCGGTGATTCTCCATTGTCCCCAGAGTGGGCTCCACGACCAGCATCCATGCTGTTCCCTCTCCCCGCTCCTCCGCTGGCTGCCTCGCACTGCCTCCACCAAGCCCCGCTCCTCATGTCCCCCGAAGGAGCCACAGGCCACCTCCAGATCCTTGCTCAAGCTTCCCTCTCACAGAAGAGCCTCCCTCCACTACTTTCCTCTGGTCTCAGCCTAAATGCCACTTCTAGAAGTCAGTTTTAACACCAAGGCTGGTGAAATGCCCTTCCTGGGCATACTCCTCCCCACCTCTCACATTCACCACAGAGCCTTTCACACAGGGTGGTGTTTGGGGCCTTAACAGTTTGTCCCTGCTTCTCAAGGGAAGGGACACAGCTTACTAATCGATGAACAGCCAGCACAAACTCAGTGCTCGTCTCATAGAAAGTGTTCAGCAAGTATCTGTTGAATGCATGAAGGATTTAAGGAATTCTGAGTGTGGACTTCAAATCTGATTGTCCTGAATTAAGCCCTAGATCTGTCCCTTCCCAACTGTGTGTCCTTGGGAAAGTTAATAACCTCCCCTGAGTCTCAGTTTCTGCTCTGTAAAATGGATTTGTTCTTGTGAATGGATTTGTGCTTCTATAACCATCTGCAATCAATACAATGCTTGATGCTCTCTTCTCTTTCAACTCATACGCTGAACACCAGGAAGCCAGAATTAAGTCCTATGCTAGTTGGCATCCCTGGTACCCAGCCCAGCGATGGGTTCTTAGCGGGGGCACAGTAGATGAAATTTGATGAAAGGATGTTTGAGGGAAGGCAGCCGAGGCAAAGAAGGAAGAAGGAAGAGGTAATGCAGGGAATGTGGAGAAGGGAGAAAAGAGAGAGAAACAGAGTGTAGACACTTTCTCTGAGTCTGCTTATGTTTCAGGAGGCTCATCTGCTTTCGAAGGAGTGGGCTGAGGATGCTCTCTCCCCTTGGAGATAACCTGCCCGGATCATTCTCGCCTCTGCGGCAGTAGGGAGCCACAGGGACCCATGTGACCGGCTCAGCTCCCTTATTGGAAACAGCTGTGCAGACGGCAGCCCTGGGGCTGGAGCTCGGGTAGGGGATTTCACAACCTCCAGGGCTGTGCTTCAGATGAGTTTCAAACGTTGTTTATGTACATCTACGTGTGTGCTTCCTGGGTCTCTTCTGATTGCCATGAGGCCCAGCCTTGCAAAACAAGCTCAGAGTGTGCCTTAGTATTTTGTTCTTGCTGATAGTCATGGAATGTACCAGCCCCCCAATGCCAGATCTGGGAGAAACCAAGGAGCTAAAAACAAAGAAGACATCCAACCCCAGTGGCTCCTCCCAGAGCACATGAAGTGGGTGGGGCATTAAAGCTGGGGAGGGTTTAGTCAGGTTGATATTTTGACTGAATTCCATCCAGAAAAGACATACGAGGCAGAGTTATATTTTCTCTTTTCCATCCTCTACCCAAGCAGTAACAATATTGTAGCAGGCAGGATCTATGTTTGCCGTGTTCCAGAGAAGAAAGGGACTGCTGTGAGCACATAAAGATTGTAATCATCCATTTCCCTTATGCCTATGAGACACAGGCATAGAGTTTTTGAAGGGATGTGGAGAATGGCCTTCAAATTGTTCCAGGAAGGAAAGAAAAGATGCTGCCTGGGATGAGAAATAGAGAATTGGACCAGATCACTGATTCTCAACTCCAGTTGCACATTAGAATGACCTGGGGAGCTTTTAAAATCCCAGTATCCAGACTTCATCACAGACAAATTAAATAGAACCTTTGGGGTGGGACCCTGGCATCAGGGCTTTAAAGTTCCCCAGGTGATCACAACGTGCACGTTGGAAATCACCGGATTCCGTGAACTCTGATCTCTGAAGCTCCCTTACATTTCTGGGTTTGAAATTAGTAATCTAGGAACAAAACTGCCTGTAGCTGGCAAGATTTCTCTACAATTGGTTGGGACTTAATATTTAGGCTTCAGCTAGAGTAGTCACCAATCATGTCAATAGGTGTTCTGTGGAGAAACATAGGAAAGTAGTGGTCAGTGGTCAAATAAGCACAGAAATGTTGACTTCGAATCCCAAGCAGTCAGGGTTAGAGGGATTTTGATGGACATCTCGTTCCATTTATCTCACTGGTTTCCCCAGACCAGCAGGAACAGCATCACCTGGGAGCTTGTTAGAAATGCTAGGTCCCAGGCCCCACCCCAGACCTGTTAAGTCAGAAACTGTGAGAGTGAGATCCAGCTACCTGGGTTTTAACAAAACTTCTGGGTGATTCTGTGCTCAAGTTTGAGAACCAGCAATCTGCTGCAGGAATCCTCTACTATATCCTGGCCCAGTGGTTTAACTGATTTTATCCCTGTTTGGTAACATGGAGCAAGTGCAGTCATCCCTGGGGAAGCCCATTTATTGTTGAAATTCGTCCTTCAATTCTTTAGATGAAATATGCTTCACTGTAACTTCTACGTGTGGCTCTAGTTCTGTCTTCTGGGATGACCCAGAGTAAATCCAAGTCATGTTCTGTACTTCAAAGACTTTAAGATAATGTTCTGATAATATATGTTCTAATATATCTTTAATATATGTCTGATAGCTCCTGAGGGCACTTCTCCCAAATTTACAATAAAAAGACACAGGAAGATACAGAAAAGGTGCCAACTCACATTACCACCCAAAAGTAAGACTGAGGGAATAGAAGTAGTAGAAAATTTTTGTGAAAATTTATGTCATCCTGGAGTAGAGAAGACTGTTGTAAGTTTGACACCAAAGGCAGAAATTATAAAGATTCATAGATTTAACTATAAAATTATAGGTAACTTCAATATATTTTTAAAAACTTAAAAAGTATATGACAAGCTAGAAAAACTTTGCATATGTATATTATATATATATATATATATAATGTTAGACTTTAAGTTTCATGACGTGAGCATCATATACTTAATGTATAGCACAGGGTCTGACATAAACTGGGTCCTCAAAGCATTTGACTAATGAATGAATGAAGATGAGTTAAGCAAATGGCCATATAAAAATCAATGCTAGGGACTTCCCTGGTGGTGCAGTGGTTAAGAATCTGCCTTCCAATGAAGGGGACGCGGGTTCAATCCCTGACCAGGGAACTAGATCCCACATGCATGCTGCAACTAAGAGTTCACATGCCGGAACTAAGACCCGGAGCAACCAAAAAAAAACAAAAAAACAAACAAAAAAAATCAATGCTAAAATATACAGTAGAAAAATGGGCTGAGGGCATATATAGGCAATTGACAAAAGGGAAAATAAATATTTGAAAAAAATGTTTCACTTCAATAACAGAGAATGCAAATTAAATTAGCACCTATCAAATAGCTAAGTTTAATAATGTTAATGGGAGATGGGTTTTTCATTGGTGCTGAATCTAGGGTTAATTCACACAGTGTTTCAGGCAATAATGAAGAATGAGGTCAATCTGGCCTCATTATCAAAGCTTTAACATTTCTCATGTTGGTCAATCCAGCAGATAGCTGCATGCCTAATCCTAAGGAAACATTCATGAATGTGCACAATGATTTGGCAACAAGCATATCGATTACAGCTTCATTTATAAAAATAAACACTTGGAAATAAATATCCAAAAAGAGAAGATAGGGCGAAGTATTATGTCACAGATTGACAAAGGAATATGACACAGCCATTAAAATGATATTATATAACGATATGAATGGCATAGAAAGATTATTCCTCAAACATGGTTAAGTGATTAAAAATAGTTTATAAAAGGGGTGCATAATGCGATGACCAAGAAATGACCGAGTGAAAAAGCTCTCAGGGTCCTTTAAATCTCCTTCCTCAGACTGAACATTCCTAATTCCTTCTGCCATTTCTCCTTGAATGGTGAGCAAACTTTCTAAAGTCAGAGTGGCCCTGGTGTGTAGGAAGCCTTGGGGAGCATCCTGGAAAATGCTCATGGGATACAGGTTCTAATTTCCAGACTTTCTTGGTAAGTCTCTGTGAATATGCCCTGCTTTGGCAACGCCCCCTTTAAAGCCCGGGTCCGGACAGCACCTTTTTGTGTTTACAGGGATACTGCAGGGACAATGAACAATCTTACCAAGGTGACAGTTCACTCGGTAGAGATGATGGGAAAGACATTCCAAGCAGAGAAACTAGAATGTGCAAAGGCACAGAGACACAAAAGATTCTGGCACGTTCAGGGAATGGTGAGCAATTCTAGGTGGCTGGAAACCTATTTGGAGTGATGGGGGAACCTGGAGGGAGTAGCAGATGAAATGATAAGGGAAGCCTTTCTAAATCAAGCTAAGGATTTGGGTCTCCTTCCTAGTCTTTGCCAGTCTGAAGCCTTGGGATGTTACACTGAGATCCGTGTTTTAGAAAGAGCACAACAGTGGCTATATACTGGAACCCGGGGGATGGTTTAAGCAAAGAATACCATATGCTTAGTGAACTCTTTAAATTTTAGGATCGGATGTGTTGCTGGTTTGCTTTTTAAGTGGCTTCTTCTGGTACTTTCTCTTTTATGTTTGCTCAGGATCTCTTGGTGGGCTCCAACAAACAATAGGACTGTGAGCCCACCCCAGGCAGAAAGAGGAAGATGGGTGGTGGTGGACAGAAAGCATTCTTGTCTCCTGCTGTCATCCCATTCATGTTTCCCCTGACCCTGGGCTTGGGCAGCTCCCAGGAGCTGGGCACCAATCCCAGGGAAGGATGTGGCTCTGGGCTCAGGCCTCCTGGAGCCCTTTGCTCTGCAGTGGAGGCTGGAAGCTCTCAGCTTTTCCAGCAGCCTCAGAGGCTCTACCGGTGAGCCCATGTCTGCCTCTGTAGGGCTAGGGCGGGTTCATTGGGGGAAGGATGGAGCAGACAGGAACTGAGAAGGAAGAATTGCCAGGTTCCTGGGAGGTCAACATATGTTTGAAACAAATCAGAATGAGAATGTAATTAGGTGATGTTTGTTTTTGTTTTTGTTTTAAAGGGAAAATTCAGAACCTGTGACTCGTGTTCACGAGCACATGCCTGGATGCAGTCATTTTGAGTTTATGGAAAATGTGGTCAGCCCCATAAATCAGTGCTGAGGAATTCTTACAGACTTATCCCCGTGCAAGGAAGTCAGGTCTGTAGCGAGTCTCCTAAGATTATGCAAAACAATACAGAGTAAGCATGTAATAATAAGCTACAGTATAGTCTTCTCTACTCCTGGAATTCTTTCCTGAGTTGCCATGCGGAAGCTGTGAATTTCTGTTCCTACCTAATCTGTGACCTTTCTTGTGTAACTCCATGTGTACGCCTAGATGTCTGTGGCCGTCACCATGACTACAAGGACACAGTTCTCTGCAACTATTCTTGCATGTGTCTTAAACATGTTAGCAGGATTTCTATACAGAAAGCCCATTTAAAAGTAGGCTGAACAATCATAACTTGCAACACTGCTGAGAATATAGTCAAATGTATCCTAATTCTCAGCCCGCCTGTCCTTCGCACCTATTATGTGGTGTGATTGGAAAATGAAAATTCAAGGAGGAATCGTATTTCTCAAAAGCAAACAAAACATCTTCAAATGTGAAATACAAACTTTCATTCAGAATTAGTAAATAATAGATTCAATCTAGGTGTGACTCACTAGACGAAATTCTATCCATTTTCATTTCATTGTTGTTGGATTTATCCCATCAGCCTTTTGCCCTCAAACAGTTTTGGTTCTTCTATCTTTTTTTTTTTTTTTTTTTTTTTTTTTAAAAATTATTTATTTATTTATTTATGGCTGTGTTGGGTCTTCGTTTCTGTGCTAGGGCTTTCTCTAGTTGCGGCAAGTGGGGGCCACTCTTCATCGCGGTGCGCGGGCCTCTCGCTATCGTGGCCTCTCTTGTTGCGGAGCACAGGCTCCAGACGCGCAGGCTCAGTAGTTGTGGCTCACGGGCCTAGTTGCTCCGCGGCATGTGGGATCTTCCCAGACCGGGGCTCGAACCCGTGTCCCCTGCATTGGCAGGCAGATTCTCAACCACTGCGCCACCAGGGAAGCCCGGTTCTTCTATCTTATATACCATAATATTTCTCTCTATCCTTCCTCTTTCCTACACTCCCTTCTCTGCTTGACCCAGTTTAGAAATTTGTTTCTGCCAAACTGGTCAGTGGGGAATGGAATGTTAATAAATTTGAGTGATGTTTTTCAGTTGCTCTGAGAAGAACGGGCTTGTTCACTGGACTAGCATGTTCTATCACAAAAAATAGTACTGCTGAACCCGAATTTGGGGATCCTATTTTTTTTTTTTTAATCTGTTAGGTGAGTCTCATGCAGGCTAAAAAAAATTCTTAATTTTCCACAGAAACCATATGCATAACTTATAAGGCCAAATACCACCCTGAGTACAAAGCTGATGGCCTAGGCTCATTGTTAGCTGTAGAGTTTGTACTTTCAAATCTGCTATGGCAAAATGTGTTCTTGTTCACATCCACAGACAAAATACAAATTCCACGTGTCATGAGGGTCAAGCTGGCCCAGCATTTATATGGCCTGGGTTTTTTTTAAATGTCATTCTTGCCTGTTGTCCCTGCCACAAACTGGAGCAGGAATAGCTAATTGGCAGCAGCCTGCACAGGCTATGAAACTTTAGACCAAATCCCCTCAGCCACAAGCCACCCACTGTCACCTGTCACCAGGTGCAAAGGA
Organism: Balaenoptera physalus; assembly: GCF_965194825.1. Taxonomy (NCBI): domain Eukaryota; kingdom Metazoa; phylum Chordata; class Mammalia; order Artiodactyla; family Balaenopteridae; genus Balaenoptera; species Balaenoptera physalus. The sequence continues at coordinate 39,073,331 of NC_138894.1, forward strand.
AGGGGGGCCTGCCTAACTGGCTCTGCTCTCGTGTTTTATTAGTTGTGCCGTGTTGCAGAGTGGGCAGGGTAAACATGTGGGTATATCTGACACACATCAATTGCAATATAGTTTGAATTTTTGCATCGACCCTTCACAGACAGCAGAAAATCACAAAGTAAATAATCCTAATAATATATGCCCTGACTAAGCATTACTAAGTGTTCAAACGTTAGGCCACAGGCTTTGCAAACATTACCTTCTCCAACCAGCCAAACTGTGAAGTAGTCATTACCAACTACTTTATAAAGATGAAATTCAGAGAGATCACGTGACTTGCCTGGAGTTTTCCAGGCAGGAAGGAAGCAAGATTCAAACCCAACTCTACCTGGTTTGAAAGGAGCCCTAAATTAGACACCTTGATTTTGCTTTTGGGTTCATGTGCTTGATTCCCAGAGCAGCGGATGCAAGACGCAGGTCGCGGGTAGTTGAGGAAGAATTTGGTCCCCAGCTTTGCTCTGTAGATTTTATGAAAGAGAGACTAACTCTTCCCGGAAGACACAGCAATGGTGTGATTACAGCAGAACTGAGGTTGTTTCCAGCGTTGTTACTATCCTAACAGAACACAATATTCAGCTTGTCTTGTCCTCTGTTTCCTCACTTACAAAATGAGGACTTGGGTTAGATGGTTTCTAAGGCCTCTGATACCTCCTCCCTTTCTATCTCCTTCTAGTTGAGACATCTGAGCTTGGCCCTGACAGTTTCAGGGCAAACCCTCACCAGGGTGGAAGGTCCTCCTGTGATCCTGGACCAGTTGGGCCCAATGCCTGCTGGAAGATGGGGGAGTTTTCTGTGGCCCCTATTCCCTCGCTCCATCCTGTGGCCCTGGCGTCCTGCTTGTCACCACTGGCCACTGAGGCTGAGGGGCAGCAGGCCTCTCCCCTGGAGCTACCTGAGGAAGAGTCAGTCCTGCTTTATTCACACACTGTACCTGTAAACTCAGAAGCTCAAGTCCTAGGACATTAAAGCTAAGCTATTTCTGTCAAAATCCTTTTCAAAAAAGCAAGTCGAAACTCAAGGTCTTGTAAAAACCCAAGTTTTGAAAATTAGTGTCTGATTTGTCACAACATGAAATCATAGCTGGATTCCTACATCTGGAGTTATTCTAGCTCCACAGTCAGAGAGAGGGAGAGAGTGCAAAAAGAATGCATGTGTGCGACACCGTTAATAAATCCTACCGTGTCTCCTGGCTGTGGACGCATCACGGACACACGATCGTAGCCTTTCCTTAGCAGGACCCACAGGGCATCAAGTTTTCCCTGAAATAAAACAAATGCACCAAGATTACATCTGAAACCAGACCAGGGGCCAGCACAGACAGGCAGAAACTTCCATGCTTCTTAAGTCATGTGAACCACACTTCACCAGCAATGCAGTTGCCATAGGATGTGACTCTCTAGTCCCTAAGTTCAAAATGTGGGCCTCAGGAATATAGGAGGAGGAGAGACACATCCCAGAGGACCCTGATGCTCGGGCAGGAGACATCTGCGACTTTAGTGCAGCCTCAGATTTGCAGACACGGAGGATTCATTCAGGCTCTCAGCTTTTGCCCTCATCATATTCCCGGGCAACTCCTCACACCGCAAGTCAATCTTTTCAACTTGCACTAAAGTTTTTTCTTCCCACTTAGTGTCCAGAGTTTACAAATGAAACAATGAGGACAGATTCAGGCAGGAAAGTGACTAAATAGAAGCATGGACAGGGTGAGACCAATGAAAGGCCCCTGGGGCACAGATCCATGGCTGTCCCTATGATGGGCTCTGGAATCCCAGGCTCGACGGACAAATGACCAAAGATCACGGATCACCACAAATCACAACCCCCTTTGGAGTTGTAGGTGATTGGTTGAATCTGGAAGGAGGGAGCCTATGAGTGCTAAAGTTTTCACAGCATGTGGCAAAGTCTCACGTTCTAGTTCCCTAGGCATGCTGAGCAGAGGCTGGCTTCTGCCACTGCAAACACTAATAGAAGAAAAAAAAAGACATTTATTTAGCTTTGCTCTTCTTATTATTACTATTTTTTAACGTTTTTGGCTGCGTTGGGTCTTCATTGCTGTGGGCGGGCTTTCTCTAGTTGCCAAGAACAGGGGCTACTCTTCATTGTGGTGCACCGGCTTCTCATTGCGGTGGCTTCTCTTGTTGCAGAGCACGGGCTCTAGGGGTGCAGGCTTCAGTAGTTGTGGCACGTAGGCTCAGTAGTTGTGGCTCGCGGGCTTTAGAGCGCAGGCTCAGTAGTTGTGGTGCACGGGCTTAGTTGCTCCGTGGCATGTGGGATCTTCCTGGACCAGTGATCGAACCCATGTCCCCTGCACTGGCAGGCGGATTCTTAACAACTGTGCCACCAGGGAAGTCCCAGCTTTGCTCTTATTATTAACCCTGGTTGGTGACTCCATCAACAGGCAGAAGTCACTTCATTTTGTCTTATTTCCCTTCATCACTCTTGTGGTGACCAGGACAATCTGCTCCCCTCCACCTCCAAAGATGACATCCTAGTCTCCAGAACCTGTGAATATGTTCCCTTTCATTGCAAAAAGGACTCTGCAGATGTGACTAAGTTAAGGATCTGGAGGTGGGGACATGATTCTGGATCATCGGGTGGACCCAATCTAACCACATGGGTCTTTAACAGAGGGAGGTAGGAGGGTCAGAGTCAGAGAAGGAGATGGGGCGACAGAAGCAGAGTGAATGTGATCCCATGCGAGAAGGATTCAACCCACTGTTGTTGGCTTTGGGGAGGAGAGGGGGCCATAAGCCAATGAGTGTGGGCAGCTTCTGGAATCTGGAAAAGACATGGAGATGGAGTCTCTCCTAGGGCCTCCAGCAGGAATGAAGCCCTGACCTCACCTTGGTTTTAGCCCAGTGTGACCCATTTTGGGCTTCTGACCTCCAGAACTATAAGATAATAAATTTGTGTGGTTTTAGGCCACCAAGTTAGTGGTAACTTGTTATAGCAACAATACGAAACCAATACAGCCCTTATCACTCCCTGACATAGTCTATGTTTATTTGCTTAGTGTCTGTCTCTGCCATCTGGAATGTGAACTCCATGAAAGCAGGTGTCATTGGTTTTGTTAACTGCTGTATGCCCAGCCCTTAGGACAGCTTCTGGTGCTCAGTGAATATTTGTTGGATGAATGAATGCATTCAGTGCTACTAAGTGCTGGGCTAGGTGCTTTTCTATGTGTCTGCTCATTTCATTCTCCCAGCAATTCCAAAGGGTTACGGAGAGGGAATCAGAGAGATCAACTAACTTGCCCAAAGGCACACAGTGTGTAAACTGGAGAGGTGTGATTGGACCCCACTCCATGTCTGTCTAATTCCAAAGCTCATATACTTTCTTTCTTAAAATATTTTTTTAATTGCACTGATTATTTTTTAAATTGAAGTGTAGTTGATTTACAATGTTGTGTTAATTTCTACTGTACAGCAAAGTGATTCAGTTATACATATATATACATTCTTTTTAAAAAATATTCTTTTCCATTATGGTTTATCACAGGATATTGAATATAGTTCCCTGCGCAAAGCTCGTATACTTTCTGTTATACCAATTGCAGGTTCTTGCCTGTGCAGATCCTTTAGAACAGGGTTTCTAAACTGTGGATTGCGACTCTTCAAGCCCTCATGAAAAAATTTTGTGTATTAGGACCAGAATTTTTAACAAATAAAATAAAATAGGAAGGAAAATATTTGAGTTAAGGGCAAATGGTGAGGATAAGTATGCATGGGTGTGTGTATGAGTGTGTGAAGTGAATGCACACTTGTGCACGCATAAGCATATACTGGGCCAACATGTATTTCCTGTTGGGGTCTCAGTCGGGCATGTTTGAAAACACCGATCTGGAAGAGGTCTTTGAAGGATAATGCTGAAAGGCTGGGTGAAGGATAATGCTGAAAGGCTGGGAGAGTCTAGAAACTTCAAGTTCTTGCCACAAAGCTTTTGTAGTGGCAGCATCCATTTAAGAATGCCACCTCGAAGACTTGGTGTTTTGAAATTATTTTCTGGTGGGTTTTATTTAGATACAAAAAATGTGCTCTTGAACCTTTATCAACTCTGTTGCTCGAGTTCTTGTGGATTCAACTTTGTCTTGCTAAGTGTAATGTTTCTCATCTCTCTTGGCCAAGTACTTACAAAAACCTCTAAAAATATTTTGAAATGACTTTAGAATGCTGGAAGGACCGCTGCTGGGTTCAGCATGGTTTTCTGCATTAAACCATTTCAAGCATCAGTTAAATGTTTTCCTTTAAGGTTCTTTGGGATAAGCATTTATATTTCAGGATATAACCAGGTGGATTTCCTGGAAGAATGCCTCTTTTTCTTTTTCTTTCCCTTTTTTTGGGGGACTCAGGGAATTTGGCTTTGTAAATCATCCCACCCTCAGTGTTCTGTGCACTGATCACTCAACTCCTTGACAAATGAGGAGCAATGAGATGGGGCTGAAAGAAAAAGTAGCTGTTGAGGAAGTGTATTAATTAACTCAGCAGAAATCTAAAGCTCCATGCAGGGCAAAGGGGCAGAAACCACCTCGATGTGTAACACCAGGAGAAAGCGTTGTGTTTCTTTGAGGCAACAGATCATAGAGTGCTATTTAAGCACAAAATGACTAGATTCAGACTGTTTGTATTCTGGGGCTGCCCCTCACCAGCTCTGCTGCAACCTCGGACAAGCTGTTTCATGTCCTTAAGCCTTACCTTTCTCATCTTTAAAAAAAGAGATAATAATACTGTCTACCCTATAGATTTGTTAAAAGGCTTACAATTAGATATTGAAGTAAGATACTTGTCTCATAGAAAGTATTCATTCAGGCTTATCAACGATGGGGTAAAGTCATTAAAATGAAAAATTGGGAGTCTCTGTAGAAAGATGGAAATGAATGTAATGCGGAGTGTAAGAATCCAATAATTTGAACCTTACAAGCATGGATCTACCCGTCCTACATTTGGTGCTCCTCCAACTCCATTCCCCCCCTTTCCCTCTGGCTTCTCTGACAGTGTTTGATGACCCCAACACTCCACCAAAGCTGCTTCGCTAAGGCTGCCCACAGCCTCGCGGCTACCAAATGCCTTGGCCACCTGTGCCCTCAATTTACTTGATTCTTTAGAGCGATCAGATGCTCTGGGCCTCTCCCTCTCTGCCTGCTCCTTCCTTTCTCTCTCATGATCCTTTTCAGCCTCTTCTGCCCCTCCCCTCTGTTTACACATGATGTGCTGGCGTCCCCTTGCTGCCCCCCTCTTCTAGTCTCACCCCCAGGCTGAATGCTCACTTTGACTACTCTCACCTGGTCCCATGGGTCAAACTTCCACCTGTCTGCCCATGGCTCACACATTCTATCTTCAGCTTAGTCCTCTCTTGAGCTCCAGATCCAAATACCCACGGAATCTTAGTTGTAATATAAACGTATCACAGGTATAAAAAAACCAGACATCACATACTGAACAATTTTTCCCCAATCTGCTCCTCCTTTTTCATTCCCTGCCTTGGTCCATGGCACCACTGACATCCAGACGGGCAAGGCGGACACCAGAGAATCATTCTCACCTCCTCTCCCTCTGCCACCCCTTCATATCCAATTTCGACCATGTCTCTCGAATGTTCTCTCTGTCACAGCCCCCCGTCACCTCTTCCTGTCCAGCCCTGTCCCACTGTCTCCACGGCTACTGCCTTGGCCTAGGCCCTCATCATCTGTCACTCATCCTGAGAATAGTTTCCTGATTGGTCTTTTACCTCCAGGCTCCCAGTCCTTTCTACTACTTGATTAATAACAGATTTCATGGCTAGCTGGAATGGATGCTTTGCTGTTAAGAAAATAAACCAAGAGACATCTTATTAGCAGTGTGAATTTAGGCAAGTTACCTAACCTCTCTGTGCCTTGATTTTGCCATCTGTAAAACAGGAGGAGTAGTAGCAGTTTCTAATTTTGAGGGTGGTGGTAAGAAATGAAGGAGTGAGTGCAGGAAAGGCCCTTGGGACTGTGCCTGACTTGTGGTACATGCTTCACCCAGGTTAGCCCTTCAGGCAGGTGAGCTGCTATCATGAGTTGTCCTGGCCAAGGTGAGACCAGATAGTTTTGGTTGTACCCTCAGTGTTCTGAGTTCGGAAGGTCCCACGAATGAACCCGAAGTCCCCATTCTGTGTGGCACAGAAAATGATCTGGGTAATCTACCCATCCTATACCTCTTTCTACTCCTATGCCAGGTAGCTTTTTATGCAAGAAGAGCTGAAGTAAGCTTTAGAATAAGAGTGTTTATAACCAAGAAGAGGATAAACATAACTCTCAAAGGTCAAACAGAAGGGCACAACAAAGGGCCCTATGTTTAATTTTCTGAGAGGAGGCAAAAGCCTGTCATTTCAAGACAGTGGCTACTGGGCTTATTAATAACATCCCTTTAGGGCAACAAGAGCCTCAGGGGATTCTTCCAAGCAGTCCCTGGGCTTTACGCACTCCTCCTGGGGGGGAGCCTTTGAGTTGACTACACTATTTCTCTCAGATCTGAGTGTCCCGAATGCATGCGTCTCTCTTCAAGGTGCATGTCAAGAGACTGGTCCTCACTCCCGAAGAGAAATGCTTCTGTGAAGCTCAAAGATTTCCCACCATCCTGGGAACTCTCCACCAGGGTGCATTAGCTGACATTTACATATACCTTTCTTTCATAGGAAATTGACACACTTTGACTATAACATGAGAAATGTACCAATTCCAGGCTCCCAAACTCTACCTCAGCCTCAGACAATCAATACCTTTCATTCCACAAAGGCTGGCAAACTGGGAGTTCTATGTCAATGCTCGCTTTTGTTTCTTCCTAAACAAGAAGACTGTGCCAGGGAGGTTTGTGAGGCCCAACACTCAAAGCATCGTGGTGCATGGGCTTTGTGGCTGGGTTTCTTCTTTCTTTTTTTTTGAGGGGGGATGGAGGGCCAGGCAGCAGCTGTGTCTTCTCTTCTGGTTTGTCTGCCTCAGCTATTTGGAAGTTAGTCAGAGGTTGAGAATGTTGAGGGTAGTTCAACTTTGAGGGCTGTTAGAGACTAACACTAATTTTTTTACACCTTAAAATATATGGTAAATATTGTGACCCATGCTTCCATTTAAATGAAATAAATTAATGCGTAAGTTGGAAACTTTCCTTACACACACACACACACATACACAATCACACATGGTTAATTTTTTTTCTCTTTTTTCTTTTGGTCTTTGTTTAAAACATGTTTGGAACCATTCTAAAAAGTAGCCGGGGAGGGACAAAAAAAGTCTGTTGAATATCAACAGCACATCTGACAGCATTTAAGGCTTCGGTGTGTCTTACTAGGCTACATACAGCTTCATTCAGTACCGTTTCAACACTGAATGCTGCTTGATTACAAGGCTGAGGTGCTTAAGGCCGGGGATGACAGGTCCACCTGAAAGAAAATGAACAGAAGGCCACCCGCTCCCCGGTACTGCAAGCAGCACAGGCCGGTCTGCCGGGCCAGCCAGGTTCTGGCTTTTGTCCTTCCGCTGTCATTTCTGTCACTGCCAGTCACATGGAGGAGCTACTGGAAAAGGAGGAAAATCATTTCTCTGAAGGCTGCAAGCCTTCCAGCAAACCTGAAAACAGTCCTGGTTTTAATCTTTCTGGTGGTCATACATCTGGGCATTACTTAACTCGCCTGAAACGGTCAGTCCCAATTTAACGAGAAGCACGGGATTGCTGTAAAGCCAGGGGGTGAAAACTGAGCAAAGAAAAATTCAGGCCAAATATCGGAAAATTTCTTGATCATGAGCCTGGAATGAGGAAAGGGTGAAGTGTGGTCAGTGTGGTCGGTGCCTTAAATTAGCCTGGGCGACGGCAGGGAGCAGCCCACTGCGGACTCTTTCTCCCAGTGAGTTCCTGCGGGATGTGCTTAGGCAATGTGCTTCCCTGCTTCTCTGCTCCTCAAATCTGTTTCCTCAAATGCACGAAAGAGCGAGTCAAATGCAACCCGTTTAAAGGTGTATATGATTCTGACCACCTTCACTGGGGAACCAGGACTCTTCCCAGTACCTCCTGAAAGTTTTGCGCTGGGTGGAGGTGTTCTCCCTGTTTATAGTGGGGCAGGTTATCCTTCATGAGCTGCCTGCCCCTATCCACTCTCTGTGTTTCTCTGCCTTCCTTGCTCCATGCCTTGGAAGCCTGACCTCTACAGATGGCATCATCTAGCTTCCCTTTGGTTTGGCCAACAGGTGGCATCAGAGGGAGACGAGAGTCGACAGATGAATGGATAAAGATGTGGTACATATATACCATGGAATCTTCCTCAGCCATGAAAAAGAATGAAATAATGCCATTTGCAGCAACATGGATGGACCTAGAGATTATCATACTAAGTGAAGTCAGCCAGAGAAAGACAAATATCATATGATATCACTTATATGTGGAATCTAAAAATAAATTATACAGATGAACTTATTTACAAAACAGAAATAGACCCACAGACATAGACAACGAACTTATGGTTACCAAAAGGGAAAGGTGGAGGGAGGCAGGGATAAATTAATAGTTTGGGATTAACAGATACACAGTACTATATATAAAATAGATAACCAACAAGGATCTACTGTACAGCACAGGGAACTATACTCAATATTCTGTAATAACCTATAAGGGAAAAGAATCTGAAAAAGAATATATATATGCATAATAGAATCACTTTGCTGTACAGCAGAAACTGACACAACATTGTAAATCAGCTAAACTTCAATTTAAAAAAGAAGGAGGTAAGAGGGCAAGATGAGGGGCAGGTCGGTGCTTGTTCCTTCTACTCCCTCCCTGAGCCCTGCCTTCATTGGTGGCTGCATTCTTATTTATTTATTTATTTATTTATTTATTTATTGGCCATGCCCTGACACTTGCAGGATCTTAGTTCTCTGACCAGGGGTCGAACCCGCGCCCCCTGCAGTGGAAGCATGGAGTCCTAACCACTGGACTGCCAGGGAAATCCCTAGACTGAGGTCAGATTGCCTGACTTGAATTCGAGCTGCCATTTGTGTGTCCTTGGGCAAGTGACTGACCCCTCTCTATGCTTCAGTTTCTTCATCTGTAAAATGGAGATAATACCTCACAGGGTTGTTGTGAGGATTAAATGACTCAACACGCATAACATGCATGGAGGAGTGGGTGGCTGCATTCTTATAGGGCCGGGGTCTGCAAACATTTTCTGTACAGGGCCAAAGGGTAAATATCTTAGGCTTTGTAAGTCAAGAGGCAAACTCCAGGCTATTAGGTAGGTGCTGATATAATCATTTAAAAGTACAAAAAGCCATTCTTAACTTGTGGGCCATATGAAAACACGGAACAGGGCAGATTTAGATAGCTGACCCTCTCTGTGGCCACAGCTCCCACTGGGTGGCCTCTTCTCGGGAGCTGCAGCTCTCACTGATTCCACTGACACCCTCTCGCCTCCTTGCTCTTCAGGCCTAGGGATGTAACAGCTCTCACTGTTGCTAGTCCCTGGGTGCCTCACCATTGCTATGCAACGAAAAGTAGCCCCCGCTCTCTTAACCCTTCCCCAATCTGTGTCATTTCAACCTTCTTGAGGGTGCCTTCTGTTTCCTGCCAGGACCGTGACAAATCCGGTGAGAGGGTTCAGGAAGGGAAGCAGAGTTTATGGCACAGCATGAGGCTGAATATTTTGCCCAAGGCCTAGTGAATGTGTATAGACATTGTGGCTAGAATGCGGCTCATCGTGGACCATGCATTGGGTTAAACAGTGTGAAGGCTGAAGTTCTGGTAGCAAGTCCATTCTTTTTCTGGACAAACAGTGTACATTATGACTTTTGAATTCCTTTCTGTGCTTCTACTCTCAAACTTCCTTGTTCTCGCCCTTTCCTCGCCCACCTGCCCAGATACACATAAGATGACCTCTTTTGCTCTCCTTTCCTCAAAGAGATGGCAAGAAGAATGACACCTTCTTTGGATCGAGAGTACCTAAGTGATTTGTGTGGGTAACAGGAGAAAGTCTATCTGGCTTGATGCTCTGGGAGTTGTTTCATAATTACATTCCACGTGTCTCTTTAACAAGAGATGGTGGAATCCCTACTCCGTGCCAGGTACACTGCTGTTTATGGGTGATTCAAAGATGAGTTAAGCATAATTGGTGCCTCTGGGGGGTCAATCTGGTGGAGGGAAGACTCATAAACAGGAGCAGTTACACAAAAGAGCTATGGTACAACGAGTGTGCTAAGTAAGCCTTGGTGTGAGCTGCCCCAGCAGCAGGAGGAGCATTCACACTTTTCCTTGTCCTAACAAGGGAGTCCTACTGACGCTTAGCAAGCCCACCATCATCACAGGTTTTTTCCATCTGGTTTTTCTGGTGATTCCTTGACACTGTTTTCCAACCACTTAACATTAATCCAGCAGCTTTGTTTGTGGGAACAATAGACCCATGTGAAACCTAACATGGTCTCCTGGCTGAGACTCCCGACAAATCTCCGAGGCATGATTGTGGCCGCTTTGCCATGCACCACAGTTCCCGCCCTCAGGGAGCCTCCTCTGGAAGGCTGGCTGGAACCTTGGGTGACAACTGATTAACTGGGCTTGCTACAACCCAGGTCACTGGGCCCAACCCCCAAAGTTGCCTATCCGGTAGATCTGTGTTGGGGCCTGAGAATGTTCATTTCTAACGAGTTCCTGGGGGATGCTGATGCTGCTGGTACAGGCACCACACTTTGAGAACCAGCACACACACACACACACACACACAAACACAAAAACACACACACACACCCATACACACACACAGACACACATACACACACAAACACACATACACACACAAACACACACACATACACACACAAACACAAACACACACACACCCATACACACACATACACACACACACAAAAACACACACACACACCCATACACACATACACACACAAACACACACACACACATACACACACAAACACACACAAACACACACACATACACACACATACACACACATACACACATACACACACAAGCACACACACAAACACAAAAACACACACACACCCATACACACACCCATACACACACACAGACACACATACACACGCAAACACACATACACATACAAACACACACACACACACAAACACGCACACACACAGACACACATACACAAACACACACACATACAGACACATACAAACACACACGCATGCACACACACATACACACATACACACACACATACACACACAGACACACACACATAACACAGACACACACAGACACACACATACACACACAGACACACACACACATAACGCAGACACACACACACACACACACACACACACACACACACACACACACACACAATGACCAAGGCTGAAGAGCAGGGGCTGTGGAGGGAGCGACAACTGGGGCAAGGGCAACAGAGGGGTCTCACTTAGGGAGTTTGGATGAGAAATTTGAAAAGGGAGACGTCGGGGAAAAAAGGAGTTTCACCTGATGAGAAAAAGTGGGCAGGTTGTGAAAGCCAGAGAGCCTTTGAAAGCTTATCGTGAGACTGAATCATTAGGTTTGAGACATCAGGCCTGGGAATTTGTATTTTTAAAGCTCTCCCAGGTGATTCTGATTCTCAGCCAAGTTTGAGACCCTCTATATACTCAATAGCCAGCAGTACCTGGCACAGAGTAGGTGCACAACAAATACTCAATTGAACTGGCTCTAATTCCAAGTGTGTGTTGGGAGTGTTTTGAGATTTCTAAATCTAGCTGTCCATATCCTAATTTATTTTGTAAAGCTCAGTCCTAAACCACTAGTTAACAGATGAATAACATGCTCTCAAGCAGAAATTGAATTCTTCAAATAGAATGAACGTTATCTCAACGTCCAAGATTACAGAGATGAAAACCTGGCTCTTACCAAATATGTTGTATCAGTCACGAGGTACAGATTCCTGAAAACAACATAATAGAAAATCCCCTTTCGTCTTCGTCTCTGAGATTCTACTTGGCTCCTTCCTGTCTGCACATGTATGCACGCAACTGCATGTTCCACATTAGAAAATAATTAGAAGCAAACAGCTGTTAGTCAAGCAAGCCACATTTCGCCTACATTTTTCCAGAGTTCAACCCACTGCCCTGGGGGGAGGGGTGGCTTATCTAAAGAATCTCACCACGTTAAACACGTCAAACCAAAATGGAAATGCACTGAGATTAGTCTGAGCATGAGGTAGCTCTGAGGGGCAGAGACAACTACTAAGAAAGTTTCCCTCCACTGTTTAAAATGGTTATTTCTTTTGATTTCATGGCAGAAAGTCTGCTCTAAAATTAGCAAATATCTCAGCGAATGATGAGTGTTATTTTTGTTGTCACTGGCAGAAGGGTAAAGCTGTGTGTGTGTGTGTGTGTGTGTGTGTGTGTGTGTGTATGGGGTGGTGATGAGAGCTGGTTCTTATATTGAATCTTTCTCTGAGTCCTTGGACTTGGCATAGTTCTGTCTGCAGCACAGAACTAGAGGCCGTAGACCTGAGATGGAGCCTTGGGTTCCAGACCTGGGCAGAGCAAGGACTCTACCATCCCAGTTTTCCATGGCAGGAAACGAGGCAATGGGGACAGATTATGTCAGTCTTTTTAGCTACGATTTCCTAGTGCTCTCTGACTACTGGCTTAGTGTAGATGCTTATGGGCAAGACCAAAGAGCAAGGGTGTTGGATGAATCACATGAATTCAAAGATACCTGAACCTAACAGGAAGAGAAAAGAGGACTTTAGGAAGCATTAACTGCCTCCTATGACTTAAACTTCCCAATAAGTCAAAGAGGGTTTTAGTTAAGCTCTGGAGCTGTGGGGGGAAGACAGATGTTGGAGAAATAAGGCATTTTGCTCATAGCCAGGAAGAGTGAGTATCAGATCTATGGCCAACACAGTCCACTAGCGTGTCCTGATACACCATCACGTGGCTTGAATAAAGGGAGATGGGCTTATGTTATGGCAAGAGGAACAGAGATTAGGCATTAAGGAGAATCCTGCCATTGTTGTTAGACTATGGAATTTCCTACCAATGAAGTTACCAGATGTTACTGTAATTTATAATGATCCTCTGGGGTTACTGCCCAAGTCACTTTCTCCTAGTCCACTCTCATTCCACCACTTTGCCGTGGTGATTTTAAAAAGCCCAGCTCCCATTCCTGGGCGTATATACAGAAAAGACAAAAACATAACATGCACCCCAATGTTCACACCAGCACTATTTACAATAGCCAAGACATGGACGCAACCTAAATGCCTATCAACAGATAAATGGATAAAGAAGATGTGGTATATATATACAATGGAATATTACTCAGCTGTAAAAAAGAATGAAATAATACCATTTGCAGCAACATGGATGAACCTAGAGATTGTCATACTAAGTGAAGTAAGTCAGACAGAGAAAGAGAAATACCATATGCTATCACTTATATGTTGAATCTAAAAAAATTATACAAATGAGCTTATTTATAAAACAGAAACAGACTCACAGACATAGAAAACAAACTTATGGTTATCAAAAGGGAAAGGAGGCAGGGAGGGATAAATTAAGAGTTTTAGATTAACAGATACAAACTACTATATATAAAATAGATAACCAACAAGGACCTACTGTATAGCACAGGGAACTATACTCAATATTTTGTAACAACCTATAATGGAAAAGAATCTGAAAAAGAATATATATACATGAAACTGAATCACTGTGCTGTACAGCTGAAACTAATACAACATTGTAAATCAACTATACCTCCATTAAAAAAGCCCAGCTCTCACCTTGATATTGTGGAAATTGAGAAAGCACACACTTATACTTTCCAAGTCCATGATTTTAGAAATTTGTTTCTTTGTGATAAGCTGGATTTTGGTTTGATATTTTATCATCCCAAAAGATTCTGATTCTTACTATGTAAGTGTTTTAGGAGGAGTGAGGGTGGGTTTTTGAGTAGAAAGAGGCACACCTTGATCGGAGAATACCACTTCCGGGGGGACGAGGGCCTGCGCATGTTGTTGTTGAGATTTCGGGGTTCCGGGAATTCATACTCCTGCTCTGGCATCTTGACTCTTGCATTCTTTGCCTTCTCCAACTTAGCACCTTCTTCTGTGGAGCCCTTTTCTCCCCAGCGAACCTAAAATAAATAACAACAACAACAAAAAAAACCCAAAATGACAAAATAAAATATGATGGCTCTGGAGGACGAGAATCACAAATAACTGTACGATGTGCTACCCAGTCCTCATTTCCTTTGGGTTTTGAGGGTCAGGGAAGAGCGGTGGTGTGGAAAAAGGGAAAGGGGGGAGGGCTAAAGGAGCAGAGAAAGGCAGCGAGGGGCAGGGATATTTGGGGGAGGAACTATCCAGGCTGTGGGGACAGTACGTGCAAAGGCATTGTGGGCCCAGGCAAGAACTTTGGATTTTATTCCAGTGAGAGAAGAAACCACTGCGGGTGGGGTTGAGCCAATGAGTGAACTGCTCTGACTCACAGTGGGCAAGATACAGGAGTGCACAGGTGAAAGGCTGTACCCGCCATCTCTCCATCTGATGCCTCACAGTTCACACCCTCATTAGACCTCAAGTGTGAGTTTTCACCAGTTCGCTTTGGTTTTCCGTCCCTGAGTAGTCAGCACATAGATATGAGTACATGAAGCTGTCCTCTTACCTCCATCCTTTTAATGCCTCCGACGCCTCGCCCACCATAATAAGAGGCATCTACCGTAGGCCACTTTTTCTTAGGCAGACCATCATCATCTTCTTCCTGCAGAGAGATTGTGACACATGAAGGAAAAAGCACCACTGCTCTATGTATGTGTCCACTACCGCAAAGCGGATAGGGGTAGACCGCCTGGGTTAAATCCCAGTGCTACCGCTTCCTGGGGCCTTGAGAAATCACTTAACCTACCTAAGCTTATCCTTCTTACCTGTAAAGAGGGAATACAGAGCAGCACTACGTGGTTAGATTGTGGTGTATTCTTGGGACCCGTGCTCTTCTGCATCTCTACTCCTTTATAGGGTATCTCATCTAATCCCATCTACATGTTAATGACTTGTCGATTTACATCTTCATCCCTGACTCCTCTGAACTCCGTTGACACGGACATCTCCTCCTGGGGGACTAATCAACATCTCAACAATACTGCATCACAGCCATAGACAATGGACTTGAGGACACGGGGAGGGGGGAGGGGAAGCTGGGACAAAGTGAGAGAGTGGCATTGACATATACACACTACTAAATGTGAAACAGATGGCTAGTGGGAAGCAGCCGCAGAGCACAGGGAGATCAGCTCAGTGCTTTGTGACCACCTAGAGGGGTGGGATAGGGAGGGTGGGAGGGAGACGCAAGAGGGAGGAGATATGGGGATATATGTATACGTAGAGTTGATTCACTCTGTTATACAGCAGAAACTAACACACCATTGTAAAGCAATTATACTCCAATAAAGATGTTAAAAAAAAAAAGAAAAAAAAAACCAATTTATTTGGCTTCATACTACAAGATAAAAGCACAAAAAATAGTTGTTCTTATAGACATAATTCATCTGTTTTACAAAGAGCCTCTTTTCTGAGATTTTTAATAGTTTTTGAAATTTGATCTGAATTTATAAACATATTGGATCCTGATTTTACATTGGTATATATATGTATAATGTTTCTTCAAATTACATTTTCCTTTCTTTCAGTAATTTTAGCTGTGCTATTTAATGAATCTATTACCTTCTTGAAATGGAACCAGACAAAATATTGTGGAAAAGCATTCATGTACTTGATATATTAAAGAAAGTGAAAAATACAAGGATAATATTAAAAAAAAAAAAAAAAAAGAAGTCCTGATTTCCCCACCTCAGACCTGCTCCCCCCATAGTCTTCCCCCCTGCCTAGGATTCACTCTTGAATTCTCTCTCCCTCACTGCCCCTCCCCCACCCCATCTCAATTTGCCAGCGAGCTCTGTTGACCCTACTTCTAAAAGATTCCAAATTTGTGACTTCTCCAACTGTACCTCCATCACCACCTCCACCACCCTGGTCTCAAGGCCCCATAAGCTTTCTCCTGGATACTGAGGTGGTCTCCTAACTGACCTTCCTGCTGCCCTCTTACCTATGATCCATGCTCCACAAAGCAGCAGAATAAATTCCAAACCCTGACTCTGCCCTGCGAGCTCTGGCCTTTGCTCGCCTCTCCAGCTTTCTTCCTTACCACGCTCCGCTTCTCTCTGGCCCTCAAATATTCTGCATGCATTCCTGTCTCGGGGACTGTGTACATTCCCTTGTCCAGGAATGGCTTTTCCCCTGGTCTTTTCATGGTTGGTTCCTTCTTATCACTCCACAGAGAGGCCTTCCCTGGACATCCTTCTCAAGTAGCCCCAGTCTCTTCGTCCCATCAATCTGTTTTATTTTTATTTTTAGCTCTTATCATGGCTTGCTATTTATTTATTGTCTGTCTCTGCACACTGGGATGTAAGTTCCAAGGAAACTTCTGGTTATTTGTCGTATTTACTATTCTCTTCTCAGCTTTTAGAACAGCATCTAGTACGTGGTAGATGCCCAAGAATTATCTGCTGAATGTACAAATAAACTAAATGAGATGATTCAAATAAAGCAGTGAACTCAGTGTCTGCAACTTAGCTCAGAGACAGGAAGTTCGCACTGATTATATTTTTCAAGATGAAGGAGCTTGTAAGTTTATGGATGGAAAAGGGAAGGATAATCAGCAAAACTGTTCCTCATCTTGGCACTGTGATTATTTCTGTTGTGGGGAGAAAAACTCACCATCTACGGTCCTGGATGGGCTACAAGGTGGTGGCGTAATTTCCCTCCTGGGTAGGGAAAGGAAGCTAAAAATGGGGTCAGCAAAGCAGCAGGATGAGCTCAGAACAAGTGGGCCTCCTACAGACTTGTGTTGGAGGCATTTGCGGAGGCAGTAGAGTCCCATGTGGGGCCGTCACTGTATGGAAAAGGGCATCCCATGCACGGGGCAGGGTATAAAGCACGGGTCGGCAGAAGAGAGATCAGAGCCAGAGGTGACAAAGCAAAACAGTTACACGTAACACATTAAGCCTCCCAGGGTGGCCTGCTGTGCTTGCAATAGGCAGGCTTCTTTTTAAAAATTCAAAAAAAACATGAATACATCTAAATGACAGTGATCACCGCTGACCAGAGGACTTGCAACATTCCGGCAGGTGAGCAGAATGGGTCAGTCTCTCTCTGTGTCTCTCTCTCTCTTCAACGTATACGTCCTTCTTGGACGTGGGACTGTGTGCCCTGAAGGCACAGTGGATTCTGTTGACCCTTATATTTTAAATCTTGCACAGAGCCTGGTGTACAGTAGGTGCTCAATATTTGCAAGTATTGAATTCACGATAACCACAGCTGGATTTATGTACCCTTTACCGTGTATGTGCCGGTCACTCTTCTGGGCGCTTGACATGTATCGATATTAAACCAGTTAGCTCATCTTTAATCTTTCAAACCTACATGTTGTCAGATAAATTTAATGGGTAAGACAAAGCTCTTAAGATGTATTTGGATCCCTTACAATAGAGATCTGATAATTAAGGGACCTGGGAAGAAAAGGCCCAACAGACAAGAAATTGTCTCAAAGGTTTTATCCCGTTTTCGTATTTCTAATAAAATTTGGTTTCCAGAGATGAAAAATAAAATAAAATAAACCAGTTAGCTCACAAATAGCCACTGAGGTAGTTGGTGCTATTACACCCATTTTACAGAGAAGGAATAGAGAGATTAAGTGACTGAGTCACCCAGCTTGAATGTGGTGGAGCTGGATTTGAGCCCAGGCAGCCACACTCTCATTTGACTGTTTCTCAGTGTTGACAAAATTCAAGGTTTTGTCCTTTTTTGTTTTGCTTTTCCAACCATTTGATGCTTTCAAATAAATGCTAGTTTTCTACTTCTCAACCCTTGTAGCTGCTAATTTTGAAGACTTCTGACTACAAAACATGGCAAAATAATAAATAAAAACAAGCAAAAGCAAAAAAAAAAAAAAAAAAAAAAAAAGATCCAAGCAAGAAAATACTATAGTTCACAGTACTTTACCTTATGATGTAATTTCAGAAAGCTTCTGATGGTGATGTCAGCCAGGAACTTTATATGGTTAAACTTTACCACCAGAGTGTGTCTGTGTGTCATACATGAAACATGGCTTCAAAAAGCCTGGGCATGCCTGGTCTAGTGCCTTGTTCAAAGGACTTAACTGAAATTAAGTCACCCTAAACTGAACGTAGCACCAAGAATGTAAGAAACTCCAAGAATGAAGCTGCTCTGATTCTTTAGGGGGCTGAACAGGTCTTATGAGTCTCCTAATTTCTTAAATGACAGGAGCACAAACGTTACAGACCATCTAATTGAGCCTTTTCATTGCACAGGATAGTCAGATCCAGAAAAATGAAGAGAAGTTCCGATCTGGCTTGCTGATGCCTTGTCCGGGATTCCCGCGATATTTGCACACGGAACGCCCTCCCGCTCATCTCTTCCCGCCCCGGGGGCTCTATTTCTCCGCGGTGCCTGGGTACCCAGGCTGGGCCGGCCTTCTGCGCATGTGCAGGGCCCACATCCCAGACGGGAAATGCCGAGACTGCAGCCCGCTCCACGCGTTCCTGATACACCAAGCCTGCCTTTTATCCCCTGACCCGAGCTTGCCTGCCAAACTCAAACAACAACAGCAAAAGACAACACAGAGGCCCAGGGTTTGACCAAAGGGAGAGTCAGAATTTCCCTGCAGTTACCATGGCTCTGTTTACATATTCTAGAGACGGGAGGGTTTTGCAATCTTCAGAAGAGAAGGGAATCTTTGATGTGTTTTTTTCATTTGGCCAAAAATTGATGGAGTAAAATCATAGTCCCCAGCAATTCCACTAACAGAATTGGCAGCACCTGAGGTGAATTTCTACATCTAATCAAGTATAAGGGCTTTGGGGGAAGTCCCCCTCAAACTGCCCGTTAAGGATGTCACAGGGAGGGGAAAAACCACCAGTATGATAAAGGGAGGACAGACTGGATGAGCTGAATTGCTTTGTGTTAGCAAAGCCGTAGGAATCAGGGGTTTGTGGGCGGTCAGCAGAAGATGAACAGAAGAGTGGAACTGAGCTCCAGAAAACTGCCAGCCCCTGCCCTGCCCCCACCCCCACCCCCACCCCCTGAGACGGCCAGGAGAACCTTCCAGGAGTGGAATGAAGGGGCTTTTTAACAGTCTGTCGGAAGTTATTAATTGGCTGCACTGTGTTGTAACCCACTCATACTTTTAAACCTTCAGTAAAACTCCCTATGCAGATGGCTTTGTGCCAGTGGTGCCTTTGGGGGATGGAGGGATCTGGTTTGTTAGATGGTATCTGTCTCCTTCTGAGAGGAGATAACACAGAAGAAGCCAGAAATGGAGTCAGTGTTGCCTGGAGAAACCTCAGAGATTAGGGAGGGATGCTGGTTTCCCATCAGGGGAAGTTGTGTTTAAATGTTAAAGGATGTGGTGGCCCCAGATATCCAGTTGTCTGATGTTTGGGTAACACAAGTGGCAGCACATGATTCAGACAGTGAGGCCCATTCTGACCCGCTTGTCCTCAGGCAGACCTGCTCTAGGAAGAAAAAAGCTGTAAAATATGAAGTCTGATGCACACATTTGGTTAGCCCATAACTGGATTAGTCCTGTGCTGCCGTCACACACTGAAACTTTCCATCTTTCTAATCATGCCAGGCTTTTGTTGAAGCCCCATGCTTCAACATTCACAGCTCCATATGCTCAGGACAAACTTCTCCCACTTCTTCTACCTGTCTTTTAAGATATTGCTCGAATTTAACCTATTCTGTGAAGAACTCCCTGATTCCCCAGAGAATTCAATGCTCCCTTCTTGTATTTGCCATGGTTCCTTGTATTGACCTTCACTCACTCAACAGATATTTAACAATTAGTTAGTTATTAAGCAAACCAGCAAGGAGAAGGGGTGAGATCACTGATCCTGGGGATGCCTCACTCCTCCTTACAGGCCATGATGTGAATAGCGCCCCCTGGAGCTGTGCATACGGTGGCCCTCTGAGACTCAGTCTACAAGTTCTTTAACATTCCTGCTTCTCTGAGAGCCATTTGGCAGAAGAGACAGATGGCTAGTTTGACCCTAATAGGCTCTCAATCTCCAATTCACTATGGGTACCAGTGGGAACTATCTATGGAAAGGAGAACATAACTGAAACGGAATGGAGCCCAAGGAAATAGTTTTAAATCAGCCTTTGAATTCATTAAAAAGGTCACTGAACTGTAACGCATCTTAAACCCTTAGGATAAACCCTATGTAGCCCCAAACAAGGGCCCTGTATTTGTCCATTCCTTCCTTCACTCGCTCAAGCAACTGTAGTTGTGCCCCACTGCACAGTGTTCTATTTTGAGAAAAACAGAGAGAATGCAGCTGTCAACAAGATCGTTTACATTTACAGAGGGGTAAGTTTTGTGAGGGTGACGACCTGAAACAAAGGATTAAGGCTACAGAAACTCCCAAGCCTAAGAGGCTCTGGAGGGGAGGGCAGACCTCAAGTAGATCTGGCTGTACTGTCTCATCTGAAGTCTTTGGGGATAAGCCAGAGAGGTCACCTTCAATGTCAGCCTTGGAGATGAATTCCTAGGAGTGAATTGGCGAGTCAGAAAAATTCATCAACACTTCTGTTTGTAAATACCAAAAAATTCCAACTGACTTAACTATACGTTTTGGTACCATCATATCTGTTCACACACACATAGTGATGAACACAGTGACTGTCTTGTGTTCTTCAATAAAGAATTGTGTGTTTACTTTTTAAAGCAATGTTCCATTTTAAACTACTGAATATAGAAGACTGAATGCTGGGTTTGTTCCAGGACCTCTGATTGGAGCAGACATGTGTGTGTGTGTGTGTGTGTGCAAGTGTGCATGTATGTATCAGTGTGTGTCAGATGTCCACTGGAAAAAGGATGCCTGGCAGAAGCTTGGTCCTTCACCTCTCCAGAGTGGGCAGTTAGTCTGGCTGTCTGTGCAGACATAGCTGTGAGAGGTAACAGGCCTGATGCTATTAAAGAGTTCAATTTGTCTGCTCCTAGACAAGCTGTTTAATTTTTCTATAGCTCAGTTTTCCCATCTAAAACATTCTTGTCACAGAGAAGTTGCTAGGTCAGTGAGCATGATAATAAACCTGGAAATAAATTCATCATTCAAAGCTAGTTACTTATTGTTAATTGGACGCCCACCCAGTGTCATTTCCTTCAGTACCCATCCCTCTCCCTCTCAAACAGTCAGAAAATCCATGGAAGGTGAGGACATTTAGAACTAAATCAGCAGATGAAGTACTGCGTTATTGATTCTCCCATAAACTGCCAATTGTTCGGAATAACTAGAGACTTAGTGAGGAATCCTCACTCTATTGCCAATTAGAGAAGACCCTTAACCCAGGAAATGCCCTTCTTGGTTGTGAAAATTGAGCTTCCTTGTTTTTGTGGAGAGCTTGAAATTTCAAGTAATTTTTCTTTGTCCTGTCTTTATATACAGAAACATTACTGTCGGTTGCACGAAATCTCAAAAAGTCATGCCTTTTTATATTATGCATTTTGATATTCCCTAATAAAGAGGATCACTGAGAGCTCATTATAAAGTTGTGTCCATTGTCTAAGTTTATTCATTTTTTAGTAGACCTACCTCCCTTAGGATATGATGCTTACAGAGCTGATGAAAGTTTGGATAATTGATGCTTGTTCATATACATGGCAGAGACTCTTTAACCTCGTTTGGCTAATTATTGAATGTTAGATACTGTATTAAGCTCTTTGGGGAATAAGTCAAAGATTAATTAGATATAGATCCTGACCTTCAAGTATAGCTAATGGTCTTAAACTTTGATGCAGAAGGAAAAGTTTAATAAATAAATACCCTGGGAATGTGGAGAAGGTAGAAATTAGCTCTGGTGGAAGGAATTACAGCATAGGAGCTGTGCTCGAAAGGCTGGTGGGATCTGAACACAGGGAGCTGGAGTGGAGAAGGTTGTCTAGATCCAGACTATGATTTTTAGGGCCTTGTATAAAATACTTTTATGGGCTGAGTTATGTCATCGTTTCTGTGGGATTTCTTTATTTTTTATTTTTTTCTGCCAAAACACATTAGGAAGGAGATTAAGCCTGCTTAATTCACAGGGCCAAGGAACAATCAGGGCCAGCACGCATGCCCAGGTAATCAGCACAGCCTGCAGACCGCCCCGGCCAGCCCGGAAACTCCTATAGGTCTAACAGAACCTTTCAGGTCTCAAGGGTCCCCAGGTTGTCATTCTGTTTCAGAAATCAGGTCTGCCTTCTTGAGGTGAAAGTATGACTTCCATAAGAATAGTGGATGAAACTGGAAACATTCAACTACTTCTTTTCTCTTGCTTTTAGCTATTCTTTCTTGGTGGCTTACTGGCTTGAGCTTTTTTTTTTTTTTTTTTTTTTCCCTCCAAAATTGTATCGTTGGCTATCAGACTTCATTCTACAAATACTTATTGAGCTTGTTCTGTGTGTGGAGTCCTAGGCTAGATGCTGGGACCTGGGGTCAACCATACCCCACAGTCTTGGACCTAAGTCTCCCGGTGTATTTTGGCCACAGTGGCTGCCGTATCACCTTCCAAAGGCAAATGCAGAGCCAGCAGCAGAAAAGGGCAGTAACTCCGCTAATTGAACATAATGAGTGAAGGGAACATTCTTCACCTCAGGGCAAACAGAGCAACCTCAGCGAGAGCTTCTTGCCCTATTTTTCTCTGGGAGTATAAGACACAGCTGCACACAACAGAACCACAGCCAAACTGGAACCCAGGGAACTAGCCACGGTGCTTTCTCTTGAAGGATTAAGAAAAGGCTTTTGTGGATGTCAGGAGAGTTTTTTTTCCTCCCTCCTCTATGCACAGAAATGTAATTTCCTCCTCTGATTTCTGGGCAGAAAGTTCGCATTCCAACAAGATGCGCTTTAATTGATTGCAGCTATTAAATCCCTTAGCTTACAAGCTTATAGTTCAGGATATAAGAGCCACATGGAATTTTAAATGTAATCTTTTTTTTTTTTTTTTTTTTCTGTATGTAGGAAACTTGACAAAGGCATTGGGAAGACGAATGGTGAGGGGGTGGTGCTCGCTTTGCAACAACAGACCTTACGGATTAAGGACGATGAACTCGAAACCTCACCAATATATCTTCTGATCCCACTCAGTTTGCAGACCTGTACTCTGGCTTCTAAATTGGTTAGTGTTGCATTGAGGGAGGCCAGCTAACCCAGGAGTGATCGGAGGATCAGGAAAAGCACTGGGCAGGCACTGCTGCCCAGGGATGCTCCGTCTCACCATTAGCCTTTAACGCCTCCAGGCCACACATGCACCAGACCTGCTTATTGGACAATTTACGGTGGAATTGAAGACATTTTTCTTCCTTTAAATGATGAGGGTCTAATATCCTATGCAAGGCTGGAATACTAGCATATCCCCCTCCACTGTATTTTCTTTACTTCCTGGCAAACTTCAGCACCATCTGTTTCTAGAACCACTGATTGTTTGGACGATGTGGCAAATTCGCTCCGATCTACACATATAAAGCATAAGTCTCTGCAGGGAGAAGAGATCCATCAAGTGTCTGTTTTACAGGAAAAATCAGTACCTTGGGGCTCCAAATAATTGTACGGATAAAACTATTTATGTTTGCATTTCAAATTTTTCTTGCAAGGAGAAAACCTTCCAAAAACCATTCTGCCTCTGGCTGCCAGTTCAGTTCAGTTCCTGTTCATCCTTGGTTAGGAAAGAGCCAAAGACCTACCTCCCTCTTTGCTGCTTTGTACTCAGTGGGAATCTGGGCTTGACTTAGCTCTGCTTTGCAGAGGCCTGAGTCTCGGGCTGCCCAGTCAGCTCTCTGCCCCACTCCACCATCCTGTCTACCTGGTCACTCACCTCACTTTCCTCAGCAGGGGGTGGAGGGACCTCCTTGATAATCTGAAAAGAAAAAAAAAGAACAAGTCAGTAGAAATCTCCAGCCACCTGCTTTCCAAGAGCCCTGCTCTCAAGAGGTGCCTGGTGGTGGGGCCATAATTACCATAGGAACGGGCCCAAGCAAGGCAGGTGTCTTTCTGGGCAGAATAGCTCAGTTAGTTAGAGCATGACCCAGGCAGAGAGTTCCACACTCAGTTGTGTCTGCTGTAGTTTTGTATAGAGAAAAAAACGTTCCACGGGTAAGTTTCATCTTTTACCCGAGGGAACTATCCTGCAAATTTATTCACTCATTTATTCATCTAAGTCATTCCTGCATCAAATCATTCACCCACCCGCCCAAACAGCTGCACATTTAACAAAGAATGGTCCAGAACAGAAGTTAAGATAGTGCTACAGAGATAAGTCAGGTATGGACCACACTCAAACTGTTGGCAATTCCATTAACTGTCACTGGTCCCAGGTGGTACCCATGGGAGGATGTGACGGTCAGGCTGACGGATTCCCAACAAAGGGCAACAAAGAAGGGGTAACCGGGGATTCCTTTCAGGGCCCTGAAATTTAAGAGGCACAAAGATTTACATAACAATATTCTAAGACTGGACTCTGCAAATACCCCATCATCAGGGTTAAAGAAAGACATGTGGTCACTCTGGGAAGGCAAGCAATTGTGAGCCCCTTCTAACCAATGAGAGGATGGGTGACATATGGAGAAGGATGGGAAGGAGAAAAGAAGGGTGGCGGTAAGTAGCCTGTCCTCACTTTTGTCTCCAACTTGCACACCCCATTCATGAAAGGAAAGCTCTTGTACCCTTGCAGTTAATTTGATTTTACAAGGCAATTTGGCCATTATCCACTCTGACTCCACCATGTCTCCCTCCTCTTACACCCCAAGCTTATTATCAGAATGTTGGGTCCCCTACCTGCCGTCTTTTTCCTTAGAGAATTCTGGTAAATACAAAAGTCATTAAATATCTTTTGATGTCTTAGCGTCAGAGCTGGCCTGGACCACTTTATGGATGGATGCTCGGGCACTGTCCATGGGACCAGTTCCTTAATGTAGTTGGAGAGCTCTCCCGGCTGCAGGGCAGGCTGCCTACTAGGCAGCTCTTCCTCACTTCTCCCCCCTACTAAGTACATATCACCTTTGATTTGATGATTATTCTGGGACCTCATTTGCGCTCTGATCCCCACTGCTGTCACCCACGCTATCACTATCTGTAATGTCATCTCTGTACGTTGAGACAGGCTACTGACTTGAGGCTCTACTAACATCAGCCAGGGGACTGAGCCCCCAGTCACCTAAAAGGATGGTACTCAATTAATTAAGAGGCAGAGGCTATCATTTCAATGTATTTATTTATTTTATTTTTTGGCTGCACCGCGTGGCAGGTGGGGTCTCAGTTCCCCGGCCAGGGATCGAACTCGCACCCCCTGCACTGGAAGTGCAGAGTCTTAACCCCTGGACCGCCAGGGAAGCCCCGAGGCTATCATTTCAAACTCTCATTTCATCTGCCTCCACTTCCTGGCCATCGTGGGAAACCTGCTGAAGGTCTTTGGAAAGCATGAAGCCATGATTTTGCTCACCCACTCAACACTGGCTCCAAATTCCTTAAAAAAAAATCTCTGAGGAAGGTCATTACTGCCCAATGCTGATTTCCCATCATCCCAGAGGCAGTGATGATTTTCAAACAGGAAATGTCTGGAGACTGGAGGAAGGGGTGAGGAGCTGGGGACAGCAATCTGGAATGCATCTCTTCTCTCAGGGCGGGATTAAGGAGGGGGAGCGACAGGAGAGCAGGATACTTGGGAACACAGACAGATGTTGACAAGAGTGCTGTGGGCAGTGTATTTGCTAAGTACCCTGGGTGTACAGAGGTTTGGTGCAGAGCAGCTGGGGTTTTGTCTTCACAGTGCAACCAGCTTCCCCCCTCGCTGCATGGAAGCACTGTGTAGTTGTCAAACGTGAACCCCAGACCTGCCTTTTTTTGACTGTGAGGATCTGACAAGTCCCTGAACCTCCTTGAGCTCCACTGCCTTCATCTGTTAAATGGGGGCAACAAGACTAACCTTGCAGGCACTGAGTCACGATAAGCAATAATGTTTGCAAAACATCTGGAACAGAGGTGGCGCTCAATAGATGGTGCATACTATTATTATTCCCCTTTCCCTTTCCTGTAGTCACTGTCTCTTGCTTTTATTAAATCTTTCACAAAGGTTTCACTTAACCTCCCCTCCCTCCGCATATACCAAATGAAAATTAATATATACTATGTATGGTGGTTTCCAGATGGCGCAGCCTAGAAGCCAGAGCTTCATAAAAAGGGTGAGACAGGAGGCTGGCGCTCAGACGGTGGCCAGAGGGCCTGACAGTGGCCAGGGTCTTCAGGGGGGTCAGCAGGAGTATGTTTCACCACATACGTGTAAGCACATGACATCAGCCAGGAAGCGCTGACATCAGCTAAGCAGCCCACCACTCAGACCAACCCGTCTGTGGGTTGATGGTCAACGTGTCTTATTGGGTATTTGTCGAATTCTACATCCAACAATGTCCCAAGGGGAACCCAAAAGACAAAGCAAAACACATGATTTATTAAGTAT
Organism: Balaenoptera physalus; assembly: GCF_965194825.1. NCBI lineage: Eukaryota > Metazoa > Chordata > Mammalia > Artiodactyla > Balaenopteridae > Balaenoptera > Balaenoptera physalus. Next base: position 39,099,917 of record NC_138894.1, read on the forward strand.
TAATCAAAGGTGGACTAATTCATAATCTAGATGCCAGGCTGACATACTTGTAAACTGGGCACCTGAGCTACTGGAAAAATGCCACCATGTTCAGGTAGACGAAATTTAGGCACTTCCAGTCTGGCCTTATCGGATGGGTGTCTGGCTCTATTCAGTGGGAATGAGGAAGAAGTCTTCCTATGGCCTCCAGCCCCTGCCCCCTACTTCCCAGTCTTCTCCTGGGGGCAGGTGCAGCTTGCCCAGGGAATGGCACGCGAGCGTCTCAAAGTGCGATCCGGGCAGGCTGGATGGGCTGTCTGTGAGTGAGCCAAACTCTCATGCCAAGACCAGTGCCTGGGCCACCCAATGGAGTGCTCTGAGCACAGGGACAGTCAGCCCTCCCCATTTCTCCCCTGCTTCCCCCCCACCCCTACAGGGCCCGAGCCCAGGTAGCCTGGAGGAGCAATTGGGCAACAGCTTGCATTGGTCTTGAGCCTACAGTACCACTGTAGCCTCACAGGAGAAAATGCAAATTGCCTCAGCCCCCAAAAGGCCTGCATGACGTGCAGATGTGGCCCCCCACCTCTCCACTTCACCCCTCTCCACCTCTCTCCCCTTCACTTTCTGCACTTCAGCCTCCTGTCACCTTCCTGTCCCTTCCACACACCCTACTGTTTCACACTTGTAGCGTCTTCTGCCTAATTGCTTGCTATCCCCTCTGCTTTGTCTGCACACCTGCATGTACCCCAGTTAACACCTATTCATCGGCTAGATCACCTCCCCTGGGAAGTCGCCCAGGACCTCACAGAACAAGCAAGGGTCCCCTTTATGGGGTCTCACATAACCCAGTGTTTTCTGTAGCATTTTTAAATGTAATTAAAGGTTAATTGCATAATTCTTGGCTTCCAACTAGTATGATTAGACGGTCTTTATTGCCAACAAGAATGCAAGCTAGAAGCAACTGAACACTACAAAGCTTAGGCTTGATTTGAGCTACTTCCCTTCTTAGAAGGTTCTGGGAGCTTCCTCTTGGTTGTGGGTGGACTTGTCAGCTCCTTCCTCATTAGGAGGGACGAACAGAAGATGGATAAGGTTGAAGAGACCCTTAATGAAATGTTTAAGAGGAAAATCCCTCAACAAACATATTTGTAAGCATAACATGGCAGAATTGAATGGCAGTACCAGGGATAACTCTGGGGACATTTTTTCATATTTCTCCTCCAGAGGCCAACATCACATATCTACTTAGTATCATTTTCAGGTTGGATATTTGGGATGAGTAGAAAGTGACCAGATGCCTTCTTGGGATAGCTGCCCTAGAGTTCCTTTTGCATTAATAGTTGGACTGGTGAAGTAAAAGCGCATAAGAAAAATGAGATGGGATAGAGAACTTCTGAATTCTATTAGTGTTTCTTTGCTACCTGAGAAGTTCTTGAAACTCTGTTGTGAATTGGAAGATGTGCCTCTTCTCCCTTATCAGTGACTTTAACTCTAATTTAGTCCATGTTTGTTTAGGTAGATGTAGAGGTGGCCAGATTTGACAAAACCTGTTGTACGGGTAAAGGAAAGAAAGCTTGAAAAGACCAGGTGGAATCTTATTAAATTGAAATCTTACTGGCAACTTCTCACTGAGTCGAAACAAATTCAAGTTTTTAGGTACACCTCTTAGTTTGGCTGTTGGAAATGAAATGATAGAAAATGTGGAGATATAGTTAGCATGGGATGATTACAGTAGAAAGATCACATATGCCCAGGTCCTTTTTGACACCTGGGAACTTTACTGTGTTTTATGAGTCAAGTTCAACTGTTTAGGTCTCTGTAACACTCTCTCTTAAAATTTATTTTATAAAATGTTAAGGTGAAATAAAGCACCTGGTGAGTTTATTTTGCTTGTTTTTTTCCCTCAAGAAGTGTTCAAGATTTGCTCCTAATTTATGTTGGATCCTTGCACTTTGTTGCCTTTGCATCTCTACTGCTATAGTCCTGTGTAACGGAATGCAGAATCCAATCTACCCGGTTTTTGACACCGGCCCCTCTTCCTCCTTTCGGGGTAGCCACACTGGCTCATTCCATTTAATAGGGTGAGTCTGGTCAGTGTGCTGCACGAGGAGCAGGGGGATGCCAGGCTTGGTTATTCCCCCATGGGCCCCTGCTATGGCTCCACCATCACAACATTCCGTTTCTCCTGCTTATCTTTCCTGTCTCTTCACTCTGACAGCGGTTGGCTGTAGGCTAAGCTGTACGAGCTCATGTGAGACAGATGCACATCTTATGGCATGAGAAGAGGACTTCTTTATGGGTCCCCTTTCTTCTTAGATTGTCTTCAGTGTCTCAGTGTCCTTTTTGCTTGAGCTGGATGAGGAGCATCTCCTGCAACCTCCTTTATACCGAAGGTGTGGTTCTCTAATTGCAAAGGAGACACTTCCATGACACATAGCCAATTCTGTTGTCCAGACAAAGTCCATGAGAATGGCTTAAGATAACTACTCTATTAACAAAATCAAGCATTTGTCCTCTAGTTTGAATTAGCTCAATAGCTCTAAACATTATTGAGTACCAGAGTAGCCTGCAAGGCTTCCTAAAACACAGACTTCTGGGCTGCATCCCTGAGTTTATTATCAGTAGGTCTGGAGTGGGATCTTTGCATTTCTAACAAGTTCCCAAATGATGCTTATACTGCTGGTCCATGGACCACACTTCGAGAACTATGAATTAGACTGTTTTTAACAATGCTACACCTCAATTAGATATATGGGGGTATGTTTTGCTTCAAGTCAGACATTCCTATGACTGTTCTGTTGAGAGTTGCCTATGGCTGATTAGAAACACCAGGTTTGAAAATGTTTCAGTCTAAAAGTTATAGTGTCTCTGCTCTATTGTCCGGGACTATGGGGTCTTCATTTCTTGTGTGTCCCACCTAGGGGAAGACAGAGTACTATCTCTGGAGGAAACTCTCTTGCTTCCTCTGATGAGCATTTGTGCTCATCCGTGTGCAGAGCTGGCATGGCCTGCATTCTTGGATCCAGCCCTGAAGCAATCCCAGCCAGATGATTGCCTGGGAGTTAAGGACACGGTTCTTATCTTTCACTGCACCATTGGCAATGAACTGATTGCACTGTATTTGCATCTCTTTCTTCTGCAAGAAGAACTGGACTCTAAGCTTCTAGAAGACATGGGCATACTTGGTTCAGTTTTTATCTCCTGACACATAGTCAGTGCTTGTTGCTTAGTCACTATTTCTGGAATGAATGAGTGTGCATTATAAAGGAAAATGTAAAGAAAGCATTTCTGATTATTCTAAACTTCTCTGCCTGTCAAATAAGCACTTTAGTGATACAAGATGCAAATCTGGTTTCTCAACCCTCCGTATAAATGTTTCTTTAGTAATTAATATGCTAACAGTTCCAACTGCCATGAGTGGATTGTGACACATGTATGCACCATGAGGATCTCATTAGAGTTATGGGTTGGACTCATGGTTAATTATGGTACTTTATTGACACCATCTATACCCCATTCTATCCCCTAACCCCAGCCTCCAAGTAAATTCCCTTGCCTTGTGGTTCAAGAATCAGCTTTGTGTCCCAAATTAAATTTCCAAGAAGGCTTCCTGAAAATTTGAAAACAACAATGTACAGTTTCTTTTGTTACAATACAGGTATGTAATATGTGAATTTACTCATATGTGGTAAGGAAACTGAGCAATAAAATCAATAAACTGTGAAATCGTATTAGCTCAAAGTATGATTTTTCATGAAGTACAGGAGAAGGTAATATACAGGCAGACTTTGCTTTATTGTGCATTGAAGATATTTTGTTTTTTACAAATTGAAGCTTTGTGGCAACCCTGTGTTGAGGAAGTCTTTTGGTGCCATTTTTCCAACAGTATTTGCTCACTTCATGTCTCTGTGTCACATTTAGGTACTTCTCTCAATATTTCAAAATTTTTCATTATTATTATGTTTGCTATGGTGATCTGCAATCAGTGATCTTTGATGTTACTACTGTAAAAAGATTATGACTAAATAAATAAGGAAACAGAAGCTTTAAATGACACAATAGACCAGATAGATTTAATTGATATTTATAGGACATTCCATCCAAAAAACAGCAGATTACACTTTCTTCTCAAGTGTGCATGGAACATTCTCCAGGATAGATCATATCTTGGGTCACAAATCAAGCCTCAGTAAATTTAAGAAAATTGAAATCATATCAAGCATCTTTTCTGACCACAACGCTATGAGATTAGAAATGAATTACAGGGAAAAAAACGTAAAAAACACAAATACATGGAGGCTAAACAATACGTTACTAAATAACCAAGAGATCACTGAAGAAATCAAAGAGGAAATCAGAAAATACCTAGAGACAAATGACAATGAAAACACGATGATCCAAAACCTATGGGAGGCAGCAAAAGCAGTTCTAAGAGGGAAG